>NC_140015.1:14672917-15272917 GCF_964263955.1 Coregonus lavaretus | reverse complement strand
GACTTAGTGGGAGGGAAAGAATTACATATCTGATGGCCTAACGATCCCACCTAAATAAGGGCTCTGTGACATGCACAGGCACAGCTGCGATTTTTTTGTATAACTAAAATTGGCCCATGTGTCAAGGTTTAATTTCCTGGCCTTGTTTCTGTCTCAACCTTTAATTTGGGGCGCTGAAGCATCATTGTTCAACGAGTCACACACTGCCTGCGGCACAATATCAGTAATTGGGTTTGACCTTTTTTCTGGAATATCAAAGCTACAAATGTAATTCAAACAGAGTTTCAATAATGACGTTTGTGGAGGTGGGGGCTGGGAGATGTACAATGCCATAGCTGTAACAGTGTCTCAGTGCTCTGGGTAGGAGAATAATAAAGATTCATTCAGGTGCCTGTATCACAAATACAACGGGGATAAATGGGGCTGCTCCATCTGGGTTCATCTGCTCCTTCTATTCTAAGATCAACTATTACAATGTCATCACACTTGGGACGGATGAGTATCATGTCCTTACAATTGCAATAACTAATTTGCCTAAATCATCTTTTGAAAAGAAAATGAGTTTTGCACATACAGAATGCTTATACTTTGAGACAGGAAACATTATGAAATCTAAGAGTAACTGTGAAAATTAACATATAAATAAGAATGTCACATCCATGCTTGAATGACAGTCGATGCTTTGGGCTAAAAGATTCAGATGAAGACAGAATGAGTAATATGTTGTGGTTAGCTGTACTGTATTATTCATAGTCATGTGGAAGGTTTTAGATGACAACCTCGGCGCATTCGTATCAGGCAATATGATGTACATCTACAGTATTGTGTTTGCAGATTGCTATATTGTGCATATTCTCAAATGAATCTAATAGAAAAACAATCAATACACTTGCATTTCTGTGAAAATAGTTTAGATTCTTACAGAGAATCAAATAATTTGTACAAAAGCATTAATGAGTGTTTTTAGATCTTGATTGAATAGTTTTCTACTAACATATCTTTAATATCCATCCTAACATAAATCCATCCTGCAATCTATTCTTTAAACTTATAATATTTCTCTTAACATGTTGAATGTAGAGTGCATCTACTGGTTATGGTACAGTAGTGTGTAAAAGGCTGTTTGTTTGATGGATGTCTCAATAGGAGTGAATAAGGGGAAAGTTAACATGATATTTATAGTCCCATTGTGCTTGGAATACAGTTGGTAATGGTTATAAATGCATCACTGGGAGTCATATGGCTGCTTGATTGAGTTCAGTCAGTCACTCATGACATAGAATTCACAGGAAAGTAAAGCACTCCCCTCCAGCTCTAAACCTTTAGTGCTATGAAATTGTTCCAATAAATGTAAGTAGGTGAAATCTAAGTTAGGTAATATTTCCCCCAAAGCATTTTCTTTTGATAATATGAAAAAGGGACCCTGAGTGTAACCAATGATGCTGGTCCGATGAAAAAGTCTCTAAATTGTTGCAACATTTCTTTGCCCAGTAGTTCCACTCCAATGTCGATAATGAGGATACATTGAACTCAATTTTAATCATCATCATCATCATCATCATCACAATCTACAGCAACCATTGCAAAAAACAGCAGCAGCATACACTATTAAGCATCAGCACGGCCCACAGCTTCACATAAGGCACGATTGATCAATAACCTGCCTGAGATCCATGATACTGGAGGGCATATATACTGCATACAATAGTGGTCTGACACCTCTTTACCTAACCTCTGTATGGTGCCTATTCTCCTCTGTCTGTGCTGTGTATGGTACGGCAGCTTGGGAGCTCTCCATGGTGCTGAATCTCAAAGCCTTGCTGTAGCCTTCGACTGCATAGTCTCTCACTCACAGCACATCCTATGAAGGGCCAAGGACAGACGATTCAGGTTTCCTTGAGAAAGGTAGATAATGAGAAATGTTGTGATTGCATTATATTTCTATCCTCCACTCATCTCTCAAGGTTTAGAATAAACTGTTAAGACAGGTATTCCCCCCCCCCCCCCAGACTATTATTATTTATTTATATTTTTGGGGGGGTAGATCAGCTTTAATATTGCAGATAGATTGTAATTTCCATCAATGTAATTGTCTGCATCACTTCCAATCCCCCATATGTTTTTTTCTCTCGCTAATATATATACAGCTGCGGAAAGAATTAAGAGGCCACTGCAAAATTATCAGTTTCTCTGGTTTTACTATTTATAGGTATGTGTTTGGGTAAAAATAACATTTTTGTTTTATTCTATAAACTACTGTCATTTAGAGCATTTATTTGCAGAAAATTACAACTGGTCAAAATAAAAAATAAAACTTATGCAAAAAAATAATGCAAAGAAAATAAGTTCATGTTCATTTTTAAACAACACAATAGTAAGGTTTTAACATTGGAAGAGTTCAGAAATCAATATTTGGTGGAATAACCCTGATCTTTCAATCACAGCATTCATGCGTCTTGGCATGCTCTCCACCAGTCTTTCACATTGATGTTGGGTGACTTTATACCACTCCTGGCGCAAAAATCCAAGCAGCTCGGCTTTGTTTGATGGCTTGTGACCATCCATCTTCCTCTTACATTTTAGTCATTTAGCAGACGCTCTTATCCAGAGCGACTTACAGTTAGTGAATACATATTTATATATAAAAAAAAAATTATACTGGCCCCCCGTGGGAATCGAACCCACAACCCTGGCGTTGCAAACGCCATGCTCTATCAACTGAGCTACATCCATCCCTGCCGGCCATTCCCTCCCCTACCCTGGACGACACTGGGCCAATTGTGCGCCGCCCATGAGTCTCCCGGTCGCGGCCGGCTGCGACAGAGCCTGGATTCGAACCAGGATTTCTAGTGGCACAGTTAGCACTGCGATGCAGTGCCTTAGACCACTGCGCCACTCAGGAGTACTCTTGATCACATTCCAGAAGTTTTCAATGGGGTTCAGGTCTGGAGATTGGGCTGGCCATGACAGGGTCTTGATCTGGTGGTTCTCCATCCACACCTTGATTGAACTGCTGGAAAAACCAATCCTCAGAGTTGGGGAACAATGTCAGAGCAAAAGGAAGCACGTTTTCTTCCAGGACAACCTTGTACGTGGCTTGATTCATGCGTCCTTCACAAAGACACATCTGCCCGATTCTAGCCTTGCTGAAGCACCCCCAGATCTTCATCGATCCTCCACCAAATTTCACAGTGGGTGCGAGACATTGTGGCTTGTATGCCTCTCCAGGTCTCCGTCTAACCATTAGACGACCAGGTGTTGGGCAAAGCTGGAAATTGGACTCATCAGAGAAGATGACCTTACTTCAGTCCTCTACGGTCCAATCCTTATGGTCTTTTGCAAACCTCAGCCTGTCTCTTCTTTGCTTATCATTGATGAAGGGGTTTTTTGTAGCTTTGCACGACTTCAGCCCTGCCCCTAGGAGACTGTTTCAAACCGTCCTCGCCGTGCACTTCACCTCAGCTGCCGTTTGCCATTCTTTCGAATGAGTTGGCGGTCATCCCGGTCAGTAGAGAGTCGTTTTCGCCCTCTGCCAGTCTGTAGCTTTGTTGTCTCCAATGTTTGCTGCTTGACCTTGTTCTTATGAACCGCCGTCTTTGAAATGTTAAGGATGGAAGCAACCTGACGCTCACTGTATCCCTCTGCCAGTAAAACCAGAATTGAACCCTTCTTCTCCACACTCAAAACTTTCCTTTTCAACTCTTTTGGCATGGTCAATAGTTCTTTGTTGATTCATATTATTTTTGAGGTACTATTAGCACTGTTTTTGCCATCCAGCTGGTCCTATTGCAAGAGGATAGTGATGACCACAGCAGTGGTTTTTATACTTTTCCTCGTTAAATAAGATTTGGTTAATGTGATCACCTAATCAGTACCTAATTCAGTAGAATGAGGTGTGCCTGTGTTGGAATTCAACAGACACTGGAATGGAATGGCTGTCATACATGTAGAGATTATGATTTAAGAACAATTTGCAGTGGTCTCTTAAAATATATATATATATATATATACAGTTGAAGTCGGAAGTTTACATACACCTCAGCCAAATACATTTAAACTCACAATTCCTGACATTTAATCCTAGTAAAAATTCCCTGTCTTAGGTCAGTTAGGATCACCACTTTATTTTAAGAATGTGAAATGTCAGAATAATAGTAGAGAGAATGAATTTTATTTCTTTCATCACATTCCCAGTGAGTCAGAAGTTTACATACACTCAATTAGTATTTGGTAGCGTTGCCTTTAAATTGTTTAACTTGGGTCAAACATTTTGGGTAGCCTTCCACAAGCTTCCCACAATAAGTTGGGTGAATGTTGGCCCATTCCTCCTGACAGAGCTGGTGTAACTGAGTCAGGTTTGTAGGCCTCCTTGCTCGCACACGCTTTTTCAGTTCTGCCCACACATTTTCTATAGGATTGAGGTCAGGGCTTTGTGATGGCCACTCCAACACCTTGACTTTGTTGTCCTTAAGCCATTTTGCCACGACTTTGGAAGTATGCTTGGGGTCATTGTCCATTTGGAAGACCCATTTGCGACCTAGCTTTCATTTCCTGACTGATGTCTTGAGATGTTGCTTCAATATATCCACATAATGTTCCTTCCTCATGATGCCATCTATTTTGTGAAGTGCACCAGTCCCTCCTTTAGCAAAGCACCCCCACAGCATGATGCTGCCACCCCTGTGCTTCACGGTTGGGATGGTGTTCTTTGGCTTGCAAGCGGCCCCCATTTTCCTCCAAACATAACGATGACCAAACAGTTATATTTTTGTTTAATCAGACCAGAGGACATTTCTCTAAAAAGTACGATCTTTGTCCCCATGTGCAGTTGCAAACTGTAGTCTGGCTTTTTTATGGCGGTTTTGGAGCAGTGGCTTCTTTCTTGCTGAGCGGCCTTTCAGGTTATGTCGATATAGGACTCGTTTTACTGTGGATATAGATACTTTTGTACCTGTTTCCTCCAGCATCGTCACAAGGTCCTTTGCTGTTGTTCTGAGATTGATTTGCACTTTTCGCACCAAAGTACATTCATTTCTAGGAGACAGAACGCGTGGTATGACAGCTGCGTGGTCCCATGGTGTTTATACTTGTGTAATATTGTTTGTACAGATGAACGTGGTACCTTCAGGCGTTTGGAAATTGCTCCCAAGGATGAACAAGACTTGTGGAGGTCTACAATTTTTTTTTCTGAGGTCTTGGCTGATTTCTTTCGATTTTCCCATGATGTCAAGGAAAGAGGCACTGAGTTTGAAGGTAGGCCTTGAAATACATTCACAGGTACACCTCCAATTGACTCAAATGATGTCAATTAGCCTATCAGAAGCTTCTAAAGCCATGACATCATTTTCTGGAATTTTCCAAGCTGTTTAAAGGCACAGTCAACTTAGTGTATGTAAACTTCTGACCCACTGGAATTGTGATACAGTGAATTATAAGTGAAATAATCCGTCTGTGAACAATTGTTGGAAAAATTACTTGTGTCATGCACAAAGTAGATGTCCTAACCGACTTGCCAAAACTATAGTTTGTTAACAAGACATTTGTGGAGTGGTTGAAAAACAAGTTTTAATGACTCCAACCTAAGTGTATGTAAACTTCCGACTTCAACTGTACATACATACACACACACATACATACATACATACATACATACATATACATATCCTTTTTTTAAATATATTTCCCTTTATTACCCTCCACCACCCCTTCCCTAATTGGAGCAAACTAGTGAACAACAATGCTTAGGCCTCGACTTCCAGCTTATACATACTATATACACTTTATGGACACAATCAATTTTACAATGATTATATTTTGTTTGTTTTTACTCCTGAACTTCCTCTACCCTCAACCTCTCCGATCATTTTCATGATGTCCATCCAGTTTGCTTCTATATGCCATATCTTTCTAACTGTGCTCTTTCACAAAAGCTCTCAACCTATAACCTATATACTTATTATGGACACAGTATGCTTACATTATTAGTTATCTTGTTGTTATTAGCTGTTGTTAGTTGTTATTAGTCCCATCCTTCAACTCCATTCAACACCACCCATCTATCTCTTAACACCATCCATATTGGATTTCTATTTGCCATATACAGTGGGGAGAACAAGTATTTGATACACTGCCGATTTTGCAGGTTTTCCTACTTACAAAGCATGTAGAGGTCTGTAATTTTTATCATAGGTACACTTCAACTGTGAGAGACGGAATCTAAAACTAAAATCCAGAAAATCACATTGTATGTGCTAGCTGTGCCACTAGAGATCCTGGTTCGAAACCAGGCTCTGTCGTAGCTGGCCGCGACCGGGAGACCCATGGGGCGGCGCACAATTGGCCCAGCGTCGTCCAGGGTAGGGGAGGGAATGGCTGGCAGGGATGTAGCTCAGTTGGTAGAGCATGGCATTTGCAACGCCAGGGTTGTGGGTTCGATTCCCACGGGGGGCCAGTATGAAAAAAAAAATATATATATATATATAATAAGTAATGTATGCACTAACTGTAAGTCGCTCTGGATAAGAGCGTCTGCTAAATGACTAAAATGTAAATATATGATTTTTAAGTAATTAATTTGCATTTTATTGCATGACATAAGTATTTGATACATCAGAAAAGCAGAACTTAATATTTGGTACAGAAACCTTTGTTTGCAATTACAGAGATCATACGTTTCCTGTAGGTCTTGACCAGGTTTGCACACACTGCAGCAGGGATTTTGGCCCACTCCTCCATACAGACCTTCTCCAGATCCTTCAGGTTTCGGGGCTGTCGCTGGGCAATACGGACTTTCAGCTCCCTCCAAAGATTTTCTATTGGGTTCAGGTCTGGAGACTGGCTAGACCACTCCAGGACCTTGAGATGCTTCTTACGGAGCCACTCCTTAGTTGACCTGGCTGTGTGTTTCGGGTCGTTGTCATGCTGGAAGACCCAGCCACGACCCATCTTCAATGCTCTTACTGAGGGAAGGAGGTTGTTGGCCAAGATCTCGTGATACATGGCCCCATCCATCCTCCCCTCAATACGATGCAGTCGTCCTGTCCCCTTTGCAGAAAAGCATCCCCAAAGAATGATGTTTCCACCCCCATGCTTCACGATTGGGATGGTGTTCTTGGGGTTGTACTCATCCTTCTTCTTCCTCCAAACACGGCGAGTGGAGTTTAGACCAAAAAGCTCTATTTTTGTCTCATCAGACCACATGACCTTCTCCCATTCCTCCTCTGGATCATCCAGATGGTCATTGGCAAACTTCAGATGGGCCTGGACATGCGCTGGCTTGAGCAGGGGGACCTTGCGTGCGCTGCAGGATTTTAATCCATGACGGCGTAGTGTGTTACTAATGGTTTTCTTTGAGACTGTGGTCCCAGCTCTCTTCAGGTCATTGACCAGGTCCTGCCGTGTAGTTCTGGGCTGATCCCTCACCTTCCTCATGATCATTGATGCCCCACGAGGTGAGATCTTGCATGGAGCCCCAGACCGAGGGTGATTGACCGTCATCTTGAACTTCTTCAATTTTCTAATAATTGCGCCAACAGTTGTTGCTTTCTCACCAAGCTGTTTGCCTATTGTCCTGTAGCCCATCCCAGCCTTGTGCAGGTCTACAATTTTATCCCTGATGTCCTTACACAACTCTCTGGTCTTGGCCATTGTGGAGAGGTTGGAGTCTGTTTGATTGAGTGTGTGGACAGGTGTCTTTTATACAGGTAACGAGTTCAAACAGGTGCAGTTAATACAGGTAATGAGTGGAGAACAGGAGGGCTTCTTAAAGAAAAACTAACAGGTCTGTGAGAGCCGGAAGTGTTACTGGTTGGTAGGTGATCAAATACTTATGTCATGCAATAAAATGCAAATTAATTACTTAAAAATCATACAATGTGATTTTCTGTATTTTTGTTTTAGATTCCATCTCTCACAGTTGAAGTGTACCTATGATAAAAATTACAGACCACTACATGCTTTGTAAGTAGGAAGACCTGCAAAATCGGCAGTGTATCAAATACTTGTTCTCCCCACTGTATCTTTCAACTGTACTGTGATGTTTTACAAAAGTTCTGAACCTTTCTATTCTCATTGTTTCAACAGATTGTAAATTGAAAATAAACATTTTTGCTAAAAGTATTATTATATTATTGATCGATTGACTATGCCTTTTCAGATCACCCAGTAATGCTATCTGCAGGGTTAGCTCCAGGTAAATTTTGCAATCCTTTAGCCATTCCTGGACCTGTGTCCAAACACAAGCTACAAATGGACAGTACCAAAACAAATGATCTAATGATTCTGTCTCTTCGCAGCAAAATGATCGGCTATGAAAAGCCAACTGAGATTTATTCCTGATTATTATTTGACCATGCTTGTCACTTATGAACATTTTTGAACATCTTGGCATGGTTCTGTTATAATCTCCACCCGGCACAGCCAGAAGAGGACTGGCCACCCCTCATAGCCTGGTTCCTCTCTAGGTTTCTTCCTAGGTTTTGCCTTTCTAGGGAGTTTTTCCTAGCCACCGTGCTTCTACACCTGCATTACTAGCTGTTTGGGGTTTTAGGCTGGGTTTCTGTACAGCACTTCGAGATATTAGCTGATGTAAGAAGGGCTATATAAAATAAAATTGATTGATTGATTGATTGAAATCTGCAGAGCTGGGAAGATTGTATCCCCCATATAAATAACATTCTATTGGTAGCAAGAATTTGATATAATAATTTAAATTGAAAAATTCAAAGCTTTGAATCCGGCGTCATTTTGCGTATCAGTTCATAAACACTATGCCATGGGATCGGTACGTCAAAAATCTCTTCCCAACTATTTTGCAATCTATATGGGACAGCTGTCAATCCTTTGGTCCTTAAATGAAACTGGTATACTTTTTTATTTATCACAGTTTTCTTTAACCAATTATGTTATTTAATGCAAGGCCGACAGACAAGTTCCTTTTTCCCCCTTCCACTTTTCTCTTCCATTTTTGCGGTAATGCATCAATTATTTGGTTGTAATTTTGGGTAGAGCAGACATTTCCATATGTTTTTGTTAGCTGCACGTGCGACATTACTCCACCAGTACTACCGATGATATCATTTACGAAGATTATACATTTCTTATACATTTTGTCCCCCCAAAAAAGTTTGAGTTTAACCACAATATTTGTTGCATAATTTGTTCTGTCGTTTCTGGAGGATTAAATTGAAATTGCAACCAACTTTCTATGGCTTGTTTTAGAAATAGTGATGTTTGGGAGATGATTTCCTTTTCAAATAACTGAAAGTGAGAGGTTGTAATCTGAATAAAGGGAAAAAGGCCATTCTTGAACATTGGGTGAGACAATCTTACTAATTTGCTAGAGAACCAGTTCGGATTTAAGTATAACTTTTGTATGACCTGAAGCTTTTAGTGATAGGTCTAATGCTTTAATATTTAATATTTAATAATTTCTGTCCTCCGAATTCATATTCATTATATAAATAGGCCCGTTTAATTTTGTCTGGCTTGCCGTTCCAAATAAAATTGAATATTTTTTCTCATATAATTTAAAAAACTGTTCGCTTTCCATGGTAGCAAGATCTTATTTATTTTTGCTAACTTTCTATTAAAATGTATTGGAGTGAGATCATTTATTTCATTTGGGATATGTATTCAGAGTATATCCACATCACCATCATACCATTTTATTGGTAAACTAAATGGTAATGTAAAATTTATATTTTTTAGTGATCCAATACGTAATATAGTACATTTAACATAATTTGGTTGTAATCCAGAGAGGTTAGAAAATGTATCTAGATCCTCTATGAGGCTGTGGAGGGATTCAAGTTGTGGATTTAAAAGAAAACATGAATCATCAGTGTACAATGACACCTTTGTTTTTAAGCCCTGGACTTCTAATCCTTTGATATTATTGTTGGATCTGATTTTAATAGCTAACATCTTGATGGCCATAATAAATGGATATGCCGATAGTGGACAACCTTGTTTTGCTCCTCTTGACAGTTTAAAACTTTCTGAGAAATAGCCATTATTTACTATTTTACACCTAGGGTTACTATACATGATTTTAACCCATTTTCTAAGAGATTCTCCAAAAATGGAAATGCTCCAGTCGTACTTTATCAAATGCCTTTTCAAAGTCTGCTATGAATAGCAGGCCTGCTTTCCCAGATTTTTCATAGTGTTCTATTGTTTCCAGTACTTGCCTTATATTATCTCCAACGTATCTTCCATGTAAAAAACCTGTCTGATTAGAATGAATAATGTCCGACAATACCTTTTTTATTCTATGCGCTATACATTTTGCTAGAATTTTTGCATCACAACACTGAAGTGTAAGGGGCCTCCAATTTTTGAAATGGACTGGATCTTTATATTTTCCACTTGTATCCTGTTTCAGTAATAATGAAATCAGACTTTCTTCTTGAGTGTCTGATAATCTATCATTTACATAGGAGTGGTTAAAACATGCTAATAACGGTCCTCTGAGTATATCAAAAAAGGTTTGGTATACCTCGACTGGTATGCCATCCAACCCTGGAGTTTTCCCGGACTTAAATTATTTAATTGCATCCAGAAGTTCCTCCTCTGTAATTTCCCCTTCACATGAGTCTTTCTGTATGGCTGTTAAAAAAATCTCTACAATTAGTTTCAGTTAGAGGAGATGGAGGCGACTGAAACAAAAAACATATGATTAAAGTACTTTCCTCCTCCCTCAAAATAGCATTTGGTGAATCATGGGTGACTCCGTCATTTGTAACCAGTTTCAGTAAATTATTTTTGGTAGCATTCCTATGTTGAAGATTAAAAAAAGAATTGGTGCATTTATTCCCCATATTCCATCCAGTTTCGTTATTTTAATAATATATTACACTTGATATTTCTTGAATAAGTTTCTCAATTTCTTTTTGTTTTTCCTCTAATGTATTCTGAGCCTCTATGTTACAGTTTTTATTGCTATCTATCTGTTCTGTTAGACCTTCTATTTCCTTTGTTAGTATGGACTCTTTTGACCTAAATTGCTTTTGTTTTTGAGATGAGTACTGAATTGCATGGCCTCTAAAGGCACATTTAAAGGTGTCCCATACAATAAGATTTGCTGTACCTATGTTATGTCGGAGAAAATATGTTATAAATTCCTCTGTCCTAGTTAAAAACAAGTTATCATCCAATAGGCTTTGATTACATTTCCAATATCCTCGCCCACGTGGAAATTCAGTAAGAGTAATGTATATGCCAATTATATGATGGTCCGACCGCATTCTGTCCCCTATAAACACTTTTTAAACTTTTGGTGCCAATGAAAATTACATAAGAAAGAAGTCAAGATGACTAGCTTGATTGAGTCTCTGCCAAGTATATCTCACTAGATCAGGATATTTAAGCATCCATATATCTACTAGTTCTAAGGTATCCAGGACATTCACAATTTCCTTAAGAGCGTGAGGGTGATAGTTTGTAGTGTGATTTCCTTTATGGTCCATTGAGCTATTTAAAACTGTATTATAATCTCCCACCATAATAATAGAGTCTTGAATCATACAATACATCTCCCTTTAAATGCCTGACTACATAGCATTATAATCATGCAATATATCCATAAAACAGTGAAGTGTGGTGGCAGATAGATAGGGAGAATCTACATTGTGATGCGAGCGCTGGCTGGCTGCTTTCATTACCTGTCACACAACCGAACAGATGTTGAACCCAAGTGTGAAAATAATTCCACCCAGTCCTGACCCTGCGGGCCCCGGGGCTCACAAGCTTGGTAAGTGTCTCCCCGCTGGAGATGCGGAGGGTGGAGGGTGGAGGGGCTAGAGCTCTGCTACCCAACCCAAGCCCGATGGGCCCTGACATTATACATCAGGTTAGTGCTGGGTAGGGCCTGTTTTTTTCATCAATAACTAGGGTACAGGTACGGCTTAGGTATTACTAAATTGATCATTAACATTTTGAAGCTGAGCCATTTGCTTGTGCTCTGCTGCGCAGTACATATCATGGTGTCAGAAGTGCTTCAACCTCATCAAATATAAGACTAGAACATTGTCCTAATCCACAGGAGAGAATATTTTACCTAAAATAATAATGTTCCTTGAAGTGAAGTGAGGTCTCCCGAGTGGCGCAGTGGTCTAAGGCACTGCATCGCAGTGCTAGCTGTGCCACTAGAGATCCTGGTTCTGTCGTAGCCGGCCGCGACCGGGAGACCCATGGGGCGGCGCGCAATTGGCCCAGCGTCGTCCAGGGTATGGGAGGGAATGGCCGGCAGGGATGTAGCTCAGTTGGTAGAGCATGGCGTTTGCAACGCCAGGGTTGTGGGTTCGTTTCCCACGTGGGGCCAGTATGGAAAAATAAAAAAATAATAATGTATGCACTCACTAACTGTAAGTCGCTCTGGAGAAGAGTGTCTGCTAAATGACTAAAATGTAAATTTTTGTTGTGGTGAAGTTTAGAGTGATGAAAAGTAGTTTACAGCTAACTGTTCTCAGAACAGCAAGCAGAGGTGTTTCTATGGATACTCACAGAAGCAGAACCATGCACAGAGCGCGTGCAGAGCGAGCAGCGCAGGGAGCGAGGGACAGACAGACGAGCTGCTAATGAATTTACTAACGGAGGAAGTTATTTCTGATTTCCGGCAGGGCCGGGCCTTAAATTTGGCAGAAGCAATTTGGCCTGGGTAGGGTAGGGCCTGAACGTCACGGGCATGGGTAGGGCTTACAAATCATGCCCGTGCAGGGCTCTGGGAGGGGCTGGTGCCTGGGGTTGTTGGTCAGTGTCACTGGCAATCTTTGGGTACTGTGACAAAAGGGGACACTGCTGCATGAGGAAGTGTCCCTGAGGTGTCTTCAAAGCATCTGTGGAATAGTCCACCGAAGACACCTCATCCTTGGAATCTCCATCTTCCCAGATTGCACACCTACTGTATGTGGGAATGGTTACTTACAACCCCCACTCACTGAAAGGGAAAACAAGTGGAATAAGAAACAGTTGGAAAGATAAGGAACCATATTCACCACACTAAACTCAATTGTGTGAAATTACAAAGTAATTACTACACTATTATATAACAGCATATAAGTATGATCTTGGCACTACAGTAATTAGTGTTACAGTTACTTGTATAAGGGGAAAGTGTTACCAAACAGGGATATAACTGAGCAAACCCTGGTACAAATAAAATGTGAACTTCTGTCAGACCCATTGCAATTCACACCACTTGTCCAATCAGATGAGTGAAGTGAGTGCTAATGGTAGGGTTGGTGTACAGCCGGGTTATGCTTTCAGAGGGTAACAATGCTATTATCTAATCCCAAATGCAATTCCCTCTGATTGTTTTTAGAGGTCTTTCTACTGTTCTGTGTCAGACATGCATATTCGATTACCTCAAATGAGCAGTATTTTTCATTAGACTTGATTCAGTCCGGAATTTAGAAACAGACCAGGTTTAAGCTATCAATCTTTTCTCAGGTGTAAGTATGTATTTGTTTGTGTGTGTGAGTGTTTGCGTGCACCTGCGTGTTTGTCTGCATGTGTGTGTTTGTGTGTGCTTGCGAGTGTGTGTGTATGTGGTGGGGGGTGGTAAGATACTAATTCCTCTGATCCCAAGCAGAAGTCATTTCTTGTGAGGATGCAGACATTGTAAGCTGGGAAAGGTTACTACAGACTTGGATTTCACTCTGACATGTGGAAACTTTTTAAATCAAAGCTTTTGAAAGTTGGCTGTGGTACAGTTTATCAGTCAGAGGTGTAGGCAAGGACTGGGGATAACACAACGGGAGATAAAAGATAATGTCAAACAAGCGGCAGAAAATGAGCTGAGAGGCAAGGCCTAAGACTTCTTAAAAGTATCCTGCTTTCCAAGAATGGCTTGAACTCATGCTGTGCCTCCATTCACAATGTTTAATTATGCTATTATTGAAGTAAAGTACTAATGCATTATGGTCAGATACTATTATTAAAGAGGTAGTAGTATTAGATGTATTTGTGGTGTATACCACAGTGTATGGCAAATTGATATTTGAATGCACTGAGGCCCAAGGGCAAATTAGGTCAAGCGTTCAAATTAGATTTATATTAATTCCCAACTGCATTTCAACAATTCTATTTATCCTGTTCATTGGATTTGAAGTCAAGTTCAGTCAAAACATAATCAAGATTTCATGAGGGTATTGTTTATCAGATCATGCGGACAAAATAAACTGCATATTACTCGGTCTTTGACAGCAGTGAGCGCCATTATAATCACCTCAATTCAAAAAGTTATCACATCACCTTTCCTCTAAGTAATTAAATTAACAATATATTTTTCTGATTCTTAGAATCGTTTATCACTTTTAAGGGGGCATTGCTGGAGGCAGTCCAATGCTCGAATACAAAAGAGAAAACTGCAAATAGGTCTGCCTTGGGAGAATCTATGTATTCGATAAGGACGCCATAGAAGCTCAACACATATTTCAGTGTCACAGAGCTCTGACGTTTTAAATACAGAATCAGTTGTTGTTGCATAGACTTTCAATAATTCATTTAGCTACTGGCTTGCAGTGCCTATAGTAATAACATTAGTGTCCATTCTCTCATGCTACTCTGGTCTGTAGTAAACTTTATTTGTTATCAGTGGAGCTGTAGCCTGAGCTCCCAGTAGGATTTTGTAGCTGCTGATAAACCCTAACACAAATCTCATTAGTATCCCCTTTTTGGGAGGTGTAAAGTTAATCGTCCCTATCCGCCATGACATTGATAACACAATCACACACTCCATGGCAGGCACGCTGTGTGGAATGTTCCACAGGAAGGCCTAGAGCAAAGCATGGAGGAAAAAAGAATAGTGAAGCATAAAAATATTATTTGAAGACCAAAGATCAATTGTCTCCAGTGATCAAAAACGACAGCGCTGGACTGATTCACTTTGAAGCTGAAGGCCCTTCTGCTGAAGCCTCCTGAACTTAAGCATTGCTGATTCAGTGACACGTTTGATCCTTTACACTGCATTGGAGTGTCCAATCAATTTTATACTTAGTAGATGACACACAGAAAACTTTTTGGGGTGTGGTTTGAAACCCCCTTTTTTTTCTACTGCAGAATTTTAATTACATCGGGATGTCAGTTGATATTGAATGGTTGAACTGCCCATGCAAATACTGTTTGTTATTCTTCTCAAATTCTCACAAATGCGAGTAGACAAATGCACATACCAGGGAGAGAATCTCCGTACCCCTTGACACATTATATCTGTCTCTGTGTAGATATGGAATACTTGGAGCAGGAGGGTTTTAAATTACACTGTTCATCCCAAGTGATGCTGTTTGATGATAACCTTTTTTTATATTCTGTCTGCTTGCAAACTGAGGAATGACAATGTCAGCATTCCAGTATGTGACACCATGTTAAATAACAGCGCTTTGCTTTCAGGTCTTATTTGAGGCTGTGTTGGCAGGCCGGATCAAGCTTACCAAACAGAGATAAATTACTAATACAACATCTTCTACGAAAAAGGCAAGACGCTTCACTGAATAAACCAGACCTCTGCATAGCTGGAAAAGGAATGTATACAGTGGGGGAAAAAAGTATTTAGTCAGCCACCAATTGTGCAAGTTCTCCCACTTAAAAAGATGAGAGAGGCCTGTAATTTTCATCATAGGTACACGTCAACTATGACAGACAAAATGAAAAAACAAAATCCAGAAAATCACATTGTAGGATTTTCTATGAATTTATTTGCAAATTATGGTGGAAAATAAGTATTTGGTCAATAACAAAAGTTTCTCAATACTTTGTTATATACCCTTTGTTGGCAATGACACAAGTCAAACGTTTTCTGTAAGTCTTCACAAGGTTTTCACACACTGTTGCTGGTATTTTGGCCCATTCCTCCATGCAGATCTCCTCTAGAGCATTGATGTTTTGGGGCTGTCGCTGGGCAACACGGACTTTCAACTCCCTCCAAAGATTTTCTATGGGGTTGAGATCTGGAGACTGGCTAGGCCACTCCAGGACCTTGAAATGCTTCTTACGAAGCCACTCCTTCATTGCCCGGGCGGTGTGTTTGGGATCATTGTCATGCTGAAAGACCCAGCCACGTTTCATCTTCAATGCCCTTGCTGATGGAAGGAGGTTTTCACTCAAAATCTCACGATACATGGCCCCATTCATTCTTTCCTTTAGACGGATCAGTCGTCCTGGTCCGTTTGCAGAAAAACAGCCCCAAAGCATGATGTTTCCACCCCCATGCTTCACAGTAGGTATGGTGTTCTTTGGATGCAACTCAGCATTCTTTGTCCTCCAAACACGACGAGTTGAGTTTTTACCAAAAAGTTCTATTTTGGTTTCATCTGACCATATGACATTCTCCCAATCCTCTTCTGGATCATCCAAATGCACTCTAGCAAACTTCAGACAGGCCTGGCTTAAGCAGGGGGACACGTCTGGCACTGCAGGATTTGAGTCCCTGGCGGCGTAGTGTGTTACTGATGGTAGGCTTTGTTACTTTGGTCCCAGCTCTCTGCAGGTCATTCACTAGGTCCCCCCGTGTGGTTCTGGGATTTTTGCTCACCGTTCTTGTGATCATTTTGACCCCATGGGGTGAGATCCTGCGTGGAGCCCCAGATCGAGGGAGATTATCAGTGGTCTTGTATGTCTTCCATTTCCTAATAATTGCTCCCACAGTTGATTTCTTCAAACCAAGCTGCTTACCTATTGCAGATTCAGTCTTCCCAGCCTGGTGCAGGTCTACAATTTTGTTTCTGGTGTCCTTTGACAGCTCTTTGGTCTTGGCCATAGTGGAGTTTGGAGTGTGACTGTTTGAGGTTGTGGACAGGTGTCTTTTATACTGATAACAAGTTCAAACAGGTGCCATTAATACAGGTAACGAGTGGAGGACAGAGGAGCCTCTTAAAGAAGAAGTTACAGGTCTGTGAGAGCCAGAAATCTTGCTTGTTTGTAGGTGACCAAACACTTATTTTCCACCATAATTTGCAAATAAATTCATTAAAAATCCTACAATGTGATTTTCTGGAGAAAAAAAATCTCAATTTGTCTGTCATATTTGACGTGTACCTATGATGAAAATTACAGGCCTCTCTCATCTTTTTAAGTGGGAGAACTTGCACAATTGGTGGCTGACTAAATACTTTTTTCCCCCACTGTATTTCTAAACAGTATTCTAGGAACGACGGTGTAGATGACCAGGTGCCCTTAAGTCTTAATGACATAATGATGGTGATTTATTTTAATTAGGAATTCTTGATGTTGATTATGGCTTTTAGACCAATGATGATGTAATATATACTAACGTGGAACTGCACGTGCACTGTAGCACATTTGTTCTTTGATCTCAAGGATGATGTGCGTCTGATGGTGTTTGTCTGTTTTTATGTTGTGAAGCCAAAGACACATTTCCACATTGCATGGACAATAAAGTTTTTCAAATTCAAATTCAGAATGATCTGAAAACACAATTTCGAACCTGTATTAAGATGTAGCTTCTCTCTCCTCACCACTGTCTCCAGACTCTTGTCAATGCTTCCTTACAGTATGTGTGACCTTTCTGTGATCAAATGTTGGGGACATGAGTTCTGACATGTCGCTTTGTCTTGGGAATCTCTGGCAGTGGAGGAGGTTCAGCCCTCCTCGGTGCAAGGATGCTTGACAGAAACCTGGGGTATCCCAAAGGCCTCTATCTGTCTTTAGTAAATTTGCCAAGGGACATTTATTCATCATCTCCAGCACTACCCCAACATCAGAGTATGTGAAAATGAGACGTTTCTATGTTTTGTAGTAAAAAAGATAGAGGAAGATAAGTGTTTCCAATGGCATCATCTGGTGTGCATCATGTGATTTTAATCCACATGAAATCACAAATCATTTTATTTCCCTATAACACTAGAAGCGCAGAGTAAGTGATTTTGACTCAATATGAATTTAAATGTGATTTTTCTTTTTAAGTTATGCACCCCTCCGTCTTTTACTTTTCCGAAATAAGTCTATTTCACACACCTATGTTAGAATTTCCATAACACAAACATAATTTGTGTTATAAGCAGTTTTAAGAGGACACCAAAAAGTGACTTTTTAAAATCTACTAGAGTCACATGCAGGTAATACATTTTGATTCATATGTAGTATCAGAAAGAGCAGATTCTGAGGTTTCCAAAACACTTACCATTGCCAATTGCTCAAAATATCACTTTTTCCAAGAATAACCACTGTTCCGTGCACTCCACAGTTCAGCACATGGTAACAGATAGCCTACAGTAACATAAACTAATGCTATTGTGTTCTTTAAAAAAAATTATGGAATGCTACTCAAGACCTTCATAAACACAACCGAAATATACATTTTCCGATAGCAGATATGCAATGTACACTGCTCAAAAAAATAAAGGGAACATTTAAACAACACAATGTAACTCCAAGTCAATCACACTTCTGTGAAATCAAACTGTCCACTTAGGAAGCAACACTGATTGACAATACATTTCACATGCTGTTGTGCAAATGGAATAGACAACAGGTGGAAATTATAGGCAATTAGCAAGACACCCCCAATAAAGAAGTGGTTCTGCAGGTGGTGACCACAGACCACTTCTCAGTTCCTATGCTTCCTGGCTGATGTTTTGGTCACTTTTGAATGCTGGCGGTGCTTTCACTCTAGTGGTAGCATGAGATGGAGTCTACAACCCACACAAGTGGCTCAGGTAGTGCAGCTCATCCAGGATGGCACATCAATGCGAGCTGTGGCAAGAAGGTTTGCTGTGTCTGTCAGCATAGTGTCCAGAGCATGGAGGCGCTACCAGGAGACAGGCCAGTACATCAGGAGACGTGGAGGAGGCCGTAGGAGGGCAACTACCCAGCAGCAGGACCGCTACCTCCGCCTTTGTGCAAGAAGGAGCAGGAGGAGCACTGCCAGAGCCCTGCAAAATTACCTCCAGCAGGCCACAAATGTGCATGTGTCTGCTCAAACGGTCAGAAACAGACTCCATGAGGGTGGTATGAGGGCCCGACGTCCACAGGTGGGGGTTGTGCTTACAGCCCAACACCGTGCAGGACATTTGACATTTGCCAGAGAACACCAAGATTGGCAATTTCGCCACTGGCGCCCTGTGCTCTTCACAGATGAAAGCAGGTTCACACTGAGCACATGTGACAGAGTCTGGAGACGCCGTGAAGAACGTTCTGCTGCCTGCAACATCCTCCAGCATGACCAGTTTGGCGGTGGGTCAGTCATGGTGTGGGGTGGCATTTCTTTGGGGGGCCGCACAGCGCTCCATGTGCTCGCCAGAGGTAGCCTGACTGCCATTAGGTACCGAGATGAGATCCTCAGACCCCTTGTGAGACCATATGCTGGTGCGGTTGGCCCTGGGATCCTCCTAATGCAAGACAATGCTAGACCTCATGTGGCTGGAGTGTGTCAGCAGTTCCTGCAAGAGGAAGGCATTGATGCTATGGACCGCCCGTTCCCCAGACCTGAATCCAATTGAGCACATCTGGGACATCATGTCTCGCTCCATCCACCAACGCCACGTTGCTCCACAGACTGTCCAGGAGTTGGCGGATGCTTTAGTCCAGGTCTGGGAGGAGATCCCTCAGGAGACCATCCGCCACCTCATCAGGAGCATGCCCAGGCGTTGTAGGGGGGTCATACAGGCACGTGGAGGCCACACACACTACTGAGCCTCATTTTGACTTGTTTTAAGGACATTACATCAAAGTTGGATCAGTCTGTAGTGTGGTTTTCCACTTTAATTTTGAGGGTGACTCCAAATCCAGACCTCCATGGGTTGATACATTTGATTTTCATTGATAATTTTTGTGTGATTTTGTTGTCAGCACATTCAACTATGTAAAGAAAAAAGTATTTAATAAGATTATATTATTCATTCAGATCTAGGATGTGTTGTTTAAGTGTTCCCTTTATTTTTTTGAGCAGTGTATTTATTAGACTGTTAAGTCTAAATTACTCGTTTTGGCTTGAAGGGGGCTCCCTCAAGGCCAGACTTTTCTAGTGTTAAAGGTATATCTCAAACAGAGAACAAAGGGAATACCTTTCTTCAGAAATGTTTTGTACCATCTAACCCACTGCCTCTGGTATCAAGATCAGTGGTGTTCACTCCTGGTCTCAGATGGTCACAGTGTCTGATGGTGCACTTTGTTATACAGCACATACTGGACGTACTGTTGGTGAGAGAGAGAAAAACACAGCCTGAAACCATCCACTTCAGATCTACCGAGCAGTAAGGGAGGCTCATGCTGAGTCGAAAAAACAAAGTAAGACTTTCACTTCAAAGCCTACAGGAGAGCTTCCTCTATGTCAAAGCTCTGCTAACAACACACACTCCTTCTGAGAATATAAATACCTACAGGGAATAGAAAAAACTCACAGCTGCCCTTGACATTCTGAATGTCGTAGTGAAAGTGAAGGGACTCGCCACGGTTCGAGCGCTAGAATTCAATTTTAAAGTCCCTCTCTAAACTTTGTGAAGATTCTAAAACTGTCACAGAGATCAGAGGAGAAATTGAGACAGGCTGTGAGAAATATAAATTATTAGCATCCTATAATATTTAGTGGAGTGCAAATTCTTGTATCTTCCTCGTCACCTTTCAATTTTTTAAGACACGCATGGCATGTTTTACATATCTCAGTGAGTTGTCTGGTATGGGAATGTCTCTGCCTCTGCTGACTCTGGTTTGAGACCCTAGACAGTAAAGCTGATGACATTAACAATGAAGCCTGGGCTTCCCTTGACATAAAAGGTAACAAATAGTTAAATATCTTTAACTTCTGTTGTACTCAAATTGTTGACAGCCTTTTTTAATTACTCACTGCATATCGTGACGTTGAAATGACAAACACAAATGCTGGCTGTTCCACTGGAGCCAAAGTCCCAGTTATGTAATCAACTACTCATGTTTAAGTTCTTG
The DNA here is from genome assembly GCF_964263955.1 of Coregonus lavaretus. Taxonomy (NCBI): domain Eukaryota; kingdom Metazoa; phylum Chordata; class Actinopteri; order Salmoniformes; family Salmonidae; genus Coregonus; species Coregonus lavaretus. The sequence goes on along the minus strand of NC_140015.1, from coordinate 15,252,019 downwards.
GCAATATCTGCTTATCTTTGGAACTTGTTTGGTACTACCTGTCACTTATTCTGGATTGATGTATTTTTGCATTTACAGAGCCTCTTTGTAATTACAAACTATTGTGCTTTGCTCACAGTTGAGCTAAAACCCCCTTGATGAGGAAATGATACAGCATTCTCCTCCACTATATATGTGTTCCAGACCTGTGACTGGGTCTATAGATAAAGGACTGGTCCTGACCTTCTGTTGTGCTCAGTGGTGCTGCCTGCGCTGCTCAGGCTGATTTTAGGGCCGGTCGCCATGTCTCTCCAGTTATCGACCATATGCTTCAGCGCCTGAAGAACAACACAGGCAGGCCGCCTTCTCGCTACAGAAGGTTCGTTTTCAAAAACCATGGACCTGTTATTCAATAAAGTAGTTCCAATGGCAACATCTGAATAGTGATTACTTTACATTTTCTGTTATAAAATATCACCAATTATGAAAAGCCTGTATTATAATGGATTTTAGAATACAACACAATCAATGGTAGTTAAATAGATCTGTTCTCTGGTTGTGTTGCTTTCCTTTCAGAGCATGAGGAAACAAACAGATTCTCTCAGAGCTCAATCAGAGTAGGATGGACTAGGATTTATCATGAGGTGAGCAGTTGCCTTCTGTCTTTTTACTGAAGTTGATCATTACTTCGTAATCAAATGGTTGTCAATATCAGTGGGAAAAACTGTCACAGAAAAGTAATTCAACTTTGAGTCCTGTCAACAAAGTGAAATGGCCTCTTTGCCTAAATTGTTATTTATAGCAGACAGAACCACAGAGGTGATTGTTAATAATATATCCTGGGAGGTCTATTAATCCATTGTTGATAGGAATATATCTGTTTCACACCTGTGCTAATCCGTTGGCTTTTATGAATGTATGACTTACACTGTTAACTGATATGAGCTTCTCAACAGAGTGATCATAATATTGTTATTTGACGCCATGCAGGGAATTAAATGTCACAATGGGAAGTGCTTAGATATGGAAAACTAAACCACCAGCAGTGTGAGAATAAAATAGCTAGCTAAAGTCTACAATAATTCCACTTCCTGCCAAGTATAATCTATCAGAATGCCTTTGTATTTGGTCTGATTGCAACAAATGGTCTCCTGCTTTCTAGAGTAAAACCATTAGATGCACAATTACTGACAGTTATGCCCCAGAATGATCCATGTATTTTCCTTAACTGCATACACATTAAGGGTCAATGAGACATTACATCAGCAGACCATGTCTTCCCACCATGTTTATGGCATTGATTGGGCTTTATACACACCCTCCAAACAGCCATGACAGGTTTATGACTCAGCATTATGAGAAATGCCTTTATAAATCTGAGCTTCACACTACTAATTGCAACTGGGCTAGCAGCAAAACAACAGTACAGTATTTATCTCTTGTGAATAACCAAACAGTTGTCAATAGCATTAGCCTTTATCCTTACCGCTATCAACAATGTTATTTAAGAACATTTCAACTGGCTTTGTTGGACCAAAGAAATTAGATACTTTGGCCTTGCCAAGGTGTAGACAGACCCCCCATATGGCCATTGCAACCTGGTCCATAGCACCTTGAATAACAGGGTATTTACACGCCCATGATGTTCTTCTCTTCAGGCTGTGGTGAAGTGCCCACACCTTGGATTCTCGATCTAAATCTATAACCTAAAAGTAGACAGAGCTTTCACTTTGCCAATGAGCGGTTTCACAGTTGTCAGAGCAATTTACATCATCATTTGGCAGTCGTCTCCATATCATCTGGAGTGTGAGAGAGACAGATAGGGTGGGCAGGAGGCAGAACACAGGTTGTGTGAAGCTATGAAATGTGAGAAAATCTTTCTGTACAAGGCATTGAAGACTGGTTTGCAAGCTGGTATTTATTATTTTTGGGTGAGAGCACCGATCAGATAAATGGACATTCAAATGAGCACATGTTCTTGGCATTGTAACTACAGTAAATCACAGGGAATCCCAGCATCAAACAAATAGGCCCTAGGTAGAGATAAATACAACTGAGAATTTCAGTATTATACGTGTGCTTGTAAAGTAATACGTGATTGGAAATATAATGATTTGCTTAAATGAAAGGTTCTTATTTAAAGGTCTCTGCAAGAGTAAATCAGAGTAGATAAAACATGCATAAAATCAATTGTAACCAATATCTGTGAAGCACATTCGAGAAAGACTAATAAAAAATGCTGGAATACTGTAACAGCATTCAAATACTGCAATTAAAACTGCTTTGAATATCAGTAATGATAGAAGGATCGGTCCGCATGCAAACAAGATATGTGAATGGGATCAATATATACCCAATCATTAAATGTATCTGGCTCTGAGCACATCATAACATCCAGTACAGTACATCCAGTACATACTATACAGTACACTGTCAGTTGAGTTGTATAAGATCCTGAGGGGATCCAGAGGGGTATGAGTACAAGAGAATGCAAATGGCTACACATGCATGAATCTGGGACGAGCTGGCCGTGACGTCCAGAGGTCTACCCATGGCTGGTGGTACTGTAGCTATCCATGGAGCTGGTATCCTCCAACACTGGGGTCCTGAAATCCTGTTCTGAGACTGACATTTCTCCAAGGTAAGGCAGCTTACTGCCTGTTCAACAGGCCACAGAGAAATGAGACGAGGTAGAATGTTTCCAGTTCGGTTAAGAGGGGCCACAGTCAAGGAAAAGTCTATTGAGAGACATAGAGACTTCCACCAACAAACTTGTTAACTCTGGAATCAACCTGAAAATACATTCTTATTTATACCGTTAGGTGTGGGATCTCTAAAGAATGCAGAGAATCAAAATATATTTTACTATACCATGAATAGACAAGTGTGTGTATCCATACATTTTTGAATTTTCTTCTCGCCACACGTACAGGCCTTGACAGGATCAAAGGCGATGAGTCTTTCTGGAGTCGTTTTAATGGCATTGGTCTTCATTAGTGTGGCGTTCAGCCTGTCAGGTGGAGAGCACATCAACTATGAAGCAGCAACATCCACACAGCTTCCCTTCCAGACCTCTCAATAACAAATGTGTTATCCACTATCACTCCTGTCTGGGAAATATCTGCATTCATTTTGTACACCTTTTTATTTCAAATATTCCCTTGAGGTAAAGCATAGCAAATATGTGTTCTTAGGGAAGGCCTTGGGGAAATAGGGATCCATGCACTATTGAAGCACGTAGAGGTTTGCTCACATGCCATCTCTTGCATTTAATGAGAGTTCCTTGGAGAGGGGGTTATGGCTGCCACCATATAAATCATCCATAGTACTTTTCTTATTGTACTATGGAGAAAAGAAACATCCTCATTTTCCAAGGTGATGTCTCCGATAAAAGTAATCTATAAATACCACAAGACCATTAACTTTTGTACGGAAGAATCCAAGTTGCTGAGAAAAGTGTGTGTGTGTGTGGGGGGGGCTTACATTTCCCGGCAGTGCATTGCTCTCCAGTTTTATTGTGCAGCCTACAGTGTTATGGTGATTACTTTAGAGAACTACGTACAATTATGTGACCATGTAAATGCTGAGTGATTCCATCTGGATACAACCCAGGTTAAAGGGGTTTAGATGGATCTGTTTTCTTCTAAAGTAAAAGAGTGTGAACATTGAACATCAATCCACGTACTTTCAACTTCCTGTTTTGAGAAAAAGTTATCTGTCTCCAGTTTCTGTATAATTGCTGTTAGAACCAAACCAACACTAAACAATCTGGCTAATCATTGCCTGCTTCAAATATCTAAATATACCTGGCCTGTCATCTGAACAAAGTTATTGTGAATGTGCAGAGAGAAAGATGAGTTGCAACTAATTTGGTGTAAGGACTGCAGAAAGGGTTAGTACAGTCTTCAACTGATGCTCCTCTGATCAGCTACAGTAGATGTAAATTAGAACTGAGTAACACTCACCTTTTCAAGCTGAGACATCTGGTTTATAAGTGGGAACCTCCCAAATGCTATAATCATTAGGGATGGTACACCTCTGGAGTGACCTACTGTGTGGTGAATTCTGACGTAACATAATCTACTGTACAGTGTGTTGTATGAAAGACCAACACCACATAAGTTAAATATTGCAGGGCTTGATCAAGTTGCCCATAGGCCTATAGGACAACAGACAATCAGGAGAAGAAACTGCAACTCTGTCTAAAAAGTTATTCCTAGCTCAGTTGAAGCTTAAACTTTGGATGGAGAATAAGTAGGAGTTCAGGTAATTTCCCCATACATTTCCTCCCAGCTGTCAGCTAATGGACCAATAAATATGCACAAGTTTATATATAAGCTTTTAAGAATATTTGAACAGGCTTTTTCTCCTCTTAGAAGTAATGGTGCCCGCAACCATTTTTACATTATTGATGTATCATAACCAACATCATTTCAGAGATGAGCATACTGCACACCCTGGGACTGTACTCGCCTCTTCACTTATCCCTTTAAACAGTTGTTTATTTAAGACTGTCGAGAGCAGACATAACTTTTGTTATGACATAAAGTTTCAGTTTCAGACATAAAGTTTCAGGTCCCCCTTGAAATCACAATGGGATTTCCTGTCTGGGAAGGTTAAAAAAGTTTCTGTAAACCGGTATCAACTCAAATAATTACTCCTTAAATGCTTTCCTGCATGTATTTTGGTTTTTGATTCAAAAGCTGTCCTGACAGTGCAAGTTTTTGGTGAAATGAAACAATAAATCCATTGGAATTGATCGCATCATGTACTGCTTGACATTGCCTGGTAAAGGCTGTAGCACAACTTGCCTCTGTCTTTTCAAAGTTCATGACATTTACAACAGCAGCCTGTTTGCTGCTTGGTATTTCTTTTGAAGGTTGACCATTGCAGGTAATTGGACTGTTACTTCCCCCATGATCATGTCCAATCAATACCTGATGTAGAGAGCACAGCAGAGTAGGCCTGGGAAAGATAACACTTTGACCATGACCCTACCAGTTCACTATGCTGACTGTAGTGGCTAAAGGACAGTTCTGAGGTTAGATGGCAATACAGTCTATTTGAATGGCAGGGAAGAAATAGAACACACACACAAGGAATAATATATGAGCCTCAGATTTCATGGTGTAGACAGATTTCTGTACATTAATAATGGTGATGCATTCTCACACACTCCTCTTTACTGACAACCATCTGGGAATAGTTACCCATAAACATTATGTGAGGTGTGTTTCTAGCATGGCTGCTACAAGTCAGCTAGAAATCCCATAAGTCTGTTTTCTTTGTATATAGGATAGATCATTATTTCTGTCTGCAATACAATCGCACCAAGCCGGGAAATAACTTTCTCTCAGTGCTCTGTAGTCAAGCCAAATGCATTCTGGGGAAAAAAAAGTTGTAATCAACTGTGGTTAGATAAAGTTGAGCTCATTGCTAAACTGCTCAGCGTATCAGCGTGTACGGTGATGGCTCACAAAGTAGCAGGCAGGGGTAGACAAGCACTGGCAGGTTAATCAATAATTAATGACGAGTATCATAAATGACAATTTAAATTAGGAATGGGCAACTTTGATAGGGGTGGGGGCCACATAAAATCTGCTCATCAAGAGGGGCCACAGAGGCTCGCGGGTCTGCATACCCACAGCCATACCCACACATGCAGTCAGAGCCGGCCCTAGCCTGGTTATTTTACAACCCTAGTGATTGCAATTAAACAACAACTATGAATACTGGGCATTTATTACATCCCCAAATATGCAAATTATTTGTAGGGGTTTAATTAGATTTAATGCTCTGTAATTTGTGTACTTCTATGTACTGTTCAGGCAATGTTGAAAACACAAGTTCTGCTTAGAACTTTTAACCAAGACTGCAGTTCTCAACTTACATTATTCAATCTGAATCATTAATTCATGACAAATGAGCATTCGCTTGTTTAGGCACTTCTTAGTTTAGCTTCTTTAATCAAGCCATTCCTAATTTCTCAAAAGGCAGAGTACAAACATCTGCTGTTTTTCTTCTTGCTGCCTTGGATGAAGAGCTCACTTTGCTATGTAGTTCAACTCCACATCTTCCTATGTCTTTTCATCACACTCCACCTCTTCTCTGTGTGATGCTGAAAAGACAGATGCTTCCAATTATCATCATAATGCCCATGATTTGATACGATAATATGCATGAGGACATTCCATTAACAGTTTTTACATTCATTATTCTTAATTTACAAGAATGCCTTTATGATACACATTTTATGCCAAGTTCACATACTATAGCTTTGTCAGGGCTGTGATCATACCGTAGCATAGTATAGATATGTTACAACAAATCTCAGCTGTCACTATATACCCTTTATTGTTGTCCATTGAGTTGGAACGATTGACATGGTACAGTGTTGTAAAAGTAACAGGACTTTGTGAAGAAACACAATTTAGTGTATGAGAAATACTAATTGTGAGGTTAAATGGCATGGCAGCATATATTTCTATTTTATTTGGTTAACAAAACCGGCATGATGTTAAAGTAGGAACTAGGAAGTTATATCAACGTTTTTGAAGTTAGGGGCAGATTACACACACCTTGTTAAACTCGCACTGTATTTTCGAACATGAAGAGCAATTGGATTTACTTTAAGGTGTCCTCAATCGAATGACTCCACTGAGGTATCCATTTCAATAAGCATATATCACCTGCTCTTAAAAAATATCAGATTCTCAATCCCACCTAAAGTCTTGTCCCACCATCTCATAGAATTTGATATTAAAAGGCCTATAAAAGTCCCGGAGCTGCTCGATGACTTCCCGGTCTATCTGCACATGAGTTCTACCCTTTGACTTGCCCAGGCAGCGTGGCTGGCTGCTGCTCTCTGGCTTCTTCAGGCAAGGGAAGCCTTTGGTTCGGTTGAAGTAGAAGTGCTTGTCTGTGATGATGCGTTTGAGACCCAAGAAGTCCTGGACACGGCCCAGCTCCCCCGCCGGGTCCGTGATCAGCCGCTCGCCGCTCACAAAGTGGATCTGGGAGAGGCGAAAGTACTGCAGCCAGTATTCTAGGTGGAGGATGTACATCCCTATACGGATAGCGTTCCATGAGGTGTCTACCAGACCCTGGCTCTGGTTCTGGAAGGCCAGCTCCTCGAAGGTGGGGATGTCCGGCTTCTTCGACAGAGTCTGTGTGTAGTCTGAGATGGCCCTGGTGACTGGGTTACGCACCACCACAATCAGCTTGGTGTTGGGGGACATACTGGCGATGCGTCTGGGAGCCTCTCGTGTCACAAAGTAGCTAGGGGTTTTCTCCAAGGTGATTTGGCTGTCTAGAGTCCGTGGCATTAGTCCTCTACATAGAGAAAGACAGAAAGAGAAAAACATCCATTTAAAACAGTGTTTTTTTTAATGCCTGGAATCCATTGTATTATTACTCTAGATGGGGATAGAATAGTAAAGCAATTTAATTGACTTGCAGAAATCGTTATCCACTTCGATAACTGAAATGGTTTCATGAAAACTACTCCTGTTCCCTATCTCCAGGGTGACAGTGATGCTGAGGGCTGGAGGGAAATCATCCAATCACATTTTAGACTGGTGTTCATAAATCACAATCACCTGCATTAAGGACATCCAACAGAAAAAGATACTTCGGAAAATCTGGGTCACACTAAATAGGTCATCATTTTCATAAAGTTTCTGGGGAAATGCATCTTAAAATGTTTGTAAAGTTTTTCTCATATCTACGGAAACTATGCATAGCAAAGTGAAGACTAGTGTGCTGATACTTTGCAAGAAAATGTAGAGACTGGCATTGCTCTGGGAATTTCCTTTCATGATTCGAGCAATGGGATTAAGAAATGCATAATTCCTGTTTAAAACCTGGGTAATGCAAAAGTTGTATTTACATGTTTGATTGGCTAAAACTTGCATCAGATCATCAACCACATTATTGGTCCTTGTTGAATAGTTCTAAGATACAATTACAACCTACATTTGAATACAACATTATTGTCCATTGGTTAGAACAGAAATGTGTCTTCTGCCTTTCCCAACATGCTTCTGGTCCACCTCTCTAACCTCTAGGCTACTGGGCTTTCCCATAGTGTATCCATAATACAAGCTCTAGATCCAGTAAAATGCTTCTTCCCTCCAGGTCAGGGCCTTGTTTCCCAGAAACATTTGAACATTAACATGGACAGATCGCACCTGAAGTGCATCGAGCAGTTTCTCCCAAAACCATTCTTGCACTAAAACTGATACGGTAAATATAATAGTAACTTTATGTCTGTTACTGATGGTGTGTTTCCTTAATATGGGTAATATGGGGAACACCGGTGTCATATGAAACTCTCTGTATTAACGATGCGTCGTAAAAACTCATCAATGCGGGAAACCAGGCTCAGTTCAGTTTCCCAGTACAAGAAGCTTTTGCTGCAAGGGTAGACCTAGGATAGAGCGTTTCTCAATAACTTCAATTTGTAGGCTTAACATCAGAAAGCACAGCATCACTTCTTAAAATAGAGTATAACAACATTTGTATGAACAAAATATATTTATTCTCATAAAATAAGTCTCATAAGAAAGATAGTAGGGGCTTTAGCTACATACCAAATAAAACATTAAACACAAGAGCTTAATAGTTACAGTTACACAAAATGGCGTCTACATTAATCATCAGCTCAAACAGTACTTCAATTTCTCTGAGATGAAGAAACACTCTGCTGGATACTGAAATGTGTGGTTTGCAAGCAAGTTGCTACAGATTAAACACTGCACTTAAAGGCCCAGTGCAGTCAAAAATGTGATTTTCCTGTGTTTTACATGTATTTCCACACTATGAGGTTGGAATAATACTGTGAAATTGTGAAAATTATGACAATTGCCCTTTAGTGTAAGAGCTTTGAAAAGACTGCCTGAAATTTCAGCCTGTTTTGTGGGATTAAGTTTTGTCCTACCTGGTGACATCACCTGTCTATAAATGAGTTAATAGACCAATAAGAAAGAGCGTTCCAATAACAGCTAGTTTTCAGCTTTCCCCTCCCCACTCAGCCCACTCCCAGAGAGTCCTAGCAAAATTCTTACTTGAGAAATTGCTATTTGCTAAGAATATATATATTTAAAACATTCACAGTAAGTTAATTAATTGTTACCCAGAAATTATTTTATATTGAGATAAAAACGGCTGCATTGAACCTTTAAGCATCTTCAATATTGCTTAGAATCCAAGGATCAGAAAGCAACCTTTACAGGATGAGTTGTGTGCTCTAAATGAGCTTTACTGAGGTAAGGGTGGCCATAAATTACACTATATACAGTGGGGAGAACAAGTATTTGATACACTGCTGATTTTGCAGGTTTTCCTACTTACAAAGCATGTAGAGGTCTGTAATTTTTATCATAGGTACACTTCAACTGTGAGAGACGGAATCTAAAACAAAAATCCAGAAAATCACATTGTATGATTTTTAAATAATTAATTTGCATTTTATTGCATGACATAAGTATTTGATCACCTACCAACCAGTAAGAATTCTGGCTCTCACAGACCTGTTAGTTTTTCTTTAAGAAGCCCTCCTGTTCTCCACTCATTACCTGTATTAACTTCACCTGTTTGAACTTGTTACCTGTATAAAAGACACCTGTCCACACACTCAATCAAACAGACTCCAACCTCTCCACAATGGCCAAGACCAGAGAGCTGTGTAAGGACATCAGGGATAAAATTGTAGACCTGCACAAGGCTGGGATGGGCTACAGGACAATAGGCAAGCAGCTTGGTGAGAAGGCAACAACTGTTGGCGCAATTATTAGAAAATTGAAGAAGTTCAAGATGATGGTCAATCACCCTCTGTCTGGGGCTCCATGCAAGATCTCACTTCGTGGGGCATCAATGATCATGAGGAAGGTAAGGGATCAGCCCAGAACTACACGGCAGGACCTGGTCAATGACCTGAAGAGAGCTGGGACCACAGTCTCAAAGAAAACCATTAGTAACACACTACGCCGTCATGGATTAAAATCCTGCAGCGCACGCAAGGTCCCCCTGCTCAAGCCAGCACATGTCCAGGCCCGTCTAAAGTTTGCCAATGACCATCTGGATGATCCAGAGGAGGAATGGGAGAAGGTCATGTGGTCTGATGAGACAAAAATAGAGCTTTTTGGTCTAAACTCCATTCGCCGTGTTTGGAGGAAGAAGAAGGATGAGTACAACATCAAGAACACCATCCCAACCGTGAAGCATGGAGGTGGAAACATCATTCTTTGGGGATGCTTTTCTGCAAAGGGGACAGGACGACTGCACCGTATTGAGGGGAGGATGGATGGGGCCATGTATCGCGAGATCTTGGCCAACAACAACCTTCCCTCAGTAAGAGCATTGAAGATGGGTCGTGGCTGGGTCTTCCAGCATGACAACGACCCGAAACACACAGCCAGGGCAACTAAGGAGTGGCTCCGTAAGAAGCATCTCAAGGTCCTGGAGTGGCCTAGCCAGTCTCCAGACCTGAACCCAATAGAAAATCTTTGGAGGGAGCTGAAAGTCCGTATTGCCCAGCGACAGCCCCGAAACCTGAAGGATCTGGAGAAGGTCTGTATGGAGGAGTGGGCCAAAATCCCTGCTGCAGTGTGTGCAAACCTGGTCAAGACCTACAGAAAACGTATGATCTCTGTAATTGCAAACAAATGTTTCTGTACCAAATATTACTGCTTTTCTGATGTATCAAATTATTATGTCATGCAATAAAATGCTAATTAATTACTTTAAAATCATACAATGTGATTTTCTGGATTTTTGTTTTAGATTCCGTCTCTCACAGTTGAAGTGTACCTATGATAAAAATTACAGACCTCTACATGCTTTGTAAGTAGGAAAACCTGCAAAATCGGCAGTGTATCAAATACTTGTTCTCCCCACTGTATACAAAAGTATATGGACACTCCATCAAATTTGTGGATTCGGCTATTTCAGCCACACCCGTTGCTGACAGGTGTATAAAATCGAGCACGCAGCCATGCAATCTCCATAGACAAACATTGGCAGTAGAATGGCCTTACTGAAGAGCTCAGTGACTTTCAATGTGGCAACGTCATAGGATGCCACCTTTCCAGCAAGTCAGTTCGTCAAATTTCTGCCCTGCTAGAGCTGCCCCTGTCAACTGTAAGTGATGTTATTGTGAAGTGGAAAGATCTAGGAGCAACAACGGCTCAGCCGTGAAGTGATAGGCCACACAAGCTAACAGAACGGGACTGCCAGTGCTGAAGAGCGTAGCGTGTAAAAATCGTCTGTCCTCGGTTGCAATACTCACTACCGAGTTCCAAACTGCCTCTGGAAGCAATGTCAATACAATAACTGTTTATCAGGAGCTTCATGAAATGGGTTTCCATGGCCGAGCAGCCGCACATAAGCCTAAGATCACCATGTGCAATGCCACGCGTCGGCTGGAGTGGTGAAAAGCTTGCCTCCATTGGACTCTGGAGCAATGGAAATGCATTCTCTGGAGTGATGAATCACGCTTCACCATGTGGCAGTCCAATGGACTAATCTGGGTTTGGCGGGTGCCAGGAGAACGCTACCTGCCCCAATGCGTAGAGCCAACTGTAAAGTTTGATGCAGGAGGAATAATGGTCTGGGGCTAGTTTTCATGGTTCGGGCTAGGCCCCTTAGTTCAAGTGAAGGGAAATTGTAATGTTACAGCATACAATGACATTGTAGATGATTCTGTGCTTCCAACTTTGTGGCAACAGCTTTGGGAAGGCCCTTTCCTGTTTCAGCATGACAATACAGAAATGGTTTGTCGAGATCTTTGTGGAAGAACTTGACTGGCCTGCTCAGAGCCCTGACCTCAACCCCATCGAACACCTTTGGGATGAATTGGAACGGCGACTGCGAGCCAGGCCTTATCGCCCAACATCAATGCACGACCTCACTAATGCTCTTGTGGCTGAATGGAATGTTCCAACATCTAGTGAAAAGCCTTCCCAGAGGAGTGCAGGCTGTTATAGCAGCAAAGGGGGGTCCAACTCCATATTAATGGCCATGATTTTGGAATGAGATGTAGTGTACCTTTACAGTGTGAGAAATATTGATCAGTTTAGCTTGATTTATGAATCCTGTGCTGTTCTGCTGGGTGTCTCATTTAGCCTTACCAGTTTAGGGCCACAGGCAATCATTAATCTTCCATGGGATGGAAGGAACAGAACAGCAGTGGCACCTTCCCCAGAAAACAGCTTTACCGTATGCTAAAAACATGCTACTATATCTCAGGTGCTACTGAGTGTTGGAGTCCCAACTTAGTTACGTCATCAACCTTTACCTATAGTATAGTATATAATTCCTCTTTCTTCACACTTCTGCTGGATCGAATCCCCGAGCTGACAAGGTAAAAATCTGTCATTCTGCCCCTGAGCAAGGCAGTTCTGTTCTCCGGGCGCCAATGACGTGGATGTCGATTAAGGCAGCCCCCCGCACCTCTTTGATTCAGAGGGCTTGGGTTAAATGTGGAAGACACATTTCAGTTGAATGCATTCAGTTGTACAACTGACTAGGTATCCACTTTTCCCTTTCCATCATCATACATTTATTATTGAGTTGATGGAATTTTTAGGAATCTATATAATCTCATGGAGAAAGCTACAGACATTCCAACACTGTTGTGTTATACACTTTCAAACACTACCCTTTTTTGGGTTTGACAATTCTCCCCAACACTGTTAAAAGAAATAGCTGCAATTAGGCATATTACATAAACCTTTAAAAAAAAAATCACACAACCAACACCCAGGATGGTGTTACTGACAGTCTAACACTTCCACTGTTGCCTGGTGCAGGAGCTGAACGCAGTGTGAACAAGATCTGAAATTGTCAGTTTTTTGCTGATGAGAAGGAGTGTTGGTACTGTACTAGCCTTTGCAGCCATACTTTGTAGCATTTCCCAACTCCTAACATTATTTAATCCACCAAGGTTTCAGATGTGACCAGGACACAAAAAGGTTTTGTGCAGCTTTCCATAGAGAAAGCCATAATGGAACACATCATTAATGGGATGCTTTTACTTCACATAACCAATTACATTATCCATTTTCCAAGCACAAGACAACAATGATCCACTGCCTAAAGATGAAAATGTGCATTTTGGGGAGCACAAGAACACATGACTGTTTCACATTATCTACTGGGTGTGCTGATACCCGGGTTTGGTTGAACAGAAACCTAGCTTGAATTTAAATTTACTTGTTCATGATTGGAGTGATGAGATATGCATGTACATTTGCTCTTTAGAATATTTCCCCCTTCTCTTTATCATTTAGCATTAACAACTTGTCAGGGACAGCTTTATCACTGTGTTTTATTAACATGATTCTAATTAAATTGGTGGAATTTGCATTAACATGATCTGAACTTTCATAATGTAGGCCTACACGTTGTGCAAACATTCTAATTTCAGCATGGATTTAATCCATGTGATGTATTTGAGAAATGAAGTTACCCTCTCAGATCTAATCAGAGAAAATGATGCAATCATTACAATAAATGACATTGATAAAATAAATTGTCCACCTGCTGTTCTCTGTAGTTTTTTATTGAACTAACATTTGTTTTTCAGAAATTGAATATTATAAATTAAAACCCATCCACATGATTCCAAAACATTCCATTGACCAGAATATAAACCTGCTTCTCATCAATAAATATTTAATTAAAGTGCCATCTTCCATTTTCCTCTTATGTAAATACCCAAACCGGGGAGAAGGACAGTTACTCATATGAGCATACTGACTGCATTCCTGGAAACACAGCCACCACAGTGTGAAATTAGAAATGGCACCATGCGAAGGTCTGATATCACACCTAAAACCTCCACTAACATTAATTGCCAGTTGCTATTTGCATTGGCCTCCCTGTATTTGGATGCCTGCCTTTTTCATTGGAGGTGCTTGTAGCATCAGAGAGGACAGGAGGCTCTCGCTGTAATTGTGAAATGCCAAGGTGACTGTGACACGTTGTAAGCCATTTAGCAGCAGTGTATTCTGTCCTGACACCCTATGGCGCTTGAAGAGAACAGTGAGCACCTTCAGTAGTGTAGCTTTCTAAAAGCCTTCATTGTCGCTCGATAGGCCTACTTTCAAAAGGATAGGGTCACCATGATCACTCCGGCTCTCAATACCGACGAGCTGTGTGGAGCTCTGGGACTAATTTACAGTTGAGAATGCTGGTAGATTATATATTGTAAATCATGTCAGATAACTCTGGAGAATTAACCATTAGTAAAATATTAATAATGAGGTAGAATATAGTTGGAAGGTATACACACAATGTGGAACTGTACTGCCATTGGATGTACTGCCATTGCACACATTTTGACACATGCAGTAAACCCACACACGCACATATTTATAAAGCTGGCAGTAACTGGCATTTTGTGTCATGAATCAAAGTTGTAGAGAGATGGATGGGCTACCTGCTCTGATCATCATCCAGATCCTGTGAGCTGAAACAAAATTTACTGGAGTAATTTACAGCCGTCTCCTGTTCAGGTTATTGGTGAAACTCTGAGAGGAGTCAGGATGCATTACAGGCTTGGCTGTGACATTTTAATCACTCTATTAAAATGAACCGAGGTGTGGAGCATCTATCCCAACATTGTAAATGTGCCCAGTGCTCACAAGATTGCAAAGAGATAGCAACTTTCCCCTCACTGGTAAAAACAAATGTGTGTATTTAATACCACCCCTGACAGATGTGCTGAGACCAACACCTAAAAACCATGTCTGGCATACTATAACATTAAAAGTGCCAAAGGACATGCCAAGTTCCCTGGCTGCTAACTGGGTCCACTGAACTAGTCAACATTGTACAGACACACGGGCACCAGCTATATCAGGCATGCAGACCATAGCTCCAGGTAAAGGTCAGCTTTGGATAATCTCCTTCAGTACAATCAATTAACCCATACCTCGCCAGTGTAACTTCATTGATGTTTCAAATCAAGAGGGAATTGAGTGCATTATAAGAGTCCTCTGTAAATATTTTCTTGTGAACCACAGTAGTCCGTATACGTAACTTTGGTATGGTCATTAGCAGGTCTTTTGATGTGGAAGAATGTGTGTGACGGCAGATGCACAGAACACGTGCGGCCTCTAAGGTTGAGTTCAAACGTAGCATAGCATCTTTCAATAGATGTACAGAATCAGGCATTGATGTGGCTAAGTCAATAACTCAATGATGGAGTATTCCATTTAATCTTAAACCTTTGTTGCACAGGAGGTTGGTGGCACCTTAATTGGGGAGGACGGGCTCGTGGTTATGGCTGGAGCGGAATCAGTGGAACGGTATCAAATACATCAAACATTGTTTGATGCCATTCCATTTGCTCTGTTCCAGACATTATTATGAGCCGTCCACACATTAGCAGCCTCCACTGCTTTGTGGATATTGTTTGCCTTCTTCAGTGTTGTATTCACATCCTCCACGTTCAAGCTATCATCCACTGTCAGTAGAAAGGCTGTGGTGGTGACACTGTTTTCAACATAATTAATCTAGGCCTCATTGTACTAATTACCCAGCTTTATGATGAGTCGGAGGATTGGACAGTAATGCGAGGGCCAGGCCTGATCTGATTGGGATTTAAATTGGAAACCATCAATCATGACAAGCAGACAGAGTCCCTGCAACAGACAGACAGACGGAGAGATTTAGAGAGTGGCCCTTATCTCCGCCAGAGCAGAACGTGTCTGTCATCACACAGACTAATAATGAACCCTGCCTATTAAACAATACACCGCTTGTGAGTTACTGTCTTCTAACCAGGTACAGGGAGCATGGTGACTTCAACGTGTCCATTACTGTGGCTCGAGCGGGGGTTATTTTGGAAAAGACCCTGATTCAATTATGACATAGGTCTCATGTCTCATCATGGTCACTTTCAAATGATCTGTAGAACGTAAGATGAAGTGCGATCAGTGCAGGGAAAAGCCTGGGATTTAGAGTCTATATTGCTTACTTGGTGGATGCTAAGAGCATGTTGAATTGTAGTGTTATACAGTATTGTATGTGGATTTTTCACATACCGCTATACCGGGGCCTGAATCATATTCACATTCACATAGACAGTCACACTTTCATCCATTGCTTTCATCCTGAAGCCTTTCACCTTGCAATTTGTATTACATTTCACAACTATACAGTGAATACTCTTTCTAAGGTTATAGGATTCAGGGACAGGTAATACCGCTATGTGAGAAAGCTTTGAAATCATTATACAGTATTGCTACAAACTACATTATGTGTCTATGTTCAAGGTATGGCTACGTCATATCTTCAATGACACAAGGAGGGTTAACGTGTACAGACCATGTTATGTTACGGTTGCGAACAACACAGATTGCAATTACACAGCTTCATGTGTTCTAATGCACAGAGCTGTAATAAAGCCAGTCATTACACAACCTCATCACCAACTGCAATCCACTCCCCTCGCCTGGCAAGAAGGAAATAGCTTCATTCTGTCTCCACTGGAAGATATTATCTTATTCATATTTCACTCACTCAGATTTCTGCTGGGATGACGTCCAAGCGTTAATCACCAGTCAGCAGCGACAGAAGCTGGTCTCAATGAAAATCAATTAAGAGTTAACGAGCGACGTCCCAGACAGCAATACTGAAGCCAGGTCAGCTGGGTAGTTAACTAGACCAAGAAATCAGTTAGAGTCAACTGCCAAGACAACCAGCAGCAAGTCTTATTCAATTTGAAACAAAGCTCTGATCTGCTGTGTACACACACCTTTTCAATCTTTTCCAGAGGAAACTATGTTTTGACATAAGGATTGTCCTGTTTGTCTGTTTGGGAAACAAATATTTCACAATCAGAATAAAATACACAGAAGTGTTATACTGCCTGAGTCTGACCTCAATGCTGTCTGATTTAGTCATGTTGGCTGTGCACTACGTTTCACAGAAATGACAGCACAATGGAATATTCTAATCCACTGAGGATGTTGAGAGACAATTGCTCTCCTGAAGCGATAAAGCGTTGAATTAAGGCGAGCCAAATGCTGTTACTGTGTCTGACTCTGATGTGGGAAAGTGTCCAACTATCCCAAAATGAAGACACTCTCAGGAAGACCCCGGAATCCATGGCTGGCAAGCTGCACATCCTCAGATGAGCATTTCAGTTAATTGTGTAAATGTTTCAGATTAATTAACTGCAGCTCAGCTGCCAATTTCAATGGAACACAGTGTAAACAAAACTATTTCAGTGCATGTCAGCCTGTCCTCACATCCTGTTCAGTTTAAACTTGTTTCCTCCTGTCACATTTCCCCCTGTCTGTCTTTGCAAAAGGCTTTCTGCTGAACTGCAGGGAATAATGAAAACATTACCAACACATAATGAGACACTGCAAAGACTCATTCAGTCTGTGGTTGAAATGCAAATGGTTCCAAAGACACCTGGCATTTGCTAGTGATAGGAAATATTGGAATATTGCTTGCATGGAAATTGTTTGATGCATGTATACTATGTATGCACTAACTAGACTAGATTCCAGGCAAAACAGTTTGAACAGAGTTGTGCATATCCCCATTTACTCAAACTCAATTTACTACAGTCTAAACTACACATTTATATAATCACATTACACATGGCTAGGCATGGTATCGGCCATGTTAGAGGCCCTCTCTCAGAATAATGTGTGGCCTTGCCTCCAGGGTGGCCTACCATTCTCAACAGCTCTAAATGATATGTACAGCTGGGATGCCTACAGTTGGTAATGGCCCTATCCCTGTCTCTTTGAGTAGGAAACTCACAGTACCACTACCTCTGGCTCTTGCTGCTGGCAACTCCAGCTAATGACTTATTCAGTACAAAATCATAATATCAAAACATCACTGTGCCATGGTGTCTTTGGGGGATATTCCCGAGAGGAGTTGTTTTTGTAATTAATGTTAACTGCTACATGTTACTGAGCTATATCGGGATTAAGACTCCTCATTACTAGTGGAGAGAGATTCCTGGGCCAGTGGAACGTGTAGTTCCCTCTGTTAAATGAGCAGCAGCCAACTTTCTGTCCTCGTCAACCTTTCTGACGCTAGAGTTCAGGGGCTCAGTATCCTCCCTGAGCCAATTAATGGTGGACCTGGAGAATACTCTTGGCTGAAGCAAATTCTAAAAGGCCTCTTGCACAATTTGAACACTTCTCAGGGAATCTACTTGATGTGCCTCTGACTCCTGTAAAATCAATAGAACTGAGATGCCCTTTTAAGTTCTGATAGTGATGGTGTGTAGTGACACGTATTTGTTGGAAATGGAAAAACTAGTCCATGAAGTGTTGCGGAATTGGTTGCAGTATAATGTCAAATTCAGCTGCCCCTTGTATAGTCACAAGGATGGAGAGACACTCACATGCAATCTAAATGAGGCCAAATGGGTCTTGTTCTATTCTGGAAATCAAGTAATTTACACTGCACCATTTCACTGTTGTCGCACAGGTCTGTCACTTACAGTGGGGTGAAAATAGTTGGAATGTGCAAGTGGCTCTTAAATAAAAAATATAGGACAAAGTCTATCACAGTGCCTCATTAGATGATGGTGACAATCGTATTATTTATAGCTGAGACCAGGTTATATTAGTTCTAGTAGTCTGCCTACAGTTTCAGTCACCATGACTGAGGTGAACCATTCCAGCAAAAACTCATTGCATTTAAATGGATGGTGTCTGTCATGTCCTGGACTGAAATAAAATGAAAAATAAGACTCTCTAAAACACATTATTAAAGGTGATTTGTATGGAACTTTTGCCGTTAATCAGCCATTTTATCTTTCTCATTACTGCCGGCATTTATGTGGCTCTTATTGCAGGATGTCAGTGGCTAAACTAAAATTGCTTTCAGAGGGGATTAGAGACACTGTTTGCAAGGTCCTGGCCTCTGTGGCATTTTAATTAATCAGTCCCCAAATAGTACTGATGAATATAGAGCCTGTGTGTGACGGAGTGTGTGTGTGTGTGTGTATGTGTATGTGTGTGTGTGTGTGTGTGTGTGTGTGTGTGTGTGTGTGTGTGTGTGTGTGTGTGTGTGTGTGTGTGTGTGTGTGTGCGTAAGTGTGAGTGTTTATGTGTGTATTAATAATTAATATATTGGCATGAGCCTACTACACACAAACTTGCCACTGTTCTATTAGTCTAATGTTAGCATTATTACAGTTATCGTTATTTATTATAGGACTATTCTTAACCCCCAGAGCTAGGTGTGTGAAAAAGCACCGCTACGTCATATCCTCAGTCATGAGTGATACTGAGTCCTCAGCCCTGAACTGAATAAAAGTCCCTCTTGTTGATTTAAGCAGCTCCCCATGAGTGAGTCTGACTCAATTGACTTAAACACAGCAGGTATAAATAGCTTCACACTGCAATGGGACAGTGAGCACACACCACAACCAACTGGGCTTAGGGAGAGCTGCTGGGTGATTTCACTGGAGTGGCCTCTTTGACAGAACCTCCCACAGAACACTTTCTAATGGCATATTCTTTGTTTCAGTGAGTGTTCTCTCTCAGCTAAGTGAAGACGCGACCCATGAGAGTTCCCTGCTCGGTTCCACTCAACAGGTACCATGTTCTGTCAGAGAGGAGAATGTGACACCTGTGTAATGCCTGCTTTTAAGCATGCAGGTACCATCTTCAGCACTGACCTTACGGCTGCCAAGGGATGAGGGCAGGTAGAGTCACACAACTGAGCCAAGCTGAGCTGAGATTTACTGGATCTGGCCATGCTGGAAAGAAACCATGTGAAAGGAAAATATCCAAGCCAGCACAGTACAGTTGGGGTAGGTACAATAGTGAGAAAATGGTATTACTCTCCTATGGACTTCCTTATCCAAGGTCTGACACATTGGTAAGAAACAGCGCCAGGCTGGACCCAATGTCCCGTCTCATCGGTGTACACTGGAGCACCATCCCGTCAGAGGGAACGCAGGAGGAGTCCTACCTTATCCGAGGTCACTAATCAATATTATCCATGTTTCTGCTGCAGAGTTTTTTTTTTAAATGTCTGCCCCTGAAAATATCTATTACCGTTGATCTGCAGGTTTCTTACTGAAATTTGACACTGCAGCTATACTGTGGCATTTCATCCTGGGTATCAAGCCAAAGTAACTTCATCCTGGATTTGGGGCATGATTTACTTGCTATTCCGAAATATTTGTACACCTTGAGAAATCAAAGCTTTAGATAAATTATCTCACAAACTATGCTATATATGCAAAAGCATGTGGACACCCCTTCAAATTTGTGGATTCGACTATTTCAGCCACACCCGTTGCTGACAGGTGTATAAAATTGAGCACACAGCCATGCAATCTTCATAGACAAACATTGGCAGTAGAATGGCCTTACTGAAGAGCTCAGTGACTTTCAACGTGGCACCGTCATAGGATGCCACCTTTCCAACAAGTCAGTTTGTGACATTTCTGCCCTGGTAGAGCTGCCCCGGTCAACTGCTGTTATTGTGAAGTGGAAACGTCTAGGAGCAACAACAGCTCAGCCGCGAAGTGGTAGGCCACACAAGCTCACAGAATGGGACCGCTGAGTGCTGAGGCGTGTAGCGAGTAAAAATTGTCTGTTTTCGATTGCAGCCCTCACTACCGAGTTCCAAACTGCCTCTGGAAGCATCGGGAGCTTCATGAAATGGGTTTCCATGGCCAAGCAGCCACACACAAACCTAAGATCACCATGTGCAATGCCAAGCGTCGGCTGGAGTGGTGTAAAGCTCGCCGCCATTGGACTCTGGAGCAGTGGAAACTGGTTCTCTGGAGTGATAAATCACGCTTCACAATCTGGCAGTCAAACGGACAAATCTGGGTTTGGCAGATGCCAGGAGAATACTACCTGCCCCAATGCATAGTGCCAACTGTAAAGTTTGGTGGTGGAGGAATAATGGTCTGGGGATGTTTTTCATGGTTCGGGCTAGGCCCCTTAGTTCCAGTGAAGGGAAATCTTAATGCTACAGCATACAATGGCATTCTAGAAGATTCTGTGCTTCCAACTTTGTGGCAACAGTTTGAGGAAGGCCTTTTCCTGTTTCAGCATGACAATGTGTGCACAAAGCGAGGTCCATACAGAAAGGGTTTGTCGAGATCAGTGTGGAAGAACCTGACTGGCCTGCACAGAGCCCTGACCTCAACCCCATTGAACACCTTTGGGATGAATTGGAACGGCGACTGCAAGCCAGGCCCAATCGACCAACATCAGTGCCCAACCTCACTAATGTTCTTGTGGCTGAATGGAAGCAAGTCCCCGCAGCAATGTTCCAACATCTAGTGGAAAGCCTTATCAGAAGAGTGGAGGCTGTTATAGTAGCAAAGGGGGGACCAACTCCATATTAATGCCCATGATTTTGGAATGAGATGTTCGGTGAGCAGGTGTCCACATACTTTTGTTCATGTAGTATATCTACATGGAGTATACAAAACATTAAGAACACCTGCTCTTTCCATGACATAGACTGACCAGGTGAATCCATGTGAAAGCTATAATACCTTATTGATGTCACTTGTTAAATCCACTTCAATCAGTGTAGATGAAGGGGAGGAGAACGGTTAACGAAGGACATTTAAGCCTTGAGACAATTGAGACATGGATTGTGTATGTGTGCCATTCAGAGGGTGAATGGGCAAGACAAAATATTTAAGTGCCTTTGAACAGTAGAAGGTGCCAGGTGCAACGTTTTGTGTCAAGAACAGCAACGCTGCTGGGTTTTTCACGCTCAACAGTTTACCGTGTGTATCAAGAATGGTCCACCACCCAAAGGACATCCAGCCAACTTGACACAACAGTGGGAAGCATTGGAGTCAACATGGGCCAGCATCCCTGCGGAACGCTTTCAACACCTTGTAGAGTCAATGCCCCGATGAACTGAGGCTGCAACTCAATATTAGGAATGTGTCCCTAATGTTTGGTATACTCAGCATATCTATGAGTGTTCTCTACTGTATTGTGTTATGAAAAAGGATATATAGTGAGCTCTAAGTGATCATTATCAACAATTTCAACAAGAGTGGTAGGTAGAGAGGATGGAATATACTGCCCATTTATTCCATCCCACAAGGTACATGATTAGCCTAATGATCATGAAAAACGTTATGGGCATTCATGAACACAATTGTGGGAGAGTAAAGTATACACCCTGGTACACACTTTTAGAGCTGACTAATAATGTCAGAGATAAGCGTTAGAATAGAATGGCTACAGATACAGTATACCCAAGCATATCTATATTATCTCATAGGCAGGTCTATACAGTGAGGGAAAAAAGTATTTGATCCCCTGCTGATTTTGTATGTTTGCCCACTGACAAAGACATGATCAGTCTATAATTTTAATGGTAGGTTTATTTGAACAGTGAGAGACAGAATAACAACAATAAATTCCAGAAAAACGCATGTCAAAAATGTTATAAATTGATTTGCATTTTAATGAGGAAATAAGTATTTGACCCCTCTGCAAAACATGACTTAGTACTTGGTGGCAAAACGCTTGTTGGCAATTGCAGAGGTCAGATGTTTCTTGTAGTTGGCCACCAGGTTTGCACACATCTCAGGAGGGATTTTGTTCCACTCCTCTTTGCAGATCTTCTCCAAGTCATTAAGGTTTCGAGGCTGACGTTTGGCAACTCGAACCATAAGCTCCCTCTACAGATTTTCTATGGGATTAAGGTCTGGAGACTGGCTAGGCCACTCCAGAACCTTAATGTGCTTCTTCTTGAGCCACTCCTTTGTTGCCTTGGCCGTGTGTTTTGGGTCATTGTCATGCTGAAATACCCATCCACGAACCATTTTCAATGCCCTGGCTGAGGGAAGGAGGTTCTCTCCCAAGATTTGACGGTACATGGCCCCGTCCATCGTCCCTTTGATGCGGTGAAGTTGTCCTGTCCCCTTAGCAGAAAAACACCCCCAAAGCATAATGTTTCCACCTCCATGTTTGAAGGTGGGGATGGTGTTCTTGGGGTCATAGGCAACATTCCTCCTCCTCCAAACACGGCGAGTTGAGTTGATGCCAAAGAGCTCGATTTGGTCTCATCTGACCACAACACTTTCACCCAGTTCTCCTCTGAATCATTCAGATGTTCATTGGCAAACTTCAGATGGGCCTGTATATGTGCTTTCTTGAGCAGGGGGACCTTGCGGGCACTGCAGGATTTCAGTCCTTCACGGCGTAGTGTGTTACCAATTGTTTTCTTGGTGACTATGGTCCCAGCTGCATTGAGATCATTGACAAGATCCTCCCGTGTAGTTCTGGGCTAATTCCTCACCGTTCTCATGATCATTGCAACTCCACGAGGTGAGATCTTGCATGGAGCCCCAGGCCAAGGGAGATTGACAGTTCTTTTGTGTTTCTTCCATTTGCGAGTAATCGCACCAACTGTTGTCACCTTCTCACCAAGCTGCTTGGCGATGGTCTTGTAGCCCATTCCAGCCTTGTGTAGGTCTACAATCTTGTCCCTGACATCCTTGGAGAGCTCTTTGGTCTTGTCCATGGTGGAGAGTTTGGAATCTGATTGATTGATTGCTTCTGTGGACAGGTGTCTTTTATACAGGTAACAAGCTGAGATTAGGAGCACTCCTTTTAAGATTGTGCTCCTAATCTCAGCTCGTTACCTGTATAAAAGACACCTGGGAGCCAGAAATCTTTCTGATTGAGAGGGGTCAAATACTTATTTCCCTCATTAAAATGCAAATCAATTTATAACATTCTTGACATGCGTTTTTCTGGATTTTTTTGTTGTTATTCTGTCTCTCACTGTTCAAATAAACCTACCATTAAAATTATAGACTGATCATTTCTTTGTCAGTGGTCAAACGTCCAAAATCAGCAGGGGATCAAATACTTTTTTCCCTCACTGTATACATTAGGTTGTAAGAAGTTATAAGCCTACTTAGCCTAAGTCTACTGTTTTATTGTGACACATTCCTTTGTAGGGGGCATGCACTTGTTCAAAAAGGAACATTGAAAATGAAAATATATCATAAACAGACAAATTAGTTTATTATGTATTGAAATCAACGTGACATTTCGTACCTGTACCAGTCCAATCCTCTGTCATAGTTTCTATCGAAAAAGTGGGGCTCTGTTCCAAGCGCGCGCACATCCGGATGAATTCGAATGAACTCCAGCACCGCCCTGGTGCCCCCCTTCTTCACCCCGACGATTAGTGCATTAGGTAACTTTTTGTTTCCATATTTCTGTGCGACAGTAATATTATATTCGGATGAGGCAATACCTCGTTTGTGAGTCATGGGCAATGCAGAATTTCTACTTTGGTTGCGAACATTACTTGATCCTTGGTGAGTGAGAGCCACGTTTAAAGTCTCATCCAGAGCAGTCCTCCTGTCCGCGATGCAATCTTTTTGCAGAAGTTTTTTGCTGCCTACATTCTTGTGATGGAGGCACCTTTTTTCCTCATTACTCTGGGTTGGCATGATTGTACCACAACAAAAAAATATGCTGTAGCATAAATATGTGAAGGACAATGAAATGGTGAATATAAAAATAAATCGTTTGCTCAACCTATTTGAAGATGGCACGATTCGGCTTGAGATAAACCTATACGCCATGTCTCCATGGGTCAAGGGACTGCATGTTTTTCTTCTGTGCTGCTCCTGGATTGCGGTGTCTCCCTGTGGAACCGGACTCTGTCTTTGCCAACATCCCAATACGACAGAAAAGCAGGTAAATGTTCCTCCAACAAATTACCTGTGCATTATTTGCATCGTTTCTAATTAAACAACTGTTGGATAACTTTGGAATAAATAGATTTCAGCCATTTTCTTTGAAAAAGTAGAATGATCCCGCCTAAATTAGTTCAAATAGTTTGAGTGGTAGGATGATTACATCTGGAATATTAACTAAAGCATAATCCTTTGTCCCATGAATCGTTTTCCTCAATCCGTTGGTCTGGGTAAAATATGCCGTCCGTTGGATAATGATGAGTGACTTTGGAAACCTGCCAAAATCCTAAAATCTGCATCTCTTCCAAAAGGCACGGTGTAATCTGCCATTGACTCTAATCAGTGCGAAGCCTCAGCCTCGCCTTCACGGGATCTGCGATGTTCAGCTCATGTTTGGCTGCTTTCTCAAAGTTCTCAAGAATGCCGTTGCGGCAGTCAGGGACCGATGATAAATATATAAAGATGCCGTCTGACGTCACTCTTCATATGATCATATTCTCCATGCGTTTAACTTTTTTAAAGGAATACTCCAGGTAGCCTATTTTACAGAGACACACAACATATATAGTTATATGTGATCATGTTGGCAGGTGAAACATAGCCCATGTGGATAGCCCATGTGGATACCTGTGTGTGAACATTTCCACATACCTCACATGAATTTGTGTTCTCGTAGCCTTTTGGAATTTATAGGACACCATGCATTTTTATTTAGAAAATAACTTTGAATTGCTCAATGGCAGGCCATTAATTGCCCCCTTTCAATCATGAAAGTACACAACAAAGATTATGTCTAATCTTGAATCTCCAAGCTGTTGCACAGATCTCTGCTTCCACAGACATATTCTAAACTGAGAGACATGACTGAATACTCCTAGTCTGTTAGGACCTGAGTCATAAAAGGCTTAGATTTGAACAGGTGAAATCTCCATGATTCAGTGCTCTCTCTCACAGATGGGTGTTCTTGGGCCATGCAGTATAGTCAAGGAGATAAACATGTTGCTTTGTGTCATACCTAAGCACACCCATTGAGCAGATGTCATCCAGTAAAGCAACACAGTCTACCCACCAGACAGCATCATTCCATTAGTCCATGACAGTATAAGAGTCAAAAGATTTATCCACACACACACACACACACACACACACACACACACACAAACAAACACAAACACAAACACAAACACACACATACACACACCGTATGTTTGTTATTCCACAATTCCATCTCAGCTTTTTATTCCAGTCATTTTAGCATCATTACATGATTTGAGCAAATTTTAATCAGTTTACTCAACTAATGGGGATGCTCTCCCAGTCTCACAGAGCAGAGAGGGAACGTTGGAGTAGTGAAACACTAGATTTTCCAAATTAGTGAGGCACCAGCGAGTCTGTTTCTCTGTTTCACTCTGTGGCTCTGCCATGGGGCTGAACCAGCTATTAGTGAAATGTGATTAGGGACCACCGATCAATTGGGGTCGCAGTCCCCAGCAATATGACATTGATACAGCGAGGCGCAGGGGGATTCATTAACCTTTCCAGCCCAGCTAGAGATAACCCTTGGGCTTCAAAGTGCTAATGCTATACAGTCATGTCTAAGGGAGCTCTACAGTGTTACCAAACTGTGTACTGCTCAGATTGTACTGGTGGTGTAGGTTCATCACTCTTAGAATGGTGGAGGGCTGTTGTATTGAGGCTCCCACATGTCCTCATAGCGCAACCTCCATCTAGCAGAATTGTTAATATTGGAAGAATCCACAGGACAGTGCAAAGGGAATTTTAAAAGCCTGTCCTCTCTGGCTGTATTCCTTGCCTCACAATTAGCTTTCTTCTTTCATAATGAGTTTCAATGTTTAATTTGGAAAAGTAGACACAGTAGGTCTCTGTATACACAGATGAAAAGCTCAAACTCCTGTCCTTGCACGGGGGTTCTAGTTCTTCTAAATTCTCATAGTTCAAATAAATTAGGTCCGATCATCAGATTCTGAGGGAGTGGTAAGGATTGGTGGCTGATGGTTAATGTCTTATCAGTCTTTGATAATCAATAATCTGAAGGAAGACATTTTCCCCACAGTATTACTTAGGATGCTGACCATGGTGCTGAAAATTGTTCCAATTTCAAATAATGTGCATGGTGCTGTCCATGGTGCTGAAAAGGGTTCACAGTTGTAATACTGCCCATTGTGCTGACCATGGTTCTGAAAATGGTTCAAAGTTCTAATAATGTGCATGGTGATGTCCATGGTGCTGAAAATGGTTCAAAGTTATAATAATGTGCATTGTGCTGTCCATGGTGCTGAAAATTTTTCAAAGTTATAATGTGCATGGTGCTGTCCATGGTGCTGAAAATGGTTCACATTGGTAATACTGCCCATTGTGCTGTCCATGGTGCTGAAAATGGCTCCTGTTCTCTATGCTGCTCTGAGCTCTATCTCCTGTACCCCAATGCTGTAAAAGGGATAATAATAATAATATGCCATTTAGCAGACGCTTTTATCCAAAGCAACTTACAGTCATGTGTGCATACATTTTTACGTATGGGTGGTCCCGGGGATCGAACCCACTACCCTGGCGTTACAAGCGCCATGCTCTACCAATTGAGCTACAGAGGACCACAGATTGATGTCTCAATGCAGTGCATGTAGGGAACTTGATACTGTTGTTCAGTATAGATTATATATGACACTTGGCTGTTGTTTACATGTTTGTTGTAATTTTTACCTGCTGAATACTGCTAATGAGAGATTGTCACACAGTTGCAATGAACATTGAGATACACAAGTTCTAGTGCTTTTCTGCATTGGGAGATAACTTTGAATGTGTTTGTTTATACCCTATGGGAGCACAGCAGGAGGATTTTATACATTTAAGCAAACCACTCCACCAAACTGCTGGCTGTCCTTTCTGTTACCTTTTATAATAATTATAATAACAATAACCTTTTGCATCTAGCTGAGCTGTCCTCCTCACTCCTCCATGTACTGTCCATAGCACAGCTGTTCATTTTTTTTTGTTATAATGAGATCGGAGACTTGACTGCATGCATCACTTGGAGTCTGGAAGAGAAAATTACTCCACCCACATTAAGGCCGCTACCTAGAGCGGAAAACTTGACATTATGTACCGGAGAATGCATGACATATGCAGCACAATTGTAGATACATTTCAATAAGAGCCCTATGTGAAGCTGATGCCAAAGAATGTGTTTTCATATGAACCTATTTGACTTCTACATCGCCAGGCAGTGCTGTGTATACATTTACATGGACTTTTTTCATGGAATTATGAACAGTCCACTTGTTAAGTTCAGCCAACAACAGTAAAACCTTAAACGCATCATTTGGGTGGCAGGTAGCCTAGCGGTTAGAGCACTGGGCCAGTAACAGAAAGGGCACTGGTTCGAATTCTTGAGCTGACAAGGTGAAGAATCTGCCGATGTGCCCTTGAGCAAGGTAGATAACCCTAATTTGCTCCAAGGGTGCCATACTACTATGGCTGACCCTATAAAACAACACATTTCACTGCATCTATCAGGGGTATTTATTTATTTATTCGTTTTTATAAAAATCTTGGTTTCTGCTTTCTGATCTATAGCAACAGAATAATAGACAAGCCAGACCCCAGCTAAAGGCCATTGAACAGCAGGCCATTTCCCTGCCTGCCAGCCACTGACTCAGCTAATTGTTGCTGACATTTTGTCTGTGTTGTTCAAATCAAAACAATTTTCATCTATCGATTTCCTATGTCTCTCACAAAAGGAGGAACATGGGCTTAGAAATGTCACCCTTTTGCTGATCTGCCGAGTGTCTCAGTGGGAGTGCTTCCTGGAAACTAGTAATTGTCCCATAGACAGTTTAT
Organism: Coregonus lavaretus; assembly: GCF_964263955.1. NCBI lineage: Eukaryota > Metazoa > Chordata > Actinopteri > Salmoniformes > Salmonidae > Coregonus > Coregonus lavaretus. The sequence goes on along the minus strand of NC_140015.1, from coordinate 15,223,485 downwards.
ACTGGCAGTGTTCAGCAGGATCCTCAGTACAGAGACCAGGTCTGATCCTCTCCAATTTGTTCACACTGAGGATCAGGGTCCAAAGTCCGAGCTCAGCGTTTTTGCAAGCACAGGGGAAAAAGATGCCAACCAGCCAAGACTCACCCCAACGTCACATTATGCATATCCTGTTCACATAGAGCTGAGACACCGGAGCTTAGAAAGTGGCACTGAACTCTCTGAGAGGTAGCAGAGACTATATAACTCACTTCTACAGAAGGCTAGACTTGCTACTGTGGCAAGATGTAGTATATGTTCATCAATGCAATCTCAACCTGGTCTGTTTTGAACTCCTCAAAAGTACTTATTAACATGGATTTTATTCGTAATGGTGTAGGGGTTTGTCTGTCTGATATTAGTCTTTAGTTGATTTGAATATGTTGAATTATTCATCTGTATCGGATGTCCAAAGGCTGTAACTTTATGAGGAAATAAAAATGAAATATACTGTTATGAATAACACTGACTGTTATGTGGTCTGACAGTGAATATATATTCTTACCTGTAGTATCAGTAATGGTATTTAATCAGCTTTCCCAGTGGCATTTCTTGCTCAGTTCTTGATGGTTTGTGGACAATGACGGAGGTATTGTAAAACACTATCTTCAAAGAATGCAGAATGACACTAACAACGGCACATGGCATACTTAATCGGAAAGTGTCATCTTTCAAATTGCGGGTAGTTTGTCTAGTGCTGGTTGTGTCTCTGCCAGACAGCTGAGGAGGATTTGACTATAAAAATGTTATTAGTTGTCATAAAGAGCCCTTCGATACATCTTCTCTGTCCCACCCACACATTTGATATTAAACTCTAGTTTTAATGGGAGCACCTACCATAAGTGGTTTTCCGCTGAGGTGCCAGCATCATTGAATTCTTAAAAGGTGGGAGACTATCATGGACTTTTGGAAGTTTATGATACTTATAGGTAACACATTTATTTGTATTTCTTTTTTCAATAGCAATCAGGTATGTGATGCTATATGTTTAACTATCAGCACAGGCCTTCTCCTGGTGGATGGACTGTGGTTTACAGTGGAAGACACAGAACCAATAACATACAGTAGACCCCTATATAAATACTGTACCATCTTATCTGAGTCGACTGTTTTGCTAATTTACTTTCCATTCACACCCCATGGCATGGTTACCATTTTAGACGCACCAGCATTTTAGGGACAGAGCTGTTCATTAGCGGGGTAAAACATAATTTTGAGACATAGGTGACTGTCTGTCAAATGGTACAGGGCAAGGGAAACAACATAGCTGAAAATGGGGGCATTTTGGGGTGAGAGACACTCACCCAAAAATGATGGAATTAAATGAAAAAAATGCAAACAAACCTTTTCACAATTGCAGAGTTTAGTTCACCCAGTTAATTAAGTTAATATTTAACATTAAAAACATTTTGTTCAGCGCCTAAACATACTGTTTACTATCAGCATAGACCAGGTGGTAAATGTATATTTTTGTTGTATTTCTTGCTAGACCACATTTTGGTTGTTGACTGTATAGGTCAGGATTTCAACAACAGGAATCAGCCCGTTGTCTTGGAAAATTATACTGTCGAACATAATCCGGCCATTTTTTCTGCAAACCTCAAATGCAATGAGAGTAGATTGATGGGTGTGTTGAGGATTTCAACGCCTTTTCATTTCCTACCCCCTCTTTTAGATTGCATTTCCACATATTCTTTACGGCATCTGGTTCGCTGACACCCTGTGAAATGCATGCAAACAGAGAGCACCTAACCAGAGCGTTATCTATTTTGAGCCTCCAACCAAATTGAATCCAAACAAAATGGCTGAGGAATGAGAGCTGCCCCTCAATGAGGCCATCTATCACTGGTTTTCCTAAGGCTTTCAGACCGGAAATTATTCTGATAATGACATTGAATGTGCTGAATCTCTCCCTGTCCCAATAAACCAAACTTTGACCTCTCATTAGTTAGGCCAGGGATGACTATTAGTTACTGTCAACGGATTCCTTAGTAATTAGCTGAACGCATTTTAAAGGGCAGTCTCTGTTTCTTTTCTGCATCCTTAAGTGATGATGGTATCTGCTTCTTTTCATTTGGACTCAGACAGTGGCTTTAGATTAGTCTAATAGGAGTTTCAGCTAAACCATAGAAAGGTGTAACACATATGTGTAACACACTGTTCGGTACACACTAATGCAATATTGTATTGATCATTTATCAATAGGAGATGAAGGATGCATTGTTGAACAAAATCCAAAAAGTACCTAGACTATGGCAGACTTGTCTCTGGTAAAATATTTTCAATGGATGTTTGATTAGATGCTATTAGGATACTAGGTGAGTGGCCCATAGTGATCCTTAAAGCCCACCCTATTGTCTTTGTAAATCACAGCTGTTTGTGTCACTGACTCCTCCCCCAGACAGAAGCACTTGTCTGTGAAATGGGCATAGACTATTGATCCCAGTAATAACAGGTGATTTGCAAGAGGCCATGATCAAAACATGCCTGCAATGACCAGGCGAGGTGAGACTCATGGTCTTCATATGGTGCTTATTGAAATTGCTGGGACAAATAAAGCCATTGAGTCATTGCAGTGTCTTTCTATCATAGAGGTGAGGGAAATGTTTGTAGAGCTACACTCATAGAAAGAAGGGTTCCAAAAGGGTTCTGTGGCTGTCCCATAGGAGAACCCTTTTTGGTCCCAGGTAGAACTATTTTAGGTTCTATGTAGAACCCTCTGTGGAAAGGGTTCTACTTGGAACCAAAATGGGTTCTCCAAAGGGTTTTCCTATGGGGACAGCCAAATAACCCTTTTTGGTTCTAGGTTGCACCTTTTTTTTCTAAGAGTGTCACCAATGCAGCATTCAAACAATGTGAAAAGCAAGTTATACTATTTTTAACCAAGTACATACAAGCAACTAATGACTATAATTTGATGTTAAGTTGCTTAGACGGAGAAGAGCAAATTCCATTCTTCTCCATCAATAGGGAAATGTAATATTTAATTCTTACTAGACAAACAGAATACAGATGTTTAGCTTTTCACTTTCACAAACTCTAGTGCATAAAATCTCAAATGGATCAGCCAAGCACCAAACCATATGCATAATTCATGTGTGAGGGCCAAATTTTAGAGCACTCTGAGATTCAACTGTTTTCATTATTTATATGTGAATCCTACTTAGTCCCCTCTTCAAATTCAGAACTCATTTACTCTCATCCATGCAGACGTGGCACCTTTATCCTCCTGAAATCTAGTCTCAATTAATGTTCTTACTGGGATTTGGGAAGGGATTTGATCAGGCACCGCAGAGACCATCTAGTGAGGTCTTTATCATGAGGCAGCTTTAGGACGGATACATAAATATTTAATTAGAACAAGTTGATTGTGGCAAATACTGATGCTGCTGTTACATTTTCTGCCCAGTTAGTCTTGTCTGGATGGAGCCCAGTCAGACAGGCAGTCAGTGTCTGCTGGAGGAGATGGGACTGTAGCTAGGTACCTTGTGGTAGAAAGAAAACAGGAGGACAGTTTTAAAAATGCAATCATTGATCATCTCTCCCTGCGCCAATGTCTAGTTGAGCAGGAGAAGGAGAATCAACAGAACAAGGTCCAGGAATGCTTAAACTGCAAAAATAGTAGGGATCCTTTTTTTGGTCATTTGTCATATGCTTACTGTAGTGTCAGAGATTGTATTGCATTACCATTTGGTCGTTGGCAGAATTTCCTGGAACACAATATCCAAAGTGTCAGCTGGAGAATGTTGTTGTGTGTTTGGTAACACTTTACTTGACACCCAACGTCATAAGACGTTATGACACAGTCATAACCATGTCATAATATGTTATAACAGCTGACATAACTTGTCATAACCTGTTATAATATGGTCATAACACTGTCATGACACATATAATTTGACCTGTTGTGACATATATTGCATACAAAACCTACCACACAAGGCAAAACATTCCATTACACCTTAGCCTACTTGTCAACAGTAAGTTTATGTTATATAACATTTTTAGAAATTGATTAAATGATCCTTGTAATTGCACACACATTGATGTCAGACATGCACCTACCCCAATGCTCAGTTGCTGATGACTGGGATGAATGCAGGAGCAGTTTTTTAGGAGCAGGACAAGACACCCTCTTTTTGACTGATGACTGATAGAAGGGTATGTGATATGCCTATCTGGCTTATGATTATGATGGTCATAATGCTTCTTGACAGTGTCATAAAGTGTATTTTCTTAGTTCAAGTAAAGTGACACAGGTTGGTCATAATGCTTCATGACAGTGTCAAAGTGTATTTTCCACAAGTTATTTAAAAGATGATGTCAAAAACATGACTGTAAAGAATTCATTACAACAACAACAACAAATGATTTAGAAACAAACTTTCAAAGGAAACTTCTTGGCAGGGAAAATAAATAATTTGAATAAAATGTGGCTTTTGACACTTGCGAAAGTATTGACCCCCCTTGGCATTTTCCCTATTTTGTTGCCTTACAACCTGGAATTAAAATAGATTTTGGGGGGGGTTGTATCATTTGATTTACACAACACGCCTACCACTTTGAAGATGCTTTTTTGTGTGTGTGTGAAACAAACAAGAAATAAGACAAAAAAACAGAAAACTTGAGCGTGCATAATTCCCTCAAGAATTTCCCTGTATTTAGCGCCATCCATCATTCCTTCAATTCTGACCAGTTTCCCTGCTGATGAAAAATATGATAGGATGGTGTTCTCGGGGTGATGAGAGGTGTTTGCGCCAGACATAGCGTTTTCCTTGATGGCCAAAAAGCTTAATTTTAGTGTCATCTGACCAGAGTACCTTCTTCCATATGTTTGGGGAGTCCCCCACATGGTTTTTGGCGAACACCAAACGTGTTTGCTTATTTTTTCTTTAAGCAATGGCTTTTTTCTGGCCACTCTTCCCTAAAGCCCAGCTCTGTGGAGTGTACGGCTTAAAGTGGTCCTATGGACAGATACTCCAATCTCCGCTGTGGAGCATTGCAGCTCCTTCAGGGTTATCTTTGGTCTCTTTGTTGCCTCTCTGATTAATGCCTTCCTTTAGGGGTCCGGGAGTTTTGGTGGGCGGCCCTCTCTAGACAGGTTTGTTGTGGTGCCATATTCTTTCCATTTTTTTTTATAATGGATTCAATGCTGCTCTGTGGGATGTTCAAAGTTTCAGATATTTTTTTATGACCCAACCCTGATCTGTACTTCTCCACAACTTTGTCCCTGACCTGTTTGGGGAGCTCCTTGGTCTTCATGGTGCCGCATGCTTGGACTTTATTTAACTAATTATGTGACTTCTGAATGTAATTGGTTGCACCAGATCTTATTTAGGGGCTTCATAGCAAAGGGGGTGAATACATATGCATGCACCACTTTTCCGTTATTTATGTTTTTGAATTTTTGAAACTAGTTATTTGTTTCATTTCACTTCACCAATTTGGACTATTTTGTGTATGTTCATTACATGAAATCCAAATAAAAATTAATTTAAATTACAGGTTGTAATGCAACAACATAGGAAAAACGCCAAGGGGGATGAATACTTTTGCAAGGCATTGTAGGTGTCATAACCAGCCATAAAATAATGCAGTATGTCACAACAGGTGTAAATATATGGGTCATGACAGTGTTATGACCATATTATGACAGGTTATGACAAGTTATGTCAGCGGTTATAACATATTTTGACATGGTTATGACCGTGTCATAACATGTTACGACACTGGGTGTCAAGTAAAGTGTTACCGTTTGGATAATACGTGCACAATTTAAACACACTTTGAGCTTTGCAAACATCAAATGTAGCCTGATCATACATGATTTAATTTAGAATAGAAAAATAACAACTCTTCTGTAGTTAACATGGAGGAAGCATGGTAGCCAGCCAGGAATTCCATCCTCATTCAGACCACATTCTCCTATGAGCCTCCCTCTATACAGGCCAGCCATACTAAACACAAGAGTCTGAACAGTAAAACTCCGACCTGATCCCCAGTCAGGTATACTGCTCTTTTTTATTTGTCTAATCAGATCCTCTGGGTCCTGTTACAGATGTTTTGAAGGGCGTAGTGTTCTTCTACGTATCAGTGCATTGGATTACCTCCCATACTAATACTTATACAGTCATCTCAAGAGACTCCTTTGTTGTGGTTGAAGTCTCATTCATTGCTAGTGCATGTCACAAATACACAAATATACTGCGGACACACATATTGCCGTAATGCAACACATCTGCTCTCATGTACAGAGCACAATATATTTGATCAGATGCAGGTATCAGCACTCAAAGCACTGGGAATCTACACTACCGGTCAAAAGTTTTAGAACACCTACTCATTCAAAATGAAGAAAAACCCTTGAACGAGTAGGTGTTCTAAAACTTTTGACCGGTAGTGTATGTCTGAATGGGAATCATATAATAAACTAAGATACAGTCTGTCTGTCTGTCTCGCTCTCTCTATCCCTCTCTCTATCTCTCTCTTCTCTGAGCTACAACCGCATATTTATGTTTTTCTGTTTGCTATCCATGACACCTGCATAAGGAACTATTTCCAATTTAGTATACAGCATGGTAGATATACACTGCTCTTTCCAGTTAGTGTAAATGAAGGGGAGGAGACAGGTTAACGGATCTTTAAGCCTTGAGACAATTCAGACATTTTCTTTTTTTCTTTTTTCAAACGTCATTTAGCAGACGCTCTTATCCAGAGCGACTTACAGATTGTGTATGTGTGCTATTCAGAGGGTGAATGGGCAAAATATTTAAGTGCCTTTGAATGGGGTATGGTAGTAGGTGCCATGCGCACCGGTTGGAGTGTATCAAGAACTGCAGCGCTGCTGGGTTTTTCACACTCAAGAGTTTCCCATGTGTATCAAGAATGGTCCACCACCCAAAGGACATCCAGCCAACGGCAGGCCAGTGGTCGAAAACGGGTCATTGATGAAAGAGGACAAAGGAGGCTGACATGAATTGCGCAGAGCAACAGACGGCTACAGATAGTCAACTGACATTCCATAACAATATTGGTGCCCAAAGACCCATAAAAGAATGAACAACTCGTCGTACCTTGACACGAATGGGGTATGGCAGCCGACGACCTTACAGAGTTCCACTTCTTTCAGGAAAAACAAGAAACTGCGGTTGCAGTGGGCTAAGGAATGAGAACACTGGACACTGGAGAATTGGAAAAACATTGCCTGGTCTGATGAATCCCGGATCCTGCTGTTTCACGATGATGGGAGGTCTAGGGGATAGAGAAAACCACATGAGTACATGCATCCATCAAACCGCGTGTCAACATTGCAGGCTGTTGGTGGTGGTGGTGTGATGGTGTGGGGTGTGTTTTCATGGCACACATTGGGCCCCTTGATAAAAGTGGAGCAACGTTTGAATGCCACAGGATATCTGAACATTGTTGCCAACCAGGTGCATCCCTTCATGGCAGCAGTGTATTCATCTGCGAATATATTTTTTTCAGCCGTATAATGCCCCATGCCACAAGGTTAGGATTGTCCAGGAATGGTTCCATGAACATGACAGTGAATTCAGCTTACTGCAGTGGCCTGCCCAGACACCAGATCTCAATCCAATTGAGCATATGTGGGATGAGCTGGAACGAGCTATTCGGAGTAGAGATCCACTACCAGCCAACTTGACACAACCGTGGGAAGCATTGGAGTTAACATGGGCCAGCATCCCTGTGGAGCTCTTTCGACACCTTGTAGAGTCCATTCCCAGACGAATTGAGGCTGTTCTGAGTGCAAAAGGGGTACAAAACGTCCTAATGTGTTGTACACTGAATCTAGATCTGAGTGAGAAGCTGACCATTTGTATTTACTGTCAGTCCTTCACATAAAGGTGAAAAGTTATTTATTTTTAATCAAAATAAATAACTTTTCTCAGTAATGGTCTAAACTTCTAAAATGTAATGAAATATATTGATTCTTGTAGATTGCTTGCAGAGTTGTATTATGCCCCACTGATCTTGTCTTAACTCACAGAGATAAGAGAATATTAAAGATAAGAACTATTAAAGAAAACAAAGATGAAAGTCGAGGTTCTTATTCCAGGAAAAGTATCTGCCAGCAGCAATTACTTTCAACCGATCTTTAGAAAAAACTCCTGATAGCCCAGAATGGAGTATAACAACTCAATGCAGCGTCAATGGTTTAAAATGGAAAGACAGAATAACACTCCTGGCCTACTGAGGCTGAGAGCACTCCCATTTTAAGGAAATGACAACCCTAAAAGCTCTGCTTGACTAGATACGTCCATTGAAAGCATGTTACGATGTCTTGGCACTGAGGCTTGACAAGCTGCCACGTTATCAATTGTACCACTCTGCTATTAAGGGGGGCTGGAGGAACACATACCACCCACTGAAGATTTGGTGCACAAGTTTGCTCATCTGTGACCACCAGGCTGAGAGCATGTATACAGACTATGTTGATATATCCCCCAATAGATGAAGGCTGAATACTGTCTCACTCTGAAAGATTAACCCTTTACTTTGGGATGATAGGAAGGATTTTACAGTATATTCTAATGCAGGTTTAGACACCCCAAAAGCTAGAGTCCAATTGTACTATTTTAAATGCATTATCCAGTGTTTCAAAGGACAATACTGTATTAAATATCAGTACAGTACAGATACAACTATATATAAATAAATACTGAAATACTCTATCGGAGCTGCTCTCAAATCATAGTCAATTGAACGTTTATTGGTTAGGTACACAGATTTGCAGGTGTTATAGCAGGTGCAGCGAAATGCTTATGTTACTAGCTCCAACACTGCAGTACAATGTCTTGCAAATACAATACAAATAATCTAAAATCTAAACAAGAAATCAAGAAATGACAGAACGAGTCCAATTAAGAATCCAGAGTAGATATTCAGTATTACAGTGAGCATGTGTCAGAATCCAGAATATCAATATGTGGTGTCTATAGACAGTTTATAATTCAATTTGGAAGGATAAGGGTATGTACAGTAGTAGGTATGAGCTATGTGGAGCTATATAGAAAGTATTCATAACCCTTCACTTATTCCACATTTTGTGTTACTGCCTGAATTCAAAATGGATTAAATATACTTTTTTCTCTCACCCATCTACACAAAATACCCCGTAATGACAAAGTGAAAACATGTTTTTAGATTTTTTTGAAAATGAAATACAGAAAGATCTAATTTACATAAGTATTCACACCACTGAGTCAATACATGTTAGAATCACCTTTGGCATCTGTGAGTCTTTCTGGGTAAGTCTCTAAGAGCTTTGCACACCTGGATTGTACAATATTTGCACATTATTCCTTTAAAAATTCTTCAAGCTCTGTCAAGTTGGTTATATATCATTGCTAGACAGCCATTTTCAAGTGTTGCCATACATTTTCAAGACTATTTAAGTCAAAACTGTAACTAGGTCATTCAGGAATGTTCAATGCCGTCTTGGTAAGCAATCAAATGTATATTTGGCCTTGTGTTTTAGGTTATTGTCCTGCTGAAAGGTGAATTTGTCTCCCAGTGTCTGTTGGAAAGCAGACTGAACCAGGTTTTCCTCAAGGACCTTGCCTGTGCTTAGCTCTATTCGGTGTCTTTTTATCCAAAGAATCTCCCTAATCCTTAAATATTACAAGCATACCCATAACATGATGCTGCCACCACCATGCTTGAAAACATGAAGAGCGGTACTCAGTGATGTGTTGGATTTGCCCCAAACATAACCCTTTGTATTCAGGACATAAAGTTAATTTCTTTGCCACATTTAATGAATTTACTTTAGTGCAAACAGGATGCATGTTTCAGAATATTTCTATTCTGTACAGGCTTCCTTCTTTTCACTCTGTCATTTAGGTTAGTATTGTGGAATAACTACAATGTTGTTGATCTATCCTCATTTATTTTATTTATGTCAATTTAGCAGATGTTCTTATTCAGAATGACTTACAGGAGCAATTAGGTTTAACTGCCTTGCCCAAGGGCACATCAACAGATTTTTCACCTAGGGACTCAAACCAGCAACCTTTCAGTTACTGGCCCAATGCTCTTTACCGCTAGGCTACCTGCCGCCCCAGGTAGCCTAGTCATTCAAAAATCCAGTTTTACACTATTATTGCACACAACGTGAACCATGCAACCTATTATGTGACTTGTTAAGCCCAATTTGTTTTTGTTGAAAAAAAGGGTTCCAAAAGGGTTCTTCGGTTGTCCCCATAGGAGAACACTTTTTGGTTCCATGGAGAACCCTTTTTGGTTCCAGGTAGAACCCTTGTGGGTTCCATGTAAAACTCTCTGTGGAAAGGGTTCTACATGGAACCCAAAAAGGTTCTACCTGGAACCAAAAAGGGTTATTCAAAGGGTTCTCCTATGGGAACAGCCGAAGAACCCTTTTAGGTTCCAGATAGCACCTTTTTTTATAAGAGTGTATATACATGAGGCATTAGTCTCAAGGTGCAGGGCAGAGTAATGGACAGGTAGCCGGCTAGTGAAGGCTGTTCAACAGTCTGATGTCCTGGAGATGGCCTGTCTCCAGACCATCACGCTTTCTCCATTGCGTAAAAAACAATTTCCTTAGAACTCAAAGGCTAAATGTTGACTGTGCCGAGAGATGGAGAATAGAGAGAGTGTTTAGAGACACACAGAGAGAGAGAGCTGAGTGCAGGAGGAGTGGTATCACAGACAGTGGTACTACTGTGTGGTCTGAGTGTCTACCCTGGCACTGTGTGTGCTCTGATTAAACAATGATTCATGGTTCTGCTGGAGAGCCTTTTCAGCAATCTGTCTCCTCAATGAGATTTTTTCCCCCTTCAAGGGGTTTGGTAAATCAAGCCTTCCTGGCAAGGATCCGGGCCGGACAATGTCAATGTATTACTGAGGGGGAGTTATTAAACGCTATAATCACGGAAGCACAGGGGGCCGATCGCCACACACAGACACATATTTATCTTGCCACTGTCAGTGGAATAACATCACCATGTGGAGACAGTTAGGTAATCGCTCCCAAGACTGACCAGAGTAGCTTCCCACCTCCCACCCTCCCTCTGCGGTGCTCATCTGCAGAGTGTGAGTGAGCATGCTGGTGCTGTTTGATGGTGGATGTGTAATAACGCACTATGGGTGTTGCCAATTCTACATATTCTATTCCTCTGTAATCCTACAATATTCAGTAAATATAACAAATGAACAAGATGCCTGCCACAATGTGTAACGTGCAGTGCACAATGCAAGTTTAATGCAGGTATAGACATGGGATTGATTTACCCTGCTGTATAGCTGTAGACCATACAGCTACAAAAGGGATTCAGGGTACTTATTGTGGGAACTGGTAGCTTCCATAGACATGACAACTCATTGCTATAGTAGGTGTTTTGATGCACTCATCAATCATTATCAAATGACCTTGGGGCGTATCAGACAGTATTATGATGCCATTAGTCCATTCCATAACTGTTAGATGTCAGCGTGTTCTGTACCTCTTTTAAGAGCAATTACTGTATTGATAAATGGCATAGCTTTACATTCACTCATTGTCTTCAAAGTCTGTGTCTAGACCTAGAGCACAGAAGCCTGTACATGAAAGACAACACATTCCTATCCATGTTGTGATCACTGTATTCAGGTCCAAAGTATAGAAATAATGCAGAGGAGGTGTTAGAGCTGTCTGAAGACTCACACGCAACATCAGAGCAGTGCTTTGTGACAGCAATGGATATAAAACAAGCCCTTACATGAGAGTGTGTGAACAGGAAAAGCTAGGCACAAACATTGCTTGCAGCATCCACAGCCATCCATAATCAATGACAAATGGGCATTTATATTGGATCGGAGTGCTACTGTGTTCGAGTCCAAGTAGGCAGAGAGGTCATCTGTTGGTCTACTGTGAAGGTTGCCTCAGGAAGAGAGTAAGGGAAAACCATTTGGCCATGGATTATTGAAAATACTAGGATGTCTCTGGATCATAGTGACTAAAGCAAAATGAAGGACTTTCTACCTTAGAAGGACTTGTTATGACATTGGCGACTATAAGTGTCTTACTAAAGTTTCTATTTGCAAAACTAATCTCATAAAGACTTATATTTCTTACATTGCATATCAATGTAATTGACCTCTTCTCAAAAGATGCATTTACGATAGCTGGTTTATTTGAAGAAAATAATGGCATACTTTATTACAGAAGCCAGTAATTTGTAAGTGCAGCTCGTGTTCACAGTAACTCCCTCCATTATTACTTATTTTCATATTACTTTGAGCACTCTTGAGCACTGGCTCTGTATTCTGTTCAAATAGTTATCCTTGGGTCACCTTGACAACCTGTAGTATTATTTTGTAAATGCCAAAAATAATTCCTAAACCATGATTGACATGAGGGACGTTATTGAGCTTTTTACCTTTTAATCAATCCAATTTATTTTATAAAGCCCTTTTTACATCAGCAGTTGTCACAAAGTGCTATACAGATACCCAGCCTAAAACCACAAAGAGCAAGCAATGCAGATGCAGGAGCACAGTGGCAAGGAAAAACTCTGAACATACAGTACGTCACTGTAATCAGTGATTTACATTTATTGATCCCTGTGTTGTCCAGACAGTACAACCCCCCATGTGTTGTCCATACAGTAAAACCCCCCATGTGTTGTCCATATAGTAAAACCCTCCATGTGTTGTCCATATAGTAAAACCCTCCATGTGTTGTCCATACAGTAAAACCCTCCATGTGTTGTCCATACAGTACAACCCTCCATGTGTTGTCCATACAGTAAAACCCTCCATGTGTTGTCCATACAGTAAAACCCTCCATGTGTTGTCCATATAGTACAACCCTTCATGTGTTGTCCATACAGTAAAACCCTCCATGTGTTGTCCATACAGTACAACCCTCCATTACATTTTACATTTTAGTCATTTAGCAGACGCTTATCCAGAGCGACTTACAGTTAGTGAGCGCATACATTTTTTCATACTGGCCCCGTGCTCTACCAACTGAGCTACACGGGACTATGTGTTGTCCATACAGTACAACCCTCCATACAACGTCCATACAGTCTGTTCTGAAAAGTATACTTAGCATACTAAGACACACTGTTTAACACAAGCACGTTACCATGCCAATATTAGATTAGCTTTACCTTTTTTAACAGTCACAGCACACCCTGCCACATCATATGATGATGTTTCCCAATCATGTCTACCCATTCACCCATTTACATTAATTAGAATGTATATTCATGCCCCACAACAAATAATCCAATGAACTAAACCAATTATTAATCTTCTGTGAAAGTAATTACCATCTACTGTTTCCATTAATATAATATTATTTATTTTGGGGAAGTGTTGCTGTGAAGCTGTGCTAGCTGGTGTGAAAAGCAAGCCACCTTGAAATATGAGAGATTAGGTTCATTGTCTGTCTTTGTTTGGATTACAATGTAAATATCTAATTATTAGATTTGACAGAAATATTAAAATGTTCTGCATTTTAATATGAGATGAAGGAGGTCAATCTCACAGATGTTGACCACTTGTAATGCGATCTGTGACCTAGCTGTGAACGATCAACATGGCCTGAGGGCTGTACAAACATTCTGGGAGTATGCATCAGTAAACAGCAGCCATTGCTGTTATTGTAGTGTAATCCCCAGAGTCTCTGCTGTGATATTTTCAATTTCTCTGTTATCAAGTCTTGTCCGATAGTGTGGGGATGCCCATTGACCATAAAAATATAATTTTACTTTAATGCAAACAAAAATCTGCATGGCCCTAGAGTCCTTTTTTTTACTTGGTCCTTAGTTAGTTGTCTGACTTTTAAAATTCACATCTTTCTTTAAACCATTGAGGATTGGGAGATGGTAGTGAGATTTTCACACAGATGTAGGTGAGAGAAAGCTCTACAGCTGTGAGGTAGTAATGCTGTCTAGTCACATAGACTAGACGTAACATAGTAAACGTAAATCCGAGACACTGAAATTAGTATATTTTACATGTGGTATGGTTACATAAGACAGAAGGTTATTTAAGGCAAAAATGAAAGGATAGTGGTTGGTCGGGGTGGATGGTTGGTATATAACACAAATGTCTAGCAAAACAAATGTCTAGTAACCCAAAGGTTGCATGTTCAAATCTCATCAAGGACAAGTTTAGTTACTTTACAACTACTTACTACTTTTTAGTTACTTTGCAAGTACTTAGCATTACAAGTACAACACTTCCCCTAACCTTATCTCAAACCTTTAACCTAACTCCTAACCCTAACCCTAATCTTATCCCTAACCTTAAACCTAGCCACCAAGCTAACGTTAACCACAACAAATTGGAATTCGTAGCATATCATACGTTTGTCAAATTTGTAACATATTGTACAAATTGCAATTAGTAACGTATCATACTAAATGGAGGGAGACAGATTTACATTTACTATGTTACGAGTCCAGGTTGCAGCTCCTCCACGTTCTCCTCCACATCCTATGCCATGTTGGAACAATGACTCCCCATGATTTACCAGGTAGCACAGCTCACGTGGATATGACAAAGGCCCGCTGTCATTATGCGCTAAATAAGTTATGGATTTTTTCGAGAGCAAGTGGTTAGCTCCCTGCAACAGAACCATCTCCATGGAAAAAAAGTGCCAATTATACTATTAAAGCAGTCTGTACCAGCGACCTTTTTGCATTTGCTCTGTATTCTATTAAACTCAATCAAGAAAGGTCAGCAGCGGACGTGGATCCCATGCAAACCATCTGTTTTCTCTATTGTGTCGTCTGTTTGTTCCTTCTGACCTAAGCACACTGAATTATGCCCTTGGATATTTGCTCATGGCCAAAGTGAATTTGCATTTGATTTGATATTTGCTTTGTCTGATAGAAATCCTATGCTGTTGGTTGTGCAATACCAGGTTTATTAGTTGGGGCAATTACTGACGAGGGAAGCTGGGAGAGGATGTATTGGTCAGTTTCTTCCTGAACTGTATACCTTTAGTTCAGAAAGGATACAGTTGCACGCCTGTTGCAGTTCTAGGTTCTAGGAGAAATATACAGAATAATTATGAAACAGAACTCGAACACACTGGCATTCGTTTTAATTTACATTGACATTTTAGTTATTTACTGTAGCAGACACTTTTATCCAGAGCAACTTACAGTTAGTGGATTTATCTTAAGATAGCTAGATGGGGCAACCACATATTACAGTCATACTAAGTACATTTTTCCTCAATAAATCAGCAAAGTCAGATCTAGTAAGGGGGGGAAAAAGTCAAGTGCATGTTTTATTTCACCATTAATTTATTTGTATAAATGTTTTCTCTGCTGATGCTCCACTGTAGGCCACTTTCAACCAACATTTTGGTTAGAAGACCGTCAGTGTAATCAATTAGCCTATTAAAAAGTACTCAAGAAATCTTTGTTTCTCAAATCAGTGTCCTGTCAATGTCACTACAGTATGGCAGGTAATAGCATTCAGGTCTAGCGTTGCTTGGATATCACATCTGTTTTTCAGACAGCATTCAGAAAGGTTGAGAAGGGAGACACTCAGTGGAGAAAGTCTGAACATATTATTGCTTGATCAGAGGAAGAAGCAGAGAAAACAACCATTAATGGCCCAAAGCAGACGTTTTTATATCAATATCAAATAATTTATGGGTAACAATTAAGTCCCTTACTGTAACAGTTTTCCATTAACTGTAACAGTTTTCCATTTTAGCAAAACTATTTCTCAAGCAAGATTTCCGCAAGGAGTGGTCTGAGTGGCAAGGGGAAAACTGAAAACTAGCTGTTATTGGTAGAGATTTTTGGAACTCTCTTTCTTATTGGTCTATTAACTAATGTACTGCCTGGTGAAGTCACCAGGCAAGATGAAACTCCACCCATGCAAAACCGGCTGATTAGAAGGTCCTGTGTAGATTATGGTGAATTGTCATTACAATTGCTTCATGGGAACTGGTCAAATTAAGTTTGTAGTGTGGCTAACCACTGGATGGATCTGAATGCACTGTGCATGCAGTGAAAGCTACTAACCACTTTTGGAGCTAACAAGTGCTCTCAAATCATTTACTGATGTTGACAGCAGATCAGAGTTATATTCCTAATATAGCCAACGTTGATACATTTGGCAAAAACAAGTTATATTAACTAACTGGCTAGCTAGCTAGCGTTAGCAATGTTTTCAATGAACTCTAGCTAACCAGCTAGCTAGCAAACAATGCAACAGTGTAATTTTGGATTTGAAACACTCTCCAACAGGCTCTGTATTTCAGGCATCGTAGTTGCAACTACCCCTGGTGCACTGTTCCAATTATTTAGCCATTTCAGCAAAACATTTTTGTTGATGAAAACTTAGTTTTTGCCATTGCCTAATTGGGTTCCATGGGTTTGAAACATGAGCTCGTCTGAGGTGTCGGACTCGTCAACAGTTGCTATCCATCGAATATATTCTGGGGAGGGGCTTAGTCAAGGGTCAAATGTTCGGTCTGAATCTTGCATAGAATCATGGAAATGTATCGTGCTATGCAGACGTTGCCTCCCTTCCGAAGCACGTGTTGCTAGACAACCCCACTGGACATGCCCAGGCAGGCCTGCCCCTCCCCTGGCTAAAGCCAGTGTGAGAAACTTGCTAGAAAACATTTGTACTGTAAAACTAAACAAACTTATTTGCTAGTTTCATTGTAGTGTTGTTATACAAAGCAAGGAAAGTAAACGTATGCAGTTTTATTGGGATTTGCAGCTGTTGTTGGTAAGTAATGCATTCTGCAATCTTTTATAACTTATTCATCCTTTACCAGTGTTGCCAACACATTTTCAGTGAGAATCACTATTGGCTCCTTGATTTATCGCTAAAAGTGGCTGGATGAAATTGTGCTCTTTTGCTGTGACTTCTGTTGCACAGACAGCTTCTCTCACTCTCGTTTACGGCAGAATTGAGTGGAACCCCCCCCCCCCCCCCATAGAAATCCTCAGTGTCATAACTCCCTAAAATCTGCCTAAAAAGTAGCTGTATTTGTCGCTAGCCTCTTTTACCAATTAAAGTCACTGGAAGGGTCTGCAAACTCACTAAATATAGCGACAAAGTTGCTAAATTGGCAACACTGACCTTTACAGTCACTATGGGAACTCTTTGCAGAGCTCCCAGTTAAATTGCGCATAAGATCATTTTTTAACTCTAACTGGTTAAATTAGTGAGAAATATATGTGATTTTTTGTTTTTAAAAATCTGTGGGTTTACTATCATTCAAAATTAAAATCGTACATTATTTTTGCCATATTTAGTTAATTTATATTACGCTACTTTCCTTGATGTGGACAGTATGTGTTACTACATTACTAGTTATTGTCACACCCTGGCTCTGGGACTCATTATGTTGAGCCAGGGTGTGTTCATTTCTATGTGTGTATTTCTGTGTTGGTGTTCATTCTAGTTTGTTGTATTCTATGTTTGCCTGAGTGACTCCCAATCAGAGGCAACGAGTGTCAGCTGTTGGCTGGTTGTCTCTGATTGGGAGCCATATTTAACTGTATGTTTTCCCTTTGTGGTTGTGGGTTTTTGTTCCGTGTTCGGTCATTGATACCGTGGACGTCACGAGTCGTGTTTTGTTTTGTATTTTGATGCTTTAACTAATTAAAGTATGTTTGTTCATCACGCTGCGCCTTGGTCTACTCCTTACCTCGATCGTGACAGTTATGTGAAGTTTGGCTATTTTAACTGATTCAGATCGTTTCGACTTGTTCAGTCAAAATAACTCATCTTTCAACTAATTTTGTTCATTTGCGTCAGTAATGCCCAGAGCATGCAGGACCCCCTGCCGGTGAATGATGAACTGAAAACTCAAAAGAGTAATGATTCTACAAGCGTCTCGTTCACATCTTGTTCACCATAGGGGGCAGGCAAAACCCCCTACCGGCGAATGATGAATTAAACAATCTAAATAGCCATTCTGCAAGCTTCTCGTTCACATGTCGTTCACCATAGGGGGCTTATTGGAGCTGTCATTTGTGACGGAGACTTGTAAAAGTGTGCTTTAAACAATGGACATTTGTTGGTTGCTAGGCATACAAATATGATCATTTCTTGATACATTTGAAACAAGGTCTATTTGTGGCTGCAACCGGACTAGATTGTGAACAACTCTTGATGGAATGCATTGCTTGACTGAGGGTGATAAGCACAATATTGTTTGTGAATTTCAGCCACCCAAACGATTCGTTTTTTGAGTTTGACTTGGTTGAGCAGAGGCTGTAAATGTTTTGGTTCTACAAAGCTGTGTCCATCATAACATTCTATAATCAATTAATTGCATTCATTCATCAATTATTAGTTATAAACATATATTTTCTTCTCTACTGTATGCTGCCTGCAGCATGATCTATTTTCCTGTGTCATATGACAGACAGTTGGTCGGAGCACGTCTTTGGACCAAAAATGGATGTAGCAACTAAGGATTCTAGCATTTGGCAACCACAGCAAAATAGATAATGGGAACTTGTAGCTCTAGTTATATACCTGTGTGGATATCTTCCATACAGGGTTCTAGCGTGATGTGCCCAGAAGAGTGAACCACCAACTACATTGAGTCACTCAAGTCCATACTTGTAAAAATGCCCATTCTTTAATGCTTTCCTTGTACATTTGTTTGTCCTGTGTAACTGAAAGCATTTCTTTGGGTGCTGAAATCTGTAGTTTTTTATAAAAACGTTATTCTATGTGACGTCTGTCAAATTGCGTCCCGTAATCCACTGTTGTCCAATGGAGTAGGAAGTTAGTGACTTCAAACGTGCGCTACCACTCGATACTTTTATAAATATCCATTATTTAATGCTGACTGTATACCTGTGCTTGTCCTAAATGCTGGAATGAGTTGGAATCCATAGTTTTTTATAAAGAAAAAATTGCTTTCTATGTGTCCCCTGCTAAAACTAAACTTCTGTGTAATAACAGTCTGCTCCTTCTCCGTTAACAAACAACAGTGCACTTGGCAGAGGTCTCGTAAAATGATACTATGGGTTTCAGCACCCACAGAAAGGAACGCAGATACACAGGAAATACATTAGGTGCACGGTAAGTGTTTAAGAATTTACATTTTTCCAAGTTTCGACTGATAGCGACTCGATGTACTTGGTGGTACACTACCCTGACACTCGTATCAACCGCAGAGTTAAGTTTACTAGGGAGCTTGTGAATGTCATAAAATGTTATAAATATCACATTTCATTTGAGCAGTTATTGTTTCCCCACAAAATGTGCCATTGTAGATAAGAAAGAATTGCTAGCTTGCTAACATTAGCTATGTAGCTACTATCTATCTAGCTACCAACGTTGCAAATGGACAAACAAAAATAATTAACATGGACAGAAAGTGGGGTTGTTCTCACTATAGAATTAGGAATTAGAACTTTCATGTGCTGTATGAGAAATGGATGAAGTTAATGGGTGATCACTTTCAACAGGATAACTTGGATGGAAATAAAATGAACTACTTTTTGGTGAGTGATAAATGATGTGTCCAGATGTTTAAGGTGTGTGTGTTTGTGTGCATGTGTGAAGAGTACAAGGGGTGTGATATTGATGATGATCTGTTTGGGAGCACTAGACCTACTCCAGGTGGGAGCTAACTTTCCAACTGAAATCCTTGTATCCATTCAAATTAGAATATAGTGGGAAAAAACAGTAGAATACAGTGCTTCTGGATAGAAGTAACAAAATGTGGACTGAATATTGACAATGCGCTGTCCTTGAGCACATCAATGGACTCAATCAATATGTTTTGTCTTAGCATGGGCACTAGTGAAGCACTAAGGATACAGTGCCATTCCCCTTTACCTGTCTCTATATACACTAAAGGTCATACAGAAGGACAGTGAGCTAACTGCAGGACGACATTTCATGTTCATTATCCAGCTACCTGTCTCAGCTTGCACATTTAAATATATGTACTCATGTTGATATAGTTCCCCCTACAGACCGGCAAGGATATCACATCTTGAATCAGTGAAATGCTGACTAAAGTTATGTATCACTTCACATTTTGGTATACAGGATTTCTTTTGAAAAGTACAATTATAGTTGGATATGTAAATTTCCATTCATTGAATTTGAAATGATGTTGTTCTGCTGAATGTATGTTTAGAGCCCTAAACACTACTAGAGGAGAAAACCCCCTTGGATGAGTGGTTATAGCCATCAACATCTCTAGCATGCACTGCCAGTCCCTTAGTCTCCCTCTGAGTTCCACAGCATTGGTTTCTCTTGAAGGAAGATGCCATGAAATCCCACACAACAACATACTTTTGGATGAAGGATGGCAAATTGAATTTCTTCTCAATTTGCTGAATGCCCTTCTAAATGGATGCTTATTGACATCTGTACCGGAGAGCCCCAAATGTCCAAACCTCAAGTCGGATCAATAATATCTATCAGCATGCCTATGCAACCAGTCTAGGTGAATTAATTATATAACCCAAACTAATACAGTTGAAGTCGGAAGTTTACATACACTTAGGTTGGAGTCATTAAAACTCGTTTTTCAACCACTCCACACATTTCTTGTTAACAAACTATAGTTTTGGCAAGTCGGTTAGGACATCTACTTTGTGCATGACACAAGTAAAATTGTTTACAGACAGATTATTTCACTTATAATTCACTGTATCACAATTCCAGTGGGTCAGACGTTTACATACACTAAGTTGACTGTGCCTTTAAACAGCTTGGAAAATTCCAGAAAAATGATGTCATGGCTTTAGAAGCTTCTGATAGGCTAATTATACATCATTTGAGTCAATTGGTGGTGTACCTGTGGATGTATTTCAAGGCCTACCTTCAAACTCAGTGCCTCTTTGCTTGACATCATGGGAAAATCTAAAGAAATCAGCCAAGACCTCAGAAAGAAAATTGTAGACCTCCACAAGTCTGGTTCATCCTTGGGAGCAATTTCCAAACGCCTGAAGGTACCACGTTAATCTGTACAAACAATAGTACGCAAGTATAAACACCATGGGACCATGCAGCCGTCATACCGCTCAGGAAGGAGACACGTTCTGTTTCCTAGAGATGAATGTACTTTGGTGCGAAAAGTGCAAATCAATCCCAGAACAACAGCAAAGGACCTTGTGAAGATGCCAGAGGAAACAGGTACAAAAGTATCTATATCCACAGTAAAACGAGTCCTATATCGACATAACCTGAAAGGCCGCTCAGCAAGGAAGAAGCCACTGCTCCAAAACTGCCATTAAAAAGCCAGACTACGGTATGCAACTGCACATGGGGACAAAGATCGTACTTTTTGGAGAAATCTCCTCTGGTCTGATGAAACAAAAATAGAACTGTTTGGCCATAATGACCATCGTTATGTTTGGAGGAAAAAGGGGGGAGCTTGCAAGCCGAAGAACACCATCTCAACCGTGAAGCACGGGGGTGGCAGCATCATGATGTGGGAGTGCTTTGCTGCAGGTGGACTGGTGCACTTCACAAAATAGATGGCATCATGAGGAAGGAAAATTATGTGGATATATTGAAGCAACATCTCTAGACATCAGTCAGAAAGTTAAAGCTTGGTCGCAAATGGGTCTTTCAAATGGATAATGACCCCAAGCATACTTCCAAAGTTGTGGCAAAATGGCTTAAGGACAACAAAGTCAAGGTATTGGAGTGGCCATCACAAAGCCCTGGCCTTAATCCTATAGAACATTTGTGGGCAGAACTGAAAAAGCGTGTGCGAGCAAGGAGGCCTACAAACCTGACTCAGTTACACCAGCTCTGTCAGGAGGAATGGGCCAAAATTCACCCAACCTATTGTGGGAAGCTTGTGGAAGGCTACCCAAAACGTTTGACCCAAGTTAAACAATTTAAAGGCAACGCTACCAAATACTAATTGAGTGTATGTAAACTTCTGACCCACTAGGAATGTGATTTTTAAGAAATAAAAGCTGAAATAAATAATTCTCTCTACTATTATTCTGACATTTCACATTCTTAAAATAAAGTGGTGATCCTAACTGACCTAAGACAGGGAATTTTTACTAGGATTAAATGTCAGGAATTGCAAAATGCAAAAATATAGATTTATTGTTGGTCCTTAGTTACGATTTCACATTATTGTAGACCTACTTTGATACCTCAAGATGTGCCTTGCATGTGGAACGACAATGGGTATCTTTGGCTCAGAACAAGATACGTCATATTACTTGACTACATTCATCTTTGTCATTTCGACAACATTGTCTATCAATCAATAACTGTGGGCCAAAGTAGTCAAGATGAATAATGCTCTAAATTAGCATACCTAACCGTTATCGATTATGAATTTGTCCCTGTCCTTGAACTCATTCACTGAGCCTAAATGCTTTTATGTGAAGGGAGTGCTTCAATCTCTTTATTTGCCAACTTTCTTTTAAACAAACAGTATCTATCCCATGCCCATCATGTATACCAAGATGCAGGTTGTTAACATTACTGTATGTGTGCGTGAGATTCCTTAACATTGCCATTTAGAACTGAATCATGGCCGCAGTGATTATCTGCATCTGATAACCTAGTGAGGGATGTAACGTGCAGAGTGCCAGAGAGAAAGGCCTGACAGCTGTGAAAATCAGCCCAGAATATTTCCCGGAAAACAGGCTTTGTTGCATCATGGCATGAGGCCTTGGCAAAGTGCAAGCCAGAAACATGGAGTCTGAAATTATGTCTCTGTCTCCTTGGGTAAACAAGCCAGCACACAGGTCTTGACTGGGCCTCAAATGTGTATTGAGCAGCTGGGGGCAAATGGGAATCATTTCCTTCAATGAATTGAACCCATTTGTTATTATTTTAGGATTTATTCTTTGTCAATGTGGCTGTATTTTTTAAACATAACATTTGCATTTTCATGCATTTAAAAGTGTTATTGTGAGCCTTGGCCTGTCCAGCAGCAACAGTCTTTGCCTCCCCCAATACCCTGTAGAGAGCTATCCAACAAAGCAACTCTGACATGGCATCAGTGTTACATTTAACTGATGTTTGAGAAGCCATTACCTTGGCACAGAGTAGACAGCTTTATTTAATCTACAAGCTGCCAGGCCTGTCGCCTTCCCTGACTGGCCAGCAGGTGCTTGTTCCTCCAATCTGCAGGGGTTGGCACGAACCATGTAATTTTATTAAATCTGGTGGGGCTGGAAAATCTGGCAAGGAACAAAGTTCAAAGCTGACACCTCCAGGTAAATGTATAATTATTGGTACCGACCATACGGTTTCAATCTTCCAGTATACACCAGACAGAGGACTGCAATGGAGTCAAATTAAGAGTTCAAAATGAATGCATTGCTCTGGTTGAATTTTTTGCCATATGGAGAATTTGATATACCTGATTATGTATTTAAACCCTTTTTAATGTATTTTTTCCACATCTAAGCAAAGGAGGTTTGACCAAGTAATAATAGATATGTCTAGATATTGAGATGGTAAAATACCTCCCATATTGAATAGATATTCCCCATCTCTTTTTCATGTAATCTCGATTTAGGATCTGGGGAGCATTGTCCAAGAAGACTGTCATTCCGAGTGGACAATTACCTCGTCTCATACAGGTATAATTTTTTTAATTAGGGAGAGTAGGGCCAGGTGCTGAATGTAATGTTAAGCTGTCAGAGCCACAGTGTGTCTGGGATCAAAGGTCGGTGGGATCCTCTGTCTTCAGTCTGGAGTCTGGGACTACATGTGGACGAAGAGCTTCTCCCCAGGATCTATCAGGCCAGAGGGGTTAAAGACACAGCTACAGGACTTGTCAGAGATGCCATTTTGTTGTCAGACGGACAGCTGTAGTACAGATTTGTCCCGATGTCAGGATTAGACCATGACCATACCAACATGAAATACATGTATGGTAGCTATGTACACTCAGGGAACTACTACGTTAGATACTGAAAGCAAAGGGGAGCTGTGGTCATGGTGGAAATTCGGACCGAGCATTTGAATCATATTTCATTATGAAGTTAATAGTACATAAATGGCCTTTGTAGACACTTCAACTGAATATGACTCATATATTCATGTAGCTCATAGAAGTGGTTGTATGCCCACAATCATTTTGGATAAAGCATCAACATCAGAGACATCAGAAACAGACCTTTTGTTGCACCTCAATGGGAACATTACCATTGGACAATCTGCTAACAATGGTTGACATTTTAAAATGGTTGAATATTAATTTGACAAGGCCTTCACAGTATCATTGTTTCTTTACTTTTTAAACAACGTTGTCTTTTATTTTCTCATTTTTCTTGTTCTAATTTCTTTTGAAGTTCAGTTATTCTGACTCATGTCTCCCTGCACCTCTCCATTTCTATTTTTCTGATAGACAGAATATAAATTGAACATTTATATTGTCTTACATTTCTCATGACTCTTGAAGAAGAGAGGACGCGCCAGTGTCATCTGCTATCTGAGCTTGTTCGTTTTCCCCAGACTAAATGTGATTTCTCCACACCAAATCCCCACCATTTATTATGGGATGTGATCAAGTGTGCAGCCCGTATCTATAATGCATCACTGTGTTGCTCCGAACAAGGCAAGGCTCTAATAAGTCCTCTTTCCCACACCATTAGAGAGCATGTCTCTTCTCATTTCAGTGTACACTGGTAATTTACACAGGGTCTGACACAGTAAATGAGAAGAACCAGGGTTATTTGTTGTTTTTACTCTCATTTTCCAGTCTTATCAACCTACTGCTGGTTAAGGTTTTTCTTCTTCATATACATTGTCTGAAAACTAGTTATTGTATTCTGTAATTGTTGAGCAGTAAACACAATGCTTGTTGACATTTGCAGAAAATAGGTGTTGATCACTGATCCAGAGCAGATTTGCAGGGCCAGTAATTGAATAGTGTGGAGTGCAGTGAGGGAGGGAAAGATGTGGCGAAGCCTGCTGTGAACAGCAGATGGCACTGGTTGAGCAGGAATGAGCGTGAGAGCTGCGCATAGTCTATCCATGCTCAGCTCTCTTTGAGGCTGGCTGGTCCATCCACTCCACCAAGGTGAATAATGACGGTGTATAACCCACCCGAACACTAGAGTAGCACTTTTTAATCTCGTTCAGATTTATGATGTCAACAGCGGGAAAATGCCCCCTGCTTCTTGTTCTGGATGAAATGGAATGTATGTGTGGGCATTTAATAAGAGGAGGGTGTTTTGAAAGGTGATAGAAAAAGGCCTTTGCCTCGGCACTCACTGAAGTGAGTGGAGTTATGAGTCATCTCTCAACCTTTTAGATGTGCGAGTGAGGAGGAAAAGCATGAGGTGAATTGATAACCAAGGACTACATCAGACAGGAATGAATTGAAAGACGAAGTGTAAATTGCAGCAACTCCAAGATAGATGAAAGGCAGAAGCGAAGAAAGTTGAAATTGGAACTCAAAACAGGGCCGGAAAGAAAGATGTTGAATAGCAAATATAGATTGACTGTGTCTAGTGCCTCATTCACCATGTGGCAGAGTTCCTCATTCCCATAAAAGTCTACAACCTCCATCTGAAAAGAGAGAAAACACTAGCTGCTGCTTTACAAGAACACTGGGCATGCCATTAAGAATTCTCCATTACATGGCTGTACATGTACTGTGCGTCTAGGTAAGCATGTACTTCATTGATTTATTCATGAATTTATTCATTCACTAATTAATTTCAGAATGATACCCATGGAAGCAGTTCAATATGAAATCCAACACTGGAATATATGGAAATACAATGTTTTGTTGCAATTGGAAGTATAATTTTAAGATACAGAGTAACCTTGCAATTGTCAACAACGAACAACAAAGAACGGATTAATTGCATTGCACAAAAGTAAATGCAAATCCAATTTAGCATTCATTTCAAAGGGATTGTCGAAAGGGTGTATGAACTGAAGACCTGATACTCCAACTCCAGTCTCTAGCAACAAATGAGGGGTCAACCAACAAATAGACATATTGTGAAAAAAGGTTGACAAGCTAGAGTGCGAGAGACTAATGTGATAGATCAATCTAAAGATTTTTTCCTTCCCAACCAAAGGTCTCAATTTCTGTCAAATGCCTTCTCACTAGATCACTCACCATGGACACAGGGCCATATCATTATCTCCCTGACATAATTGTTTTGTTGGCTGGCAAACAGATACCAGCAGATGACCTTAATTATCATGTGCCAGCAATGCTGGGTTTTTGATTACTGAGTTACTTGAGCAGCCTGCCTCAGTAAAGTATGCTGCATGCTATATTGTGATTGTGTGGGCGGGAGCCGATAGCCCCTCTGCTTTCCCCTGTATGGAACCTGATGCCAGCACAGGGCACCCTGGGGAAGGTTTCAGCAGGACAAGGCATTCAGCCAAATAGCACTGCTGCTCCCACACTGGTCTGCAATTTGTCTTCCTGCTCCCCTGGATACACCTCATGAAAACAAATGAACTCTCACCTTTGTTGCTACGGCGAGGAAGTACACAACATTGTTAGTGACAACGATTCATTACAGGATGCTCAGGGTTATTATGGGATTGTTGATCGCCACCCCCTCAGGATCCAGATGCCCTACTGTACGGCTGCATCTGAGATTTGATTGTGGTGAAAATTGGATGGGGGAGAAATAAAAGTAAAGGATATTTAGTGACCTCAGTTGTCCAGTGATGTTTTGGCCTAAAGGGTTTTCAGGACTACATCAAAGACAAGAGCAGAGAGCAAGTGTAGAAAATTCACTCCAGGGTCAGAGGTCATATGCTGTATAAGCACTCCTGGTGAGGGAAGATCATAAACCATGGGGTGTTAAATCGATATTCAGTGTTCCTGTGTGGCCCGTGGCTGAAACAGTTGGGGATAGACATGTCCGTCATCTTTATGTGTATGTTATAGTGCCTATGAGAAACCATGACCATCTAAACCTCGTATATCAATATATTTTAGACCAAGTAAAAATAGTATAGTAGTTGACTTTCAGTAGACTGAGCCTAATAAGAACATTCCTCTTTGTGTCATACGGCAATGAGAAAAATTAAGTGAGCGATTGTAATGCACTGTAGTCATGAAATCGATTTATGAAATTAATGCATATCTAAAATGAGACTTGTGTCTTACTGTCATAACAGAAAAATGATAAAGTACAATGTTAATCGTTATGACATTGTCATCGTGTTGGCTTAGTTTAATCCCAGTGCTATGGCCGTACCCCAAATGACCTTTTCACATATGTTGAAACTTTCATTGGGATGTGCTTAACATGAAGGTACAGAAAGGTCAGCGTGGGATTGAGAGTAAAACACGGTAATCCCTGATTTTGAGAGATTTCAATGAAAATGAGCTTTGTCTTTCATCCCCTAATCAAAATTATAGTGGATTTTTTTAATCAGCGATTTACTGGCCTCTGTGGTGCATCCCTCCAACCATGCATGCCTCATTGTTTAGTAAGACAGAATGAGTTCAAGAATTCAAGCTCAGATTCGGGCTAATTGAGTTTGTGTCTTCAGATAAATGCAGGTAGTCGCCTTTGTAGCTCAAGCCTATTGCCACTACTGCCTATGATTGACTTCAATTATAGGCTTTGGGGATTAAGTTGACCCAGGGTGGAAGTAAATCATCTGGCTCTGCATACATAAATGAGTGATTATCAATTCTTGATCTATGGGTAGCATCCCAACGCAATTCACTGAGTGCTTCAATAGAAGTGCTGCCATACTTTTATAGAGCTATTAAATGTTAGGACGTATTTTCCTGCCTAAAGCCTAACCATCAGACTGGGTTTCATACACCACCATTAGTACGTCATCATCGTTTTCCATCTGTCACCCCACAAGTGTCCTCCTTTAATGCCATTTCATAGCAAGACATCAGATAATAATATGCCATTTAGCAGACGCTTTTATCCAAAGCGACTTACAGTCATGCGTGCATAAATGTTTGTGTATGGGTGGTCCTGGGGATCGAACCCACTCTCTTGGCGTTACAAGCGCTGTGCTCTACCAGCTGAGCTACAGAGGACCACACCAGATATTATATCATTATAATAGTGTTCATTAGGGTTGCCTGTGTATAGTGGTAAGTATAGGTATGATCACATTGCCTCAGTGATCACACAGCTTGGACAGATTCCAAGACTCACTTGCTGCCTACTGAGCAGTCATGGATGGGTGCAGAGACCAAGGATTGGGTTTTATCCAGGACATATGCAACCTCTGACTACAGGACCCCTTGTACACTGTTGCTATTATGGACCTCTGAAACAGGTCTCAGTTTAATGTATACCTGAAAGAGGAAAGGATTAGCAGGCTTCAACTGATATAGATCTCTATGCATAGATTTGATCCTAGACATAGAAGTGAACATAATCTACAGTATGCAGATTCAAAACAAAGATATATTATCTGCCCTTTATGAGTCGTTTGGAGGTTCACACTGGTACCTCATGTTAGAAGTCACCATTGGTTGGATCTGAGGTATCTCCACTAGAAGTGCTCTTGTATACCATCTTAACCGGCAGAGAGGATAGACAAGGTTGCAGGATCTCAGCACCAATTCTGCATAATAATATGCCATTTAGCAGACGCTTTTATCCAAAGCGACTTACAGTCATGTGCGCATACATTTTTACGTATGGGTGGTCCCGGGGATCGAACCCACTACCCTGGCGTTACAAGCGCCATGCGCTACCAATTGAGCTACAGAGGACCACATGTTGCATGCAGATATCTAGATGCCTTTATCTCCTCTCCCTCAGAGCCAGTGCGGGGTCAATGACGGCGAGTGCAGCTGCGCATGTGTCAGGAAGTTAATGGAGGCAGCGGTGGCTCCACTGTAACAGATTACAGCAGCTCTGTCAAAGGAAGAGGGGAGGCGAGGCCTGCAGCACATCCATCACTGGGCCCTGTCTCTGTGCAGCCTCAGTCTCCCTAAGCCGTGTGATAAAGGTGCATGTCAGCTCCCCTCCGCTGCTCAACTGCATCCAATCCCTGCAGAATCCACACAGAAGCTCCGGCACCTGCAACGGCTCAACACTAGATAGGCTGGTACTGTACCTGCAGCCTGCTATGTGCACAGCAGGACAGAAACATATAGTCTTGAGCTCTCACCACTGTCTTCTTTCTTTGGTCCTTTGGATACCACAGACTCAGACCCTCTGTCCAGATTATTTCCTGCATATGACATGGTCCTCTCTCTGTTACCAAAGGCAATTATAAAGGGCTGAGCTTATTGTGTGGCAAATCCCCAATCGGCTTGTCTGCACAGGGGACTCTAGAATTAATCCTGTCTGAGAGAGGGAGAGAGAGAGAGAGTAGAGAGAGAAGAGAGCAAAGAGAGAGTAGAGAGAGAAGGCACACTGTGATTTCATGTTATTATTGTCATACTAGCAATGTGAGTTAAGAATACTTTGTTCAGGTTAACAACCACTTGGCTGTTGTGTCTCTCTGCTCAAGATCACAACATCAGACATTCTTTAGTCCATTAGCGGCACAAGCTTATGTTTCTTTTAGACATGCTTGTGTAGGCAGCTGAGAAGTTGATTCATTTCTCGTTCATATTGTTTCATTTTTATCGAGGAGGATAGTATGGAGTTGAAAAACACCAACAATTTATTTTTGCTAATATTCCTTTTGACACTACACTGTCTGATCCCTAATGACAGTAATTCACCAGCTCAAATGTATATTTATAGCACAAATACCAATAATGCTAGGCAATTCCACTTTTAATATTTCATACCTAGAGGCTAACGATGATACTCTGTGTTATGTAGATTGGTACAGTGGGGAGGCTTATAGACTCATCTGCACTGAACCCAGATGCCTCTGTAACACACTGATGTGGCATATCACCATTCATTGTAAATGTACCAATGCAATAAGCATTCAGTACAGCTCACAACTCCTAATATTGTAGCAGCTTTTACAGTTGAATACATGATTACAAATACATTCACAATGCATTACAGGTGGTTCCTCTATGCTGTTACTTACCGATGCATCGAAAACACTCTCAAAAACAGATTACTTATTTCTCTCAACTCTGCTTGTCAGATATCACTAGACTTCCTTGACTCCGGGAATACTCCATTTATTTTAGCTTGCCTGGCATGGGTTTTTCTGAGAGTGAAGAATTTTTTATTTTCTGCAAGTCTCAAAACAAATTGTTCAGTTCAATGTGCAGGGGTGTAAATTGCATGCACTCTGTAGTTAAGATCAATCATATTGAAAATCTTGCTTTCAAAAGTTTGTGTTCCTTCCACAATTACCCCCCCCAAAAATATTTCCTTTTTACATGAAATGGGAGGGACATCTGGAGCTCTACCAAAGCTGTGTGCTGGGAACGGACAGCATACTTTATCAGTTCAATTAGACCTTGTCGCCACCAAAATCTATTGATAATGTGATGTGAACATGTATCACAAGGCATACCTTTGATCATCAGAAATGAAGGAGATAGGACATCTGCCATCAAACACAGTGTATCTTTAAAGAACAAAGTTCCAACTGGGTTTGAGGGAAGCCTTTAGTATTCAGAAAGCCAAGTACTCAGATGTTCGATGTGGACAGAACAAAGATGACAACTGCCAGGGCTGAAGGTCAGCTACAAACATACAGGCAATCATAGATTTTAGCATTTGTTGAACTGCACCGACTTCACAGGGAAGCCTGATGGGAATCTCATAATTGTAATAAACTGTGTTGCACATTCAAAATGGTGGTATTTGTACAGGAGGTTATATTATTGGTATCGATCCCATGTTTTATGACGGATTTTTTTTATTTTTATGGTTGTGAAATAGAAGAGGTTGTTTTTATTGACATGTTGTGTTTGTGAACATGTACAGTACCAGTCAAAAGTTTGGACACACCTACTCATTCCAGGGTTTTTCTTTATTTTTACTATTTTCTGCATTGTAGAATAATAGTGAAGACATCAAAACTATGAAATAACACATATGGAATCATGTAGTAGCTAATAAAGTTAAACAAATCAAAATATATTTTATATTTGAGATTCTTCAAAGTATCCACCCTGGCCTTGATGACAGCTTTGCACAATCTTGGAATTCCCTCAACAAGCTACATGAGGTAGTCACCTGGAATGCATTTAAATTAACAGGTGTGCCTTGTTAAAAGTTAATTTGTGGAATTTATTTCCTTAATGCATTTAAGCCAATCAGTTGTGTTGTGACAGGGTAGGGGTGGAATACAGAAGATAGCCCTATTTGGTAAAATACCAAGTCCATATTATGTCAAGAACAGCTCAAATAAGCAAACAGAAATGACAGTCCATCATTACTTTAAGACAATTTCAATAATTTTAAAAGTTTCTTCAAGTGCAGTCGCAAAAACCATCAAGCGCTATGATGAAACTGGCTCTCATGAGGACCGCCACAAGAAAGGAAGACTCAGAATTACATCTGCTGCAGAAGATAAGTTAATTAGAGTTACAAGTCTCAGAAATTGCAGCCCAAATAAATGCTTCACAGAGTTCAAGTAACAGACACATCTCAACATCAACTGTTCAGAGGAGACTGCGTGAATCAGGCCTTCATGGTCGAAATGCTGCAAAGAAACCACTGCTAAATGACACCAATAAGAAGAAGAGACTTGCCAAGAAACACGAGCAATGGACATTAGACCGGTAGAAATCTGTCCTTTGGTCTGATGAGTCCAAATTTGAGATTTTTGGTTCCAACCGCCGTGTCTTTGTGAGACGCAGAGTAGGTGAATGGATGATCTCTGTATGTGTGGTTCCCACCATGAAGCATGGAGGAGGTTTTCTTTCACTCTGCTGTCCAACTCATTCAAACCATCTCAATTGGGTTGAGGTCGGGTGATTGTGGAGGCCAGGTCATCTGATGCAGCACTCCATCACTCTCCTTGGTCAAATAGCCCTTACACAGCCTGGAGGTGTGTTTTGGGTCATTGTCCTGTTGAAAAATGAATGATAGTCCCACTAAGTGCAAACCAGATGGGATGGCGTATCGCTGCAGAATGCTGTGGTAGCCATGGACTTGGTCTTTTACCAGATAGGGCCATTTTCTGTATACCACCCATACCTTGTCACAACACAACTGATTGGCCCAAATACATTAAGAAGGAAATAAATTCCACAAACTAACTTTTAACAAGGCACACCTGTTAATTTAAATGCATGTCGCTGGTTGAGAGAATGCCAAGAGTGTGCAAAGCTGTCATCAAGGAAAAGAGTGGCTACTTTGAAGAATCTCAAATTTAACATTTATTTTGACTTGTTTAACACTTTTTTGGTTACTACATGATTCCATATGTGTTATTTCATTGTTTTGATGTCTTCACTATTATTCTACAATGTAGAAAATAGTAAATATAAAGAAAAACCCTTGACTGAGTAGGTGTGTCCAAACTTTTGACTGGTACTGTGTGTCCAGCTGAGGTATTTCTTTTCAGAGGGAATGTCATCCTAGATGTCTATATTTCAAACCATCTCAGTATCAGTCAGTCTGAATTTATATTCTGTGGACGTTGTGTTTTATTATACCACTTTGTTTTGTGAGGAAATGTGTGGTTATAGGCAACAGATGTACAGCTATAAACAACATGGCATCTGTATACTTTTTGGTGACTGTGGATTTTATTTTGCCTCGAAATTATGGTTTTATCTCTCTCAATAGTACCCAAATGATAAATCTGAAGACTACAGCTTTGCCACGAGGATATTAACATCCATCCATTATCACGTATCTCCCCATGTATATATACCTTCCTGACTGACTTAAAAGTCTCATAATTCAAGAATATGAGACATACTGCAATTATCCATGTCCCCTGACAATTTGAATTCTATTCTGTTTTGATTAAATGCGTAGAACACCAATCAATACAGTCATGCTTTGCTGTCTAAAAATGTAGCACTCTCATCCTGAAGTATAATTTCCTCCGAGGTTTATAGCAACCGGAGCTCAAATTAATACGAGATGACCAATGTGCTGCAAACCTTTTTCAGATTGCTTTTTAAATGCAACTATTT
Organism: Coregonus lavaretus; assembly: GCF_964263955.1. Taxonomy (NCBI): domain Eukaryota; kingdom Metazoa; phylum Chordata; class Actinopteri; order Salmoniformes; family Salmonidae; genus Coregonus; species Coregonus lavaretus. The sequence goes on along the minus strand of NC_140015.1, from coordinate 15,190,490 downwards.
GTTTTAATCTCCAATCTCTGCCCATTATGGTTTCCCATTATGGCCTGAAAGACAGGCAGGAACCTGGCACATCATGGGAGCAGGAGTCCTAAACAGACATCTGTGTGCCACTCAGCCATGCCTTAAATACAGCAAGGCCGTAAATACATGAAATTGAACTGGTTAACGTAAACAATGAAACTTTCCCTCTAATTTGATTTAGTGATGGATGCCCCACCAGCATAGGGACAGACGTATAAGAACATCACTGATTGTTTCCATGGATTTTAGCTGAGGAAAAGAGGAAGGCTGTGATATGGATTGGCTGTCTCATAATGCAACCTGGTCTCAGAGCATTTGTTATTATTCTGTATGTAAATCCGAGATACTCCAATTAGTATGATATCGTACGTTTCGTATGGTACAGTATGTATTAATTTGTGGATGTTCGTCACCCATTTCATATGATATGTTACGAATTACAATTCGTATTATATGTTACGAATTTCCAAAACAAACAATATGTTACGAATTTGCGAAAAGTACAATATGTTACGAATTCTAGCTAGGTGGCTAGGTGGCTAACGTTAGCTAGGCTAGGGGTTAGGGTTAAGGTTAGGGTTAAGTTTAAGTTTAGGAGTTAGGTTAAAGGGTTAAGGCTAGGGGAAGGGTTACCTAAAATGGTTAAGGTTAGGGTTAGGGAAAGGGTTAGCTAACATGCTAAGTAGTTGCAAAGTAGCTAAAAACTAGTAAGTAGTTTAAAAGTTGCTCAATAGCTAAAATGCCAAAGATGTCCATGATGAGATTTGAACTCGCAACCTTTGGGTTGCTAGACGATCGTTTTATATATGGGCTTTGCTTTTTTCGTTCTACATTCCATTTCGCTACACCCCCCTGTTCTTGATCATGTGTCCTTGAGGGTGTGTTAAGGGAAATGTTCCCTCAGAGCACCTAGGTGTTATGAAGGGAACCATGGTCAGGTCCTGGGCTCATTCTGCTAAGGCAGATCCCTCCTGAGCTCTATGCCTCCTCACATGGAGGGTGCTCTCGGTAATAACTCTGCTAGAAGATATCTAATCCAGGTACTTGAAGTCTATCTGCACTCGCAATTGGTGTGTTTTTTTCTCAATTTCCCATCTCCCAACAACACATGGGTCTAAGAACTGCAGTACATATCAATGATAGCGAGGGCAATAGAAACATTATTAATGTGTTAATTTACAGGACAGGCGAGGTGTGCAGGGCTCAGGAGACTGCCGTTTTTTTGGAACGAAGGGAACGATTTCCATGATGATGAGGATCAAATAGGAAATATGAATTATTAATCACAAGCGTTTAGTCCCTGATGCCCCTGAGGAAAGAGAGACCGCTGCTAACACAATCCCCATCCCATTTACTTTTATGGAAAAGTTATTAAAGTATGTACTTGAGATGAAATGGTTAGCACATGAGGAAACATGAAAAGAATGAATGTCATAGTCCGGGTCCGGACATTTGGAGGCTTTTAACAAGCGATCAGACATTTGCTGCCGTCCAGCAATAAATGATGACCAAGAGAAAACTTAAATCCTCCCTATTTATTTCATTATTTAACTAAGAGTTTATTTTCAAAAGACAACAGTTGGCTGCCAAGTGACTGGAACTTCTTTGAGGGATTAGGAGAGTACACACAAAATAATCCAGTCTAGTTGGCCCTCAGTAAACTAACCTGCACGTCTCTGCCTCAGTTCAGCCATATTCTCCAGATAAACCAGCCCCACCCCATTCATCTCAATGTAACCAATTGTATTACAATATTCTGCTGCATAGCATACATACCATAATGCATTATTTAAAACTCTCTAGCATGGAATTCCATTACAGAAAAATGGTCGCTCTGCTGTGCCAAATGATAATTAATCTGCTTGAGTGCAACTTTGTCGACTCAGGGTTGTGCTTACAATGGTAATCACAGGAATCTTATGTGAAATATTAAGCGGCACTAGAGAAATCCAATCAATGTTGCCTATATGGCAAAAATAAGGCAAGTGTAAAATTGCATGGTACAGAGTACATCTAAAATAAAATCTAATTTTCTTAATCACATGCGCCGAACACAACTGATGTAGGCTTTACAGTGAAATGCTTGATTACGAACCTTTCCCAACGATGCAGAGTTAAAAAATAATAATACAAATAAAATAGTAACTAACACAAGAGGAATAAAATAAAATACACTAGAATGGAGCTATACTCTGTACAGGGAGTACCAGTACCAGATCAATGTGCAGAGGTATGAGGTACTTGAAGTAGATTTGTACATGAAGGCAGGGTAAAGTGACTAAGCATTCGGATAGATAATAATAAGAGTAAAAATAAAGAATAGAGTAGAAGCAGCAAATGATGATTGTAAAAGTGTGTGCGTGTGTGTATGTATGTGTGTTTGTGTTGTGTCGGTATACGTGTGTGTGTTATGTGTGTGTGTGCGTATGTAGTGTTTGTGAATTTATGAGGGTTTTGTGTCAGTGTAACAGTGTAGTGTATGTGAGTGAGTGTGTATATGGTGTGTATATAAAGTCTAGTGAGTGTGGATATGGTGTGTATATAAAGTCTAGTGAGTGTGCGTAGGGTCAGTGCAAGATAGAGTCAGTGCAGATAGTTTGGGTATCAATAATTTACTATTTAGTAGTCTGGCTATTTAGCAGTCTTATGGCTTAGGGGTAGAAGCTGTCTCGGAGCCTGTTGGTCCGAGAGCAGATGTTCTGGTACCGTTTACCGGATGGTAGCAGAGTGAGCAGGAAGAGTGGGCTTGGGTGGCTGGAGTTTTTGGCAATTTTTTGGGCCTTCCTCTTACACCGCCTGATATAGAGGTCAAATGGAAGGGAGCTCGGCCCCAGTGATGTACTGTGCTGTCCACACCACACTTTGTAACACTTTGCGGTCAAGGGTGGTGCAATTGCCATACCAAGCGGTGATGCAGCAAGTCAAGTTGCTCTCGATGGTGCAGCTGTAGAAATTTTTGAGGATCTTACGGCCCATGCTAAATCTTTTCAGCCTCCTGAGGGGGAAGAGGCGCTGCCGTGCCCTCTTCACGACTGTGTGGGTGTGTGTGGACCATGTTAAGTCCTTAGTGGACAACAAGGAACTTGAAGCTCTCGACTCGCTCCACAACAGCTCAGTCGATGTAATCCATAAATTCTTTGCCAAACAAGGTAGATACCTTTTAGTTAAAGTGTCACGTGTAATTAATAGAGTATTTTACTCAGTTTTCCCCCTAACTTCATAGCATACACTGAGTGCACGAAACATTAGGAACACCTGCTCTTTCCACGACATAGACAGGGCAGGTGAATCCAGGTGAAAGCTTTGATCCCTTATTGATGTCACCTGTTAAATCCACTTCAATCAGTGTAGGTTGAAGGGGAGGAGAAAGGTTAAAGAATATTTTTTAAGCCTTGAGACACTTGAGACATGGATTGTGTATATGTGCCATTCAGAGGGTGAATGGGCAAAATATTTAAGTGCCTTTGAACGGGGTATGGTAGTAGGTGCCAGGTGCACCGGTTTCAGTGTGTCAAGAACTGCAGCGCTTTTTCACGCTCAACTGTTTCCTGTGTGTATCAAGAATGGTCCACCACCCAAAGGACATCCAGCCAACGGCAGGCCAGTGGTCAAAACGGGTCATTGATGAAAGAGGACAAAGGAGGCTGACATGAATTGCGCAGAGCAACAGACGGGCTACAGATAGTCAACTGACATTCCATAACAATATTGGTGCCCAAAGACCTATAAAAGAATGAACAACTCGTCAGCTGCCATACGAATGGGGTATGGCAGCCGACGACCTTACAGAGTTCCACTTCTTTCAGGAAAAACAAGAAAATGTGGTTGCAGTGGGCTAAGGAACGAAAACACTGGACACTGGAGAATTGGAAAATCATGGCCTGGTCTGATGTATCCCAGTTCCTGCTGTTTCACGATGATGGGAGGTCTAGGGTATAGAGAAAACCACATGAGTACATGCATCCATCATGCCGTGTGTCAACATTGCAGGCTGTTGGTGGTGTGGAGTGTATTTTCATGGCTCACATTGGGCCCCTTGATAAAAATGGAGCAACGTTTGAATGCCACAGGATATCTGAACATCAATGCCAATCAGGTGCATCCCTTCATGGCAGCAGTGTATCCATCTGCAAATAGATTTTTTCAGCAGGATAAAGCCCCATGCCAAGGCTATGATTGTCCAGGAATGGTTCCATGAACATGACAGTGAATTCAGCTTACTGCAGTGGCCTGCCCAGTCACCAGATCTCAATCCAATTGATAATCTGTGGGATGAGATGGAACGAGCTATTCGGAGTAGAGATCCACTACCAGCCAACTTGACACAACTGTTGGAAGCGTTGGCGTCAACATGAGCCAGCATCCTTGAGGAACGCTTTTGACACCTTGTAGAGTCCATGCCCTGACGAATTGAGGCTGTTCTGAGGGCAAAAGGGGGTCAAACTCAATATTAGGAAGGTGTTCCTAATGTTTTGTACACTCAGTGTATATTTATCATACTGCTAGATGACACTACAGTATTTCTTGAGCCAAAGATCGCTGAAACAAATCACTGTTTATTTGGGTCAGTGGAATCCAATGCATTACATATAGTTCTTGGGATGTGTCTGTGTTGACCAGGGAGTGTGTGTGCTCATCTGCAGTACTGATGTGATGTGGATGCCTTCAGCTCCCAGCCTTCCTCTGTGGTTGTCCAGTGGAAGCTAGCTGGTGAAGAAGTACAGTGCCACCGGTCAGCAGTGTTTATGACTAGTGTCATCATGCCTGACAGGCTTCCCGGTGGATGATTTATACACTTCCCACAGCAAGCGCCACCTGCCGAGAGGGATGCGGATCGCCTGTGGAGGAATGGGGAATTGTTTCACGTGTCCTTCATGCCTAAGGAAGCTTGGCATGTGTTATGGATGCGTAGCTGTGTGATGTTTCTTTCTGAATATGAAACACATGAAATAACATTGTAAATAACAATATTTTGGACCGGTATCTACTGTTGCTGGATTGTATTTACTATGCTTTTCACTAGGTCTCCATTGAGTTAACTTTCCATCCACCACCAATGTACATCACCCACCAAATGTGGCAACCATTCTGCCAAGCACGTACCACATATCACAGTGGAGAGGTGAGGAATGACCAATTGAAGCTGGAGATGATTAGATGACCATGAAAATTGGAAGAGCCAGGTTAGGAATTTATCCAGCACACCAGTCAACACCTCAATTTTTGCAATAAGTGCCATGGTATTTTGTCACTACAGAGCCAGAACTGTGGTTCAAATGCCTAATCTCATACAACCCTCTAGATCCTAACTCACATGGGATGTCATGTGTTGCCAACTAAACTTGACAGTAGGAATTCCATGGATGTATGATGATATGGACCATTCTGGCTTAGATAAGGCTTACTTACTTACTATGATTGTGTCCGAAAATGAACGCTGTGCTCTGAGATGGGCCTCTTCGTCTATGCATTAATTGTGCAAACTCACATATTGCCAAGCATATTGGTGTAGCGCTTTGTTTGAAAGTTTGAAGGGCAGTTTTTCAATTAGTACCCTTGGCCACTATGGTCTCTGATGTATGCTGCTTTCTAATGTATGCTACTTTCTAATGTACACCTCTTTTCTTTCCCCAGTCCAATACTGCAGTTAATCATAAAAAGATGGAGGAACACACCTACAGGTCCTTGACACTGAGGCTTTGAGACAGAGCAGGATCATTTTCCTTCATGAAAGCCATCTTTAATTGAAATCTTCATTTGTTATTTGGAGTATCTTCCACAGTATAAAACAGTCCCTGACATAAGCAGTGCATTAGAATTATTATATAATTAGGAATTAAATAGGTAATACATTCTGAGCTTGACTCTGGGGACAGTTACATTATCACATTTCTCTTTTGAATGACACATTTTTGTTCTTGCAAAGCACAGATAAGGCTAATTGGACAGTTGAGAGGCTCATGAATTGATTATATGGCTTGTGTTGCTTTCCATTCAAGATGTGGACTGAATTATTGAATGAAAGGTCTTTCTTAGGTTCCTTGAGTACTGTGTGATCTTGGGGATGTTTGTGCAATATTTCTTAGTTTTTTTCTTCCCTTTTCCTTGTCTCCTTTTGACAATGACAAATGAGGCTTTAGATGCATACCAATTTGACACGTGGATGGAATATGCTGACACTGAATGTGAATTCTCTGAACGATTTGAGTCATCGCTAAAGTAGTCATTAGTGGTCAAATCAGTGCCAATATAAAGACTGCAGTAAGAGGAAGCAGTACATTGGTCTTTAACAAGTTCCATCCTGTCTCTGCCATAATTATGCTTTCTAAAAGTATGAATCTTTTCTCATCCTTGAAAGCCTTGTCCAGACATGAAATGCAATTTTTTATATATAGTGGATAAGCATCATGGAGGGGGTTTTCTGTCATTAGAGATGGCTGTTAATAAACTTTGTATAGAACAGCTTGGCAATAATTGTTCTATTCATGTTGTTGTGAACAAATATGTTTCCATGAATCAATCAGCTGCTCACATTGCCAAAACGCCCAACTAGCTCTCACGGTCTCAAGTCTGAATTAGATCTTTATCCATGTTTATCAAATGTCAAATTTCTAAGTTGTTGCAAACATAAAATGTTTAAGGTTAAGTTTAGGCATTAACTCCAAATGGTTAAGGTAAGGGTTAAGGTTTGGGATAGGCTTAAAACAAACATCTCAAAAACAACTTCCTGTCACTGGATTCAAACTTGCAACCTTTGGAATCAGAGGCAGATGCTTATACCCATCCACCATCCCAGTCCACAATACCGTTGCAAAACCGAAACCTACCTGAAGGTAAAAGCGCTCACTGTTGCCCCTCGTGCCAGTTTCCACATCATCGCCCAACGTCCTCAGACAATGAATGGACGTCGAATAGTGACTTGTATCACAGGTGAACCGGCTGAAAATGTCATGGTCCAGTATAGTATCACAGCCCCAACACAGTCTCCATTCTTCCATGCTATATTCATTGACCATCAGCAATAGGCAGTGATAGTGCTGTAACTCCTAAAGCAGAGCAATCAAAGTGAATCGACAGGCAGTGGAAGCATTATGCCACTTGTTATTGTGTTTCCTCTCAGTGAAGGGATTATGGCTGATGTTGTGGGCTGGAGGGAAGAGTGGGTGTTTACCTGAACTGATCAATAGAAAACTCTAAAAATTGTTTATTTTTCAAAAGAGAGATTTAGCTTTTTGAGTACTCACAATAGGATCACCAGCAACATTCTTTGAATAATCATAATTATAAAAGGGGTTGTTTTGATCCTGGATGCTGATTGGTTGATATGCAGGAGTTGTGGGATAACAATTCCCACAAAATACCATGACGTGTTAATCTCATAATTCCACATAATTCCCAGGCAGGAAATTAATCTCCCTTGGGAAAAAGCATCTACACATAATTTTTCAATGCTACTATTTGGTTTGCAACAGTTGGGGGTTGTATAAATCTATCTGTCTGCCTCTACAACCTGTGCAACAATATATCATTTTACTAATGCGATCTCTCCCATACCAGCAAAGAAGAGGCAAGCACTGGCCGTCACCAACCAGCGCCAGGACCATGGACAGTTCTTCCACTCAACGGAAACGTCACTATTAACATCACCAACTAGCTTGGTTAGCTCGGACTCGCCAACCATAATAGTTGTTGCCTATGTAGCCCTATTGGATATTTATTAAATCATTATTTATTGAGGTTCTTGTCTCTAATCATCATTGAATATCTGCTAGCTAGCTACATGCCAATGATTTGTTTAGCATAGCAACGTCGAATGAATAGAATTATTAGAATGAACGACTAGGTCAAAACATGAGAAAATAACTAACGACCAGCCCGCTTGGGTAGCAACTTCAGAATGCAAAAACACATTTACTCATTAAAATAAAAAAAATTTATGAAATAATGTTATTTTTATTTTTAGAAATATGTTGGCAACCGTTTTATAAAAGCAATCATTATTGCTTAAATAGTATTGTATCTTTGTGTTTAGAATAACTGTCTGGTCTTGTGGTAAATTGGTTGCTAAAACAGTTTTTTCTTCATCACAAAATGTCACACTTCAATGATAAGAACTCAATATATCCTGGGTAGAAAAGGAAAAACTAAAGCTGAATCTTTATATATTTTCTCTCAACACAGTGGATAAACTCACCACCTCTGTCCATGTGTTATCCAACTCCTGTGGGCAGAATCATATTTCTTAGTTCGCTGTCTGAAAATGTGTATCTTCCCACTCGCCCGGTATACAAAGGCTCTATATGAAAAGGTACTGTATCTCTATACGCTTAGTGTTTGATGAATAGCACCTTGTACATCGCATGTCTTATCCATACTAAATACTTAAACAGGGAGCACAACGTTCTGTTTCCCTGGAAGTCAAAGGGAATTTTGCTAATGGAATTCTGTAGCATATGATACGTAATGCTGTAAATCTTCGCACGAACGCATCTCCTCTGCTGAAGAAATAAAGCGTTCTGTGTCTCGTCGTCATCAGGACCCTTCTGAGCCCTCTAAGGTCACAGAGATAATTTGCCTGTTAAAAATGGCTTAACACCGACTGCAAATTATCACTGCTAGAGAATGATAAAGCTGATGATCTCTGGTGTCGATTCTCTGGGTGGTTCAGGGTGCTAAATCTTCCTCACCAGGAAAACATTTTTCACCTTGTAGTTCTAACATAACATGAGAAATGATAAAAAGGCAAGGTGGAACTCACCATTTTATAGGACTCCTAGCCTGAGGTCCTGAAAGGGTCACAGATGCCCAATTAATCATACACCTCCATACATTGTGCAGCCCACTACTCCCCCTCTAAAAGAATGCTGTGGCCTACTGAGGCTGTGTAAATGACGTAGACTGGAGAACCACAGAGGACATGGCTCAGTGCTCACTATCTGGGGGGAAAAACGAGACTGGCATGGTGTTTCTGATAAATAAGACACATTCAGAGAGGATGGGAGTTGTCAGAGGCCATGCTCTGGAAGTTCACAGTGAAGCGCTTCATGGAGTTCTGCAAAGGGTCTGTTGGGAATATCGCATGAAAAATATATATATCTGAGTGCCCTTATACCATACATACTGTGACGCATAGATATAAAGCATAGCCTCCAGACACTGGCGAATATTTTGAACTTCACACACACATACAAACAGTACAAATTCTGTAACATATGTAAACATGATATTGTACACACAAGCTGCTCAGTTGCTATTATCTCTCCTGCTACAAAGAGTCTTTGTAATAACATCACATGCATGCGACGTCTACTACACGCATGTGATGGAAGATCATCTTTTTTGGTGTATAGCTAATTGTAACAGCCAATTATCCCATGTTTTCATTATACTGGCTTGTCAATTTGAGGGTCATATTCAGATTTTAATGCTGCGTATGGAGAAAGTGAACAAGCTGTGATTTTTTTAGTAGAGTAGCATGCCAAGTTTTTGATGCGCGTATTTGTTTATGTCTTGGAGAAATATTGTGAGTATGTATATTTTTAATTGGTAGTGGGGGTGGTGGCAAGCAGGCAGGCAGGCAGGCAGGGGAAGCTGGTTATATTCAGTTTTTCTGCTGCATGCTTGTTGTGCATGGCTGCTGCCTTTCACTCCAGCTTGCTGTATGTTCACCCTGATATGCACCCTCAGGCAGTATGGCTTTCATTATTTCTTTTGAAACTTTCATCTGAATTCTCAGAGGGATTAGCCCTCTTGATTCCTGACACAGTCAATGAAAAACAAGCCTCATACACTGGGAGGCTTACAGCCGGCAAAGCCATACTCAACCCTCCCGCCCTGTCTTCCCTGCACTGTGTATGTTGGAGCTGGGATGATTTACACAACAAGTGGATGCTCTTTTTCTCTGTTGTTGTGTTTCATGTCAAAGCTAGGGTCATCTTCATTTTTCACTTAAATTCATCAAAGCTTCAGAGCTAGAGGTTAATTCATCTGAAAATATTAGCCATTTTCCATTTCATATGAAATAAGAAGAATTTGAATAAGTCATGATTTGTTGCATGGCAGGTCCAACCCTCACCCTATGTTATTGGTATATTGGAGTCAACTATCAATATGAAAATAATGAGGTTGATTGAAAGGATGGAATTGATGATGTTGAAGAAATAGATTTGGTAGAACTCACTCCAAATGTGACTTTAAATTAATGTAAGCCGATTGAATTGATCTCTAGTGAGAATTGAATGCAAGCAATTATCTGGAGGATTTGAATGTGAGTTATCGGAATCGGCCCTTACTTATCCCTCGTCTTTAGTATTCAATTCACATGTAGCTCTGAGCAACACTGTGCAATTGGTCTTTTGAGGACTGCCATGCCCCATTCTTCAATAATGAGTGGTGTGTACCCATACAGGCTGCAGAGCACCTTGGAGATCTGTATGTGAGATACACTGTTCACTTCATGTCTGCAAATAATAATTAGCCTATCTTACCTCCGGTGCTCCCAAACCAAGCATGTTCATTTAGAATGGACAGGGCACTATGATCACCTTCTGCACCTGCAAGAATAATGTTAGGCCTGTTTATGTGGTAGTCTGGGGGAAATGTTGCAGTCCAGATTCCTACTGCTTTACGGAGAGTCGTGAATTATTAAACAGTGTCTCTGAATCCTTTGGGGTTTTAAATGCTGTGGGTTGTTGACACCCTCCCTCCTCCCAGTTGTCCTTTGTAGCTTATCTTTGTCAGCAGTTTTATTACTTTGCAATGTGCTACCAAGCAGGTGGAGCTAATCTATCTCTTTTGCCCTTCAGTTATGGTTTATTGTCCGGGGGACTGGACACAAGTGTCTCCAATAATCCCTTAATTAGGCAATGATGGACTGTTAATTTAGTATGCAAAGCTGCAAATCTGCCTCTCCACTGAGCGGGGGAGTGCCTCTGCAGTGGTACGCCAGGCCAGCGCTAATGATCTCAGCAAGTGGCAGCAATCCATTGCAGCGCTGCAGCGAGGGCACATTAATCTTGCAGGTGATCTGGTTGATGAATGACCCCGGCCCAGAAGCCCTGGCAGATCCCGCCTTAATTATGCTGAGGGAGCCACACCTGGGAGGCAACGGGCCACACCGCACCGTGGGGACGTCTTGCAGATTCAGGGATGGCTGCCTGTCTGGGACTCAGAAGGAGTGGAGCCATCGCAGCAGCTTACAGGTTGTTCTCTTGTCACCATAGCCTACTGCTGGATGAGGAAGTAGAGGCTCCAAAGCACCCTGGGAGAGATGACAGTGTTTCCTGATGTCACCACTCCAGGGAGGAGATGATGTGTGGGACATGATCCCCAGGCGGTACTTAGTTTAAAGGGCAAATAGAAAGTCATCAATCCCAGACATATCACAATGATAGGTCATTAGTAGCCAAGTGATTTTGCAGGGTCTTCTCTCTGAATGTGAGACTCTTCGAAGGAGCTTTTTTTATTTATCTTGATATAGCTTCAAACGGTGCAGTGCATTTTCACTACTGCTCCAATGGCATTCCATTAATTCACAGTGCTCAGCAGGCCAAGTGTTGCATCAGCTACACACCCAATGACCCCAAGATAGCTCATTAGTACCACAATGTATAAATACAGCATGAGAGAAAGAGAAGGAAATTATTTCATCTGACCAATTCCTGATTAACCTTATTTCTCTGAAAATGACTATAACCATTCCAAAAATAGTCCATGCTAAGTGACTCATGAAGTGGATCAACAGACCAAATGAGTCTAAAGATCTCTGGCCCATTGTCTCTTTCAACATTCTTCTTGATCCTCTCTTGCTGTTTTACCAATGTGCAAGACCCTTAATACTGTAAAGGTCTGCTAGTGTTTAGGGACGGTATTATGCTTCTGTCTCTCAAAGACAGATTGACCATACAGAATGTATTGCAAATTACCATGAAGTCTGTCAGGCAGAAACAATATGATAACGTACAACCCATAGCATAGTCCTTAATGAAGCAAGAGCCGGGATAAAAGTTCTGCTCCCCAAGCACCTGCTGATGGTGGCCCTACAGTGATCCAGTGGGAGAGGCCTAATACAGGTAACTGCCAAAATAAAGGAAACACTTGAGTAAATTAGGAATTAAAAGTATATTGAAATCAGATGCTTCACACAGGTGTGGTTCCTGAGTTAATTAAGCAATTAAAATCCCATCATGCTTAGTTTGGCTACCATGGCTAGAAGAGATCTCAGTGACTTTGAAAGAGGGTTCTCAAAGGAGCATAGGGGGTTTTAAGTGTTTGTGGGTGGGTGGGTGTGTGTGCGCGTTTGTGTGTACTTGTGTGTGTCTCAGACACCAGATCTCAACCCAATTGAACACTTATGGGAGCTTCTGGAGCGGTGCCGGAGACAGCGTTTTCCACCACCTTCAACAAAACTCAAAATTATGGAATTTCTCGTGGAAGAATGGTGTCGCATCCCTCCAATAGAGTTCCAGACACTTGTAGAAACTATACCAAGGCGCATTGAAGCTAGTTCTGTCCCTATTAAGACACTTTATGTTGGTGTTTCCTTTATTTTGGCAGTTACCTGTACATCTCAACTCAGGTGCTGCGTGAGTATCAGACCCCCTCTGTCCTCCCTCTGTCCTCCCTCTGTCCTCCCTCTGTCCTCCCTCTAAGTATGGTCTCTTGGTCTTCACTGGTTGCTATATCGAACATACAGTATGACCCATTCTGAGGTTATTGGATTATTTCCCCAACAAACCCCACTGTGGATAATTTGTCCCTTTTCTTGCAGTCCTAGACGGTGACTTTTTATCAGGGCAAATTTGTGAAACCTCATTATCTTGTGTGTTTGGAATGAGGATCAATAGGGATTTATCTTTTGTTTTATTTATTACAGTGGAATAGAGGAAAATACCCATTGTCCATTTTCCAACTGCTTTCTATGTAGGATGTTGCCTTAACGATTAGTTTCATTTGACTTCTCTTTCATTTATCATATTTACACCTTTAATTGTTCTGCCGGCTTCCGTGGGCTTTTGAAGCACAGAGAGGCCACTCTTATCTGGCCACAACCTTGGAGCCAACTGCTGCATTGCAAACATCCAACAAATTGATTTAATTGCATTCACATACAATAAAGTTGGGATCTAAAAGGTCATCAGGAAATGATCCAAAGCCCACAGGAGGTTGTTTTAAGGGGCCAGCTGAATTTAATTCACATCCATCACTTTTTATCATCTAATTAGTTCACAGAGTGGCAGGCTGGTCAACATTGGGGGAAAACAGCATTATCGATCACATAAAGGCCTGGTATCTATCACTTCACCTCTGCATTGACAGACTCCAGCCATTTCTAACCATGGGAGTCTATGTGGCTTCAGCAAAGTGTTCTGAGCATCTCACTGAAGTGATGCTTAGCCAGACATCATGTCTCTAAAGCCCGCTGCTGTCATCCTCTTGTGACAGTTTACAATAAATACTGTGTTTACTGACATTAGCTAATTATTTATATCATCGATTGATTTCAATCAATTTAAGGCACAGAATGACTTTGATCTTGGACATGGCTGCTATCATTGCATTGCTTTTGCATACTGTATCTGTGACTGTGTGACTATATAGTGCTCTTGTGGTGCACCACAGCAGCTCATTACGTCAGTGTAAGGCTAAACCACCTGTATCGTTGGGAAATGATATGAATTCCAGTAAACTCATAATGACTTCAACAATGATTTAACACATTGATGAGTTGAGGTTACGATCCTCTACAGCAAGTATTTTTCTCTAATGCATAGATATAATTTGGTATGACAGGCACTAAAAATGAACTGTTCATTTTGAAATATTGACTCCATTTCATGCCAATTTTGAAGAATGCAATCAAAGTTGATTTACTGCAATAATTCCTCCCTAATCTTAAAACACAGACATTCTGAGACATCCTCCAGAAAAAGAAAAAGCGCCCAGGAGACAATGAGTCCTGGATATAGCGTCACAGTGATCCCTTTAGGCCAGCTCCAACTACCTCCACATTCAACAACCCACACTGTGCCAAAGTACTGTATAACTTTTCATACACATCTCCTGTTGACACCAATTCATGCATTATGCAAAAGTGATTATCTCAAGTTAGGTGTTATCAACCAGTTGTTATTGTGAGGACAGACGCTGGGAGACAGGAAGCAAGTACAGGGAGTGAACATATAATGAAAAAAAACAGACAGGAACAAAACATGGACAGCGTCTGGACAGGGGAAATGAAACAACATCAATGCAGACACTGGGATCAAACAGAGGAACAGACAGATAAAGGGGAGGTAATTAACAAAGGGAAGGAGTCCAGGTGAGTCCAATGAGCGCAATGATGGGCAGCCTGGCACCCTCAAGTGCCAGGGAGGGGGAGCAGGAGCAGGCGTGACAGTTATATATAATTATAACTTACCAACCTTCAATTACCAATAAACGATTATTATATTAACAGTTATTATAACTTCTAACCAACCAAATGTCACGCATGTGTGGACTGCTGTGTGGACTGGAGGATCCCTGATACAGCCCTTGAATGGCAGTGGAGATACAGGTAACTGCCAAAATAAAGGAAACACCAACATAAAACGTCTTAATAGGGCGTTGGACCACCACAAGCCATAGCAGTTTTAATGCACCTTGGCATAGATTTGACAAGTTTCTGTAACTTTATTGGAGGGATGCGACACCATTCTTCCACAAGAAATTCCATAATTTTGTGTTTTGTTGAAAGTGGTGGAAAACGCCGTCTTAGGTGCTGCTCCAGAATCTCCAATAAGTGTTCAATTGGGTTGAGATCTGGTGATTGAGACGACCATGGCATATGATTTACATCGTTTTCATGCTCATCAAACCATTCAGTGGCCACTTCTGCCCTGTGAATTGGGGCATTGTAATCCTATGGGTGCATAGCAATGGTACCCAAAATAATGGCCTGCCCAGCATTTTTATAAATGACCCTAAGCATGATGGGATGTTAATTGCTTAATTAACTCAGGAACCACACCTGTGCGGAAGCACCTGCTTTCAATATACTTTGTATCCCTCATTTACTCAAGTGTTTCCATTATTTTGGCAGTTACCTGTACATAATGTTACTATAATAAAACATACTGTATGCTGAAGTGGCTGTACAGTATGTACCACAACTGCTAAGAAAAAAGTACAAGGAAGAGTGTAATTTATCTGCCTTTCTCCGTGTAAGAGATGTCCTATTGGATTGTACAGCATTTCCTGTCCTGTGGGAGGCCATGGGTCTAATGCAAAAGAGCTGCACTTTGATTTTTTTGTTCACTACTCCAGCATTATTGCTTTTTGCAATGTGCACCGTTTTGTCAATAACATATCTTAAGTCTCACCTTTTTTCTTCTGTGCTCAGCCACTGTTTCATTTGCCAAACTACTGGTTACACGATCTTAGAGATGTGATGGGAAGAGAAATTTGGCCAAATAAGCATTCTCTCATACTTTCAGATGCTAAAACTTTAAGATGACCTCTGCCATTACGCTTTGAGAGCGGTGAGCCCTCCATTTATTGTTGTCCAGGCATTGCTGTGGTGCAGATATTTCTGGTGTGTTTGAGGAGTATGATGAATGAGAGTTTCTAATAAAAGGAGACATTTCTCAGTGGCTCACAATCTAGAATATCTTACTTTACCTCCCAAAAGGGCATAAGTCAAATTTGTCAAAAAATTTTCAATTCAGGGAACAATACTGACTGTCACCTTGTGTAATACATGTGGTATAGATATGTTATCCCTACATAAGCATCTTCAATGCAAAATACCTCAGTAAGGCTACACAGCCCAGTGTTGGTTCCAGCTCACTTGCAATGCACTCCCTAGCACTGTCATGTGGCCCTCCTGTGTATCAGACCAGCATGCATGAGAAGCAACAACCTCTTTGATATGAATTGGTGGAGTGAAACGACGATTTTCATCACACATAATTTCCATCTAAAAAAATATTGATCTGTTCTCCAACCATCCATCCTACCTTCTTGTGTAAAATCTCCCAAGATCACGGTTACTGAAATTCAACTATTGCACTGTTCCAGAGAACACCAGTAGGGAGCAGCCATAAGCTGCTTGTAGAATAATTATTTAGTAGTAGTAGTAGTCGTAAAATAATAATAATAATAATAATAATAATAATAACAATGACACATTTTATTCAGTAAATAATTTGAGGCAATTCAGATGTAGCCTACATTAGTTGAGCAAATTAACTTTAAGATGTCTTCTCTACTGGGTTAAGTGTATACAGGGCAATACACCGCTTTCTAGGTTTCCCTACTCACCCTTACATTCATCCAGCAATATCTTTGCTGACCATAAGGCATAGAAAAAGGAGAGGAGGAGGAATAGTCATCCCGCCTTCCCAATGCCATCTCAGTGCTATCTGGCTGTCGTATCTGACGTCTCATTGAGTTTCCTACACTCTGGCACGGATTGCGAAAAGTGGGTGTTCACTTACTGAGCTTGTGGTGCTCCTACTAATATAATAGTGCTTCGGTTCCGGTGAGCTCACACAGTTGATGTGCACATCGTATCTACCAACCACCAGAAGGCATTAGGACAGCAAGCAACATTCCTGGCCACTGAGAGAGAGGAGTCAATGAATATTTATGCAAAGGTTGGTCACTTTCTACTGCACAAAGTTAGCAGTGAGAGGACCAATGTGTGGCAGTTTTTTCACCCTTGTTGGGAAGATCCTCAGGATTTGTAATTGGCCGTTTTGAATCTACTGTGGTGCTTGTCAGTGGATCGGGAAGAAGACGTGCTTTGCACACTACTTCAAACACTTTGCCGTTCCCTGTTTTATTTTCCAGTAAAATGCCAAGACTTCGTCCATCACACTGCCCATTTCAAACCAGGCTGCTCATTTGGAAGGACGCCAGACCGCAGGCTTTCTAATCTGCAAATTCAGGCCAATAAATTGTGACATTGGCTGTCAGCGTTGGAATAAGAAATCGATAGGCTACTCAAAAAAGGGACGCGATATTCTTTCGGAATTTTAAAGATCTATTTCCTCTATCCTTATAACCATGCGAATTGGGGGTATGCTGGAGTGCTTCAGCTACTCTCATTTTCAAATGGAGCAGTGCTGATAGTGACAGATTATTGTTGTTGAGTGTCCATGCAAGACTTGGGGTGGAAACATGTCTGGCCACTTCTTTGAGAGGATCACTGCTATCAGAGATGGCATTTTGGTCCAGCACTTCGGTTTTTACCTCTAAAGTGCCCCGGAAAATGTTATTCATGTTCACCCTCTCCCTTTCTGTCACCTACTTGTTCTATAGCTTGATGAGCTGTTACAACTCGTTACAGTTCCCCTTGCAAGATAACTACGTGTACCAAGGGAGGCTGGTGACAGAGGAGACAACTTTCGTGACATTAAGGGAGAAACTTTATTCCACTTCACCCCAGGGCTATTTGGACGAGGAGCTGATAGAGGTGACTGCTGCCGCTGAGCAAACGGTTGCAATTTCCACTGTCAAAGATAATGTGGAGACCGAACAAAGAACATTGGATTGGGTTAGGAATCAGGCGGCTCCAACTAAAGCTGCCGCGGTGTATCAATCTCCCGCTCTGGAAAGGGAGCACCAGGAATTCAGCACCACGGACAACGAACTCAGGGTGAACTGCACCTCGGATTATGGGGTGAAAAAATTACCCCAAGCCATAATAATTGGTGTGAAAAAAGGAGGGACCAGGGCTCTGCTCGAAGCTTTGAGGGTCCATCCCGACATCAGAGCCGTTGGGAATGAGCCACATTTCTTCGACAGGAACTACGAGAAAGGGCTGGATTGGTACAGGTGCGCGCATCCACTCTCACTTCACTCTATCTGGTTCAGAGGTCTCACTACCCCACATAACATAAAAGGTGTTGGTAGTCTCTATTAGTTGATATATTAGATACATTTGATTATCTCTAATAATAATAATAAGTATGCCTATACCACTGTATCAATGCCATTATTCATGATAATCATAATAATCATAATCATAATAAAAATAACAACTCTGCTTAAAAATAGCCTAACTATTAGATGGGTATCTGCCAAGGTAATTCTGCTTAAAAATGTCTCTAGTCTAGGAAAATATCCCCCACTTGTTTTACATCCAACAATACAAAGCAGTTTATCAGATAGCCTAATCCTTCTATATATTCCACTGCATCAAAATGAGAGCTAGACTGATTTGGATGATAAGTTAAAATATTAACATCACTTAGAAACCACACCTAGGGAACAAAGTAGCCTTTATGCAGCATACCTTTATGTCTTGCTTCTGAAGAACAGTGAACCTAGTTTTACAATAATATACAGTGTTTTATCATAGTATGAATTTATATGAATATAGCATACAGCAATAGCCAAACTATTCAGTCAATCAGGTGTTCGTGGGAGTGCATTTATTGGAACAATGTATTCCATTAAGCTCTTGCTTATTCAGATCCCCCTACAGTTGTGGTATTACCTTTCTATGGTGTTTAGAACTGCCCCTGTGCAACAGGTCTGGTACCTTAGCAGTGTACTCTGGGTTTGGGATGTGATGTTGAGTTAGTATTCATACTGTACCCCATGTTCTAATGGTGTCCCAAATATAGACAATCTTGCCTCATTTCGACCAAATGTATTTCCTTGTGTATTTTCATCTGATACTAGCTAGTTCCCAACTATGGAATATTGAGTTTATTTAGCAAATGCTGTGTAATGTCCACCAGAGCTGAAACCAAATGCATGTAGCTAAAGGCCTATTAAAGTCCATCTATCTAAAAGCCATATTGCCAGCCTTTTGCTATATGATTGCATGGGGGTAGAGAGATCATCATTTTGATCTGCTAATCCAGATGTGTCTCTACTGATCCTGAGTGTTGTGCCATCCATGTCTTCTCACATGCAATACATTCAAGGTAAAGATTCCCCCAGTCAGGTTCATCACCCAGTCATGTTTTTTTTAAATGTGTTTTCCAACACTGCACATCTCACTTCCTCCTTTGTGATTTATTTCAGTTTTTTAAAAGAAAAACAATCATGGCATTGAACCACGGTCTGTTTGAGGGTTCTTCTGTCCCTCTGTTTGGCAGTGACACTCGCTCAATAAAGCGCCAGCATCTAGCAAGATAATGGTCTGACCGACCAGGGGAATGCTGGTTTTCAAATGGACTGAGTGAGCAGAGAATGAAAATGAAGCCAGCCAGTAGTACACAGAGTCCCTGACTGTGCCTGTGCCCAGAGCGATGAGGTGCTGTGGCTGTGAATCCAGTTTAGTACAGTGGCTCTGGGCTTTGGGTATACAGAGGACCATCTGTCTCAACTCATTGCAGTGTGGATGGGAGCTATGCTCTCCTCTCCTCGGCTGTTGGCTATTCATTTAGCCCGTGTTAATGTGAGACGTTTCATTACACTTACGGTGTCAGGCTCATTAGACGACAAGATGACAGGCTTACATAAATAACACCAAAGTGTGCTTGTGTGTTTTAGTGCCCCTGAGCCAACCAAATCCCTTAAGCGCTCTTAACATTTATTTCTGCGTTTCGTCCTCTGAGTAATGTTAACCTCAGGATGACGTATGCAGAAATGTAAGTATCAGGTAGGGTTGTTTTTTACACCCATGGGGACGATATAGCAATGTGACTGTTCTGTCTGCCAAATGTGAACAGTGTTGTAGTGTGACAAGGAAAAAAAGGTTACACTCAGAGCTACGTGATCTGCCCACGTCCCGATGCTACAGACAATTCATGTCATTTTTGTGGATATTTGCTGTTTAAAAAAATATACTACATTACATCTGTATGCAGGCCTACTGTGTAGGCTGTGTGCCTAATCCTATGACTGAAATCATGATCACGACCATTTAACAGTGGCTTTGGAGGTTGAGTCCAATAATGTCATCAAAAGCACTGAATCAATTTGGTTGTGCAGTGGTGACCCATTTCATACTTTGTGGTGGTTTGGAGTGTTAGACACTGGCAGAGGATGAATGTGGTACCGTTGTAAAATATTTAAAAGAAGCCAGTATAAATGCACAGCCTGAAGAGGTGTGCACCGAGAGAGCTATTCTGTGCTTGCAGTTATACAGTGCTCCAGAATCCCGGTATGCATACAGAATTCATCTGGTAGAAATATCAAGTGAAAACGTATTTTTATACCCCATCCGCTGGGCATATATTTCACAAGGAGTAAGTTAATCTTCTTGTTCTTGAAATATGATGCAGCGTCTTGGTGTATTTTACCGGGTGACACAATGTTTAAAAGGCTTGTCGGGAAGGACCTCATGCCTTGTTAAACTCCTTACCGCTTTTGAAAAGAAGCTATTGTCTTTATCGAGTAGGTCATTCTTTCTGGGTGTAATAATAGCTATACCATCATTAGAATCCCGCCGCTGCCTGGAAGCCTATCTTGTGTTTAAATAGGTGCTGCAAAACAACAGACGATTCATTGAGCTGGTATTTATGAACAACTCTATTGCTTGTAATACAATTGATTTTCCAGGAAGATTATTTGGGTTGTTCTACTGTGCTGCAGATCATATTGTGTGAGCTGTCAATGAAACGCAAGGCTCTGAAGCGGCTCTGAGGTCTCCGAGACCCTTATCATTGTGTTGGGAGAATGACACCTTGACCTTGTAAGAGATAAAAGCTGAGGCAATGTGACTGTAAATCTTTTGAGCTGTTTTGTACCTTTGCAAGGCTATGGCCCTGTGTTGCACAATGTGACAAACAATAATGTTAAATTACAGTGGTGCTTATAAAGTGCAGCACAGTGTTCTGAAAGTGCTTCCCTTCCCCAAGCTATTTCACCTTAGGTGGAGGCTTTTTTCCATCTTGGTTGCTGCCTGCTGGCTTTTATATGAGGTGGCCTTTAAAAAAGATGCCAAAGAATCAGCCTTGCCATCACCAAGGACTGTCTCTCTTTGTGTGAGTTGTAATGCATTCTGATCAATATGGACCTACACAGCTCTGAAGCCCACACAGTGCAGGCTCTACACTCCACCAAGGCCATGCAATAAAGTACTCTCATTCTTTTATCTACTTTGTTATCGAGGCTCTCTTGTTTCCCACTGAATGGTGGAAAAAGCTTAAGGAAAGAATTTCCACATTGCTGCTTCTTCTTTTTCTGTAAATATGAAATGCTGGTAGTGTAGAGACCATGTCAGAGCACCATGTCTTTTCACTGCTGCAGGCCCGTGGGGGACTCTGAGGAGAATAACATGAATTCCAGCCCCAGCTTTATCCGCACCCTTCAGTGTAGTAAGACAGGACCCTCTGACAGGAAGTGTGTGTCGGAGACAGCGATCTACTGCTGAGAGTAGCATCAGAGTCTAAATCCTGCATTTGTCCCTTGTTTACCCCTGCGCTCCCACCTCAGCATGCCGCTCCACAGCTCAGCTCCCTGACTCTTGCCACCAGACTAGGGGCCCGTGACTCCAGTCAGCGGGGAGATGGGATGGAGGGAGGTGGGCCAGATCCCTGAGCAGCAGGCTGGAGACCATCCCTCCATCTTCCAGCTGGGCCTGTGTTGCTGCTGCTGTCCTCTGCTTCTCCCCGGCAAGCCGTAATCTGCCTATACCTTATTAGGTGACGCCAAGGCTCGCAAGGACGCACCTCTGGGTACTGGGATGCCAACGCGTCAGTCGTGGAATTCAACTTTTTAATTAGCAGCATGCCCCAGTGCCTGTCAAGAGAGTGGACCGCTGCAGTCAGGTCGGTCTCAACATTCACCTCCCCTTTTCTACATTCAACTCCCAAGCACCACAGAGCCCAGATTCCACCAGCGTCCACAACAGAAACATATTTATTTCCTGTTCCAGCGCCTTTGACTGGATGCAGACAAGGCACAGCGCTATGACACAGACAGCAGAAAGCCTTTGTGTCATCTCTGTCTGGCTGTTAAACTTGATTATATGAAGGAGAATAATCAGAACCTTCAGATTGCTGCACCACCAATTACTGTCAGTCTGGATAAATATGGATATTGGATCACGCTTAAATAACCTAATGTAACCCACTCTGTAGCAAGTTCCTACAACCGTGAATGGCAGGTTTTTGTAGCCATTTACTCTTGTGTATAATCACATACACGATACCTGTTACACGGTAGCTAGCTAAATATCCTCTAGCTAGATATTTAGGTGTGTATAGCTACCGTGTGTGTATGTATATCTACAGTGGAACTGTGGGAACAATTCACAACACTTTATCTTTCCAGTTCAACCATATCAGCAGCTATTATCAAAATAAGTCTAGTCATGAACACCATCCACACAGCATTGCACTGCCTAGGAAAAAATGTATATATATGTAATTGAATCAGTGTTTTGTGTTGGGAGAATGTGGACTCAATTAGTTTTGTGTTACTCCAGGGTCAGCCTTAGTCTATTTCTATTGTGATATAAACATTATGAATAGAAGTAATAGTGCTGCATCCTTTGTGGCTTAGAGAGAGGAACGATCACTCTGGCAGAGGGTTAGTGCAGACAATTTCATTCTACTTGCTATTTCACATGCAATACCTTACCCTCTCTCTTTGACATTCATTTCTTATTCTGTGTCGTAGACAAAGCTACAACCAAACACCTAAATGATCATTCTCCAATTCCAGTAAAGTTTACTTTACTTGAGCTTAGAATTTAATTTGCTGATTCAATTTGCCAACACAATGAATTGGCAGTGGGGTATGGTTGCCATCAAGGCACAGCCTCCCTTTAGGTTTGTGTCTGTCAAAATAGAACTGGATGGAATTCTACTCTGCCTTCTACTCCATTCCATCGCCAATGGGAAAACAGGGAATTCTTAGACTCCTATTTCAGTTCCATGTCATAGATGGATTGCCTGAAAATGACAGCCCCAGTCTCGCCTGTTAAATGATTTATTTTGCACCAAAAATAAAGTATAAGCTCAAGTCATTTTAAGCTTGAAAGGATTCCTATCTCCCAGGGTTATTTACTTGCTGCAGAATTGCCATGATGTGCATCTAGTCAGAAGGAACAATGATTCCATTCGGCAGAATGCTGCTTTACAGCCATCTTTAAATATCTCTGAATAAGACTTCCTTTTGGGACAAATAAGCATGTCAATCATACTTGTCAAGATTCCAATTTTCATTTTGCCTCTCCTGGAGCACTTGGTGCTGTGCATGCATGCCCCTTATCGGTTGTGAGGGATGCAGTCTCATGACACAGACCCAAAAGCAAGCTGATGCATTGGTTCAGTCAGAGCAGGGTTCTCTCTGACAGGGCTGGCCATGGAGCCAAGACGTCACACAAGGGCTGTTGGGAGCATGTTTCAAATATGTGGCCATAACCTGACATGAACTCCAGGAGTGTGTTAAGCTGAGGGATGTGGGGAGAGTGGAGATCATAACTTTTCCCTCCACGCTCCACCAGTAGCATTATTTCGCCTGCATGCCCATGACATGTTACACACAGAGCGTATTCATAGGAAATACATCAGCTTGGCCGTATCAAGATGCAGAAATTAACTTGAGATATAGTCTGGAATGGGATGGTGTTATGAACATGGAAAGCAATTGTCTTTTTTTTCAAAGACTCGCCAAAGAACAGAGCAGAATGAAAAGGCAGTTCTAGCTATAGAAATATATGGGGGTCCTGTGAGCCCACATGCACCTCTCATCACTGACGCCATCCACAGCTCACAACAATCTTGACAGGCTTAATTCAATTATGGCAGCGCGATGTGCTGAGACTCCGGAGGTGTGAGCTAATTCCTCTGTTTACACCCCTGAGTCACTGTCACAAACAAAGACCAACACATTCATTGGCTTCCAGGAGCTTGTTTGCTGTGATTGTCCCATTGCCTTTGAAGTTTCTCATCGCTTTATGTTGTTTATTTATTCATACTCTTTCTTTGCCTGAAATCACCATGGGGTATTCCGCTAGAATATTTTAGCACAGTGTGAAACAATGAAGGAGCTGAGTATTACACGTGTAAACTACGCACAACACAGTCCTTACATTGAGATGATTTTCTGATTCAGAGGTGTTGGGTTAAATGCGGAAGACACATTTCAGTTGAATGCATTCAGTTGTACAACGGACTAGGTATGCACCTTTTCCTTTCCTTTCTGTGTTGATTGGGATTTTCAAGTAGGAAATCTTCATTGGGAGTTCTGTTTATAGAAACCCTTTATAAGTATTTAGGTTCTCAAGTTTCAACCATCTGTATCAAGAATACTTTATTAATCAGTCCTTCACCATGAGAACGCTGTCCTCTATCCTCTGTATAGGCTGGTGGAAGTGATTTTTATATAGAGGCTGCGGCATTGTGCCAAGCTCCTTTGAGACTTGGACTAAGCCGATGAAATGCAAAAGGTTGCTTTTAGGGATTATGCTAATTACTAATTGGTGTATCAGAAGGTGATTGTTTTTCCTGGATAATTTGGATTATTGGCATTAGAGATTTAGGGGCAAATTGACGTGCTCTGCCTATTTAATGGGGACATTAGCTCCTCCCAACCATGTGAAGCCAACTCTTAGCTAATGTGGCTGATAGTTTTTCTTTATGCCTTTAACATGCTCAGCCACACACACGTGTGCAGGGCGACACATGAGGAAATGTGTTTCAGTGAAATCATGTTAAAGATGATTGTGTGTTTAAAAGAAAAGTTACATATCCTATAATCCTTAATGTATGGGGGTATGTACAAAGGGGTACACAGTCAGACATCACAGATACAATCACGTGTTTCCCATGGTCTTGTTTTTCTCTAAATATCCCATAGATGTCAAACTATAGTTACAGTATAGTCACAAGATATGGTTCAGAGCAGGAAAAAAGAGAGGAGTGAAAACATGCCATCCCATACCCAGGGCTGTAGCAGGATTAAGTAAGCATTTCACTGTAATGTCTGCACCTGTTGTATTCGGCGCATGTGACCAATAAAATTTGATTTGATTTGATTTGATTAGACTCTGTATTTTTGTCTGAGGTTTATCTTTAGATATGTAAGCTACACTCGGTTATTCACCCCGTTCATTTTCATTATGCCTGGGATGACTCTGCTCACGGTCGCCTTCCACTCCCATCGACCTCCCATTTGTTTCACATCTGCACGATTCGAGGAAGGAGAATGTTAAGTATTTCAATAAGCATACATTTACCTTCAGACACCTGCGGAACATATTGGGCTTGTGCTGTATTGAAACAGGCTATTTTAATTGATCTCTGTGATGAACAATGAGGACAGGCCTCCCTGTCAAGGTCACTTTGGCATCACAATCCTATACTCTGTCCCTTTTTTTTATTTTTTATGAAGGGACAACTTACCATGAAAGCGCATCTGGGCAGAGGTGAGAAGGTAACAGTGCTGTAACTAATGGGTTTATTTAATTTCATTTACTGGCTGTGGCCCCCAGATCATTGGAGGCATGCTGGCCACAGTGAGATTGAAGTTGCAGTGGGAAAGAAAGAAAGATTAACCCTCTTTTCAAAAGGGCAAATTTCACTCTCATGTCATGCTGGATTTTGTTGCCGAGATAGCAGGCCAGTATAAATCTGCAGAACTAAATGAATATAGGTTTGCAGTGAATTGGGCCTCTCAAGCTTATTTCGTACAAGCCACCTAATCAACGTCACGCTGGGGCCATGCTCGCTGGGCTGGGGAATCAGTCATAAATGAAAGCTTTGTCAACATGTCCTCAGATGGATGCAAGGGAGCATTTGCAATAACAATTGCTTGTTGATTCTAAACGTAGACGTGCCAACGGAAAGTCAATTGAGCATATCTAACCCGACTGAAGTTTATTTGGGGGGATAGTCGTGAGGGCTAGTATTTTTCTAATGATTATAGGGATGTCATTCTGTAGAACAGCTTGGTAGGGTTGTTGCTGTCATCATTAACACAGGCTTTTAGCTAAATATTATCTTTGATGCCATTGTTGTAGTCACATGTCTCTCCATATCTGTTTCTGGCCACATTGTCTCCAATTAAGTCTCACAATTTTCTGATGCAATCTGTGGAATATAAATTAAGCAATCCCAGCAGCCCCTGGCTCTGCTTGGTCTCAGCCTCACGCTGAATCACTCGCTCTTAGAGCTGTTTAGTAATAAACCCACTTTTTACAGGACTAAACACGTACTCAATGCACCTAGGGTAAACTCAACAAACGATTCAGGGTTTCATAATTAGTTAACCAACAGAGCGATGCCAGAGGAATGAATTTTACACCTTGTGTTTAATAACAGATAGTTTAATTTGCTTTGCTACTAATGTTGCATGTGTTTCTTCACACTATTTTATGGTTGGGACTCACTTAGCTGGCTCCTTCCCTCCACACAGATGGATCTGCACAAACACATTCATTTGATGTTTTTTTGGGGGTTTGTGGTGGCAAGACAGTGTAAAACACTGAATACTGCCTACAAACCACTGATGGTTGCTCACGGCGGAATCAGATCAAAACAAAGAAGCTGTGTTTGGTTAGTTCATTCAGTCAGCCATTGACTGCTTGATGGGTCGGTCTGCATTCTAGCTGATGTTATAGGATTGAGGCATCTTCTCTTATAGGCTACACCAGGTGTAATATGACCAGTCTCCCTCTCACCTGTCTGTTGGGCTAACCCAATTCTAAAGCTGTGAGAGGAGTGTGTGCTGTTGTTGTGTGTTCGAGATGAGTGAATATTAAAAGCCAAACCAAAAAGTCGCTAGACATCCCACGGCACTGCCCTAACACTCTTAAAGGCCCAGTGCAGTCAAAAGTGTGATTTTCCTGTGTTTTATATACAGTGGGGAGAACAAGTATTTGATACACTGCCAATTTAGCAGGTTTTCCTACTTACAAAGCATGTAGAGGTCATGTAATTTTTATCATAGGTACACTTCAACTGTGAGAGACGGAATCTAAAACAAAAATCCAGAAAATCACATTGTATGATTTTGAAGTAATTCATTTGCATTTTATTGCATGCATAAGTATTTGAAACATCAGAAAAGCAGAATTTAATATTTGGTACAGAAACCTTTGTTTGCAATTACAGAGATCATATGTTTTCTGTAGGTCTTGACCAGGTTTGCACACACTGCAGCAGGGATTTTGGCCTACTCCTCCATACAGACCTTCTCCAGATCTTTCAGGTTTCGGGGCATTCGCTGGGCAATACAGACTTTCAGCTCCCTCCAAAGATTTTCTATTGGGTTCAGGTCTGGAGACTGGCTAGGCCACTCCAGGACCTTGAGATGCTTCTTACGGAGCCACTCCTTAGTTGCCCTGTCTGTGTGTTTCGGGTCGTTGTCATGCTGGAAGACCCAGCCACGACCCATCTTCAATGCTCTTACTGAGGGAAGGAGGTTGTTGGCCAAGATCTCACGATACATGGCCCCATCCATCCTCTCCGCTATACGGTGCAGTCGTCCTGTCCCCTTTGCAGAAAAGCATCCCCAAGGAATGATGTTTCCACCTCCATGCTTCACTGTTGGGATGGTGTTCTTGGGGTTGTACTCATCCTTCTTCTTCCTCCAAACACGGCGAGTGGAGTTTAGACCAAAAAGCTCTATTTTTGTCTCATCAGACCACATGACCTTCTCCCATTCCTCCTCTGGATCATCCAGATGGTCATTGGCAAACTTCAGACGGGCCTGGACATGCGCTGGCTTGAGCAGGGGGACCTTGCGTGCGCTGCAGGATTTTAATCCATGACGGCGTAGTGTGTTACTAATGGTTTTCTTTGAGACTGTGGTCCCAGCTCTCTTCAGGTCATTGACCAGGTCCTGCCGCGTAGTTCTGGGCTGATCCCTCACCTTCCTCATGATCATTGATGCCCCACGAGGTGAGATCTTGCATGGAGCCCCAGACCGAGGGTGATTGACCGTCATCTTGAACTTCTTCCATTTTCTAATAATTGCGCCAACAGTTGTTGCCTTCTCACCAAGCTGCTTGCCTATTGTCCTGTAGCCCATCCCAGCCTTGTGCAGGTCTACAATTTTATCCCTGATGTCCTTACACAGCTCTCTGGTCTTGGCCATTGTGGAGAGGTTGGAGTCTGTTTGATTGAGTGTGTGGACAGGTGTCTTTTATACAGGTAACGAGTTCAAACAGGTGCAGTTAATACAGGTAATGAGTGGAGAACAGGAGGGCTTCTTAAAGAAAAACTAACAGGTCTGTGAGAGCCGGAAGTGTTACTGGTTGGTAGTTGATCAAATACTTATGTCATGCAATAAAATGCAAATTAATTACTTAAAAATCATACAATGTGATGTTCTGGATTTTTGTTTTAGATTCCGTCTCTCACAGTTGAAGTGTACCTATGATAAAAATTACAGACCTCTACATGCTTTGTAAGTAGGAAAACCTGCAAAATCGGCAGTGTATCAAATACTTGTTCTCCCCACTGTTTATTTCCATACTATAAGGTTGGAATAATTCTGTGAAATTGTGAAAATGATGATAATGCTCTTTTAGTGTAAGAGCTGTTTAAAAATACCGCCTGAAATTTCAGCCTGTTTTCGTGGGATGCAGTTTTGGACTGTCTGGTGACATCACCAGGCGGTAAATTAGGTAAAAGACCAAAAATAAAGATAGTTCCAAACCTTTTCAGTTTTCCACCCCCCAACTCAGACTTAACAAAAAAGATCAGTCTTAAAATCATAACTCGGATTATCTTCCCTTTCAGGAGATATAGACAGTTGTTTGCATCATCTCTTGTTTTGGAGCTTTACTATAAATATAATGAGGCGGAAAAGGTCTTTGTAGATCTCATTGAATATTCCATGAATTTTTCCATACAGTATGGCATTTGGTTAAACTTGAATGGAAACTGCATTAGTTCCCAAATTGTCTTCGTTCTACTACATTCTAATAATCCGTGTTGAAGTATTTCATCATCAGTGCATGATGGCATCGGGCCTTTTTTTGTTTTAACGTAACAGCTCCATTGGACTACTGCTCTCACCGGGAGCCTTCGCACTGAGATTAGCCACACCGTGTCTCCACCGTAAATGCCATTCACAATTGAATCATATATGTTTTTGCTTGACTGAGTGCACCAGTTTACTTGTAGATGTCTGAACTTTTTGGTAAAATCGCCTTAGATATGGTTGAAATACTGTATGCTGCTTCTTGCTCTCCCTTTTCCCTCCACTCAAACTACTTCCAGACAGTCCTAGCGAAATTCTTGCTTGCGAAATGTCTCATTGCTAAGAAGCTATTTTTGTTAATTTTTTACCATTTTCATTTAAACAATCACAGTAAGGTACTTAATTTTTACCCAGAAATGATTGAATGTTGAGATAAAAACGACTGGATTGGCCCTTTAAATCTAGGTTATTATAAACCAGTCCACTCAGGCCACCATCAGACTGCAGCTGAAGTGTAGGTTGAGTTTAGGTTATTGCAGTGTAAGTTAAAATGATGTGCCCCCTGTAAATTCCTTTTTCATATTGTGACAGCGTCTACAGAAAGGCAAAATTCAAAGAATAGCCCTAGTAATACAGGAGTATAATAATAATAATATGCCATTTAGCAGACGCTTTTATCCAAAGCGACTTACAGTCATGCGTGCATACATTTTTTTTTTGTGTATGGGTGGTCCCGGGGATCGAACCCACTACCTTGGCGTTACAAGCGCCGTGCTCTACCAGCTGAGCTACAGAGGACCACAGTATGGTAATGAATATCAGTGAAAAACAGTATAGTGTTCAGACAAGCCTTGACATTGAAAGGGCATGCCCCCCACCTCAAATAAATGGTGCCCCACAGAGCCAGACATGGCCCTCGCATTCCCTGATTTTAGTTCCTTTTGTTTCACGAGTGAAGGGCCTTTTTCTATCAGACTTGTCCATTATCTGAGTCTGAAAGACACAGAAAAGTCCACCACATGGTCTGTCAATTTGTGAAACTCACCAAAGCAGTCGTGATGTGATAATGAATGTAATTTTGTTCCTCCTATGGCACAGACACAGTTATTTAAAATGCAGTCAGGCCTGTGGACCTGTGCATGCGGCAAAGGGTAAGATACACCAAATAGTCATCTTCACCCTCTCCTAGATGAAAATAATCATCAATGATAATGTATTTCCTTATTATAATGAAAGTAAATATTTTATACAGAAACATATATTCAAATACGGCTTCAATAGGGACAGGAGGATTTCCTAAAAAGGTCACGTGGCTAGGAAAACTCCTGGCCCCAGCATCAGCCATGCATTGCTTTACATTCTACAATGCTGCCCCCTGTGCTGGTTCTTCTATCTGGCTCGTACTCAACCATAACTGACAACCCACTGGATTGACTGACTGTCACCAAAGCACCCCTTATAAAACCATATCAGCCCAGCCTGCGGTTACGATCCCATCCTCGTGTTGTGCCGGCTGGGGCATGTTTGTTTTGGACAGCGCACTCTGCCTTCCTTGGCTGTCCTCTTTATTACAGCGGCCCCTAATGCCTTGATTTAATGCACTCTCAGAGGTCAGATATTACGCTGGCAGCCACAGACCACTTCCTTCCTCACTGCTCCATTAATAGCAGCAAACAAATCAGAGATGCACTGTAAATTCTCTCCCTGGCATATTGGAGCTGTTTGGATGGGAGACGTGGACAGATTTATTATGGGGAAGAAGGATATCTCTAGAAAAGACTAGCCAGGTTTTTTTCCCTCTCTCTCCAGCACATGTCCAAAACATGGGCCATGTGAACACTAATTAGAGGTACTATTCCCAGTAGGATAGCTTAGCTAGCGTTCCGTCACATATCGTCTGATGCGTATGGTATGTCTGTGCAAGATACTATATGTACTGTATTTAGAGTATGTACTGTATGTACAGAGTCACTCATCAACTTATTTATTGATCTAATAAAGGCTTGTAGCAAAGCCTGTTTATCCTGACCTGCTGTTCACAGGACTTCTTCCTCCAAACAAGAGGCTCAATCTCAAGGGGTTTCTTTCGTCAGTGAGGTTCGATAATTGTGCCTTGTAAAAAGACAAAACGTGTACAGTGACAGTCAGAAGCATATCAGTCCAGAATCTTTGATATTGTGCATCTTGGCTTTGGAGAGTCATGTGTTGTGTTTAGGGACTATCACTTAAATATATCTACCTGATAAGAAGCCGTCAAAACCATACAGAAAAAGCTTGTAAATTGGAAATAACCTATTCTCAGACATCCCTTTCCTTCCAATGACATCTCGGCTTTGCAGCAGTATGACGAAAGATTTCCTTTCATCAAATGATGCGTATTTGGTCAGACAGGATAATTATTATAGCTCAGTTGGTAGCTCAGTTATTGTAGCTCAGTTGGTAGAGCATGGCGTTTGCAACACCAGGGTTGTGGGTTTGATTCCCACAGGGGGCCAGTATGAAAATGTATGCACTCACTAACTGAAAGTCGCTCTGGATAAGAGCGTCTGCTAAATGACTAAAATGTTTTTAAAAAATTTGCCCTCAATAATCAACTTGATCCAACAAGCACATTTCATTCAGGTGCCACTGCAGTCAAACCCCTTGCATTTCTAAGGGGCACTGCACAACATCATTTTCAACAATAGTGGCAAAATTAGTTCCTTACACAATGTAAACATTTTACTTATAATTCAGGCTGTAAATATAGCACAAGGGTATATATAGCAAAGCCTTCATTATTCAATATTTTTATTGTCATGACTACAGCATTTGAGAATCATCAGCTGTTTATCCTAGGCAGGGGATAAATGGAACAGAGTCCAACATGTGGTTTCCATATATTTGATGTGTTTAATACCATTCCATTTATTCCATTCCAGTCATTACAATGAGCCCGTCCTCCTATTACATTTACTGTAAAGGCATCACTGTATTTGAAGTGTTTCTCAGAGACCTTTCATAACCAACCTTCCCTTTTTATTAGGTATTGGGAATTGGCCACTACACTCGCCACAGGTGCCGCCAACAATCAAAGCTGCATAACTGTTAACCCTTCTGTAACTTATCTTTAAAGGCCTTCCTTATGGGTTAGAGCCATTTACTTCGATTTTTTTAAATATATGAAACCAACTGGCCGGTGATCGTAAATTAATCATGTTGTGGTTAAATCTAGAATCGGCTTCCTATTTCGCAACAAAGCCTCCTTCACTCATGCTGCCAAACATGCCCTCGTAAAACGGACTATCCTACTGATCCTTGACTTCGGCGATGTCATTTACAAAATAGCCTCCAACACTCTACTCAGCAAATTGGATGTAGTCTATCACAGTGCCATCCGTTTTGTCACCAAAGCCCCATATACTACCCACCATTGTGACCTGTACGCTCTCGTTGGCTGGCCCTCACTACATATTCGTCGCTAAACCCACTGGCTCCAGGTCATCTATAAATCACTGCTAGGCAAATCCCCGCCTTATCTTAGCTCATTGGTCACCATAGCAACACCCACCCGGAGTATGCGCTCCAGCAAGTATATCTCACTGGTCATCCCCAAAGCCAACACCTCCTTTGGCCGCCATTCCTTCCAGTTCTCTGCTGCCAATGACTGAAACGAACTGCAAAAATCTCTGAAGCTGGAGACTCTTATCTCCCTCACTAACTTTAAGCATCAGCTGTCAGAGCACCTTACCGATCACTGCACCTTTACACAGCCCATCTGTAATTAGCCCACCCAACTACCTCATCCCCATATTGTTATTTATTTTGCTCATTTGCACCCCAGTATCTCTATTTGCACATCATCTTTTGCACATCTATCACTCCAGCGTGAATACTAAATTGTAATTATTTTTGCACTATGGCCTATTTATTGCCTTACCTCCATAACTTATTACATTTGCACACACTGTGTATAGATTTTCTATTGTGTTTTTGACTGTACGTTTTTTTTTGTTTATCCCATATGTAACTCTGTGTTGTTGTTGTTTTTATCGCACTGCTTTGCTTTATCTTGGCCAGGTCGCAGTTGTAAATTAGAACTTACCTGGTTAAATAAAGGTTAAATAAAGGTGTATAAACCCCGGACGGTAGTGATTTCTAGGCAGAAAGAGCTCCGGTAATGCTGAATCACTGAGGCATATGTCTGTATTTAGGCAAGACAGGTAGCATATTTGAGCAACAGATACTCTAGGGAGTAAAAACCTTTCAAGAAGCTCTCTGTTAGAGCTTGTGATTTACAGTGTTGCCAATTACAAAAATTACAGTGGAAATGCACAGTCCTCTTCTTATACCCTTCTTCATATTGTTTATACACTGCATTCTCCCCTTCACTTTCCTTATGAAAGCATGAACTGCCCAGGGCTACTCTCATGCAACAATGGCTCACACTGTCCATAACACAGAAAAGCATTCACCTTACTCACAGGAGACCATGACTATTTCAACAGTGTGGTCCTCTTGTCACAAAAGAGCAGGAGTGAGGGAGGACGGTATTGTGTGCGATTGAAAAGTATTGAGATTTTGCACATCCCTGTGTCACTTGATTATGTTGTGGAGAAAGAGAACTTCATAAGGAATGGCATATCAAATTTCTCTCCTGTTCTAAAAATGTCAGTAATCAAAGACTTGGTGTTAATTACACACATAAACAAAGCAGCCTTTTTAATGGTGATCAACATCAAAGGTAGTGGTGGACTCAACTCAAATAGTCCTTGGAGAATTCAGTGTGTGTGTGTGTGTGTGTGTGTGTGTGTGTGTGTGTGTGTGTGTGTGTGCGTGTGCGTGTGCGTGTGCGTGTGCGTGCGTGCGTGCGTGCGCGTGCGTGCATGTGCGTGAGTTAGTGCTTGCTTGTGTGCATGCATATGTTTTTGTGTCAGCCTGTCAGTCTGTCTGTGTGTTTTTGTTTGTGCTGAATGAGAGTATTTTCGATGTGGAAAGTCTGTGATGATTCATACTTTGCTCAAGGAAAAAGGCAACATGTTGGTCTGCCCCACTAAATAACCAACATCATTATGAATTCTATTTCTCTCCCCTCGCTATTAAAAATGAACAGGCCCGCTATGGCTGCAAAGCTTGGCAGCAGGGACTTGGTCTTGATTTGCGGGGGGAACCAATAAAACGGCTTGGCGGGGGCGGCCATTCTCTCAGATGTTAAGACATATGAATTATGCAGAAACCAGCTGTTCCAATATTTATCACTATGTGTGAATATTCTTTAATGCATACGGGGGAAGCCAAAGTCATTATATCTCTTACATATTTAGGCATACATTTGGTTGATGGATGCTAAAGGATGAAATATGAGGGTATTAAGAATTGCACTTCATGCAAATCCTTAAATTCGGTTCGCAGTGTTTGTGCTAGCATAACAATATCCCAATAAACTGTCCTCAGCTGCTCAATGGTAAGTGATCTCATTATTTAGATTTGGGCTTTATAGTCAACAGCAAGGAATTCTGAGACAACCAGGAGAGTAAAAGGATCTCATGTTTCCTTTCTTTTTTTTAACACCCAATCTAAATTATGCATCGTAGCATTGTTTATGCATCAAACCAGGCCTCGTTCCAGAATCCTCACAAAGAAGCTCAGTATTAATTGGCAACAACAGAGTGGAGACACAGCAAACAGAAACCTTTCTCACTCTGTCCACAATGCAAATCATATTTAGTATGGGAAAAGCAGAGCCAGCTGTCTTTTTAAGTTTCATCCCCTTGGTTCTATTGCCAAATTCAGTGGAGCTGTGCAGTGTTTAAGCTCTCCACCTCCGGATCCCCAAGGCTCTGAAAGGAATATCCTGCCTAAAATGAATGCAGGGGTGGACGGCGATTGGGGAGGTGAATGAGGGATTGTGAATGACGCTGAGATAATTGGGGTCTGCTATAGCTCTCTATCCCCCTCTCAGATCCAGGGACAGCCAATGGAAGGGGAGACAGGGGAGAGAAGAGGTCAAAAATACTTACTCAGCAGTGGAACACATTTGAGGTGGGATGCACACACCCTCTACTTCCTTGTACTCTCATAGTGGCCCATTTAGTACACAGGGAGTGAGTTGGGTGGATAGATTGCGTGCATCTCATCTATATTGAGAGTTACTCCTCAGCGGCGCTATCAGCGGCCCCGGTGGAGAGTGCTGACCACGCTCGAGGGGGAATGGGGGGAGTGGCTAAGTGGTGCACCTTGGCGAGGGCTGGGTTTACCCACGAGACACTCACAACACTGACACATGCTTTCACTTTGGCTAATAAATCATTGAAGGTCTGATGTGCATCGATGGGAATGCGGTGTCAGTTTTGATACTTGATTAGCATTTCTGTCACTTCGCTTTACGCTTAACATAACTCCAGCTGTGCAACCAATTCATACTGCCCATCGGCATTACAATGGTGAGCCATTCCTCAAACTGACAGGACGTCATGACAACATGTCCACTAAAGGGGAATTGCACTGAACATCCAGAACACACATGCAAAAATAATATTTTCCTTAGAGACATTACACAACATCTCAAGTGTCACAGTATCAGACTGTATTGGTCTCTATGTGTTGAACACGGATTTCCAGTCATTGCTTCTGCCAACGGATTGGGGAGTCATGATAACTGCACAACATACGGACTTATACTTTCTATCTGGCTCACTAGGTCCTTACCTATACTATAGTATAGTTCTATACTGTGAATGCTCACTCATACTCATGTGTTGCACGGAGAAGCTGATGTCGTGTCACACACAACTCTCCAGCACTAAGATCTCAGACTACTGGTGGAAAACAAGGAGCAGCCATGACTATAAACTTTATATGAGTGTGGCTTATTCATTTATCAGTCTCAGTTGTAAAGCCTACTCTACTGGAAACTTCACCACTCAGGGATGGATCTGCAGAGCGCAGGCCAAGTAGCATGTCATCCTTGTTTGATTGCTACCATTTTAATGGTGATCATGACTCTCCTCATAAAAACATGTGATTGTCTAATATTATCTCATTAGATTGATTTAGATTCAGTGTGGAAGATCAGGCTTTGACTCTGACCTTGGGCGCCCACCTTGCTCTGGTCTGTGGCAGTTGCTTAGCCTAGGTCCTAACACACACTTTTAGTATGGTAATGAGAGATGTTAATATTCCCTGCCTGACTTGCTGGTTCACCCTTGGTATGTTGATACCTGTCAGTCGGCTGCATCATTTCTGATAGCCCCCAGTCAGTCTGCTCTGACCGCTCCCTGTCAACTAGGAGATAGTTGCGTTGCTCTTTAAAATGAGGCTGGCTTAAAATAGATTATTATAGTTAAACATATTACTGTGGACTTTACAGGACAATGTTACATTTAATATAATCAAGCTCTTTTGATTTTATGGTTCACTACCGTATTGGTGATATAACTCAACTTGAAACAATAAAATGATGGCTGTGTTTTATTGTTTAACAATAAATTGCATAACCCTTGGAATTGTTAAATACACTTCTACTACACAGTAAATACAAACAAAACAATAACTGAAGCATCATCTTCCATCTCTGCACAGACGAGTAGGGTCCAAAAATTGAAATACAAGGATAAATATGTGTTACATAACAGCCTAATATAATTATGTGAGTTTTTACATGGGGTTGTTTGTTTTATTACTGTATGTCTTTAACAATATATAAAAAGGCCAAGCTGTTCTCAGTGGGTTTGGTGGGTACTCTCTGATTCTCTTCCAGAGCATGACCGTAGTATCCACTGTGGTGCCTGACCGTTGCTTGAAGGCGCATGACCTACATTGTACTGAATATAGTAAGTCCTCTTTGTCTTCTCCTCAGAGGGCCTCTGATTCATAAAGGATATAACGAAACTCATGGTTTAGAGGAAGAAAATACACTCTAGGGCATGTTGCCATTCCTCGGCTGGTTTTGCCTGTCCATTATGTTTCAATTTCACCATGTCTTTATGCTGTGGAAATGGAAATAGCTAGCTACAAAGCTTACGCGTTATGCTATTAGCATTCAACAGTATGCATATCTTGGGAAAAGCATTGTGTTCCACTTTCAGATGAAATATTGGAGATATTGACAGTATGATATTTAGCTTTCAGAAGTCATTTCACATTTCAAGTCATTACATTCTTACTGTATCCTCTATCCACTATGAAGGTGTAG
Organism: Coregonus lavaretus; assembly: GCF_964263955.1. NCBI lineage: Eukaryota > Metazoa > Chordata > Actinopteri > Salmoniformes > Salmonidae > Coregonus > Coregonus lavaretus. The sequence goes on along the minus strand of NC_140015.1, from coordinate 15,153,475 downwards.
ACTGGAGAACAGATCATGGTTAGCATCAGCATCAGAACGATAATGAAAGCCTTTCTAAAACTTGTGTGACCTGACTAACCTGCACAATGACTTTGACTAATTAGATGTCATGGAGCGTGGTGCGCTGGTTCAGAATGCTAAGGCTGCAAATTAATATTCCATCATGTTGTGCTTAACAAGATAATTAAATGCTAATATACGCTAACAACCATCTCTGTTTGTATAATTGGTGGCATTGTGCTGTATGTGGAAATTATTTGGATGGAGAGTGAATATTGTAGGATTTAAAATATGAAATAATACTAAGGAAAGTCAAGTTGAATACTTATCAAAGCATTTGTTGTGACAAGGAACCAGACATCCCGTTCAGATTATGGTCTGTCTTTAGACTAATTGATAAACAATAGATATAGATTAAACCAATTGTTTTGCTTGATAAGTAAGGGGGTGTTTTGTTTTCTATTTTAAGACAAGATGAGCGTAAGTACAGTAAATGATTGAATCTTATTCTAGTTTTGTTTGACATGAACTGCAGTATGTTATTATGCATAGTTTCTGTCACTGTATATTTTCCCATCACATCTTGGCTGTCACTCTGGGTGTATCCCTGCCTCTCAAGCCATCATATTTGTTGCTGTACATATTTGAGTTTCACAGTAGCACCAGTAATAGCCTTTTAGTGCTGGCAGCTGTACATCTGCAGTGATATTACAAGCCCTGACAGCTTTAGTGGCACAGCTGCATTAACCCAACACTAAGGGAAAGAACTGAGAGTCTACCATGCCAGTCCTGATCTCACCCGATGACATTTTTGCGAGTTGAGCTCACACCTGCCGAAACGCCACACATTAATCTGTCAGAAGTGAGTTCCGTCAGAAGACTTGTCTGGAAATGCGTGACAATGGAATTGTTTTTTTCGCCACACAGTAGGTTAAGTTAGGAACATACATGTTTTGAACTGGTCCAAACTGACGAAGGAAATGTTTTCTGGTTGGCATGTTTCTTGGTTGTTGAATTTGTTGATTGCATGTGAGCTACATGATTTTTCCTCCTGAATGGTTTCATTGGAGTCATTCATGTTTGGATGAAAACCAAATTGTTCCTCAGAATCATTAGTCAAGGTTAAAGACGAATATTTAGTGTTTCTTGGATGTTGGCCCATGTTTTCAATATTCATTGGCAATCTAAATAATACAAAATTGACAGTTTTACTGGCACAGCAGGCTTGGTTCTGGCCAAAGACTGTTATTCGGGAGTCAATTCGGAATTAATTTAGACATGTATGAACTGCAAGTAATGGTGGGTCTAGAATAATTTTACTAGTGATTTAAAAGACACCTTCTCAGCCCTTTAATGCACCATACCAATATTACTATAACTGGCAATGTACTGATCGTTTGCTTAAGACTAGAGTACACTAAGTACACATGGTGATTAAAGTACACTGTAAGAGCTCATTCCCACAGAGACATGCAGATGCAGTCAGTGACACCCGGTCAAGCACTCAAAGCCTGTTGTATTTAACCTCAGACGTCTTGCCAAGAGATGAATTTTAGCCCCAAATTAACAGGTCTGCTGGCAAGTCGGCAAGTCCGAACTGAACTTTTCTAAATTCAAAAAGTCCTTATTCTTCATTGTTGATCTCAGCTGTAGCCATATCTTACTATGCTCTATAGTGTGATATAACAAGATTGGTTTCTATTAATGGGTTTCACACCTGTCATTAAAACAGAAGGTCAAATATTAGAAATAAGTGCTATTCAAATCCTCTGTAATTGAATAGTTGAATGGCCAATTAAAATCCCTGTTGTAGGGTGAGATAAGGGAAATTAGCCTTCCTTTATGCACCTGCTCCGAATATGCCTCTCCTTTTCCCTTGCCACATTCCTCTCTATGTCACAGAAGAAAGATTCATTTTCCCGGTCTGTCATGCTGGTTTAATAACAGATAGCCTGGAATTAGAGCGAAGACAATACCCAGTGTTTGCAATAGGTAAGCAGCTTGGTTTGAAGAAATCAACTGTGGGAGCAATTATTAGGAAATGGAAGACATACAAGACCACTGATAATCTCCCTCGATCTGGGGCTCCACGCAAGATCTCACCCCGTGGGGTCAAAATGATCACAAGAACGGTGAGCAAAAATCCCAGAACCACACCTAGTGAATGACCTGCAGAGAGCTGGGACCAAAGTAACAAAGCCTACCATCAGTAACACACTACGCCGCCAGGGACTCAAATCCTGCAGTGACAGACGTGTCCCCCTGCTTAAGCCAGTACATGTCCAGGCCCGTCTGAAGTTTGCTAGAGTGCATTTGGATGATCCAGAAGAGGATTGGGAGAATGTCAGATGGTCAGATGAAACCAAAATAGAACTTTTTGTTAAAAACTCAACTCGTCGTGTTTGGAGGACAAAGAATGCTGAGTTGCATCCAAAGAACACCATACCTACTGTGAAGCATGGGGGTGGAAACATCATGCTTTGGGGCTGTTTTTCTGAAAAGGGACCAGGACGACTGATCCGTGTAAAGGAAAGAATGAATGGGGCCATGTATCATGAGATTTTGAGTGAAAACCTCCTTCCATCAGCAAGGGCATTGAAGATGAAACGTGGCTGGGTCTTTCAGCATGACAATGATCCCAAACACACCGCCCGGGCAACGAAGGAGTGGCTTCGTAAGAAGCATTTCAAGGTCCTGGAGTGGCCTAGCCAGTCTCCAGATCTCAACCCCATAGAAAATCTTTGGAGGGAGTTGAAAGTCCATGTTGCCCAGCGACAGCCCCAAAACATCACTGCTCTAGAGGAGATCTGCATGGAGGAATGGGCCAAAATACCAGCAACAGTGTGTGAAAACCTTGTGAAGACTTACAGAAAACGTTTGACCTGTGTCATTGCCAACAAAGGGTATATAACAAAGTATTGAGAAACTTTTGTTATTGACCAAATACTTATTTTCCACCATAATTTGCAAATAAATTCATAAAAAATCCTACAATGTGATTTTCTGTAATTTTTTTTCTCATTTTGTCTGTCATAGTTGACGTGTACCTATGATGAAAATTACAGGCCTCTCTCATCTTTTTAAGTGGGAGAACTTGCACAATTGGTGGCTGACTAAATACTTTTTTTCCCCACTGTATGTGGGTGAAGCATCACCATTCCATAGCGTTCACACCCGCCCCTAGAAAATGATGAAATTAGCCACACATCCCACATATTCCAAGAAAGACTCCTCCTGCACGCTTTATCTTTAGATCCTGAAGTCTCCATTCTTTCTGCCTTTCTTCTTGGTCTGTTTTTCTCGTCCTTTTTTTATACTGCAATCAATCAAGTCGTCGAATCTATTGCATGAAGCCTTTTGTCTTAACGTTGCACGTTGGAGTATTTATAGAAGTGCAGTTAACAGTAGCACAGAAAAATCTGAATGCGTCAGCTTCTGCAGCTAGTATCAGCTCTGTGAATCCCCTTGTGGGATCCATAGAAAGACGGGGGAAATTTGCGAATCTGAAAATAATTTTGCTTGCTGTGAAACTAAACAGATTTTTTACTCCCACTAATCCTGACTGAGGTCTCACTCAAGTTGCAGGAATCCTGATGACAGTAATGTGTCTTTATTCATTTGAAATGTGCCAACCTAAGATATCTCAGTGACTAATGATAAAGCATATAACCATTTAGCCATTAAGAAAGGCAAAGTAAACTGATGTTAATGGCATGGTTACCATAATTGATTGATTCATTGGCCACTACTTGACATTGAATGTATTGGGTAACCTCCCTTTTTACACTGTCAATGCAAAGTAATTCAGGCTGATTTAAAGAGAACAGTGCTTACAGTACACACATGTAGCACATGATGCAATTGCGAGCCACTGTTTTTTCCACTGATCTCGGCTAGTTTTCACACTGGGAGAGCTGTTTAGCCAACTTTCAATTATCGCCGATGGATGATATTAAAATGATAAAATCAAAGTGGGCCATAATCTGTGACACTGCTGAGCATAAAATGGCAGCCTCAAAGTGAGAGGAGGAGTTCAAACACACCATGTCAAGCTTTCCCTCACTTTTATATGAAACCGCATACATCTACCCTACAGTCAGTTGAGCTTAATTTCATGTAATGCAATCCTGGTGAATATTGTGTCATATGTACTATATAAAAACAGGGATTAGCCTAGGACTAGTCAGTAAAAAATAGCATTTCAGAGATCACTGTTTGATGTGTGTCCCAGTACTCTGGTACTGATGTACCATTCCAACGTGTGCCCATGCTGTGGAAACTGCCAGAAAGCTCCAGTTGATTCTCTCTCATTTCAGTGCACTCAGCACGTTGGGCCCATAATGCCTTGAGTGCTTGCCTGAGCCACATGACATCACTCTGTGTAGCCACTCTCTCCGATTCTAGTTTGTCCTCCATTATCCAGGGTAACAAGAGCGGAGATAGTATGGGCAGGGGGGTGGGGGTGTTGGGTTCCCCACTAAGTCCCAAAGCAGCCCCTCATGCAGAAGGCAAAAGCTTGCCCGGGGCATGATACACCAGAGAGCTGTCTGGCTGCACGCTAATCTCGCCAGCCACCCACCAGCTCTGACACGTTTTTCCAGTGTCAATAGCAGACTTCAGGACAAGCCCACCCCTCCATCACTGTCAAAGCCAGGCCTAATGAGCACCAGAGGGCACAGGGTCAATGACTAAGCTGATTTGCCTACTGATACGCTGTCAACAGGAGACACAGCAGTAAGGAGCAGGGAAAGGAGACTTCTCTGCTGTATCTAGGCTTGGTTTCTCCCGTTACAATGGGTCATGTGGTTTCCCATTACCTGGGCTGGCGGTGGATGTGTCTACACTGATCATCCAACTACCCCTCATAATATACGCATGACCTACTACAGAAAATCTCAGGGACACCTGGAACAGATTGTGAAAATCCAATTCTAGTACTTAGAGCACAATATATATAAACAGGATGAGCACAAAGAGGGATTCACTCAAAGAATACCCCCTATAACATCCATTGCAGAGTTTGTAACAAATGTCAGATCTTTCATCTCAACCTCAAAAGAACTGAATTTTGTCTTCCAAGCTGCATGGTGCATTAATGACTTAACACTTTTTTATTTCTACCTGATCTGTTGTTATTCTTAATGGTGGAATAAGTGATGTGAGACTGAAACTGCTCCTCTGTGATTTAAGAATGCCATTCAAATATGTCAGCGGTTACAGCCTCCGAGCTAATTTACATGTGATTATGCAGCAGTTTCGGTGGAAGGAAAATAAGATTGTCTACTTTTAGCGAGGAATTATACAACAATTTGCTCACTGTAGTCTTAGATGCTATGGTAAACGCTGTGTGGCAGAATTAATTGCAGAAAAGAGGTGCATGTTGTCTCGATATATACTTTCCTTTTTGAGTTCACTTTTCATTGTCCCTCATATTCAGATTGAAAATGAACAATCACCTGGCTCTATCTTCTCAGTGGAAACGTTCCTTTGTGTGGTAGAGACACAGGCTGTATGAACTCTATGTTTCCTTTCTTAAGAATACACCAGTATCAGGCTCCTACAATGTGTCTAAACCCACATCTAACATAGCAGGGGACATAAAGTGATGAGCAATTATCCCCATACCTTCAGAGGGACTGAAAAGACTTCCCCTCCTTGTGTTGCATGGATAGCTCCTTATCAGCCGGTCACTTTGCCAGCTTATCTCCCCTCTCCCTTTTAACGTCACTGAAAGCGCCACCGAGCTGCTGATGACTTTAATCTATTGGAAATGAGGCCTATATTTAACAGGACAGTGGAGCTGGGAGCATATGAAATTTCAGGCGAACAGGGCTTATCCTCTGTCAGTCAGCGGTTGGATTCATCTGCTGGCCATGCCTCTGTCTGGGGGAGGTAGGCTTGGTAATTCTAGATACACACTTGATGCCTTTATTTTGGCAAGGCCTTCTACGTCTGACTCTTGATAGGGGGTATTGGCAGTTCTCAGGAAGACTGGCAGCAGGCGTAATCAATCGGGCTATCCTGTGTCGGGGGAGACAGCTGAGCCTAGAGGCTGGCTATCCATCAGGGAGTGCAGGCAGAGCTGGCCTCCATGACTACCTGGATCTCCACCAGGCTTGTAAAAGTTCAACAGCCGTGTGCATAAATAAAAAGGTTGTTTTAATTAGGTAGAGCACTCTTGAAGTTTATTCAATCCTCTGTGCCTCCTAAGTGCCATTAAGACACGGTTAAATAATGCATCAGGTAGAACGGTGAAAGGTAGATGTTTTGCCTTCTCCACTCCGAGGATTTGAAAACATTGTTACTCTCTGAGACATCAGGGGAGTGATTTGGCCTCTTTTAGCCGCCCCCACTAGAGGCTTGAGTTGTGCGCGTGGGAGTTGTTCTTCGAGGACAGGTAAAGCAGTTTTCTTAGCTGCTGGAGACGAAGGATTCAAGAATTGACCTTCAGTTCTGCACAATTCTGTGGATATTCAAACTGAACTTTATAGTGTGAAGGTGAAAGAGTTCAGTTGGAGGTTCTCTCTCTGTCTTACTTGGTCTGCGTAAGACACAGATATATAGTGGGCCAAGTTTGGTGAGATTTCTGTTTGTTATGTACTTGCCTGCAGTGGGAATGATATTTGTTTGTCCACCTTCCCACGGTGTGAGTCACTCTCCACTAGTAGAGCCGTAGGGGCTAGGGCACAGTGTCTGCTGCCCCACAGAGTGTGCCCCTGCCTGGCCTGACTCAAACTCTGTCGTATGGCCGGAGGGGGCAGAGTGCCAGGCTCAGGCAGCTTACTGAGGTGACATTTGTAGGAAGTGATCCGGCACCACAGTAGCCGGCCATTAACAGAGTATCAGCTTTCAGATGAGTCAGCCCTCCCTCTAACCCTTGCATCCTGCCCCCTGCTATGAGTATGATACAGTCAGGCCCACTGACATCAGTGAATCATAGGACATGACCCCAGTGCTCCCAAGTGCATAGGTCAGATCAACCCACCACTTTGTCCTGCTGGGAAGTCATGTTGAACATTGTTTATAATTAAAAAGGACACATTTTCATGATGAAGAGCGAAGGAACAATTCCATCCGCCATAAACATTAAACAACAACAGACCCTGCAAAATAACCATTATTATCATCGCCCCCACCAAACAACACTCATTAAGAACAGAGCTTTCAGTGACACTCTAACCCTGTGACTAATGTGCTCCTACTGTGTGAGAATCATAATGGTGAATTAATGCTCTGGTTGCACAAAGTGTACATTGTGAAACCCACCCGCTGTGAGTTCAGTAATCAGTGTTTGCATTATTGTGTGTTGCTTAAACATTGATGGAACATTTACTCAGGACCACACTGTGCTCATCCCTCCCCCCTCCCCCCAGGAGAGGGACAGCTGATGTTTATGAATACAGGGATATGTAATTACAGGGTAAAATTAGACTGTGGAAAATGTCATTTGAATGGATGCAGTACATTATTTCAACAACAACAAAAAGAGAGAGACCAGTACCACTGTCTCCCCCACTGTTCTTGAAAGCATGGAACTCTGATATTGGCATCTATTTCTTGAGTCATAGCAAGAAACATGTTTAATGCCCTTAAAATAATGTGTATTTTTTCCCTGCTGCATTATTGGCATTCAACTGCAAGTGCTTTTATATTCTTTCCCCATGGCTAAATGTGTCAGCGTCACTTTTGATAAGTTTTATTTAGATCAATCATTTCAATTGTGTCATGCAATACATCCTGGAAAGAAAATAAGGATAGAACTTATGGTGGAAGCAAGCGTTATCTCTCTACGTGTGGAAATAAATACCGCCCTCCTCCATTCATGCAGGCTAATAAAAGATGTGTTGAGTATAATCCTGTCAAAGGTCCAGCAATACTAATTATCTGCTGTTTACTGGGCTCTATACACCCCACCTTTCTCGGGACAATCGATGATTACACACAAAGGCCGGAGGAATCAAATCACAGCTGATAACCATTAGAATGAAACTGGATGAAGTTCATTAGTGATTCCTGGGGCATAGTCTGCTCTGCAATATTCAATATTGGAGAGACAACCCTCCCCTCCTATCCTTTGGTCTTTTGTTCTTATCCTGGGTGGAAAGCATACAAGTCGGGAGTTCTACGACAATTAATTAAACTCGCAGACGATAGGCAATCTCATGCACTGCCTGCCTCACAGCAATCTGCAGGAAGATTAGCTGAATTTGATTCTCAAGGTTTTTCCTGCTGTTTGGTTATTTGCACACGCTGTCTCCAGTGTTTGTCATCTGGCATGACTGCACTGATGTTGCCATCCCATCGCTGAGTGTGTTGTTCAGCAGCATCGTCATTGGTTGATCTAGAACAGCCTCCTCAACCTCATCTCTGTTGCCAAGGCTCAGTCTTAAGTCCCTCGCCCACCATGGCACAAGCAGCACTTTGGGTTGAAGTCGCAGCCAAATATGTTTAAAGAGAGCAGATTTTTTTGTCAACAATGTGGCACCATGATGTGTTTTGGTCTAATTATTATTTATACATTTTTGTTCAGTGTGTTGCGTAATCTGGTAATTGCAAGGTTCGTTCCATTCTTTGGCGACTCCGTTATCAGAGGAAAAATAACATGGCCCGTTACTCAGCCAATCACAATAGCTTTGGGATTATGAAAGATGCCATCTGGCCAAAATGTCAGACTTGTATCATCAGTTAAGCATCAGTAGAGTATGGTCTCAGATAGTATCTAGCAAGTGTAAAAGTGTTTTAGGACGTTTTAGCTTTAGTGTTTTAAATCTCTGCCTGGGCGAAACAAAGTTTGCTCTACTGTGAAGACTTGAATTCCTCTAAAATTACTTCTGCAACCTGCACAAAGTGAGGTCACTGCAAGGCTTCCAGGCAATATTTTCCAACCTTTAAAGCAGAGATTGTGCAGTTGGTTGCACTGATCCTTTTTATGACCAAATGTATGTGCTGCTTATAGTTCACGATTCTATGGTGTATAATAAACAGCACTGTATAATACATCCCTGGCATAACCAAATATTTAGCTTATAGTTACTGTGGAGAGCTATTTGCATGTGCTGAATATTTATAATGAATGGTAATGTATTAAAATCCTGTGAAAATATGTTACCAATTCAAGTAAATATATGCACATGCTACTTATTAAATAATGTTAACTGTAAGGCATGACAGAAACACAAATTAGAGACAGTCTGTGTACCTTTGAATCGCCTATTTTCACTTGAAATGGGTGGAGAAATTAGATTGCACTCTGACTACACTAGCACAGAACACAAACAGTAATACTCTCAATTACACTGCATCATTTTGAGTAATGAACATGTGTTATGACTACTTCATTCTAACTCTCGTTCATCTCTCTATTGTCATTTGAAACAAGTAGCCGTATGAGGTAGATTAGTGTAATCCACACAATACTCTGGCATCCATGATTTTAAGACAATTAATTTCTCCATTGGACCCTCAGATTAGATGAGTTGTATTGGATAGAGTGACCCCTAACCTATGGCTTTTGTCTTCATCACAAAACGAATTAACTCACGTGGCCTATCTAATTAAGCATGCAACAGACCATGAGCATCTAGCCAATAAGAGTGAAGCGGGAACAATAGATGGGGCAATATCAGCTAGTGATACGCTGTGGATGTTTATTGTATAAAAGCCCTCTACAGCTCTCACTGGTCCTTCAAGCTGGATAGGAATGATTGTCCTGGAACATTCATTTTGTCTTCCTGTTTAGATGTTCAAACAGTTGACTCATTTGTATTTGCACATGGAAGGCCCATTGTACTGAAGTCCACCTTTACCAAGGTGGAAAGGAGCATTGTGGGTATTTGTATGCTCTAACCCAGGATCCCTACACCTCAAATATTCAAGAGGTGTCCGGAGGCCATTCTTAGCAGGTTTAGTCCAAGTGCATCACCTGTCAAACTGCATCGATTCAGCCTCTGACTCAGCTGAAATAAAAACAGCGACGCGTGTGTACTTAAGCACTGCTACTTTCCACGTACACGTGCTCACTACTCCAGGAAGGGAGCATTACGCCATGTGGCCAAGCCATTTGCTCTGCCTATAAAATGCTTGGCTGGTTTTCTCTTTCTCTCCCCTTTTACTTTGGTGAACGTATTGGAAACCACAGTCCGTATAAACTGTTAAATGCAAGGAGCGTGGACCATGTCATTTCATGTCAGAGATCAGATAGGGTAAACTTCATTTATCACAGGAAAGGCCTTTTCACCTCTTACTATTGACTTTGAAACCATTGTGTATTTTGATTTTAGCAGTCGTCGAAGGTCTCATATTTGCTGTAGCTCTTTTTTTCTTTTTATACAATTTTAAAACCAATACTCAATTCATCATCAATATTACAGGTAGCCTAGTGGTTAGAGCGCGTTGGGCCAGTAACTGAAAGGTCGCTGGTTCAAATCCCAGGAAAAATCTGTCAATGTTCCCTTGAGCAAGGCACTTAACCCTAATTGCTCCAGGGTTGCTGTTGATAATGTCAGACCCTGGCTGTGACCCCACTCTCTGTGGGATATGCAAATAATGTGGACAAATGTAAGCATTTACTTATTGAGATAATCTCTTTTATAATTTTTTTCACAGGCATTTTACTTAAAAAATATTTATATGTTAATGGATAGTATGTCTGGAGTGCAGGTTTGAAGGCAATCAGATGGACTGTTATTGACATAAAAACACTCAATGTTCGTTTCCCACAAATGTGATTTGTTTTCTCTTCTCAGCTTCTCTCACCACAGGTTTCTTTGCATAGTTGTGCTATGTGTCACAGATGTCCAACTTGCCCCCCAAAGGGGATTTTGGTGGTTCTAGTTCTACGTATCTTTTTCAGTAAAATGATTATTTACTGTGTGCTAGGGGAAACCTTACTTCACTCTTGTAAATGTACATCTTTCAAGTTTCTTCTCTGCAGTCGGTGCTCTAAATCAAATGAGTACAGACCTCCTTTTTCCTCCCCCATCTCCTGAGAGATATTTTGTTTCAGGGTTCAGAAAATAAAACAGTTTAGTCAGGGTTTGAGGGCATTGTTTACTGCATTAGCAACACTCCTTGGAAAGAATTCTGACATCTTATGATTTGAAACAGAAAGTTAGTTTTGTTGCCTCTTGTCTCTTGTACATTTACTGCCATGTCACCCTGCTGTTTATCTCTGTTTACAAAGTGTGTGCTAGGGGAGTTATCTTTGATAGAGATCTGTGAAGGCCACTGATAACCTTTAAACATGCTTGTCCATGTCTGGTTGGGTGCTTGATGAAAAGAGAAGAGCGTCTCAAGAACAGAGGGGAGGTGAAAGTGCTCCCTCTGCCCTTCCAGTGACATTATCTCAAGAGCGACACTACTGGAGAGCGAGTGGACTGGAGTGCAGGGAACATCTCCGAAAAACTAAAGATGACATTGATAAAGGAGACAAATAGGATGCCTCCAAAGTGCCATTCATCATTAGCTTCCGCTGATACTAAAACTTCTCTACGTTTCACAAACATACTAGTCAGATACAGTAGAAATAAAATACATGAACTAAGACGTGCATAGGACAGATTGCAGCCCAAAATAGTACAAACAACCCTCTTTCATGAGATAAGAATCATTAAACGAAAAAAAAAAGGATTTAAGAAACTAGCAATGAAACTGTGGACTTTAAAGCTGCATCGATCAGGTCAGGATGGATGGAATACAGGGAGTCTTGAAAGGGATAAAGAGAGTCAGTGACCTCGTTAATAATTCCTTCCCATACCACTGGAGACCATTACCAACACAAACACCCTAAAGAAACAACTGCCATGGCCTAACTTGTTTCCATGCCATTAGGTGTATTCTTGAGCAGGCATAAACTTTGAGCAAACCTTAGCTTATTGCCTTTTCACCCGGGGCATATTGCTTACATGGCGGAACACAGTATTTCCATAAGAAATGCCCAGGCTTATTAATAGGAGTGTTTCAGGCTATTATGAGAAGTGCCCTCTGTGAAGATATTTCCTGTCCTTTAACAACTAAAACAGCACAGTGAAATCACTGGTAGTTTCACTTCTAAGGTAAAGACAAGTGTATGAACATTATTGGGTGGGGGTGGTGTTTGCTTTAGGACACACTGAAGCCCCAGCTAAATTGGTTTTCTCAGTTCCATCCACTATCCATCAGGCTTTCCCCTCCCACTCGGATTAGTTAGAAATCCATGCGCCAGTTTAGAGGGGTTAGCCTACTTGACGGCAATTGCCATCAAAGAATCTGGAGGGTATAGCCGAACTGTTTGGCTTGCAGTGTTTTCAGGTAATTAAGAGGGGAAGCCAACCGCCTCCCCAATGTCTAACAGATTTCACTATCAGCTTTGCAAAGAGCTAAATGAAATTAGTAGTCTGTAGGCTAGACTTAACCGTCGGTAGCCTGTCTCCTTCTTCAGACACTGTCCTGCGTTGCATTTTCAGACAAGGGCTGCCGTCCCATGTCGGTGACGCGATCATTAGAAGGTCAGCGGCACACAAAAGAGGACAGCTTGCACAGCCTCCTCTCAACAGGACTCGTCTCATCTCGTTTACAGCACAGTGGGTGCTCCGCTCCGCTCACAGGCCGCTACGCTAGCTAAGGAATGTGACGTGGCTAATACTGACAACTACTGGAAACTATAAAAAATTAATAAATAAAACACCTCCAAATGAACCACAGAGTGGCCTGCCTGTGTTTTGAGATGTACATTTGTCATTAAGGATGAGCTTGTCACCTCGTGTTCCTGGCACCATTGTCACATGGCTGACTGCTGCTGTCTGAGCATTCAGTTTAATGATGCCACCGGTAATGAGGCAGCTTTTTGACGAGAGACTATTGCTCCAATGTTAATCTCCAGTGGATGTAAACAAGGTTACATCTACCTTGAGTAATGTAATGAATGCTGTGCTTCTATACCACTTAGGCTACTTTGAGGGCTCGGAAAGTTGTATCATGAAAGAGATATGCAATGTCGCTAGCTGTGCTGTAGCGCTGTAATGGAAGTGTTAATTAAAATGGGGTTGAGCTTTGCGCTGCATGCTATGTTGGCTGGGTCATGTCATGTCACTGACCCACAACTGATTCCAATGATTCAACGTTGTTATGTTTCACACTAAAGCTAACACCTCGACTTACTGTCTTACACAAGTTATAACAGGGTAATACATGTAATTTCTTTACATTATCGGTAAACTAATATATTTGACCTTTTTATGCTACGTTTTTTCCAATTGTCTTAAATTAGTTTTCCAAGCTCCATATTATCATTGGTGTGTTGTTGGCTGCTGGACATGAATACAGAGCCCATTGTGAAAACTATATGTGTGTACAGTAATGCGTGTGCCTCCCAACCAGCTCTTAACTGATGGCTGTGATTGACATGACGGATGCCACAGGGCTCTGGATCTCAATTATGACTCACACTCCATCCCTCTGTCAAGCACACACACCCACAGACTCTCCTCTCTGAAGCACACACACATACACACACACACACACACACACACACACACACACACACACACACACACACACCATATGTGAAGAACACACATCCACAGTCTCTCCCCTGTGAAGCACACACACACAGCCTTCTGTCATACATTGTGTCTGACTGACATCAAAGTAGCAGAGTTGTATCCAAAATATTGCTTCTTCTAAATCTCTAGCAATACATTCTTCATCCACAGCTTTGGGGAGCAGTTAAGTCCTAAGCATATTTAGTGACAGAGTATTTAATTACAACAGTTGTGCACTGCAAGGCAGTTAGTTATTCACTGTGCTGCTTGTCAGTTTTAGCTCAATGTCCAGGCTATGAAGGGACACTTTGTATGGTGCTTTTTGTTCCGGGCTCTAAGGCAAGCATTCTGGGAATGGCTATGTTCTTTTAGCCATACATTTTTCATACTTACGTCGTATTTGAGCTTTTAACCGGAGAGAGAAGAAGTTGCCTACTGATTTGCTAGATTTATACAACGCAAAATGTGGAAAATGTATGACCTACTTTATATTTCTGGAATAATCTCATCTCTTCCTTTTAATTTTCAACTGCTCAATCTTTGCCTCTTTCTCTCTTTCTCCCACTATATTACCTTCTTGCGTTCTCTCTTTTTTTCTTCAAGCTTTGTATGTACACCTTGCTTTTTCTCTCCCCGTCTCTTTCTCCCCATCTTGTTTAGCTTTTAAACATTGATAATACCTGCAGAGAACATGGAGGCCCATGTAGGGAGAGTGTTGGTGACCTCAGGTGATGCGGAACACCTGCCTCTCTGAGGAGATGTGTGAGGAACAGCTAGCTTTCTATCCTCTGCTCTCTGAAAGAACTCGTACAGCCCCTCTTTTTCTGACTGATGATGAGTTATTTTTCCTCGTTGCCAGTCCCAGATGTGCCTTTGATCGCTGTGTCTATTTTTAGAGCCTTTCATTGTCGCCAAGGAGCGAAATTGATAGAACAAATACAGCATTAGAACAAATACAGCGTTATGCAGCATTCGAAATATGTAGAACAATTCAGTCTCATGCTTCATACCAGAAGACACATCTCAGATGTTTGACAGCAGGCGCTTTAGTGACACATTTATTTTAATTACTGGAAGTTCCTTGTGATTGATTGTGGCTCTAGCTGTTTAAAGTTGAACACCAGGCACTGCATCCACAGTGATGAAGAGGATGGTCATACACAACACACACCTCATTTAAAATTCCTATTTTAGCACCACATGTCTAAGCAACATAGGTTTTTCCCTGGCACTCAGTTTTGCACTGATTGCTGTGTTTATGTAACTGACACGGAGCAGCATGCCCCTGTATATTATCGGATGTGGTGCACAATGTCATGCCTCTCTTTGCTTGCCGTAGTAAATTGAGCTTTCTATTTCCAAGGAGACGTTTAGTCATAGCTCATTTGGTTTGAGGATACTCATCACGCTCAATTAGTTAAGTGTATGCTTTTGCTGTCATTCCTTTTAATAATAATTATTGTCTGTTTTTATGGTCAAATCAAATCATGACTGCTCGCTGTAGAGAGCTAGCCTCTGCACTAAGGTTTAGACCAAACATTACGCCTGTAGCGAGAGAGGTCTCTGGTGAATTGACTGTTGTAGTTGCACAATGTCAACGAGTACAGACTTAGCCACACATCACCTGGTGGTCTGCATTGATCTGTGGAACTGGGATTTACTGTATATGCTAAGAGCACTGTTGGACCATAATGCTTTGTAAAAGCAGACAGATACAGACAAATAGTGGATGAAAGTGGTCGTGCTTGGCGATTATTGTCCTAAATTCCCTGAATTTGGTGGATTTTAGAGGATTGATAGAATAGAGCTCAGTTGTGCTCCACCATTTCCAGATGTTGCAGCTGAAATGATTGATGCTTACTGCCTCTTAGTTAGTGGGTGGTTTTTATGTTTTATTTCACTTTATCTATGAAAATGTTATTTCCCGGGTAGTTGAATTGGAAGCTTGTCAATGTCCATGATGGTATATCACCGCCAAACTGCTTTGATAATTCACTAAAAAGGGATGTTTGTCTTACCTGGGACTTCTGACGGCATGTCTTGAGATAAAACAATTTCCCAAGCTGACATTCTGGCAATTAGTGAGAAAGGTCCTATTCTAATGGTTAGTGCCATGTAAATGTTTCCTTTTATCTTTACACCCTGCTTTATGGAAAAACCTACAGTGACTTTAAGGGTAAAGAAAAAATACAATGTCCACATGAAAATCACATTGAATATAAAAAATTGCATATACTGTACATACACAAAACATAGAAAAATATACACATACTGAAGGGCTTCACATACACTATATACAGTACATACACACATACAGTATGAACATCAGTACACATATCTTAAATAGTCAGTGAGTATGGTTACATGCACACAATAATACGATTATTGTAAATAGTCAGATTAATATAATAGAAGAACGATTTCCCTAATAATCCTGTTTACATGGATACATCTGAAATCAGGCAACCTAATGGGACTTTGATAAATGCAGAAAAACATCAAATAAACATTCTACCACAGCGACTATGTTATTTTTGGGAAGCCTATTTCATTCTGAGTTCGGACATATAAAGTTTGTATGGGAAAACTATTTCTAAGATGCATACTTTCAGTTTTTCCGAACTCACTTTACTCGCACATAAGAGGGAGGCTTGTGCTGCTGGTGCTGCCTGGCACATGCACAGATCAAATACACTGCTGGAACTCAGATGAACATGTCCTAATAATTTGAAAGATTGTTCAGAAAACCAGGTGTTTTAATCGGTGTATGCTTAATTCGATTATGACCTTATGCCGATAAGATAAGCAGAGTAAGGTGTTTACATGACTAATGACATACTGGGCATACTGCCACAATCAGTTTAATATTGAATGATTAGTGTGCATGTTAACATACTAGTTTATGATGTATACTGTATGAGGGCAACTCGTCATTCCATGTGCCAGCTGAATGACATGGTTTCATTGCTTTAAACCTCCTAAACAGGCAAGTGGAAAAGGATTACAGCCATTTCAGTTGGATTTAGGAGAAAATATGAGCTATAACAAATCTTGCTCTATGCCCAACATAATCCTTGACATAGAATCTGAAAACAGATGTACCACATGCAATCCTTTACATTCTATTGGCTGTACAGTAAAATCATTAACAACTGTAGGTGAAAATGATTAAGACTCTAATCTAATCACCATTTTATGTTAAACACATTCCGACTGTATATGATTTATTATTAATGGCTGAAACAGTTTTCTTTGTACATACTCAGAATGCATGCTGGAGAATAACTACTGTACTCCAGAAGATATGAATCACTTGGGGACCAGTTTTAATCTTCTGGAGAGTTAAATCTATTCATATTGAGTCGTGGTCCACGGTAACTCAACGCATATGACAAGTCTGCTGTGGAGTCATTTTTATTTAAAGTGCATGAATTAAAATGGATCTGATGTGTTCAGCGAGCTAACTTTTAATTAGCGTCAGCTGTACAAGTTGAACAAACCCCTGCTATACCGAGCTTAATTAGACCCTGACTTGTTTTTATTTATTTACAAAGCCTCGCATAGACACACAACTCCCCTGCTGACGACTCATTGTGACCAGTGAGAACTCACTCAGTGCTGTGCCTGCCAGGGGGGAGCTTTTTCCATTCCTCTAAGCATTTTGCCTTTTGACACATTAGTCGTTTGGTTTGTGGGGTCCAGATTAAGTCAGCACACTATCATCCAAATGAGGCAGGAGAGATACGTAATCTAATATACATTTGTTGTTCTGTTTTAAGCATAAACAGCCAGATGCTCTATTTATGAGACTGTCACAATTAGTAAATGAACATTTTCACATAAAACCTGATTAAAATTCATAGTAGGAAATTGGGTATTCAGTCAAAAGCAAGGTAAGAGGCACTTAGTGGTAGCCTGATATGGTGTCTTTTCATAAGGTGTTCAATTCCATTTTAGGAATAACCTATTAATTCTAGTAAATATGTTTGGTACCTTAGTTCAAGAGGCATTATGAGAATGGTATCTGTAATCAATAGGGTTCATGGCAAAGAAAGCACTCTTGCATAAATCATAAACCTGTCTATGGTCATTGTAAGCCATGTTGCTTCAAACTGAAACAAAGATAAACTTACATCATCCAGAAACAATGCTTCCCATTCAGTCCTTTAAGAGCCAGTCCATGTGACCTATTGATAAAAGCTCAAGATGTGACCAGTACAGTCTGATTATATGTTAGTGAATTTGATTGATATACTGTACTTTGCTCAAACACTGCTAAAAATATATGTTATTATAATTATTATGAGCTTGAGAAGCATTGATGCACTTTGCCAGACATTTTATATAATTTGCTCATCTCTCAGATCCCTCCATTTAGAATGTTCATGACTATTTGTCATTGCAGATATGGCTGTTAGTTAGTAATGTTCACAGGATGAGAGCGTACAGGGCGGCAGGTAGCTTAGTGGTTAAGAGCGTTGTGCCAGTAACCGAAAGGTCGCTGGTTCTAATCCCTGAACCGACTAGGTGAAAAATCTGCCGATGTGCCCTTGAGCAAGGCACTTAACCGTAATTGCTTCTGTAAGTCACTCTGGATAAGAGCGTCTGCTAAATTTTTTGTCTCCCACCTTTTTCCAATACATTAAATGTTCTATAGATTACAATTGCTAGCGACCTTGGAAATCCATTCATTCTACAGTTCATACATGGTACAGTATGTACATACTGACAGCATGTTTGCGTAACTAGCCTATGCTTCCCTTTTCAATACAGATTTGATACTTCTATTGAGTCTAATTCACCCACACACCACAGACACACAGTTACCCGACTTTATCAACAGTATTCTGAAAAACACATTCAAAACCTGAATTACATTTGGTTTCCCCATGGTTTGGTGATTACTTTTGGGTCCACTATTAAGTTCTTCCAATATCTCAGTCAATTTTTCAAAAATGTGCTGTGATGTGAGCCTCTCCTTATTGTTACTGTGGAAACCACTCTGAGCAGATGAAAGTTTGCTTTAAACATGTCCCCCACAATAGGTCTGTCTCTCCCAGTAAAGATGAGACTTTAAATAAGGGAAAAAATATGAGTATACTGTATATTGTTCTTTAGCTGATTCCAAGGCCACACTTGTCAAGAGAAATGTCAGTGTGCTCCTCAGTCTTTAATCATGCTCGCCGCTGCTGTCATAATGAAGCGCCATTTCATTTATATTTCCCCCAGATTAAGTGATAAGAGTTTAAAAGTGTTTTTGACATGTAGATGATGGAGGAGAGAGGTAAATAAGTCCCACAGCTCTGTGGAGCTCTGTACACTTCAGACAGTGTCTGAAAGCAGGATTGCACAAGGGTTATGTCTCATCCGGAGATGAAAGAAACCAGGCTTGATTTTGTCTGGGAAACACTTTATATAAAAGCCATATATTGTGCAACTGTAAAATGTTGATCAGGAAATAAGAAGACAAAGAAAATTGTGACAAGGTTGTTTTCTGTCAAGCTTATTGAAGATGACATGAGGAGAAAGAATATTTTTAACTGCAGTTAATGGGAAAATACAACAAGCATGTCTCATTATTATACAGCAAATTGGAGAACACAGAAGACGGCCAAAGTAACTACTACTGGATGGTAGTGAGGTTTCAATATGCTATCATTAATAATGATGAAGGTGATGATGATGACAATTATGGTTCGTAATGGCTGACAAATCTTGCGTTAATGGATATGAGATATTGTTGGCTATAAAGTGGCAATAAATAAACAAACCTCTTCAAACAAAAGTCTGTGCTGCCCACTGACATTGAAGGATGTGCACAGTGCTCAGCCACTCTTGTGCCTGTAAAGAGGAAGGCCAAGACAGTTAGCTACAGTATTATGTAAAGAGGATTAAATTGTAAAGCAACTGTAATTGATTAACCATTCAAGAGTTGACTGCATTCAAAGCAGGAAAATTGAATTCTGACCTCAATGATGTAGCATTTCAAATGACCTGGCTTATAGAAGTGACTTTGAATGTGTGCTATGCGAATTGCGTCGGAGAGGCCCAGATTTGTGCCTGTGGTTTGTGCACAGAATCTCTGATTAGTTCTCAGAAATGTAGACTTGATAACACTGTATAGCTAATATTTCAGTTGAATTCTTTTGACATTACATTTCCACAGAGTAAATGAAGCCTACTGACTAAAAGGTCTTGTCATTTCATGTTTTCATCACACGTTTCTGTTTTTTGAACTTTCTGATACACTGTAAAAGTAGTAATGACTGTGTTTAAAATGCATTTGTAGCTCTCCTTCAGTCGCGACTCTCCCAGGGCTTGTGTATTCCTTCTCTGTGCATTGTTTCTCTTTCATAGCCCTGTCTCTGTGTCTCTCTGGATTACCATGTAAAGGAACCATTTACTTGGTCAAATACTGTGTTTTAGAAGAAAAGACAATCATGCATTTTTGATGATATTGTTTGTTTCTGTCTTTCCTTTCTCTCCAGAGTGCCATCCACACTGAGCCAGGGTAGTTCTGGCATCAGTTTATCCAACACCAAGTGCATTTTTCATGGGGCAATCTGTGTGATTCTTTTCATGTGAGCAATTCCTGCCCCCCCATCCCCCACCATCCTGCTTCTCTGTGCTTAAGCGATGTGGCATATGAAAGGGACTCATCAGAAATGAATTGTTTAGTGTGCAGGAGAAAAGAGGCGAGAGGAAGAACAGTGTCTGCAGGTCAATTTAGATGTCCATGGCAAAGCCTCAGAAAGGTCATCTGTGGCATGTCTTTATTTTGCCAGTTTATAAAGGGCATGTATTGTAGGGCATGAAGGGCAGCAATGAGCAAAGGGGATCATGACTGGCAGATTGGCACATTGGTTCAACCCCTACCCGTGGCATGTGCTCGCTACAATTCTATAAAGGACTCAAGCAATATTGGAGGTAGCAAAGGTCATGGACATTGATTCCAACTAACTGATGTCATGTTACAGGTCTGTGGAACTCTTCACATGAAGCTGAACTGCTCAGCAGTCGGAGAAGCTCCCAGTCTTCTGCAAACTAATTGCTGTAAAATGGAAGTGCTCTGAACCTGATGGCTCTCATATCAATCCATGGCATATTTATATTTAATTGGGCGCAAGAAAGTTTTAGGGCCCTGATCTGTGCCATTTTTCAGAT
Organism: Coregonus lavaretus; assembly: GCF_964263955.1. Lineage (NCBI taxonomy): Eukaryota > Metazoa > Chordata > Actinopteri > Salmoniformes > Salmonidae > Coregonus > Coregonus lavaretus. The sequence goes on along the minus strand of NC_140015.1, from coordinate 15,132,791 downwards.
GACATTTAACTGCCTTTGACTGCCATTTTATTCACCATTTTTGTTCACAAGATTTCACAAGTTCACGAAGACACCCATCAAAGCACTTCTGCCTATGTGGGTAATAGTTTTTTTCCCCTGGCAGTAGTCTTCTTTGTGCAAGCTTTAGAAATGGCTGTACTCTGAGGGAATGACAATCATTTGCAACTGACAATCATTTGCAACAGACATTAGGCAAAGATAACATAGTATTTAGCATAGAATGATGAAATGAAACCAATGCATTTCTCTCCTATACCAAGTGGCCATTTACATGCAGTGATGTCAGTTATGTAGGTACAAACATTGCTACTGATGTGCTCATGTGTTTTCACATTTTGACAAAAAATTAACCCAAATCAGAAATATCCTGTAATCCTTTAATTTCCATAATACTGACTAAAATCAATTTACCCTCACAAGCTAAATGCATTTTACTCTGTGCACACACTGTAATTGTAATCTACATTTGTTAAATAGTCCATTGAAAACATGTCAAAATGATTTATACGGCTAGCTGGTTGTGTATACTGTACCTGTAATTATTTCTACTCTCATAATTATGCTTATAGTTATTATGAAATAGTTAGACACCATTAGTGTTCTTCCATAATCTATTTCAACCCTTAGAGACTGTTGAACATAAACACCAGCTAAACAAGTATGACTTTGATAATGAAAAGAGTGAGAGACGGTAAAAGCAGCATCATACCAAATAGTCCAGGCAATGTGCCAAATTTTAGGTGATATGTTCACTTTTTCATTAAAGCATGAAATTTGTACAGTTTGGAGGCCTGAACATTTTCACTTATTGAGCCATCTCAAAATGCCTCCTGGCGGCCATTTTCCATTCCACCATAACCAAATAATGTATTTTGCGTTATATCTCCTGAACCAAACATAATAACACAGAAAATGTGATGTCTATACATATGTTGTGATGGTCAAGGATTACAATGATGCCATGCACAACATCAAAAAAGACTCCAGACAGCCGTGGCGGACATTTTGCGATTCCGCCATAACCGGACAAAGTATTTTCCGTCATATCTGTAGAACAACCATGATAACACAGAAAAGCTTATGTTTACACCTATGCTTTGATGGTCAATGATTACAACAGTGCAATGTACAACATCATAAACAGTTCAGATTATTACATAATGGTGGACTGCCATGTTAAGCCATGGGAAGAAATTCAATAAAATAGTTTCTGACAACATACAGAATTGAATATTATTTCTGTGGCATGCAGAGCCATACAGTTGTCTACTGCTGTCATCTTGCCCATGGTTGTGAATGTGGATACCGTGTGACACTGTGTAAATTCATGGAACACAAAGCTTTTGAAATTGTCTGGACCCAGGGACTTGGAGATTTCATGGGCACATATGTACCTCAAGTGCTTGTCAGTCCCAAATGCCACCCACCACTTCTCAAATTAGATATCAGAAGAGAACATTTCCATTTTGGAGCACTTCACAATTGTCCTTTATGCACACACAACATCAGAAACGACTCCAGGCCGCCATTTTGCTATTCCGCCAAAACCGGACAATGTATGTTCCATTATATCTGCTGAACCAAACATGATAACAAAAAGATTATGTCTAACCCCATGTTTTGATGGTAAGGAATTAAAATGGTACCATGTACAACACCTTAAACAGTTCAGATTATTATATAGTGATGGACTGCAATGGTAAACCATGACAAGGAATCCAATGAAATCGCAGTTTCTGACCACCTACCAAATATAATATTATTTATGTTGTTGATTTGAAAATTGGATTACACTTTTGTTTTAACATAATGTTTGAAAGTGAAGCTCAGGGGTAATACCACAGAGGTTTCAACCCCAGAGTTACAAGTGGCCAATACTACCGGGAACGTCTGGAGTAGACACGACAGACTGTCAAGGTCGAGGTAAGGAGTAGACCAAGGCGCAGCGTGATGAACAAACATGACTTTAATTAGTTAAAGCGTCAAAATACAAAACAAAACACGACTCGTGACGTCCACGGTATCAATGACCGAACACGGAACAAAAACCCACAACCACAAAGGGAAAACATACAGTTTAAATATGGCTCCCAATCAGAGACAACCAGCCAACAGCTGACACTCGTTGCCTCTGATTGAGAGTCACTCAGGCAAACATAGAATACAACAAACTAGAATGAACACCAACATAGAAATACACACATAGAAATGAACACACCCTGGCTCAACATAATGAGTCCCAGAGCCAGGGTGTGACAGTACCCCCCCCTAAAGGCGCGGACTGCGACCGCGCCTCAACTAAACAAACCAGGGGAGGGCTGGGCGGGCATACCTCCTCGGCGGCGGTTCTGGCTCCGGCCTTGACCACCACCCTCCAATACACCCCCCATAGTACCCCTGGTCCAGTCTGGCCCCGCCGGCTGGAGCAGGACTGGACTTAACAGGAGCGATCCTTACCAGGCTGTCGACTCGCACCCCTGGCTTGGTGCGTGGAGGAGGAACGGGCCTTACCAGGCTGACGACGCGCACCCCTGGCTTGATGCGTGGAGGAGGAACGGGCCTTACCAGGCTGACGACTCGCACCCCTGGCTTGATGCGTGGAGGAGGAATGGGCCTTACCAGGCTGACGACTCGCACCCCTGGCTTAGTGCGAGTGGCAGGAACAGGCCGGACCGGGCTGGCGACGCGCACCGTAGGTTTGGTGCGAGTGGCAGGAACAGGCCGGGTCGGGCTGGCGACGCGCACCGTAGACTTGGTGCGGGTGGCAGGAACAGGCCGGGTCGGGCTGGCGACGCGCACCGTAGACTTGGTGCGGGTGGCAGGAACAGGCCGGACCGGGCTGGCGACGCACACCGTAGGCTTGGTGCGTGGAGCAGGGACAGGCCGGACTGGGCTGGCGACGCAAACCGTAGGCTTGGTGCGTGGAGCAGGGACAGGCCGGACTGGGCTGGCGACGCACACCGTAGGCTTGGTGCGTGGAGCAGGGACAGGCCGGACTGGGCTGGCGACGCACACCGTAGGCTTGGTGCGTGGAGCAGGAACAGGCCTTACCAGGCTGACGACTCGCACCCCTGGCTTGATGCGTGGAGAAGGAACGGGCCTTACCAGGCTGACTTCTCGCACCCCTGGCTTAGTGCGAGTGGCAGGAACAGGCCGGACCGGGCTGGCGACGCGCACCGTAGGTTTGGTGCGAGTGGCAGGAACAGGCCGGGTCGGGCTGGCGACGCGCACCGTAGACTTGGTGCGGGTGGCAGGAACAGGCCGGGTCGGGCTGGCGACGCGCACCGTAGACTTGGTGCGGGTGGCAGGAACAGGCCGGACCGGGCTGGCGACGCACACCGTAGGCTTGGTGCGTGGAGCAGGGACAGGCCGGACTGGGCTGGCGACGCAAACCGTAGGCTTGGTGCGTGGAGCAGGGACAGGCCGGACTGGGCTGGCGACGCACACCGTAGGCTTGGTGCGTGGAGCAGGGACAGGCCGGACTGGGCTGGCGACGCACACCGTAGGCTTGGTGCGTGGAGCAGGAACAGGCCGGGCTGGGCTGGCGACGCACACCGTAGGCTTGGTGCGTGGAGCAGGGACAGGCCGGGCTGGGCTGGCGACGCACACCGTAGGCTTGGTGCGTGGAGCAGGGACAGGCCGGGCTGGCGACGCACACCGTAGGCTTGGTGCGTGGAGCAGGGACAGGCCGGACTGGGCTGTGGAGACGGATAGGAGGCCTGGAGTGAAGAGCGGCCACCACCCGTCCTGGCTGAATGCCTACCCTCACACACTCTGTGTGAGGCATCCGCACAGGACGTACAGGGCGGTGAACCCCTGGCCTGGTGGCCTTCTGGATCCGCCCCCTTTTCTCCTCCGTCAGCCCCGTCGTCCATGCCGTGTGCCCCCCCCTAAAAATTTTCTGGGGTTGCCTCACGACCGTCCGACGACGACCCTGATCACGCCGTTGCTCCTCTCTCCGTCGCCTCTCCACTGTCTCACTCCATGGCCGGCGATCCATCCCGGCCAGGATTTCCCCCCAAGTCCAGGACCCTTTACCGTCCAATATCTCCTCCCATGTCCAGGCTGCCTGCTCCTGGACACGCTGCTCCTCTTTCGCAGGGCCTTTCCCGGCGCTTCCTCCCATGTCCACCCCAAGGGCTGCCCCTGGACACGCTGCTTGGTCGTTGCATGGTGGGTTTTTCTGTCAAGGTCGAGGTAAGGAGTAGACCAAGGCGCAGCGTGATGAACAAACATGACTTTAATTAGTTAAAGCGTCAAAATACAAAACAAAACACGACTCGTGACGTCCACGGTATCAATGACCGAACACGGAACAAAAACCCACAACCACAAAGGGAAAACATACAGTTTAAATATGGCTCCCAATCAGAGACAACCAGCCAACAGCTGACACTCGTTGCCTCTGATTGGGAGTCACTCAGGCAAACATAGAATACAACAAACTAGAATGAACACCAACATAGAAATACACACATAGAAATGAACACACCCTGGCTCAACATAATGAGTCCCAGAGCCAGGGTGTGACACAGACCAGACAGGGGTTTGGGGAGTCAATGGGAGAGTGAAAATGTCTTCCTTAGTTGTTACTTTTCTCTGAAGGCACAACCTAGATTAAAGCCAATGTCTCAAGTAGCTGAATATGTCATTACTACATCGTTTTAATTTGAGTCAAAACAGATATTTTTTAATTTTTGTCTTTGTGAAATATATATTTGTCCATCCATTCAATATCAACCTCTCTGTCAAACTGTTGAGAACCACTTCTTGTTTTTGCCTTTGATTTGATGGCCTGCACATGCGCAGACCGGCGGGAAACGACTATTCGACCTGATTACGTGTTTCTGTGCATGAGCTTAACTAACTAACGTCACGATGACATCGCCTACACTTCCGGTCAAATGTTTTAGAACATCTACTCATTCAAGGGTTTTTCTTTATTTTTACTATTTTCTACACTGTGGAATAATAGTGAAGACATCAAAACTATGAAATAACACATATGGAATCATGTAGTAACAAAAAAGTGTTAAACAAATCAAAATATATTTTATATTTGAGATTCTTCAAATAGCCACCCATTGCCTTGATGAAAGCTTTGCACACTCTTGGCATTCTCTCAACCAGCTTCACCTGGAATGCTTTTCCAACAGTCTTGAAGGAGTTCCCACATATGCTGAGCACTTGTTGGCTGCTTTTCCTTCACTCTGCGGTCTGACTTATACCAAACCATCTCAATTTGGTTGAGGTCGGGGGATTGTGGAGGCCAGATCATCTGATGCAGCATTCCATCACTCTCCTTCTTGGTAAAATAGCACTTACACAGCCTGGAGGTGTGTTGGGTCATTGTCCTATTGAAAAACAAATGATAGTCCCACTAAGCCCAAACCAGATGGGATGGCGTATCGTTGCAGAATGCTGTGGTAGCCTTGCTGGTGAAGTGTGCCTTGAATTCTAAATAAATCACAGACAGTGTCACCAGCAAAGCACCCCCACACCATAACACCTCCTCCTCCATGCTTTATGGTGGGAAATACACATGCAGAGATCATCCGTTCACCCACACCGTGTCTCACAAAGACACGGCGGTTGGAACCAAAAATCTCCAATTTGGACTCCAGACCAAAGGACGAATTTACACCGGTCTAATGTCCAATGCTCATGTTTCTTGCCCCAAGCAAGTCTCTTCTTATTATTGGTGTCCTTTAGTAGTGGTTTCTTTGCAGCAATTCGACCATAAAGGCCTGATTCACACAGTCTCCTCTGAACAGTTGATGTTGAGATATGTCTGTTACTTGAACTCTGTGAAGCATTTATTTGGGCTGCAATTTCTGAGGCTGGTAACTCTAATGAACTTGTCCTCTGCAGCAGAGGTAAATCTGGGTCTTCCATTCCTGTGGCGGTCCTCATGAGAGCCAGTTTCATCATAGCCCTTGATGGTTTTTGCAACTGCACTTGAAGAAACTTTAAAAGTTCTTGAAATTGTTAGTATTGACTGACCTTCATGTCTTAAAGTAATGATGGACTTTCATTTATGTTTGCTTATTTGAGCTGTTCTTGCCGTAATATGGACTTGGTCTACCTTGTCACAACACAACTGATTGGCTCAAACCAATTAAAAAGGAATGAAATTCCACAAATTAACTTTTAAGAAGGCACACCTGTTAATTGAAATGCATTCCAGGTGACTACCTCATGAAGCTGGTTGAGAGAATGCCAAGAGTGTGCAAATATGTCATCAAGGCAAAGAGTGGCTGTTTGAAGAATCTCAAATATAAAATATATTTTGATTTGTTTAACACTTTTTTGGTTACTACATGATTCCATATGTGTTATTTAGTAGTTTTGATGTCTTCACTATTATTCTACAATGTAGAAAATAGTCAAAATAAAGAAAAACCCTTGAATTAGTAGGTTTTCTAAAACTTTTGTGTGATGGAGGATTTCTATTGGAGAAGCAGTTTATGGACCTCTTCATGTATATTCTCTTTGCAGTACCCTCTCTATGTGGTTCCCTGTGCAGTTTGGAGTAATACAGGCCCGGGGTCACTCATCTCTCCTATCCTCTTCCTTATTAACATTGACTGGATCATGACCAAAACCAATCATACAAACCCAGCGGTATTGAGTGGACTGTTCTCCCAGCTGGAAGATCTCTAGACAACAATCTCTCATTGTGCATTTGCCAAACATCTGAGCAGCACAGCCTCAAAACAAATATCCACCTAGAATAGAACAGCAAAGTAAAATCTGTTCTGTTGTATCATTTGGAGTGTTGCCCTGTTGTCAAGAACAACATGAGAAGGATGGAGTCTTTCAGCAGTGGTTGTCTCAAGAGAATCTGCTGCGTCTTGTGGACAAATAACATTTACTACTGTAAGCTATACAAGAAGACCAGTTGCCAAAATGTCACAGCATGACTCTGATGGCTTGGCCACATTCTCAGAATGCCCAGATATAGACTCATTATGGACTTATGTCCCAATGGGGATGAAGTGGATTGAGCGGATTGAGGCCTATTTAGAATATGAGATCTTTGTCGGCTTATGTGGACAACCCTCTGGCTAAAGTGTCTTGTACACTCTGATCTACTATGACCCTGTTGGTCATCCATGCCGTGAATATCGCCTAAATGAACAACTGGTTCATTAATGGTCACATACTCTACCATACTCTCTTGCCTAAATTGTCAATTTGTCTGGCCTAGATGGTCATATGCACTCCAACCTTCTACTCGGTTCAGCTAAAGGAGGTTCCATCCATCTTTTCTTTATTTTCCCTTTGCTGCTGCTTGCTCTTTGGGGGTCTAGACCGGGTTGTTGTAAAACACTCGGTGATACTCATTGTTGTGAAAAGGGCTATATAAATAACTTTTGTATTCATTGATTTTGATGTGCTGCACCAAAGTATCATTTTGTGGGAAGCTCCTTTTCTCATCCTTCCTTCATGAACATCTCAAAATGAGCTTGATTTATGTTATCTTGACTGTTAGTGCAATCATAAAGGAGAATTGTGAATTGCTCCAAAATGCAAATGTTCTCTTCTGAAATATAATTTTGAGGCGTGATGAGTGGCATTTGGGACCGACAAGCACTTTAGGTACTGTATGTGCCCATGAAATCACAAAGTGCTTGGGTCCAGATAATTTCAAAGGCCTTCCTGTGTTCCATGAATTGACATTGTCACACAGTATCCACATTAACAGCCAGGGGAAAGACGACAGCAGTAGACAACTGTATGGCTCTGTATACAACATAAATAATATTATATAACGTATGTTGTTAGCAACTGCGATTTCATTGGATTTCTTCCCATGGCTTAACATGGCAGTCTACCATTATATAAAAATCTGAATAATCAAAACATAGGGGTAGACATGACATTTTCTGTGTTATCATGTTTGGTTCAGGAGATATGACGCAAAATACATTAGTTGATTATGACAGAATGGAAAATGGCCGCCATGAGGCGTTTTTGCAATGTCTCATTTATGCCAGGTTTTGTTTGTTTATTAGACTTAGTTCACACCCACACATGCACACACACACACACACACACACCTTGTTCCTCTATCCATGTGTGGAGGATGAAGTTAGTTTGGTTGTGGGGTAATTAATTGTTTAGGGAGTCCTTCAGATGTGCAACTTTCTCTCTGGGGGATATGAATCCAGATGTGCACAAGTCTACCGGGAGTGACACTTCATGATATGGATTCATATCCCCAAGAGAGAAAGTGCCTTCAGGAAGTGTTCACACCCCTTGACTTGTTCCAGATTTTGTTGTGCTACAAAGTGGATTAAAATGGATTTAATTGTCAACGAACTACACCAAATACTCTAATGTCAAAGTGGAAGAACAATTCTAACATTTGTAATAAATAAAAAAATATGAAAAATAAAGCACTAATAAAGCACCCCCTGAGTCAATACATTTTGGAATCACCTTTGGCAGCGATTACAGCTGTGAGTCTTTCTGAGTAAGTCTCTAAGAGCTTTCCACCCCTGGATTGTGCAACCATTATTATTTTCTAAATTCTTCAAGCTCAAATTGGTTGTTGCTCATTGCAACCATTTTCAGGTCTTGCCAAAACTGTAACTCGGCACTGAGTAACATTCACTGTCTTCTTGGTAAGCAACTCCAGTGTAGATTTGGCCTTGTGTTTTAGGTTATTGTCCTGCTGAAAGGTCAATACATCTCCCAGTGTCAAATGGAAAGCAGACTGAACCAGGTTTTCCTCTAGTATTTTGGCTGTGCTTAGCTCCATTCTGTTTAGTTTATCCTAAAAAAAACTCCCCAGTCCTTAATGATTACAATCATATCCATAACATGATGTAGCCACCACTATGCTTGAAAATATGGAGAGTGGTACTCAGTAATGTGTTGTATTGGATTTGCCCCAAACATAACACTTTGGATTCAGGACAAAAAGAGAATTGCTTTGACAATTTTTTTGCAGTATTACTTTAGTGCCTTGTTGCAAATAGGATGCATGTTTTGGAATAGTTTTATTCTGTACAGACTTACTTCATTTCACTCTGTCAATTAGGTTAGCATTGTGGAGTAACTACAATGTTGTTGATCCCTCCTCAGGTTTCTCCTATCACATCCATTAAACTCTGTAACTGTTTTAAAGTTACCATTGGTCTCATGGTGAAATCCCTGAGCGGTTTCCTTCCTCTCCAGCAACTGAGTTAGGAAGTACGCCTGTATCTTTGTAGTGACTGCGTGTATTGATACACCATTCAAAGTGTAATTAATAACTTCACCATGCTCAAAGGGATATTCAATGTCTGCCTTTTTATTTTTACCCATCTACCAACAGGTGCCCTTTTTTGCGAGGCATTGGAAAACCTCCCTGGTCTTTGTGGTTGAATCTGTGTTTGAAATTCACTGCTCGGTTTGAGGGACCTTACAGATAATTGTATGTGTGGGGTACAGAGATGATGTAGTCATTCAAAAATCATGTTAAACACTATTATTACACACAGAGTCCAAGACATTTCAGCTTTTCATTTTTAATTAATGTGTAGACATTTTGAAAAACATAACTCCACTTTGAAATTATGGGGTATTGTGTGTAGGCCAGTGACAAAAAAATCTCAATTAATCCATTTTAAATTCAGTCTGTAACACAACAGAATGTAAATATTTTATCAATAGTTTCAGTCAGCAAAACGTGACTAAGGAAAGTTGTGTGAAATAACACAGGTGACACAACTCCAATGGCCCTAACAACATTATGGGATAGAGATGCGTGGGACCAAACAATACTGTACATCAGGGTTCCCCAACTGGTTTCATTTGGCCTCCCAATGTTTTCTGAACAAAAAATATTTAAATAAATAAAAATATTTAAATAAATAAATAAATATATATTTATATATATATATATAGACAGTGTCACAAGCAAAGCACCCCCACACCATAACACCTCCTCCTCCATGCTTTACGGTGGGAACTACACATGCGGAGATCATCCGTTCACCCACACTTGTCTCACAAAGACACGGCAGTTTGAACCAAAAATCTCTGATTTGGACTCCAGACCAAAGGACACATTTCCACCGGTCTAACACATTTCCACTGGCCCAAGCAGGTCTCTTCTTCTTATTGGTGTCCTTTAGTAGTGGTTTCTTTGCAGCAATTTGACCATGAAGGCCTGATTCACACAGTCCACTCTTAACAGTTGATGTTGAGATGTGTCTGTTACTTGAACTCTGTGAAGCATTTATTTGGGAGGCAATTTCTGAGGCTGGTTACCTAATGAACGTATCCTCTGCAGCAGAGGTAACTCTGGGTCTTCCATTCCTGTGGCGGTCTTCATGAGAGCCAGTTTCATCTTAGCGCTTGATGGTTTTTGCGACTGCACTTGAAAAAATGTTCAAAGTTCTTGACATTTTCTGTATTGACTGACCTTCATGTCTTAAAGTAATGATGGACTGTCTTTTCTCTTTGCTTATTTGAGTGGTTCTTGCCATAATATGGACTTGGTCTTTTACCAAATAGGGCTATCTTCTGTATACCTTGTCACAACACAACTGATTAGCTCGAACGCATTAAGAAGGAAAGAAATTCCACAAATTAACTTTTAAGAAGGCACACCTGTTAATTGAAATGCATTCCGGGTGACTACCTCATGAAGCTGGTTGAGAGAATGCCAAGAGTGTGCAAAGCTGTCATCAAGGCAAAGGGTGGCTATTTGAAGAATCTCAAATATAAAATATATTTTGATTTATTTAACACTTTATTGGTGACTACATGATTCCATATGTGTTATTTCATAGTTTTGATATCTTCACTATTATTCTACAATGGAAAAAAAATGGAAAAATAAAGAAAAACCCTTAAATGATTAGGTGTGTCCAAAATATTACATTTTCATTGTTGGACATAAGACTGTAAATACACCAGGAAATCAGCTCCAAGTGATTTTAATTTAAGAAATGTGTTCCCAATTCTTCGCACACATGATCGTGATCGTATACAAATGTGTGCAAGGTTTGAAATGATTATGTTTTAGTCAAATATTATATATTTTTGGGCTTCTTGTGGTCAATTTGCAGTCTACAAATTATTTGTCATTATGTTCCGGCTCCCTGACCATCCGCTCAACAAAAAATCATCCCGCCGCTGAATCTAGTTGATGATCCCTGCTGTACATACAGCTAGTTAAGTCTAGGGTTGTTAAAATAGCTAGAGTGAAGGACACACAGCTTGGCATAGCTTGACAGGTATTCAGAACCTCCCCATACCACTATTTTAGACAGCCAGGAGTTGCTCCCAGGGCCTTCAAACATAGCTCATCCCACATGAGATGGACTGTCACAGACTGAGGCAGCAGACTCAGTGCAGGGGGAATGTGTGAGCGGCCTGCAGCCTTATGCTTCTCTGTCATCGTCAGGGCCAGTGACAGCCAGGCAGGCATACAGGAGCTGGGAGTTTCTGTGACTCAGCTTTCAGTGTCAGGATCAGGAACCCAAAGGGCCCTGTGCTGTGTTATCTCATATGGGAGCGGGAAGACAGGGAGGAGAGAGGAGAGGGAGGGTGAGATGGGGGGCTTTGGTCAATGATGAGCAAATTGCCCATGGCTGATTTATGCAATATGCATGCAAGCTGTCAGATCAGAAATATCACTGTGAGTGAGGCTGTTGAATGAGAATATTATAAAAAGTGATCAAATGTTGGGGAAATTTAAAGGATCTTAATTTGAGCCAGTTTGCTAAAGCAGGAAAATGATCCTGCAGCAACAGGAAATGTGAATTATTATGTGGATTATAATTAATAGATTTTTTTGTAGGGATTGTAAGGGAAAATCAAGTCTGAATTTACACAGCGGAAATTACAAACTTCAGAAGCCTTTTTAAACCTCAAATACAATAGCCGCGGGAAGTAGATTGTGGGTGGGGGTGCTGCAAAAATGTTTTTGCCCGCGCTACAGATGGCTTTATCGGTCCGCCAGTGCACTACCTTTGTGATATATATATATATATATATATATGTATATGTATTTTGTTTAACATGTTTTTTTTTAAACATATTTTTTTATTATTCTGATTTTTCAGTGGGTGCTGCATCACCCTCAGCACCGCTACTTCCCGCGGCTATGTAAAATACACTACAAGTTTAAAATGTCCTGCATTGCAGGAATGTTATCCTGCATCACGGTGATAAAATGAAGATCCTACATCAGTATAGGATATTTTTAGTCAGTGCTGCTCTTGTGTCTGGGCTGACTGGTAAATTGAATGTTTAGGTGCTTGAAGAAAAGAGAAGGTGCTCCAAAATTGTTCTTTCAATCAGTTTCTCTCTTTGGATCTCATCTCAAGTAGCAATTTCAAGTCCATTGTATTCACTATATGGAGAAACTAAAAACCCAAGTCACTGACTTTCTCTTTGAAGCAAATTCCATCTAACAAATGATTCCAATGTCTGGGTCAGAGCACTTAAGCAGCATGAATAATTACACTTTGCAATAGGATGGGATGAAAACAGCTTGTGTGTGTGTGTGTGCATGTGGCGTGCGTGCATGTGTGCATGTGTGTGTGCAGTGGTGGAAAAAGTACCCAATTGTCATACTTGAGTAAAAGTAAAGATACCTTAATAGAAAATGATTCAAGGGCCTTCTGTGTGGCGCAGCGGTCTAAGGCACTGCATCGCAGTGCTAGAGGTGTCACTACAGACCCGGGTTCGGTCCCGGGCTGTATCACAACCAGCCGTGATCAGGCAGCGCACAATTGGCCCAGCGTCGTCTGGGTTAGGGGAGGGTTTGGCCGAGGAGGGGGGGGGCTTTACTTGTTGCGCTCTAGCGTCTCCTTGTTGCGGGCCGGGCGCCTGCTGGCTGACCATCGGTCGTCAATTGAGCGGTGTTTCCTCTGACACATTGGTGCGGCTGGCTTTCGTGTTAAGCGGGCGGATGTTAAGAAGCGTGGTTAGGCGTGTTTCGGAGGATGCATGACTCTACTTTCGCCTCCTGAGCCTGTTGGGGAGAAAAATGGGGTAAAATACACACAAAAAATGACTCAAGCGAAAGTCCCCCAGTAAAATACTACTTGAGTAAAAGTCTAAAAGTATTTGGTTTTAAATATAGTTAAGTATCAAAAGTAAATGTAATTGCTAAAATATATTTCAATATCAAAAGTAAAAGTAAAAGTATAAATCATTTCAAATTCCTTATATTACGCAAACCAGACGGCACGATTTTCTTGTTTTTAAAATGTACTGATAGCCACACTCCAACACTCAGACAACATTAACAAACAAAGCATTTGTGTTTAGTGAGTCCACCAAATCAGAGGCAGTAGGGATGACCAGGGATGTTCTCTTGATACAGTGCCCTCCACAATTATTGGCACCCCTGTTTAAGATGTGGTCGAGGACTTCCAAAAATTCTCCTTTTTTTTTAAACAACATAGAACCCAAATGCAAAAAAAGAGAAAAATCCAACCTTTTGTTGAAGTACATTACTTTGGTGTAAAAAAAAAAATCACACATTTAGAAGAAAAAAAACTTGAAATCATGTGTCCCACAATTATTGGCACCCCTGATGTTAATAATTTGTACAACCCCCTTTTGCCAACAAGACAGCACTTAATCTCCTCCTATAACATTTCACAAGATTGGAGAACACAGAGAGAGGGATCTTTGACCATTCTTCTTTGCACAATCTTTCTAGATCATCCAGTGTCCTGGGTCCTCTCTTATGCACTCTCCTCTTTAGCTCGCCCCACAGGTTTTCGATTGGGTTGAGGTCTGGGGACTGAGATGGCCATGGGAGGACCTTGAGTTTGTGACTGCTGAACCATTTTTGTGTAGATTTTGCCACATGTTTTGGATCATTATCCTGCTGAAAGACCCAATGACGACCAATCTTCAGCTTTCTGGCAGAGGCCATCAGGTTTTTATTTAAAATGTCCTGGTAGTTCAAAGCGTTCATAATGCCATGCACCCTAACAAGGTTCCCAGGGCCTTTGGAAGAGAAACAGGCCCACAGCATCACAGATCCTCCACCATACTTCACGGTGGACATGAGGTGCTTTTCGGCATACTCATCTTTTGTTTTACGCCAGACCCACTTAGAGTGTTTGTTGCCAAAAAGCTCAATCTTAGTCTCATCTGACCAAAGCACACAATCCCAGTTGAAGTCCCAGTGCCGCTTAGCAAACTCCAGACGTTTACGTTTGTTAGTGTTAGTGAGAAAAGGCTTTTTCCTTGCATGCCTCCCAAACAGCTTGTTGGCATGTAGAGAGCGTCTGATGGTTGTTTTGGAGACTTTGTGACCCCAAGATGCCACTCTTTGATGCAATTATGTGACAGTGAGCTTAGGACTTTTTTTTTACTTCTCTTACCATCCTCCTCACTGTGCGTTGTGGCAAGATAAACTTGGGACCTCTTCCAGCCTTGTTTGTCACTGTTCCAGTTGTTTTAAACTTCTTAATGATTCCTCTGACTGTAGATACGGGCAAGTTAAGGCGAGTGGCTATTTTCTTGTAGCCATTGCCTGACTTATGAAGGTCGACACAAATCTGCCTTACTTGAATGGTGTGTTCTCTTGTCTTTGCCATGTTGACAAATGGGTAAGAGAATTAGGCCTCTTTAGGGTCATATTTATACCCCAGGGAAACAGGAAGTCATGAATTACTAATTAAAAGTTCCTAGATACCCTGACCAACTTTAGCAACTACAGAAAAATATATTTTAAAAAAAATCAATTAAAATTTTCAGCGGAATTGTTAGGGGTGCCAATAATTGTGGGACACATGATTTCAAGTTGATTTTTTTCTAAATGTGTGATTTTTTTTTTACCACCAAAGTAATGTACTTAAATAAAAGGTTGGATTTTTCTCTTTTTTTGCATTTGGGTTCTATGTTGTTTAAAAAAAAAAGGAGAATTTTTGGAAGTCCTCGACCACATCTTAAACAGGGGTGCCAATAATAGTGGAGGGCACTGTAAGTCTGTGAATTGGACCATTTTGTTGTCCTGCTAAGCATTCAAAATGTAACGAGTACTTTTGGTTGTCAGGGAAAATGTATGGAGTAAAAAGTACAACATTTTCTTTAGGAATGTAGTGGAGTAAAAGTAAAAGTTGTCAAAAATAGAAATAGTAAAGTAAAGTACAGTGCCCGGTTGCATAAAACATCTGAAGTGTTTCCCTTAAGGGTTTACCTTAATAAATAATGTTCCCTTACCTAAGGGAATTGTTTAAGGGCGTTGCATAGAGCCCCTCAAATATTTCCTTAGGTAAGGGCATACTTAAGGGGTTTTATGGTAGTTTGAAGGCATGTATGGCAGAAAGAGTATCTGGCTACCATGGCTACCACTGACATCTCGTCAAAGAGATCTCTTTCGTTTTGTGAGATATAAAAATAGAACTTCTACAATCAAGACAGGATAACCAAATTGCTTCAGAAGATAATAAACCACGTTTCTTGCTACTTTTTTTATCAACTTTTTTGTATTACTTTCTAGTACATCAAGCTAGCTTACAGAGTAGCTACAGTATAGCTAACTAGCCAGCTAGCTTTGTAGCCATGGATTGTGCACGTTCCATTGTTTATCTAAATAGCTAGCTGGTTGAGGTTTTCCTTTTGTAAACAGATCAGATGAAAGCAACATTCACCTCCACAAATTGATATCCATACTGAATGAAGGAGTAAAGGGACCTCATGGGCACCCTTAACTTTTTCACTTAATTTAAGGGGGGAATTCACCTTAAGGTGTTTTATGCAACCGGGCCCTGATACCCCAAAAAACAACATAAGCAGTACTTTAAAGTATTTTTACTTAAGTACTTTACACCACTGTTTGTGTGAAAACAGCATCACTAGTGAGTATGTGTATAAGGTCCGATTGTGTATGACTGTCACCAGCTGCACATTAGGGCAACATGTGGTTTCAGCACTGTCCAACTGGGGCTGTTGTCACATCAATAATGAAAGGCAGATTCAGACCTCCCATTGAACTTGTATCATGCTGCTGTAGTAATGTCTTCAAGGAAATTGAACCCGCATTGCAGTATTCTTGTTCTAATGGTCAAATAAAATCACAGAATGGCTTTGAGTACCGTACAAACCAGAGGAGGCTAGTGGGAGGCGCTATAGGAGAACAGGCTCATTGTAATGGCTGGAAGGGAATAAATAGAACAGAGTCAAACGTGGTTTCCATATGTTTGATGTGTTTGACCCCGTTCAATTTATTCCATTCCAGCCATTACAATGAGCCTGTCCTTATATAGCTCCTCCCACCAGCCTCCTGTGGTACAAACATACTAATAAGACCAGGGCCGGCTCTAGGCATAAGCCAAAAACCTGCTGTTGAGAGACAATAATCGAATAGACAAGGTGCAAGTTCGAAATGTGGTTGTGCATCAGCAATTTTTCAAGGGGGCCCCCATTAATTTGGTCAGTCACTTTCACTCAGATATCAATAGCATGGCATAAATCCTGGCAAAATGTTTCATAAAATTCTAATAAAATCCTCTCTGACCTATGGCAAAATCTGTAGAATTACAGGGGGGTGCAACCAAATCTCGGTTAGGGCCCCCAAAAGGCTAGAGCCGGCCCTGAATAAGACACCTGAATAAACATTGCTATGAATCCAAACTCCTCCTCAATACAACCACAGATTCAGACACTATATTGGTGTAGATTGCAGCACTGATGCACTGAGAGATAATTATTCCACGGAAAGTAATGTATTGCTGCATGTGAAACGGACGTCAGTGTGCTGATAACAGTTTAGCTTCCTCCACTGTCCCTGTCCCCATACTGGGCTCAAACCAGTGTTTCTCTGCTCGCAGACACACGTTACGCCCTCATTGACAACGTACCAACTTTTTGAGCTATCGAATTCGATAGCTCCATCGGTGACATTTCAAGCTAGCTGTGGAGTGTGCTTACGGTACGTTCTTAACTCCGTTACACATGGTCATTGGGTATAATGGTGTGAAAGAATTCCAAGCTGCATGATGCTAATTTCAACCCTAACCATGCTGTGGACATGTGAGGAGGCAGGACACTTGGGAGTACTGTGCGATGGAAATAATGAATAGTTAAAGGGAGAAAATAAGCTCGTAATAGCTCACTGCCTGTGTGAGGCAAGAATTAATGTAGAAACCATTTATAATGAGCCCATCAGGAGCTTGGACCTCATCATAATACCCTTGTACTCATTTGGTGAACAGCCAAGCCATTTACTCACAAACCCTGCATGGACGTGTCATGCTCCTACCTTCTTCATAACTGAATTGTTCACCACAGTCTTGGATAATCAATAGACACATTATGCAAGCTCACAATGCTCTATGTATGTTGATTCCATCTTGAACGGTGCAAACAACTACCACTCGTGTACAGCAGATGATATTTCTGCCTGTAGTTTTGAATCTTCTCATTTGAGATGTGATCATGTGAAATAAGCAAGCAGGGAATTCATTGCCTGGAAAATTCCTTCGACAAGCTTTTAATTGCTGTGCTCACATATAAAAACGGTCTATTAAAAACATTAATAACACCAACCAATGTTATTCATCAGTAGATGTGAATGCTTGAGATTGTTTTCAATACAAGATATGAGTCAGGACAGGATTGATTGAGGCAATTTAGAAGGAAAATGTACCCAAAATCTTTACTTTTACTTTGATTACATGGAAAGTGAATATGCATGCGGGGGCTTCACTATCGCTAAATGGTTGCGAAACTAACTGTACACAACCTTCGCTAGCTAGCTAACCATCTTAGCTAACTGTGGGGTTAAAAAATTCACTGGTGTGTGTGTGTACACTTATTTGCCGTTAGCTGCACACCACCCTTTGCTAGTAAACAAAGTCTGTCTAGTCAATCAATATACAAAGCTGTGTGCTATGCAGATGTCCTTTAACTTCCCTGTTGGTCCACATTTTCAGTTGCTTCTGTGAGGCATTATGGATCGATGGCCCCAACCAAATTCTTCAAAGCAAGTATTCATTCCTCTCCTAGCAGGAATGCATCCAACACACCACCTGTGTCAGATGCAGCCTTCAGTAGGAGTTCAAGGGCTGTCATCTTACCTCTTATGTAATGGCTGTTGCTTTTCTGAAGTTTCTACTAGATGATAAATCAGTAAAAAGCCCAGCAGTTAATGACGTATACAGATGGACCACTTACTGTAGTGTTGATGAAGACATGGGGCATTGCTGTAGTGAGTGTTTAATTTTCAGCCACGTAGACATTGAAGCCATTTTCATGGGGAGTTTCAGGATGAGTAGCTCTATTTCAGGGAGAGTAGCTCTATCTAGGTTTCTTATAGTATAGCTAGAGGTCACATATATTTAAAAGCAACCAGACAAATGTATACCCAGTCATGCTGACCATTTAGACCACCCCCTGTGTCATGTTGAAATGTGGTATTGGCATTCCTCATTATGATCAATCTTCAATGAAGAATCCACATTTACTCTAAACTAAAGTCTGCAAGTTCTCAGACAGGGGAAAATAAAAATATGCGTCCTCAATCTAGGTTGACTCCACTCCCTCCCTCCTCCCTCATTATAAAGACTATTCTCTTTGAAATAACATCTGTTTAGGATTCCTCACAGTAGGGGAGACACCAGAAAGCCGCAATGCAGTTTGCTGTGTCAAATCATCAGATCACGGTACTTAATTGAATGTTGTTCATGAACCAGACAGCAAGGAATAGCTGACTGGTTTACCTCCCGAGTGGCGCAGTGGTCTAAGGCTCTGCATCAGCAGCGCTAACTGTGCCACTAGAGATCCTGGTTCGAATCCAGGCTCTGTCGCAGCCGGCCGTGACCGGGAGACTCATGGGCGGCGCACAATTGGCCCAGCGTCGTCCAGGGTAGGGGAGGGAATGGCCGGCAGGGATGTAGCTCAGTTGATAGAGCATGGCGTTTGCAACGGTTGCAACGTGTTGTGGGTTCATTTCCCACGGGGGGGCCAGTATAAAAAATATATGTATTCACTAACTGTAAGTCGCTCTGGATAAGAGCGTCTGCTAAATGACTAAAATGTAAATGTAAAAATATACAGTTCAGTTCATAGCAAATTATTTGGATAATTTTACCCTTTACCCCTCTGTATACTGTACCCCTCTGTATAAGCACTTTGTGACAACTGCTGATGTAAAAAAGGGCTTTATAAAATACATGTGATTGATTGATAGATATATACTTTGGTTGCAGAGGAATAGGCCTGATATCATTATTATGGAGGGATACTGCCCTTCTACAGTCAGAGGTGCATGGTGATGAACTATCATTGAACTTTCATGGAATGCAAATCGTACTCCTGAGTGGCGCAGTGGTCTAAGGCACTGCATCGCAGTGCTAACTGTGCCACTAGAGATCCTGGTTCGAATCCAGGCTCTGTCGCAGCCGGCCGCGACCGGGAGACTCATGGGCGGCGCACAATTGGCCCAGCGTCGTCCAGGGTAGGGGAGGGAATGACCTGCAGGGATGTAGCTCAGTTGATAGAGCATGGCGTTTGCAACGCCAGGGTTGTGGGTTCGATTCCCACGGGGGGCCAGTATATAAAAAAAAGATGTATTCACTAAGTGTAAGTCGCTCTGGATAAGAGCGTCTGCTAAATGACTAAAATGTAAATGTATTCTTATAGCCTACAGTTCCGCGGCATGACGGGGCTTGACATGTGCTGTGGTCTCAGAAACAGGGTCTTATTATAACAATAGTCTGGATGGGGAACATGTTCCTGATGAGTGTTAAGTGCTCTCCAGTAACCAAGCTGGAGCACAGATAGCAGTCCCCATGAGCTTTCCAGGGCTTTACCACGATGTTTTATCCCTTTGTACCCGGTCTCTCTCAATTTAATGGGGCCCAGGGATGGTCTTTGGCACTGGGATGACTGAGGTTATAGGAAGTTCTCAGGTACCAAGTGTAAAGTACAAAGCTTCTAGTGAACCTTCCTTGCTCCCAATGATTCAGAAATGCTATGGAAGTGGTTTATCTGATCAGCAGAATGATTCCTGCCAAGGCGTTATTATGTAGACAATGTAATGTAATGAACAAGAAAAGAAGTTCACAATTCCTGGATAGTTTTTTCTTTAGCTCATAAAGTCATCAAATTCTCCATAATGTTTGATCACATTAAACAACCTTTGGTCAGATTTGAGATCTGTTATTATATACAGTGATTCTGACACTCAGGTTAATTGACAGGCAGTGGATCATCCTTAAACAAAAGAGACTCTCACAGCAGTTGAGGAAAACTAAAGTGGGTCATGAGGGAGTTGTTTGAGGGTCGAGTGTTTAAAATGAGGCTGATGGAACTACAATGGTGCATAAGAGGGAGGCTGTAATATTACATTGAATATATCTGCATGTATTATAGGAAGGCAAATCAGCATCAGTGGAAATGATGCCATTGGCCATCATTTCATTACCACACAAGTAAGATGACTTTCCCCTCCTAAATTATCTTCATTCATTTAAAAGGATATCTTATTTTCTCAAATATTTGCAGGGGTTAGTTGCTAAACTGTTATTTTGTAAATAAGTGCCGTATATACAGTGGGGGAAAAACGTATATAGTCAGCCACCAATTGTGCAAGTTCTCCCACTTAAAAAGATGAGAGAGGCCTGTAATTTTCATCATAGGTACACGTCAACTATGACATACAAATTGAGAGAAAAAATCCAGAAAATCACATTGTAGGATTTTTAATGAATTTATTTGCAAATTATGGTGGAAAATAAGTATTTGGTCACCTACAAACAAGCAAGATTTCTGGCTCTCACAGACCTGTAACTTCTTCTTTAAGAGGCTCCTCTGTCCTCCACTCGTTACCTGTATTAATGGCACCTGTTTGAACTTGTTATCAGTATAAAAGACACCTGTCCACAACCTCAAACAGTCACACTCCAAACTCCACTATGGCCAAGACCAAAGAGCTGTCAAAGGACACCAGAAACAAAATTGTAGACCTGCACCAGGCTGGGAAGACTGAATCTGCAATAGGTAAGCAGCTTGGTTTGAAGAAATCAACTGTGGGAGCAATTATTAGGAAATGGAAGACATACAAGACCACTGATAATCTCCCTCGATCTGGGGCTCCACGCAAGATCTCACCCCGTGGGGTCAAAATGATCACAAGAACGGTGAGCAAAAATCCCAGAACCACACGGGGGGACCTAGTGAATGACCTGCAGGGAGCTGTGACCAAAGTAACAAAGCCTACCATCAGTAACACACTACGCCGCCAGGGACTCAAATCCTGCAGTGCCAGACGTGTCCCCCTGCTTAAGCCAGTACATGTCCAGGCCCGTCTGAAGTTTGCTAGAGTGCATTTGGATGATCCAGAAGAGGATTGGGAGAATGTCATATGGTCAGATGAAACCAAAATAGAACTTTTTGGTAAAAACTCAACTCGTCGTGTTTGGAGGACAAAGAATACTGAGTTGCATCCAAAGAACACCATACCTACTGTGAAGCATGGGGGTGGAAACATCATGCTTTGGGGCTGTTTTTCTGAAAAGGGACCAGGACGACTGATCCGTGTAAAGGAAAGAATGAATGGGGCCATGTATCGTGAGATTTTGAGTGAAAACCTCCTTCCATCAGCAAGGGCATTGAAGATGAAACGTGGCTGGGTCTTTCAGCATGACAATGATCCCAAACACACCGCCCGGGCAATGAAGGAGTGGCTTCGTAAGAAGCATTTCAAGGTCCTGGAGTGGCCTAGCCAGTCTCCAGATCTCAACCCCATAGAAAATCTTTGGAGGGAGTTGAAAGTCCGTGTTGCCCAGCGACAGCCCCAAAACATCACTGCTCTAGAGGAGATCTGCATGGAGGAATGGGCCAAAATACCAGCAACAGTGTGTGAAAACCTTGTGAAGACTTACAGAAAACGTTTGACCTGTGTCATTGCTAACAAAGGGTATATAACAAAGTATTGAGAAACTTTTGTTATTGACCAAGTACTTATTTTCCACCATAATTAGCAAATAAATTCATTAAAAATCCTACAATGTGATTTTCTGGAGAAAAAAAATCTCATTTTGTCTGTCATAGTTGACGTGTACCTATGATGAAAATTACAGGCCTCTCTCATCTTTTTAAGTGGGAGAACATGCACAATTGGTGGCTGACTAAATACTTTTTCCCCCCACTGTAACAGGAGAAGGAATAGACTGACACTCTACAGAAGTACAGACATTCAGTTGCATCGTGAAATCGGTGAAAGTTCAGAGCCACTAGCCATGTCAACACATTTACTTGAACAGTGTTTAAATATTTGTTTCTGCAGAAGCGGAATATAGGCCAATAAAATGGAAATTGTGTAATGTACTGTAGCTAGCTGAGGAAAATATACAAAACACAAAATTAAGACTCGTTTATAGAAAACAATGGTGCTTGTCTATTATACTATTCATGGTATATTCATTCAATCCAGCCTTTCAAGGAGCTAACTGTCATGGAAAATTGTAAATGTACCATTTCACTTTTCTTTAAAGTTTTTTTTTATATCGCCCTGCCTGCTAAATGAAGGTTTTTCAAGGTTGGCTGTGCAGCTGGTGATCGAAGGACAGGATCCTCCATCAGTGTCTGGAGATGTATCTTATTTCCAGTTAGGAAATGCTTGCTGATACTAGAGCACTTTTTCATCCCGCAAAATCCTGGCTCTAAGCCTTCGCTTGGCTGAGTTAGCTTTACTCACTTCACTTCCTTTTAACACCAATATTTGGTGAAAAAGGCACATTTAGGCACAACTCAAATCCATCAAAAGTCCTTTAGAATAATAGTCAGGCATTTCAGACAGTAAAACTGCTGCTGATGATGGTGAATAACTCAGTTTAGCCTCGGCAGTGTGAGCCAGCCCACTGACATTCTGGAAAAGATTTACCCTCACGCTCATTTTCTCCCATAACCTTGGTGAAATGTGCTGTTAAATAGTTTATTTCAGCTGTGGTCAGAGAAACACTGCTTTTACTTAGCACTGTTTTAACCCCGGGATCACAGTCATTTGTCTCCATGGACACAGTGTCTTATACGAGTCGGTAAAGTTCCTCAACTGTTTCATTTTTTCCCGTTTTGTTCAGTAAAGGGAGATTTTCAGTTCTCTTGAGAGGGAGAAGATTTGTCAGTGATCTTGCAGATACTCCTAGAAGAGAGCAATATTTGAGATTACAGCAACAAGAGAAAAAAAGTCCCGGAGCTGAGATGAGGGTTTAATATTTGGGTTGTATTTCGTCCATAAACGTTTGATACGTTCCTTTTTAAGCTCTCCCTTTGGCAGCGGGATTACACAAGTTAATCTGTATATCTGTAAAACATTATCCTGCATTTGCAATGTGTGTTTATGGCAGATTCACCCACAGTGTCAGACTACCTCTGCTGGGGAGATTAAGGATGTGTACAGTGGTTTATTGGAAGTGCTGCTTATTGGCCAAAGGCCGGCCTCTGAGGAATGCACTGAGATCCATTCCAGGATAACAAACCTATCTCCACCCATCTTTAGCATTGGAAACAGTGAGTCTGCTCAATGACTTGGGATGGCCATTTCACAGCTGACATGTTCCCTGTCTCTTTTCCCAAAGATAAAGAATGACTTTATATTGAGTTGGCTCAGCATTCTGTTGGGGAGATATAATGCTGAACTTCAACAACAATCTGTACTGAGTGCTCTGCTACAGCATTCTACTCGTAGAGCACGGCGCTTGTAACGCCAAGGTAGTGGGTTCGATCCCCGGGACCACCCATACACAAAAAAAATGTATGCACGCATGACTGTAAGTCGCTTTGGATAAAAGCGTCTGCTAAATGGCATATTATTATTTATTATTACCAATGTGGAATATTGTCTAAGATTCTCTTTATAACATGGTTGCAAGTGGCGTACTTGAGCACAGTTCAATTGGATTGCAGATGCTAGGTTTTGATCCTGAGAAACATAAAATATACAGTGCCTAGTGTGTCCACACACCCCTTGCAGTCTTCACATTTTACTGCCTTAAAATTAAATCTAAAAAGAAATTGAGGGTTTTCATACAAATCTACACAACCTACTCTACACAACCTACTCTCAGACCATAAGAAACAAGATTCTCTTGTCTGATGAAACCACGATTTAACTCTTTGGCCTGAATGGCAAGCGTCACGTCTGGAGGAAACCTGGCACCATCCCTGCAGGGATATGAAAATGGTGATTTAAAAAGAAATGAAGATGTCTTGATTGTGCATGTCTTCACATCCCTGTAGGGATGGTGCCAGGTTTCCTCCAGACGTGACGCTTGGCATTCAGGCCAAAGAGTTCAATCTTGGTTTCATCAGACCAGAGAATCTTGTTTCTTATGGTCTGAGAGTAGGTTTTGTCAAAATTGCTCAAGCTCAGTAAATTCTGTTGGGAGTCATTGATGGACAGCAATATTCAAACCAAATTTAAGTCAGGACTGAGACTAGACCACTCAGGAACACTCAACACCTCTTGGAAAGCCATTCTGGTGTGTCTTTGGCATAAAATGTGTGTAGTTGTCCCGCTGAAAAATAAAACTCTATCCCAGGGTAAGATTTTCAGAAGACTGGTGCGGATTTTCCTCTCACTTTTTACCTTTGCTCCTTTCATATTTATTTGGATCCTGATAAACTCCCCAGTGTCTGCCGGTGACAAGCATACCATAACATGATGTCAAAATGCAAAAACAGTGCAATGGGTGTGTAGACCTTCACTAGGCACTGTACATGAAAATAGAACCTAGACTGAAAAAAACACTGTTAGTGTTACATGAACCCTGTCCAGCATAGAGAGAGACATTAAATCGAGTGGTCTGGCCATAGCATTTTTTTCTCTTGAGTTGTTTATTTTGACAGTGTTGTTAACCCTCTTGCCCTTATGTTGTGGAACAACGTTCCCTCCCTTAGTGTGCCCTGTTTCTGATCCACATCTCCTGCCTTGTGCAGGTGTGGAATCTCTATGGGGATTCCTATAGAATCAATCTTTTGAGATCAGATTGCAATTAAATATATCATATCAACAGAAAATTAAAGTAGCCAGTTCACTCAAATGTACTCAAACTGAACACTGCATCAACCCATCCATAAAGAGCCAGGCTTGCATACACCAACCCACATAGAGTAATGGTAATAAGACTATTCCCTGAAGAACGTCCAGAACTCAGTACAACAACACATCTGCCCATACATATTGAATAATCTCAAACCATTTTGTCAGACATTACCAGGAAAAACAATCCCTGCACTAACCAGATGTAAGTAAACATAGTTGTCGTTCTTACATAACCATGCATTTCCTCTGCTTCACTTAGATCTACTGTGCCTGTGAAAGGACAGTCACTCAGTACATCCGTGTGTGATGTAACTTTACACAGCTGTGGAAGAACTATGAAATGTCCAAATTATATCATGCTAATAATTAAAATATAGGAATATAGGAATTCCTATAGAATTCTTCTATAGTATTGTATTAGTATAAAATAATATAATTTTCAAAACATTGTAGCATACAATATATCTCAGTATTTGTAATATATCTCAGTATTTGTAATATATATATACAGTATTTTTACTCATCTTTATCAATGGTGCCAATAATTCTGGAACTGACTGTACAGTGGGGAAAAAAAGTATTTAGTCAGCCACCAATTGTGCAAGTTCTCCCACTTAAAAAGATGAGAGAGGCCTGTAATTTTCATCATAGGTACACGTCAACTATGACAGACAAATTGAGAAAAGAAAATCCAGAAAATCACATTGTAGGATTTTTAATGAATTTATTTGCAAATTATGGTGGAAAATAAGTATTTGGTCACCTACAAACAAGCAAGATTTCTGGCTCTCACAGACCTGTAACTTCTTCTTTAAGAGGCTCCTCTGTCCTCCACTCGTTACCTGTATTAATGGCACCTGTTTGAACTTGTTATCAGTATAAAAGACACCTGTCCACAACCTCAAACAGTCACACTCCAAACTCCACTATGGCCAAGACCAAAGAGCTGTCAAAGGACACCAGAAACACAATTGTAGACCTGCACCAGGCTGGGAAGACTGAATCTGCAATAGGTAAGCAGCTTGGTTTGAAGAAATCAACTGTGGGAGCAATTATTAGGAAATGGAAGACATACAAGACCACTGATAATCTCCCTCGATCTGGGGCTCCACGCAAGATCTCACCCCGTGGGGTCAAAATGATCACAAGAACGGTGAGCAAAAATCCCAGAACCACACGGGGGGACCTAGTGAATGACCTGCAGAGAGCTGGGACCAAAGTAACAAAGCCTACCTTCAGTAACACACTACGCCGCCAGGGACTCAAATCCTGCAGTGCTAGACGTGTCCCCCTGCTTAAGCCAGTACATGTCCAGGCCCGTCTGAAGTTTGCTAGAGTGCATCCAGAAGAGGATTGGGAGAATGTCATATGGTCAGATGAAACCAAAATATAACTTTTTGGTAAAAACTCAACTCGTCGTGTTTGGAGGACAAAGAATGCTGAGTTGCATCCAAAGAACACCATACCTACTGTGAAGCATGGGAGTGAAAACATCATACTTTGGGGCTGTTTTTCTGCAAAGGGACCAGGACGACTGATCCGTGTAAAGGAAAGTATGAATGGGGCCATGTATCGTGAGATTTTGAGTGAAAACCTCCTTCCATCAGCAAGGGCATTGAAGATGAAACACGGCTGGGTCTTTCAGCATGACAATGATCCCAAACACACCGCCCGGGCAACGAAGGAGTGGCTTCGTAAGAAGCATTTCAAGGTCCTGGAGTGGCCTAGCCAGTCTCCAGATCTCAACCCCATAGAAAATCTTTGGAGGGAGTTGAAAGTCCGTGTTGCCCAGCGACAGCCCCAAAACATTTACTGCTCTAGAGGAGATCTGCATGGAGGAATGGGCCAAAATACCAGCAACAGTGTATGAAAACCTTGTGAAGACATACAGAAAACATTTGACCTGTGTCATTGCCAACAAAGGGTATATAACAAAGTATTGAGAAACTTTTGTTATTGACCAAATACTTATTTTCCACCACAATTTGCAAATAAATTCATAAAAAATCCTACAATGTGATTTTCTGGATTTTTTTTTCTCATTTTGTCTGTCATAGTTGACGTGTACCTATGATGAAATTTACAGGCCTCTCTCATCTTTTTAAGTGGGAGAACTTGCACAATTGGTGGCTGACTAAATACTTTTTTTCCCCACTGTATATGCCATCAAATGAACATTTGTATATCAAAAGAAAAAAGACTGGCCTTTGTGTACTGAGATAATCGAAAGGATAAATATTTGTATAAATGGCTATAGCCGTTCACAAACCAGGTCCACCATTTCAGAGTATTTTCAGCTCACTGGTTGAATTGAGCAATCTGTGCCAGCTAAAGCACAATTTGGATTAGCAAAGGTTCCACTGATAGGTCAGCTTAGTCCTTAATGGAGCGGCTTAGGCCTTCTGTACATGATTATAACATTCTTAGCAGCCTATTTCCTTGTGGCCAGATGTTCCGGAATAAACACCAGGGTGTAATCATGTTGCTTTTCCCCTTAAACCCAGGCCTGGTGTGCTCTTTTTGTGACAGGGAAACTAAGCCGCGCATACAGATGTCTAAGTAACTTTCTTAATACAAATAATATAGGAAAAATCTACTTAAATAGGTGGGCAGGTAAAGAGCAGACATTTCAAATGAGCTACTGAACAGTGCTGACATGTTTTGACAGGAATGGTCTTCCTTCCCACTGCAACAGAAATGCATGATAAAAACTAATTATCTTCTGACCAAGGTTCACCCCTCTTCTGCTTAGGAAACAAATACCTTCCATTCATATATTTAATTTAGTCAAACATATATTTTTGAGGAGCCTCCTGCATATGAAGAGCTTCTGTGAGTGGCGTAGGATTCTGAAATAGTATTCCGATACCGTAATTAACGTGGACAGATACTGTCATCTTCAGATTGCAGCAAATAGCTTTCATTCTAAGTGACCACCTTCTACTGCATGTTTAAAGGCTTGCTGGCAGCCCTTTGCTGAGTAACTTTATAAATAGTTGCAGAAAAGAGCTCAAGATTTTGAAGGGAAGGCTATAGCCTACCACACTTAGAAATAATGTATACAAAACTTAGAGATTTATACATTTTTTATGACATGCTTTAATAGAGTATAGAGACAGTTATGACTTAAACCGTATTCATAATTCTCAATATAGCTTTCAATATTTAAAGTGTCATTCGGAGCTCTATTGAACTGATCATGCTGGTTTAATGGAGAAGATTGATAGGTGAGTGAATTATCTCCACATTCTTTGCACAGGCATCTTTGTGTGTCTACTAACCTCTGTGTGATCTCACCCAGACACCAAAAATCGAAGAATATTGTGAATCATCCCATGTACATGATTCCATGAATGACTCCATATCCTGGGGGTAATTAATAAATCAACAACAAAAAGAGACCAGAGGACAACTGGAGGTTCAATATCATGATTAGGGGTAAAGCAGGTTAAACTGACAAAAAATATGTGAAATTCTGACCCCCAATGAAATTGATCATAAATGAAAGGAATCTACAGTAGCTTCTCTAACTTGACGTGTCCTGATTTCATACCTTAAACGACAAAATAATGCCTCAGCAACACGGTAAATGTTTGAAGGTTCCTGCAGGCCAGTTCTTTTCTCACAGATGAAGAAAGTACATTGAATCATGAGCTCATTTGAAGACTGGGGGAACAATTGACAAGTCAGAAATAAATTGAATGGTGATTCATTGGTGGATTTACATTCAAAGCAATGCAACCTCTATATTGTAAGCACTCATCAACACCCACTACAACACAATAAAAAAGGAAGGAAGAAAAACAGTACAGTAAATTGGAGGCCGATGATTAAGGCCGATGATTAAGGCCGATGATTAAGGCTGATGATTAAGGCCAATGATTAAGGCCAATGATTAAGGCCGATGATTAAGGCCGATGATTAAGAATGATGATGATGACAATTCCAAAACTTATCATAACTATAGAATTATCTGCAACTTGGAGCAGATGATCTCAGGGATATCATCAGCATAATTTTTTATTAAATCCATACACTATGAACAGCAAACAAGTGTTTGATATTAAGTTTGTGGGCGAGAGGCTATATCACATCGGTCATATTACACAAACAAATTGACAGTCACAGAGCGTGAGTTGAGTCTTGGCCAGCTCCAAATTCTAGTTTGGATAAAGCAGTGCTGTGGACAAATATAGTTCTGGCTAGGATTGCTGACTCAAGCCAATATCAGGACTCCACTTGTTGAAGTTAAGCAGTTTCCATGGAGTAGTGGGGGATATTATGGGTTTGGCATAAGCTGAGAGAATCGAACAAGCTATTGCTATGTTCTACAATCTAAATGACATTCAGTCTTTGCTTTTCGTGAACTAACACTCACACTTGCCTTTTTCCTACTAGCACTGACTTTGCTGATGGATACTTTATTGAGGAAAAATGTACTTAGATATGTGATTGTCCCACTTAGCTACAGTATCTTAGGATGAATGCACTAACTGTAAGTCACTCTGGATAAGAGCGTCTGCTAAATGACTCAAATGTACAATTCAGAATCTAAAGCCATTTGAATTAATAATAAAATAAAATAAAATTGTATTGGCCACATGCGCCGAATACAACAGGTGCAGACATTACAGTGAAATGCGTACTTACAGCCCTTAACCAACAGTGCATTTATTTTTTTATAAAAAAGTAAAATAAAACAACAACAAAAAAGTGTTGAGAAAAAAGGAGCATAAGTAAAATAAATTAACAGTAGGGAGGCTATATATACAGGGGGGTACCGGTGCAGAGTCAATGTGCGGGGGCACCGGCTAGTTGAGGTAGTTGTAGTAATATGGACATGTGGGTTGAGTTAAAGTGACTATGCATAAATAATTAACAGAGTAGCAGCAGCGTAAAAAGATGGGGTGGGGGTGGGGGAGCAGGGCAAATAGTCCGGGTAGCCATGATTAGCTGTTCAGGAGTCTTATGGCTTGGGGGTAGAAGCTGTTGAGAAGTATTTTGGACCTAGACTTGGCACTCCGGTACCGCTTGCCGTGCAGTAGCAGAGAGAACAGTCTATGACTAGGGTGGCTGGAGTCTTTGACAATTTTGAGGGCCTTCCTCTGACACCGCCTGGTATAGAGGTCCTGGATGGCAGGAAGCTTGGCCCCAGTGATGTACTGGGCCGTACGCACTACCCTCTGTAGTGCCTTGCGGTCGGAGGCCGAGCAGTTGCCATACCAGGCAGTGATGCAACCAGTCAGGATGCTCTCGATGGTGCAGCTGTATAATTTTTTGAGGATATGAGGACCCATGCCAAATCTTTTCAGTCTCCTGAGGGGGAATAGGCTTTGTCGTGCCCTCTTCACGACTGTCTTGGTGTGTTTGGACCATGATAGTTTGTTGGTGATGTGGACACCAAGGAACTTGAAGCTCTCAACCTGTTCCACTACAGCCCCGTCAATGAGAATGGGGGCGTGCTCAGTCCTCTTTTTTTCAACACTCAGACTTAGATTTTTTGATTCCATGATTCCTGGATCAAGAATTCAACTTAATACTTCCTATAGCAAAACATGTATAGTAAAATTACAGTGTGCACTGTACTGTCTAACAGCACTCTGGGTTGGTGACAATGTCTTACAGTATGGGTAACCCAAATTGAGTGTTATCCATGGATGGTTTTATGTCACTTCGTTCGGAGGGTGGTGTGAGCCATATGGGGCTTTCTCTGATGTGAAGTGGTTTTATATATTTTATGCCCACTTGCTTATCCACGCACTAATAGATGTCCTTCACTCTTGTCACTCATGCAGAGGCCTTAGTATGAGAGAGATGTGTTGAGTTTTATCCATCCATGGTCAACTGCAGCCAAATCTCCTTAGTGGCAGGATGAGTGCTCCTAGCAGTTTTTCCCATGCAATCTGTCATATTGTTAATTGGCTCTGCTTAACTGAACCAGATCTGCAAAAATGTCCTGGATGTACATTTTACTCTTTGCTTCTGACATGCTCAGGTGTGACCAGCAATTACTGTTTGGGCTTTATTTTATTCCAATACAATTTTGACTGTGTTTGGGAAAGGTAAATAAATTACATTGAGAGACAACGAGGGAGACTGATCATTTGTACTTGTTTATTCACTATGGTGCTCTGAAGCAGAATACAGGCCATCACATCTGCTTGTTGTTGTAATTGCAACACCAATCATATAATATAGAGGGCTATTGTGAGCAAATTGTATGTGTGTAGCCTGAAGCACTCTCATTCAAATGCACATAAACAAACACAAAGCGAGGAAGATTTAGAAGTAACAACATACGTATTCAAATGAGTGTTAGGTTCCTAGTATTGTACACCTGTATATTTGAGTGCTGAGAAAAACAGTAATGTTTGAAAATAATATTTGCTTAGGGATGGATCTGCAGAGTACGGTTTTGGTTTTGATCTAAGCCACTGAACTTAAAAGAGTGACACAGAAAATGAACTTGAAAGCTGCCGATAATATCTTTTGAATCCTTGAAATGTGATTGCTCCTCTGGCTTTAATCTTGTGAAAAATATGCTAATTTACTGGCCAATGTATAATAATAATGGCCTAATCATGCAGTTTATTATGATATTCCAAGGATCCATAAAGGTTTTTTTTCCTCGCCTTTGTTTTATTTCATGATGTTCTATGTCCAAAGGGCATGTGAACATTGCTTCAGATCTCAGTGCAGCAGTCTGCTGTTGTGGGTAGAGAAAGTGCCAGGCTGTTGGAAGTGGAATGGTCTTCAGGGGATCTCAAGAAGAGAGTGGGAAAAGGTTTTGATCAGGACCAGCTGTCAGTTCTCTCCTTAACTGTTTCATTGAAGCACACAGTTCTTCTGCAGTATAATGGGCTTATTTACAGCAGGGAGGCTGTGTTATGTTTTAATTAAACTCACCTCTCCCTCTTTTCTCACTAGCAAATGGTACGCCAATGTTGTGCTCATTACACGTACCAAGTAAAATTCCTGAAGCTGGGAGATGGAAGTATGCCAGAAAAATGTGTTTTGCACCATGCCCCCGCTTTTCTTCTCAAAATAATGCCTTCATCCACTAACAAAGAAAGAATAAGTCCATTTACAGTATACCTCATGAGAAAAAAATGAATGTTGTTTTCTCCCTGGATAGTACCCACTGTGTGTGGACTGCTCAGAGATTGTACAAATGCCATTGACATGACATGGCTTTGTGGAGTTAGATTCAGTACCAGTGCCATGATGAAGCCAAATGAGAGATTGGAGCAGCTTTTATTACCGTGCCAGTGGTTTATTAGAAATGACCAAGCCTCTCAGCAGCAATGCTTTCTATGCTCCAAGAAACAGCTTGGCCTTATTAGTATCTGGGATGCAAATTAATATGATCCTCCAACTCGTCATGCCTCAAAATGTTATTCTTTAACGGATTTGACAGGGCGTAATGAAACATATTCATTGAGGAAAATGCATGGGCATGTTCCAGAGCCCACTCATAGCGTAGCAGAATACTTCCTCAGTAGGCGTTTTAGAGATGGTCATGAAATGGCACTGTTGGTAGTCTGCGTATTGAAAGAAGAGATGCATTTCCTGAATCTTTTGTAACTGCTCCAGACATGTGAATTTAGCATTCGTTTTGTCTCTATGTGAAATGGTTTAAAGCTGTGATGGTTGGTGGAGTGAACCTATACCCAGTTCACAGTACACTAATAGTGGTACCCGACTTGGCAAAGCAACTATATTACAACAGGTGTTTGTCTGAGTCTGGCCCAACATCTGTAGCCATCTATTGGATGGAGGATTCAAAGGACATTCCATTTGCATGAGAAACACCTGGCAGTAATGATCAGTGCTGTCGTCCTCTTTTTTCCTCTGTATATTAAAAATCATGAAGAGAAGCAATTCAATTGCTTTAAACTTCAAGGCAGTGAAGGAAATGCATTTTGAAAATCTGTTTTTCCTGTTTACAATGTACTACTTCAGAACAGCATGTTTTCAAAGTACTTATTGAAATTACCTTTTCTACCCTCTCATATTGAGAACTGCAGCTTTGTCCTCATAGTAGTCACACAGTTCTTCCTCCTGTCTAAGTTGATACAAGCACAACAACCATGTACTATATATAACCACTGCATCCCCATATTCGTCAGGAGCAGGAAGTGAGTGAAGTCCTTACACTTATGTTAGATAGGACTGGATTCAATCTGTATCGCCGAAGTTCCGCGTTGTGCAATCTCCATATTTTTTTAATTTTTAATTTTTTAAATTAATTACATTGAGCATCATTTATCTGTCATGTCAATGGGATGTTTGTGTCAAAGAGGCATGACACATTACCATTGAGACATGCTAGCTTGTCCTTATGTTTCTATATAGGATGTGCAGTACATAGGTTGTTTCAAGGTGATTCATTGTGGTGTGTTTTATTGAGTTTCTGCTCTCTCTGTGTTTTAGTTCTCAGACACAGTGATGACCCTCACTGCCATCTAACATGCTTTAGACTTTAAATAGCCATCAGCTGAAGACCTTGAAGGGAGAAAAAAATCTTTAGCCATTCATTACCCACCCCACTGAGGAAGTGTGGAACATTGATGGAATATAATGAAAACTAATACTCCTTCCAGTCACTATGCAATCTGTAGGTATGTTTTAAATCCCATTACAGCCTAAGAAATAGCCACAGCCTCTATAGTATCTTGAGCCAAACAGAATCCAGGGGGAAATTACCAATCAGGAGTGCAATACTGTTACAGAAATGACATTACCAGGCCAGAATTGAGGGCCAGTGTCCATGTATGTGTGCATGTGGTGTGAGGGGGGGTCGATATGTACATACAGTGAGGGAAAAAAGATCCCCTGCTGATTTTGTACGTTTGCCCACTGACAAAGAAATTATCAGTCTATAATTTTAATGGTAGGTTTATTTGAACAGTGAGAGACGGAATAACAACAAAAAAATCCAGAAAAACGCATGTCAACAATGTTATAAATGGATTTGCATTTTAATGAGGGAAATAAGTATTTGACCCCCTCTCAATCAGAAAGATTTCTGGCTCCCAGGTGTCTTTTATACAGGTAACAAGCTGAGATTAGGAGCACACTCTTAAAGGGAGTGCTCCTAATCTCAGCTTGTTACCTGTATAAAAGACACCTGTCCACAGAAGCAATCAATCAATCAGATTCCAAACTCTCCACCATGGCCAAGACAAAAGAGCTCTCCGAGGATGTCAGGGACTAGATTGTACACCTACACAAGGCTGGAATGGGCTACAAGACCATCGCCAAGCAGCTTGGTGAGAAGGTGACAACAGTTGGTGCGATTACTCGCAAATGGAAGAAACACAAAATAACTGTCAGTCTCCCTCGGCCTGGGGCTCCATGCAAGATCTCACCTCGTGGAGTTGCAATGATCATGAGAACGGTGAGGAATCAGCCCAGAACTACACGGGAGGATCTTGTCAATGATCTCAAGGCAGCTGGGACCATAGTCACCAAGAAAACAATTGGTAACACACTACGCCGCGAAGGACTGAAATCCTGCAGCGCCCGCAAGGTCCCCCTGCTCAAGAAAGCACATATACATGCCCGTCTGAAGTTTGCCAATGAACATCTGAATGATTCAGAGGAGAACTGGGTGAAAGTGTTGTGGTCAGATGAGACCAAAATGGAGCTCTTTGGCATCAACTCAACTCGCCGTGTTTGGAGGAGGAGGAATGCTGCCTATGACCCCAAGAACACCATCCCCACCGTCAAACATGGAGGTGGAAACATTATGCTTTGGGGGTGTTTTTCTGCTAAGAGGACAGGACAACTTCACCGCATCAAAGGGACGATGGACAGGGCCATGTACCGTCAAATCTTGGGTGAGAACCTCCTTCCCTCAGCCAGGGCATTGAAAATGGGTCGTGGATGGGTATTCCAGCATGACAATGACCCAAAACACACGGCCAAGGCCACAAAGGAGTGGCTCAAGAAGAAGCACATTAAGGTCCTGGAGTGGCCTAGCCAGTCTCCAGACCTTAATCCCATAGAAAATCTGTGGAGGGAGCTGAAGGTTCGAGTTGCCAAACGTCAGCCTCAAAACCTTAATGACTTGGAGAAGATCTGCAAAGAGGAGTGGGACAAAATCCCTGCTGAGATGTGTGCAAACCTGGTGGCCAACTACAAGAAACGTCTGACCTCTATGATTGCCAACAAGGGTTTTGCCACCAAGTACTAAGTAATGTTTTGCAGAGGGGTCAAATACTTATTTCCCTCATTAAAATGCAAATCAATTTATAACATTTTTGACATGTTTTTTTGTTTGTTATTCTGTCTCTCACTGTTCAAATAAACCTACCATTAAAATTATAGACTGATGATTTCTTTGTCATTGGGCAAACGTACAAAATCAGCAGGGGATCAAATACTTTTTTCCTTCACTGTAACACGATGTGTTTCTCCCAGTAAATTTGATTATTTGCAAAGAGAACAGTTCATTTAGAATGTGTCCAGGATGCAAATGATTGATGTGGCTATATTGTACCATCTTAGGTCTATGCTGATGACAATCTAAATTGAGAAAACAATTGTTTTATCTGAGATTTATGGAGAACACCGTACACTCTGTATCTGTGAAAGTGGAATCATTTATTTTGAAGGAATGGAACAATTATGAGCTTTAGTTTTCACAAATTCAAAGAAAATATAGCATGACTAAGATTATAATTACTTGTATACAGCAAGGAGATTATAAAATATGATCAAATCAATAGCATTTATTACGTGTTCATAAACTTGTATTGTATTTCATATTTCTATTTGGTGTAAGTATATAAAGGCTATACAATTCACAGGTTTTAAGGTGGCCAATTTAGAGCATAATCATGTCTAAACAAATAGAACAAGGATTGCAATGAAAAACAATGTAAACATTTAATATCGATTTGCTTGAGGCAAACATAATGCTTTGGTATCCATAGAGAAAAAAGAGAAACTGTAGGAACTAATCTCTCTTTTGTATGTATGAATTACATTTGCTTCCACATTGATTTATCCCCCAACTTAGTCTCAGAGACAAAGTTGAACATAATATTTGCAGCACTGGCAAATGGTTTCCCGTTATCCCTGAGATAAATCTCTCAAGGCAGGGGCATTTCTGTTCTACCACAAATGATCACAAAGAATCTCATAATTAATCACTATTCCCTTCAATGAACAGCCTCTAACCTTAAACATGGGATAGAGGGAAAGAAAATGAATGTGTCTTACACACAATGCAGAAGGTGAAGTGAATGCTAAGGAATGAAACTCAAGGCAGGCACACAGTGTGGGGCACACAGAATAAATGTATGACAAAACAATACCCCAGGCACCAGCAGTATTAATGATATGCAGTGAACTCATTATTAAAGTTCCAAAACAGCTCCTGGAGTAACACAGATGGAGCCAATTAGGCAATGTGCATACTTGCTCACTTGCCGTTACATCTTCTGTTTCTTTTATCTTGCACATATTACTCCACGGATTAAATAAGCTGTATGTTTCTCCTCGCTACATAATGTCCAGTGATAATAACATTTATTTCACTTGTAATTTCAAATGATTTATTGCTCCATAAATACCACATTTGCTTGTACCCTGTCCTTGAGTACCTCATTTGTGTTGCAGTAGGTGCAGAGAGTTCAGTATTAACGGAGCTGAGCTAACTGCTGCTTTGTGTTCACAGAGACCTGATGCCTTCGACGTTGGAGGGACAGATCACCATGGAGAAGACACCCAGCTACTTTGTGACTAGCCACGCCCCCAAGCGCATCCACACGATGGCCAGGGACATCAAATTAATCATCGTGGTCCGCAACCCCGTCACCAGGGCCATTTCAGACTACACTCAGACTCTGTCCAAAAAACCTGAGATCCCAACCTTTGAGGTTTTGGCCTTTAAGAACCGGACGCTGGGCCTAATAGATGCGTCGTGGAGTGCTCTACGTATAGGGATCTACGCACTCCACTTGGAGACGTGGATGCAGTACTTCCCTCTCGCCCAGATGCACTTTGTCAGTGGAGAGAGGCTTATCGTTGATCCCGCTGGCGAGATGGGCAAGGTACAGGACTTTCTGGGACTCAAGCGGATCGTCACGGATAAACACTTTTACTTCAACAAAACTAAGGGATTTCCTTGTCTCAAGAAGCCAGAGGACAGCAGCACCCCGAGATGTCTCGGCAAATCTAAGGGGAGAACTCACCCTAAAATTGACCCAGACGTTATCCGCCGACTGCACAAGTTCTTCAAACCCTTTAACATGATGTTCTACCAAATGACTGGCCAGAACTTTGAGTGGGAGTTGGAGGGGGGCAGTGACTCTTGGAGCTCTCAGAACTAACAGACTGCTGCCCCATGACACAGCCACAGCTACACCACCAGCCTTCTCAATAACACAACTACTGTCTGTCCCTACCTCTTCATCCTCTGAGAGAGTGCTTGAGTACGTCAATCAATCATGGCTGTCTTTGCAAAAGTGTCTATATCCATAGAAAAAAATAGTTTACTGACATGCTTCTATTCTCTCCCTCAATACTAATGTTGTTGATGGTGGCAAAACATTATTGTACATACTATACATAAAATAATATTTATATTTGTGAAGAGGAGATTATTTTATTCCTTTTGTTTTAAAAACATAGAGCTGATATATGAATCATGTCGACTATGACGATGCATGCATGCGATAAGTTAAGTGTCCTTACCTCCTGAGCCCTAAGGGTGTATTCTGCCTGCTTCTTCTCCCTTTAGTTTTCATGCAGTTTGTTGCCCTCTCACCCACACCCACCAGCGTACAGTACAAAACAGTCATACTACTCAGATGACTGAGGCCATGAAGTATACTGGATGATTTATTTCAACACTCCCATTCAGCTGTAGAGATAAAATAAAATAAATGAGTCTTACAGTACAATAATCCCTTGACATGACACTCATGTCGTATTTGAGGTTGTCCATGTATGTATTATAAACAGAGACAATCCCTTTTTTGTCAATCCAAGTTTACCAAGGCATAGCTTTAATTTACTCAGAATCCATATTTTTGTTGACCTGCACTCGTAAATAACATGTTTTAAACAAATGTACAGTACATATATTTCAAATTGTTTTGTATATCATCATTTGTGAGGCTAGAATTGGCATACAGTATACTGTATCAACTAGAATGCATTTCTTACAAACATCAAGGGATTACTGTAAATGTCACACCCATTCAAAGTATGCCCACTAATCTGAAGTAACAGTATTTTGAGGTGTGCACAAAGTATATTATAAATGAAGGAAACTATTCTAAAAACTTTTTTATATAGAGCTATTATATGATAAATGTGACAGAACTACTACAAAACAAAATGTGTAGTGAGATTTGCAAGCCAATAGGGTTCTCCTGTTATGGTTAAGTCGATGAGGTGAAGAACAACAGAGGAGGACCCAACAGAAGGGTGTTAACAAACATCTGGTGCCACGCAGTCTTCTGTCATTAAGAGATTCATGGATTAATTAAGTAAACCTGGAACAGCATTGTCAATGTCAAAGT
This sequence comes from Coregonus lavaretus, assembly GCF_964263955.1. Taxonomy (NCBI): domain Eukaryota; kingdom Metazoa; phylum Chordata; class Actinopteri; order Salmoniformes; family Salmonidae; genus Coregonus; species Coregonus lavaretus. Next base: position 15,094,217 of record NC_140015.1, on the reverse strand, counting down.
GATGATTTGCTTCAGACAAAATGCTATTATGCACAGGTTTACCCAGTAAATCTCCCATATTGTTATGACAGTATCATGTATCTGACTGGAATATAAGTCTGTCTGTTGAGGAAACATTATGCACATCATCGCATCGTAACCCACTTGTGCTGATCCTCATCCAAGTTTGTATACATGGCACGGATTATAATAACAGAGTTTTACAGTGCTTTTCTGCTTTTCTATAAATGTTACTTTATGTTTCACTCCATGAAATAAGAACCGTCATCCTTTTTGCATAGCTTGCTGTGCTTCTGTCTGCTGTCTTACTACTGTCTCTGGACTTTTCATCAATTGAGACAATCAATACAGTCAATGAGTCAATAAATACAGTCTTCTACACATCAATGGTCGCCCACAGCTATGATGCATTACACTGTTAATCTTCCCTGTTTTCTGGCGGCCATGACAGGGTGGATAGGTTCACTCTCTGCCGGCCTCCCTGTCACCCAGGGGAGGCTGGGTGCAGCAGCTAGTTACACAGAGCAATTGATTCAATCAAGGTAAGAACTATACTACCCTTTCTAGCACTGAGCCTGAACACTTACCTCAGAGCCTCAGTTTCCCAGTCACACTTTCCACTGAGGCTTCTCTGTGCAGATATCCCCTGGTGTCTTCCTCTGAACCTCTTTCTCTCTCTCCGTCCCGGAGCACACTCCCCCATTCCTCACATGATTCTTACTGTCTAGCACTACTCTCTTTGTTCCGTTTAGAACAGAGATGTGGGCTCATAAATAACATTGTTTATAGTTTGACTACTTTGGGGAAAATGGTAGGTTGCATCAAATAATCAAATCAGAATGGGATTCTGCTGCCTGTTTTAATAATGTGTTTGTTTTACTCTGATGAAGAAACTGCATTGAATGCATATGAAATGGGATTTCTTGCAAAAATAATACTTTCCATTTGGCAAATAAACACAAACAAAATATTCTAGCTAGCTAATCACTATATTGCACACAAAAAATGTAACAAACTTTCAGATATTGCTTGGAGAAGTTCTTTCTCCCTTGTAATTAGGGTCCATGCTATTAAGGCAATTGATTTCTGCTGAGTCAGTGTGCTTGAGAAACTAGGGCTGCACAACTAAGATATAAAACAGGAGGGTTGAGAGGAAAAAATGGGAACAGAAGACGGTGACATTATAAACACATACAGTACCAGTCAAAACTTTGGACACACCTACTCATTCAAGGATTTATTTTTAACTATAGTGGGGGAAAAAAGTATTTAGTCAGCCACCAATTGTGCAAGTTCTCCCACTTAAAAAGATGAGAGAGGCCTGTAATTTTCATCATAGGTACACGTCAACTATGACAGACAAAATGAAAAAACAAAATCCAGAAAATCACATTGTAGGATTTTTAATGAATTTATTTGCAAATTATGGTGGAAAATAAGTATTTGGTCACCTACAAACAAGCAAGATTTCTGGCTCTCACAGACCTGTAACTTCTTCTTTAAGAGGCTCCTCTGTCCTCCACTCGTCACCTGTATTAATGGCACCTGTTTGAACTTGTTATCAGTATAAAAGACACCTGTCCACAACCTCAAACAGTCACACTCCAAACTCCACTATGGCCAAGACCAAAGAGCTGTCAAAGGACACCAGAAACAAAGTTGTAGACCTGCACCAGGCTGGGAAGACTGAATCTGCAATAGGTAAGCAGCTTGGTTTGAAGAAATCAACTGTGGGAGCAATTATTAGGAAATGGAAGACATACAAGACCACTGATAATCTCCCTCGATCTGGGGCTCCACGCAAGATCTCACCCCGTGGGGTCAAAATGATCACAAGAACGGTGAGCAAAAATCCCAGAACCACACGGGGGGACCTAGTGAATGACCTGCAGAGAGCTGGGACCAAAGTAACAAAGCCTACCATCAGTAACACACTACGCCGCCAGGGACTCAAATCCTGCAGTGCCAGACGTGTCCCCCTGCTTAAGCCAGTACATGTCCAGGCCCGTCTGAAGTTTGCTAGAGTGCATTTGGATGATCCAGAAGAGGATTGGGAGAATGTCATATGGTCAGATGAAACCAAAATAGAACTTTTTGGTAAAAACTCAACTCGTCGTGTTTGGAGGACAAAGAATGCTGAGTTGCATCCAAAGAACACCATACCTACTGTGAAGCATGGGGGTGGAAACATCATGCTTTGAGGCTGTTTTTCTGCAAAGGGACCAGGACGACTGATCAGTGTAAAGGAAAGAATGAATGGGGCCATGTATCGTGAGATTTTGAGTGAAAACCTCCTTCCATCAGCAAGGGCATTGAAGATGAAACGTGGCTGGGTCTTTCAGCATGACAATGATCCCAAACACACCGCCCGGGCAATGAAGGAGTGGCTTCGTAAGAAGCATTTCAAGGTCCTGGAGTGGCCTAGCCAGTCTCCAGATCTCAACCCCATAGAAAATCTTTGGAGGGAGTTGAAAGTCCGTGTTGCCCAGCGACAGCCCCAAAACATCACTGCTCTAGAGGAGATCTGCATGGAGGAATGGGCCAAAATACCAGCAATAGTGTGTGAAAACCTTGTGAAGACTTACAGAAAACGTTTGACCTGTGTCATTGCCAACAAAGGGTATATAACAAAGTATTGAGAAACATTTGTTAATGACCAAATACTTATTTTCCACCATAATTTGCAAATAAATTCATAAAAAATCCCACAATGTGATTTTCTGGATTTTGTTTTCTCATTTTGTCTGTCATAGTTGACGTGTACCTATGATGACAATTACAGGCCTCTCTCATCTTTTTAAGTGGGAGAACTTGCACAATTGGTGGCTGACTAAATACTTTTTTCCCCCACTGTAAGTATCTTCTCTTTGCGCACCAAAGCACAGTCCACAGTCGGTGGAGTAGTCTAGTGCTTTGATACACCATGCGAGAGTTCCATTGCATGAAAGGCATGCAAAGCTGTCCTCCACATGTTTCTCCCTATGGGGGTCATGTGGTGTGTGTGGTTCGGCACCGTGGTGGGGTGAGGAGACAGAGGAGAGAGGAGCTCTACTTAGATGACAGGAGGAGCCTCGCCCACTCATCACAACCACTATTGTTTCGCTGTCATCATGCTCCATTAATGTACAAATGAATGTCTGTCACTCAATACCTGTAAGGAGATAAAAGAGTCCATATAATTCCTCGCAGGTGGCATCCACAGTACTTCACAGTAGCCTACTGTCCAATACAAAAAGCTCTTTATACACATAGCCTAGCTCATAGAATGACGGAGAAGAACATTAAGGCATGAACATAAACAACAATGTATGCAAATCTACCCTTGGAAAACCGATAAACTAAGGGCTGGATTAAATCCGGAGTGGGGAAGAACCGAGATATAGTGCAATTGAAATGTAAAGGTAATTTCTGATATAGCCGATATACTGTATGCAGGTTTTACCGTAAATGCAGTCTCTGGGTGTTTCTCAAAATGCATACTACTGTGCTCCGAGCACGCAAATTGGAGCACGGGAGGGTCGGAGTATGAGTCCAAATCCAAGTATGTGAAACAGAGCACGGAGGGCACTTCTCGAATGCGTACTCCATTTGTACATATTTTGAAGCATGATTCGATGCAAGCTTTAACGGAAAGTATGCAATGAAATATGACACCACCAGGTAAAAAAATACGCAAAATTTATTGAAATCATTATTTGAGCTGAAGCGAGAGAAAATACACTATTTCCTACTCACATCTCATATGTTGCCTAACTACAATATTTCATCTTGATACGTTAATAAATACATGCTGTGCTAATTTTGGCATGTTTGCCTGCCTGCGTACCGTAGATCTCAAGCCCATAATAAGTCAAAAGAGCTAACTGGCTAGCTACTAATGTTAGCTAGCCACGAAGAATTGTTAGCTAGCTACCCACGAAGAATTGACATCTATCTTGCATAATATTAGTTTGAGGTATTTTTGCCTGTTAAACTATCTGGTTAGCTACATAATTACAATTCACATATAGCTAGCTGATTGTTATGAAGTAAATCGGTTGCTTTGTGTATATCTTGTTCCATCTTTACTGCCATTGTCCTGGCTGGAAGATGGTTCAGTGAATGGGTAAGTCCGAAGGTCAATAGGGCTAACTGGTTAGCTAGCTAGCCACAAAAAATGTACATCTACCTTACATAACATTAGTTTTAGGTAATTTTTGCCTGTTTAACTAGCTGGCTAGCTCGATTATTACGATTCACATATCTAGCTGATAATGATGAAGTAAAACGTTTGCTTTGTATATACATTTACATTTACATCATTTAGCAGACGCTCTTATCCAGAGCGACTTACAAATTGGTGTCTTGTTTTCGTCTATTGTTGCCATTGTCCTGGCTGGAAAAAGGTTCAGTGAATGGGGAGGTGAAGCCTGAGGTAATACAGTAGGGGGAGTGCGAGTGCTTCTCAAATGTAATTTTTTATACATTCTCCACACTCTCGTCCTCACAAGAACGTACTCTGAGAATGCACTCGTAGCATGAGAGTGTGGAGCGCGGTAGTATGCATATTGAGAAACACCCTCTGCGATCGCGGGAATATTGCCTTTAAATTTCAATCGTGCTATAATGCGGATCTTTCGCACTCCGGTTTGAATCCATCCCTTACTTTCTCTCTCTAGTGAAATTGTTACATCATTTTGTTTTTTTGTAATTCAAGATTGGGCCTTTAAAAACAATCATTTGTCATAAAATATGTTAGGAGACAGGGTCCTTTTTAACACAGGAGAGTAGTTTACCATATCTAGAAAGAATCATTCTAGTTAGCTACATTGCAGTCCAATCTTACTCTGACTGGCTAAAAGCAAAATGTAATCTCGAATGGAAACAAACAATTACTGTAAAGTACAATAGAATGCATCTCAACAGGATCCAGCATATCATTTACATGACCTTAACTCATCTTGTCTAGAGTCATGGAACATTTATGATCTAGCGATCACTGTAGGAGTGGGGGGACCTAAATAAGTCAACTGTTGTTGTAGAGGAGGGGGAGGGGTAAGCTTGTTTTTCATCCCCGTCTCTGAGTATCAATTACAACACTATTTACAGTGCATGGAGGCCCGTATTGTCTGGGATCACCCTTCTGTTGCCACCAGGACAAAGTGTTGTCTAAATAAGAAGCATTATTTTTTCCAATCAATATCTCTCTGCATCCGAGATGCTCCTCCTCCTTAAGGAGACTAATTTCTTGATCCATCATTGTTGGTAATGGGCTCATTAATACACTGTTGATTCATTTTCTGCTGAGTGGATATTAACCTTTTGCCAGCAATCATTAATTATGTTTGTCAGAGGTGTGGTCAGTATGTATTGTGAACTAGATTCTTGGAGGCCAAATAAACACACCTCTAAAAGAGCGACTGAACACACTGATTCTGCATGTGTTTCTCTGTTGCTCGTTAAGAAAAAAGAGATTTCAGTCTTGGGGGTGTGGTTCGATGTGGCTGTTACTGATGTTTGTCCCCCATGAGACACCATAGGAACAAAGACAGTATTACTGCCTCAAAATAGTCAGAATGAATCTAATATAACTCAAGAAATCTGTAATGAATTTGGACATTTTTTGCCGAGGAGGTTTTGGTCGTGCAATTTTACATCTAGTTAAGGTGTGTATTGCAGTATTTGTCATGTGCAATGAATTGTTTTATGCAAACAAAGTCAGATCCGAGGTCCTGATGAGCAAGTCTGTCTCACTGTCTGTGTGTTCTGTGGTAGGAATGGAGAGAGCTCAATCATTTCAGCTGTGTATCGTATTAAGCCTGTTGCATCCTTCCCAGTCAAAACAGCACATATATTATGACAACATTTAGTGACGTTTTTGTTCGTTTTGGTGTTTGGCCGATTTTTTTTTGTCTGTTCGAGCACACCATTTTCTTTCTTGAGGCAACTCGAAGTTCGGTAGCCGAAGTCTACGCCACTTCGTCGATGATTGGTCAACAGTACTACTAGTAGGATTAATGGGATTCTTCAATGAAGTGTTTGTTGTCATTCTATGAGAGATGACTAGTTTTAATGGAAAAAATTCAAGTGAGCATTGTCTGAATCAAAACCCAACCCTCAAGTAAGTCATGAAGAACTCACTTACAAAACTCTGTTTTGGACGAGAGTGACTTTATGAAAGATATTATCCTATTTACACTTTGTAGTCAATAAATGTTTCTGACTAATATCGATGTCACATAGGCCATTTTCTATCAGATAAATTTCACTTCAGTTGCGCTTTAAAAGACTTCTCATGTAACGCCTCTACATAAATATCATCAAATGGAAATATTACAGTTCACTGCATTTACTGTCTGTTGATTACAATTGCCATACCTATATACTCGCTACTCTCTCCCTGTTCATATTCTGTTTTCATTTGTACACAATCGTGTAGGTTTGCCCTGAAAGTGGCAACAGTGGTCCCTCATGTTGCTTTGTTCAGTGATGCATGCCTTCGGGGGCAATTATTATGCTCTGAAAAATCTAAAACTCATGGTATGTGATCTAAATGCCTGGCCTGATGCATCTGATAACTGCTTCATGTAAGGGGATAAGGTCAGGTTAGGTATAGGCATGCTAGCGATTGGTCAATGTAAGGGTTTGAGGACGCCTGGGATGTTAAAAGTCTGCAACTGGAATATAAACCACTTATGTTCTCAAAATAACTTCACCAATTATGCACTCACTAGATATCGCATACAATGCAGCACTTCTTTCTTTTCTTAATTAGGCTTAGTGCCCATCCATCAATAACTCCTATTCTCCTATGAGGGTTTGGTCTCCCCTCTCATTTGTCAACCAAGTAAAAGATTCTTAGCCTAATTAGAAGGTATGTTTTTCATGAGGGTATTGAGGGTAACAATTATCAATGTTTGTTGATTTTTAAAGAAAGACATCTTGCTCGCTACAAGAGACTCACTCCGACTTCATTGCAACGACATGGAAGGACACATTTGGGTGAGTTGTACAAGGTTATTCATCTTTTATCAGATGTGTTATATGAATGACTTCATTATTGCATCTGAGCTCCTAGAGTGTGCGGCTCTCTTTTTCTTTTTCAATGAATGACCTAAAACGGATTCACTATTCCAACAGCATTATTTCAATGAGTTTATGACCCATTTGTGTCATGGGGAATGTCACTAATGAGAGACCTACTTCACGTTGTTTCTTGAATCATCGATTTTTTATGAAAGATCAAATGTTATTTGTATATGTTGTTTGACTATAGACCTATGACTCTAATGTATTTTTTCACCAATCTATGATGCATACATTTGCATTATGATTACTATCAGAAGCCTTTTAATTTCCTCTCTATGATCCTCTTGCATGCAATGAAAAGAAAATACATCTCTGGAGAATTGTCTACATAATCTTCATATTCTGTGAGGTACAGTAATTTTGCATGAACAATAAACCCTAAGTAGGTGATTAATTAGTCCTATCTGTTCTCACTAAACTAAGTCAACCTGTCTCCCTTGGAGGTAACCATACAGTATCAGCCTCCTTCAAGTCACATGTAAAAACCAGCTTTCTTTAGATTTTTCTAATCACCCAACAGTTTCATTTAGATGTAATCAGCCTAACACCATTCATAAAAACGTCTGAGGAATTAACGTTTGACAAAGGTTGGACAATTTCCATTTATCAGATATACATATTGTTTTGTATAGCCTTTTAATTCGAATGCTTATTGAGTTTGAGGTTGATGGTATGTGGTTTGTAATGTTAAACATATAGTACACAGTAAAGTAAACACAGTAGGATGGATCTTGTGTATTGGGAGGAATTATCTGCCAGAATGCAACTATAATCTGCTTTATGAAGATTGTCATCCAAGCTACCCCTCTTAGTGTAGATCATGCACTAAATTATTTGGAAAGCCTCCATTATTAAATAGCCTCCTGTCCTATTTCTGAAAGTGTTACTTGAAATGAACGATGATAATGGAAATGCTTACCCTGATGGTTAACATTTATTTAGAATTGCCCCAGGTATTATTTGAATAATTTATACAACTTTTCTGGGAGGTTTTATGCCGTTGTTAATCATAACACGTACATATTTGTTTAACATTGTTATGATTTTAAATGACCAGTGATACAAAATGTATTGACTTAGCTAGTTACCTGCATTGAAAGACAGTTAAATGCACACAATTTTCCACAATAGTAGGGTTAGAAATCTCTGGTTGGCATTTCAGAGCATTTGCAGAAAAGGCATGTCACTCTGGACATTTCCAATGCATATGCATTTCACGTTTTTTGCAAGTGACAGTGAGAAGGGTACAACATGTTCAAGAACCTCATTTCGAACACCTACAGGCAATACAAGAGCTGACACAAAAGCTGAGGTACACAGGCAAAGTTTAAATGTATTAGGGCTCTGTTCAATCTGTTAAACTGAAGCGTTACAGATTCCGCAATAGAAATGTTAAAGTAATTTCCGATTGAGCCGACATATGCAGCTTTTACCGTGAATGCAGTCTCCACTAAAGCGGGAACATTGCCTTTAAATTTCAATCGCGCTGTAAAGCTGAATTTCCGTGATGCGGATTGAATAGAGCCCGTAGAGAGATACACTGACAGAAGGCAGGACGCCAAAAGTTGCACCAGGTTTTCTCATGTTTCGACATTGGACTGTCGTTCTGTTCCATCCTAACCCTGACACTACATAAATGATGCAAAAATAAAGTGATGTCAGTTCTCTGAGGGAAGAGTGCCTAAAGCAAGCATACTTGACAAACCACAGACACCTGGCACAAACAAACAAGGTGAGAAGTGTTGTCAGTGAGCAACAACAGAATTGGTGACCGCGTCTTACCATCTCAACGTTGGTGGCTGTCATCTATGTTTGTTGATCCACATTTTGCCAGTCATTATTATATTTTCATTATATAGCTGAGGTGCAGTTAACTCTAATGAACATAGCAGAGGTAACTGGGTCTTCCTTTCCTGTGGCAGTCCTCATGAGAGCCAGTTTCATCATAGCGCTTGATGGTTTTTGCGACTGCACTTGAAGAAATGTTCAAAGTTCTTGAAATGTTCCGTATTGACTGACCTTCATGTCTTCAAGTAATGATGGACTGTCATTTCTCTTTGCTTATTTGAGCTGTTCTTGCCATAATATGGACTTGGTCTTTTACCAAATAGGGCTATCTTCTGTATACCACCCCTACCTTGTCACAACACAACTGATTGGATCAAACACATTAAGAAGGAAAGAAATTCCACTAATTAACTTTTAAGAAGGCACACCTGTTAATTGAAATGCATTCCAGGTGACTACCTCATGAAGCTGGTTGAGACAATGCCAAGAGTGTGCAAAGCTGTCATCAAGGCAAAGGGTGGCTACTTTGAAGAATCTCAAATGTAAAATATATTTTGATTTGTTTAACACTTTATTGGTTACTACATGATTCCATATGTGTTATTTCATAGATTTGATGTCTTCACTATTATTCTACAAAGTAGAAAATAGTAAAAATAAAGAAAAACTCTTGAATGATTAGGTGTGTCCAAACCTTTGACTGGTACTGTATAGTGTACATGTTAGTACATACACACAAAAATTAGGTCACATGGGGAGAGACGTTGTGCCGTTCGGTGTTGCTTTGTTAGTTTTTTGCTGTTCACTTGCACTATATGAGATGGAAGGGAGTTCCGTGCAGTCATGGCTCTATATAATACTGTACATTTTCTTGAATTTGTTCTGGACCTGGGGACTGTGAAGAGATCCATTGTGGCATGTCTAGTGGGGTAAGTATGTAAGAGCTATATGTAAGTTGATTATACAGACAATTTGGAATTTTCAACACATTAATATTTCTCACAAAAACAAGAATTGAGCCAAGAGAGACTGATATGCATACTGTTGGCATTAGCATTCTGTGTACAATGAAGGGCAAGACGTGCTGATCTGTTCTGGGCCATCTGCAGCTTTTCTAGGTCCTTCTTTGCAGCACTTGACCATATCACTGGGCAATAGTCAAGATTAGATCAAACTTGGGCCTGCAGGACATGGTCAACTGTGGTGTTAAAATTGCTGAGCATCTTTGTATCACAGACATACATCTCCCAATCTTTACAACAATTGAATCAATATGCCTTGACCATGACAATTTACATTCTAAGGTGACACCAATAAGTTTAGTCTCCTGAACTTACTCAACAGCCATATCATTCATTACCAGATTCAGCTGAGGTCTAGAACTTAGGGAATGATTTGTACCAAATACAATACTTTTAGTTTTTGATACACTACTGGTCAAAAGTTTTGGAACACCTACTCATTCAAGGGTTTCTCTTTATTTTTACTATTTTCTACATTGTAGGATAATAGTGAAGACATCAAAACTATGAAATAACACATATAGAATCATGTAGTAACCAAAAAGTGTTAAACAAATTAAAATATATTTGAGATTCTTCATATAGCCACCCTTTGCCTTGATGACAGCTTTGCACACTCTTGGCATTCTCTCAACCAGCTTCACCTGGAATGGTTTTCCAACAGTCTTGAAGGAGTTCCCACATATGCTGAGCACTTGTTGGCTGCTTTTCCTTCACTCTGCGGTCCGACTCATCCAAATCGATCTCAATTTGGTCGGGGGATTGTGGAGGCCAGGTCATCTGATGCAGCACTCCATCACTCTCCTTCTTGGTAAAATAGCCCTTACACAGCCTGGAGGTGTGTTGGGTCATTGTCCTGATGAAAAACAAATGATAGTCCCACTAAGCCCAAACCAGATGGAAGGGCGTTTCGCTGAAGAATGCTGTGGTAGTCATGCTGGTTAAATGTGCCTTGAATTCTAAATAAATCACAGACAGTGTCACCAGCAAAGCACCCCCACACCATAACACCTCCTCCTCCATGCTTTACGGTGGGAAATACACATGCAGACATCATCCATTCACCCACACCGCCTCTCACAAAGACACTGCAGTTGGAACCAAAAATCTCCAATTTGGACTCCAGACCAAAGGACACATTTCCACCGGTCTAATGTCCATTGCTCGTGTTTCTTGGCCCAAGCAAGTCTCTTCTTTTTATTGGTGTCCTTTAGTAGTGGTTTCTTTGCAGCAATTTGACCATGAAGGCCTGATTCACACTGTCCCCTTTGAACAGTTGATGTTGAGATGTGTCTGTGACTTGAACTCTGCGAAGCATTTATTTGGGCTTCAATTTCTGAGGCTGGTAACTCTAATGAACTTATCCTCTGCAGCAGAGGTAACGCTTGGTCTTCCATTCCTTTGGCGGTCCTCATGAGAGCCAGTTTCATCATAGCGCTTGATGGTTTTTGCGACTGCACTTGAAGAAACTTTCAAAGTTCCTGAAATGTTCCCTATTGACTGACCTTCATGTCTTAAATTAATGATGGACTGTCATTTCTCTTTGCCTATTTGAGCTGTTCTTGACATGATATGTTCTTGTTCTTTTACCAAATAGGGTCTATCTTCTGTATACCCCCCCTACCTTGTCACAACACAACTGATTGGCTCAAACGCGTTAAGACAGAAATGAATTCCACTAATTAACTTTTAAGAAGGCACACCTGTTAATTTAAATGCATTCCAGGTGACTACATCATGAAGCTGGTTGAGAGAATGACAAGAGTGTGCAAAGCTATCATCAAGGCAAAGGGTGGCTATTTGAAGAATCTCAATTATAAAATATATATTGATTTATTTAACACTATTTTTGTCACTACATGATTCCGTATGTGTTATTTCATAGTTTTGATGTCTTCACTATAACGCTACATTGCAGAAAATAGCAAGAATAAAGAAAAACCCTTGAATGAGTAGGTGTGTCCAAACTTTTGACTGGTAGTGTATATAACTTTCAAAATACAGAAATACATACAGTATGATGCAAAATAGAACTTCTACATTCAAGACAGGAGAAACAAATTGATTCAGAAGATAATAAAACACGTTTATTTTAGTTACCTTTTTCTCAACTTGCTTATATTACTTTCTAGCACGTCAAGCTAACTTACAGAGTGGGTAGCTAGCTAGTCAGCTATCTTTGTAGCCATGGATTGTGCACCTTCCATTGTTTAGCTAAGTAGCTAGCTATCTATGCACCTAGCTAGCTGGTTGATGTTTTCCTTTTGCAATCAGGGCAGAGGAAAGCAACATTCATCTCCACAAATGCTGTTTACATACTGAATGAAGCACTTAAGGGACCTTCATGGGCACCATTCACTTTTTCACTTAATTTAAGGTGGACATTCACATTAAAATGTTTTGTGTAACTGACTTAAAGTTAAGGAAACTTTAAGGGAAAAGATAAGGGGAAAATGTACTTAAGATGTTTTATGCAACCGGTCCCTGGTCCCTTTTCCCTCACCCACCATTAAGGCCAGAGAGACCCTCACTAAAATGACTGATGCTGATGACCCAGAGGCCTATCTCTTGACATTTGAGAGAGTGGCAGAGAGAGGATTATGGGACCGGATGACACCTACTTGTAGCCCCTATCTCACAGGAGAAGTGTAACAAGTCTATCAGGATCTGGAGACAGTAGAGGCCAATAACTATGACCATTTGAAGGAGGAGATCTTAAGCAGATCATGGCTCAACCCCTTTTCCAGCGCCCAATGATTCAGAACCTGGAAATACCAAGCTGCCCAGGCAACCCGGGCCCAATTATACCACCTAAGGTGGCTTGGGAAAAATTGGCTGAAGCCTCAAGTCAACTCTGTGGATGAGGTGATTGACAAAATAGTCCTGGACCGGTTCATGAGAGGCCTTTCCTACAATCTGCGCAAAGCAGCCACCCAACAATGCCCTCAGACTCACCAGGACATGATTCAGCTGGTGGAAAAGTTGGAGGCCTCAAAAGATGCACATAAGTCAAACAAACAGGAACAAACTCCACCTCTGAAGAAATAAGCCGACACACAAGCTTTTTCCTCAAGAAAATAGCCTGCCAAAACAGCCGCTTATTTCCCAGCGAGAGAGGATTGACGTAATGTCGTCTGGTGCGGAAAATGTGGGGCCAAGGGACACCATACTCCCAACTCACAAATGTTGACTAACAGATGAGCCAATGCTTACAGACCCAGGAGTGGCTGGACAACCCCTCATTGCCACCTGTCATACCTGAGAGATGACGGAAGTGAGGTAGCAGCTCGCAAGTATCCAGTGCAGGTGGACTCCCATAACCTACTGTCTTCCTTGGACACTGGTAGTGCCGTGACTCAAATACAGCCAGAATGGATTCCTGTATGGTCTCTTCGAAACCACAACTCCCTACCCCTCTCCTGCATCCATGGGGACACCAGGCACGTCCCAACAGCCTGCATCCAGCTCAACGCTGATTGTGCGGCATGGACTGTCATTGCAACGGTGATGCCAGAATTGATGACCCCTCTGCTCCTGGGTCGAAACTGCCAGGGATTTGACAGTCTTTAAGGCTGCTGGGGTAAGCAAAAATCCCTCTCGCACTATCTCTGGTCTTCGCCACACTCATAGACACAAGCCTTTGCTGCCTGTTGAAAAGGGGCAACATACTAAAACCCATTCTCGTCAGTGGAGGTGCTGCAAGGTGATGCCCTACAACCAGACCAGCCTGATGACATTTTACATTTTCGTCATTTAGCAGACGCTCTTATCCAGAGCGACTTACAGTTAGTGAGTGCATACATTATAATTTTTTTCATACTGGCCCCCCGTGGGAATCAAACCCACAACTCTGCCGTTGCAAACGCCATGCTCTACCAACTGAGCTACATCCCTGCCGGCCATTCCCTCCCCTACCCTGGACGATGCTGGGCCAATTGTGTGACGCCCCATGGGTCTCCCGGTCATGGCCGGCTACGACAGAGCCTGGATTCGAACCAGGATCTCTAGTGGCACAGCTAGCACTGCGATGCAGTGCCTTAGACCACTGCGCCACTCGGGAGCAGAGATCTCGCCGATGTTGAAGGTGAGCCCCCCTACCTATCAATGACTTCTCAGTTCTGTTGCAGGGCCATTTTGGCGCTGCCCAACTGAGAGACCAAAACCTTGTCAAGTCCCCTAGAAGGGTCCAGGAGGTGGATGGTAAAGCCCTGGGAGAACGGCCTTTGGTGACTCCTTACTTTGCCCTTCGTCAAGGGCTACTCTATCGGGTTACAGAAGTAGGTGAAAGCCGTGTATCACAGCTCCTAGTGCTCAAAGTGTATGTTCCAGTTCTTCTCCAGCTGGCCCACTGTCACATCTTGGGTGCTCATCTGGGCAAGGAAAAGACGAGGTAACAAATCGTAAAGAGGTTTTACTGGCATGGAATCTACACAGCTGTCACACGCTACTGTCAGAGGTGTCCCACCTGTCAGTGGACTGCCCCAGTAGGGCGTACCCGACCTCCTCTCATTCCGCTACCCATCATTGAGACCCCATTTGATAGGATAGGGATTGACCTTGTTGGACCGCTCCCAAAGTCTGGGTGAGGATACTGAGATATCCTGGTGGTGGTAGACTATGTCACCAGGTAAACTGAGGTGATTCCCCTGCAAACCATTACCACCAAGGCCATAGCTAAGGAGTTGGTGCATATGATCACCAGGGTGGGCCTTCCTAGAGAAATCCTGAAGGACCAAGGGATCCCCTTCATGTCAAGAATCATGTGGGACATGTGTAAGCTTCTGAGGATCAAACATCCAGGCACCTCAGTCAACCATCTGCAAACTGATGGACTGTTAGAGCGCTTCAAGCAGACCCTCAAGAGGCTGTTGAAAAGAGTGTGAAGGAAAGGACTGGGATCAGTTACTGCCTTATGTCCTCTTTGCCATTCGTGAAGTGCCCCAGTCCTCCACAGGGTTTCCCACATTCAAGCTCTTCTACACTCACCGCCCAAGAGTACTCTTCAATGTCGCCAGGGAAGCCTGAGAAGACCCGCCATCTGCCCATCATACCCTGGTAGAACATGTGGTGGGGATGTAGACCAGGATCGCCCAGGTGATGCCCATTGTGCGCAAGCATATGCAAGAGGCACAAAGAGCACAACAGAGGACTTACAACCACCCTGTACAAGCACATGAGTTCAATCCTGGTGACTGTGTGATCCTCCTTCTCCCCACCACAGAAAGCAAGTTCCTCGCCCAGTGGCAGACCCCCTATGAAGTCATGGAGAAACTAGGACCAGTGACATACAGGATAAACCAGCCAGATCACCGTAAACGGTATCACATCAACCTTCTGAAGAAATGGGAGGAGGATGATGTTACTTTGTCTTTTGTCCCCACAGAGCTTCCCCAGGAAATACCCTTAGATGTCATAAACATGGCAGAAGACTTTACTCCCCAACAACTCCAAGAGGTAAGACACTTTGTTGATCAGTACACAGATGTATTTTCCTCTTTTCCTGGGCGGACAGATGTGCTAGGACATGATAGACGTACTCCACCTGGGAAGACTGTACACGTGAAGCCGTATAGGGTCCCTGAAGCTCATCGCAAAGCCATCCGTGCTGAGGTCAAAAGGAGGTGGGAGTTGGATGCTATATAGGAGTCAAAAAGTCCATGGGCCAACTCCATTGTCCTGGTATCAAAGCCAGATGGTACACTGCGATTCTGCATCGACTTCCAATGACTAAATGAGGTGTCAGAGTTCGACTCCTATCCCATGCCAAGGGCTCTGATGAGCTCGCTACATCACCACACTAGGCCTTACCAAACTGCCTTCTCCACACCTGATGGGTTCTAAGGTTCTTCCTTTGGCCTTCACGGGGCCCCAGCCACCTTTCAACCGCTGATGGACATTGTCCTATGGCCACATTGGGACTTTGATACGCCCTACCTGGACAATGTGGTAATCCGTTTAGAGACCTGGGAAGATTACTTGGAGGTGTTAAGCTGTGTCTTGGGTTCTCTCTGACAGGCAGGCCTGACAGCCAACCCAAAAAAGTGCTACATTGCACAGAGTGAGGTGCAATATTTTGGATACACCATTTGTTGAGGACTCATCAAACCACAGGAGCAGAATGTTGAGACAATCCACAACTTATCCAACCATCAAGACTCAGGTGAGAGTCTTCTTGAGGCTGGCCAGTTACTACCAGCGGTTTATTCTGTGGTTTTCTGCTCGGGTCTCTTTGCTGACAGACATGACACGAAAGGCCAAGCCAGAGAAGGTTAACCCTTTGACGCGTATGAACACACAGGTGTGATCATTCTACAGTGGTCCCTACAGCGTACGCTCAAACTGGTGTGATTAGAAGACTTCATTAGAACGTCTAGTTACTATTGACGCAACATTCAGCGTTTGAGCTGGCAGCACTGTTATTTCACAGAAACATTTTGCACAACCACAGTCTTTACAACTTTGTCCTCAATGTGAGCAGTTTATTTTTGGATGCAATGTTCAGACATTCGCAGAAGTAGCAACAGCATAACACAATTCCCATTCAAATCGCAAAATGTAGGCTACATTAGTCCTAGCGCTAACTGAGTAAAGAGTGAGCTAACACACATAGTCATATTTATCCAACTCTCAGCTGATAGAAACCATAATATGAATGAGCTAATATTAATTACTACTTACAATTCATCACATCACGGGTGAGCTCACCAGTGATCGAAATAATTGAGTAAAACACTTTCTAAAAGTTGAAAGAAATCCCACGATGGGTAGAGTTTGTGCACGCCGCCATGTTTGTTTTTCTGTGTCAACCAAAGATAAGAAGAGGTGACAAGATGAGTTGGGTCTGTTTACAGTATGCATGTTGAAGGCGAAGGGAGTGTGTCATCTACCATCTTTCACTTCCCATCATTCACTTCTGGAAGTTTACTTGAAAGACGAGTGAACCATCCCTTTAACTTGTTTTGCTATAACATCTTTGGTCTGACAAACGTTTACGTGACACCCAGAATGCATTGAATGATGTCAACAAACATGGCGCCCCACATAGCCGGCAAATAAGTTAGCATTAGCTCATCATAATCAGTACAACCTTCAAAAAAGTATTTTACACACATCATGTGTCCAATATATGCAAGAATCGGAATGCATGATTTTGTTACCAGTACTTGAAAACGTGAATAAAACAGTACATAAAGAAATAATTACAAAACAAACCCTTTTCTGATAGTGATTTATTGATACAAGTGGCATGTGCCCGTGTTATGATATGTATAATTTGTAGGCACAGATGGTTTGTTTACGTTTCTAGCACGATGGAGTAGCTGGCGTACAACAGCTCTGTCTAGTGGTCGTGTCGGGGACAACAGTTGTTGACAACTGTAGTATTGTAGCTAACCCTAAACCTTTTACTAACCTTAACCTCATTCTCTTATCCTCCTATGTTAATTCACCTAACCTGCTGCGTTCGTTCTCCTAACCAGCCACGTTAATTATCCTAACCTGCTGTGTAAACAAACCATCTGTGGAGACAGATCATAAGTAACACCACACCGGCAGCCAATCACGTCACCCCTGACACTCACTTGAAGCCATTCAGTGTTGCTGTGTATGTACTGCATGTAGCTAGTGGGCTAAGCTGTAGCATTAGCAATGTCTTTCAAAAGGAGATGACTCACAAATGTGGAAATTCTGGAGATGTTTGTAAAATTCTGACAATGATTCTGAGTATGACAGTGAGGAATCAGATTCTGACAGTGACAGTGAGGAGCTGCCCCCCAACCTTGTGGCCATTAAGAAACCCTGACTCTGAGGACCCCTTGCCCACCGATGAAGTCCCAGGTCCCTCTGAAGATGCTGGTGGTGATGGAGGCACACCAACAGTGGATGAAGTACAGGTGGTCTGCAGTAGCTGGAAGGCCTCCAGCCATTTCACCCCTCCTGGAACTGCTGTTGGCTTTGATGAGTCCCAGTCTGGAGTGCAAAGCCCCTTGCCATCTCCCACTGAGGCAGAGTGCTTCAAGCTGTTTCTGACAGAGGAGCTGTTGGAAGACATAGTGGAGACGACCAATCACTATGCCTTGGAACTACAGGAGAAGAGAGAGGCACAGGGAAGGTGGACCACCTGACAGGAGAGAAAGATCAAACCAGACTGTGTGCTTGACTATAATCGCAAAATGGGGGCAGTGGATAAGGCGGACATGATAAACAGTTTTGTGGCATGCACTCGGAAAATAATATATTTTTCCATCTGATCGACACTGCTGTCCTCAATGGCCACATAGTTCACCGCCAGCTAACAAGTGAGATGACTGGGGCGGCAGGTAGCTTAGTGTTTAAGAGCGTTGTGCCAGTAACCGAAAGGTCGCTGGTTCTAATCCCCTGAGCCGACTAGGTGAAAAATCTGCCGATGTGCCCTTGAGCAAGGCACTTAACCCTAATTGCTCATGTAAGTCGCTATGGATAAGAGCGTCTGCTAAATGACGTAAATGTAATGACTGAACAAGGTTTTTTGTAATTGGACATACAGTTCACATACAAATCAAATACAGTTCCATTATGCAATTATATTGACAATATCTCACCCACCAAGGAATTATTAGTAATTAGAATAAATGTCAGGATAGCAATAAAACAATATTACAAGTAACTTAACTTAACTTAACTGAAGAGCTCCACAAGGGCTTGACAACGGGGCAGCTCAGGGCATAGCTATGCAGGCCAAATGAATACACATGCCAATGCAATGGTCATGATAAGCCCATGGCTAGAAGGAATCCAGCTTTTGTCAAATTAATGTCAGATTTGTGCCTTTTTGAATATTGAATCACAGAACTAATAGAAACATTTAACTACATAAGCACAATTGAGTATAACACCATAAAGTTTATGAAATAAGTACTTTGTGTGTCTGCAGTTATAAAGGAATACACATATAATACATTATGCTCCATACACTGTACAAAATATAAATGCAACATACAACAATTTTAAAGATTTTTTCTAAGTTACAGTTCATATAAGGAAATCAGTCAATTGAAAAAAATGAATTAGGCCCTAATCTATGGATTTCACATGACTGGGAATATAGATATGCATCTGTTGGTCACAGATACCTTAAAAAAAGGTAGGGGCGTGGATCAGAAAACCAGTCAGTATCTGGTGTGACCACAATTTGTCTCATGCAGTGTGACACATCTCCTTCGCATAGAGTTGATCAGGCTGTTGCTGGATATTGGCGGGAACTGGAACACACTGTCGTACACATTGATCCAGAGCATCCCAAACATGCTCAATGGTTGACATGTCTGGTGAGTATGCAAGCCATGGAAGAACTGGGACATTTTCAGCATCCAGGAATTGTGTAAAGATCCTTGCGACATGGGGCTGTGCATTACCAAGCTGAAACACAAGGTGATGGTGGTGGATGAATGGCATGACAGTGGGCCTCAGGATCTCATCATGTTATCTCTATGCATTTAAATTGCCATTGATAAAATGCAATTGTGTTCATTGTCCGTAGCTTATGACTGTCCATACCATAACCCCACCGCCACCATGGGTCACTCTGTTTACAATGTTGGCATCAGCAAACTGCTCGCCCACACGACACCATACACTCCATCTGCCATCTGCCCAGTACAGTTGAAACTGGGATTCATCCATGAAGAGCACACTTCTCCAGCATGCCAGTGGCCATCGAAGGTGAGCATTTGCCCACTGAAGTCGGTTATGACACCAAACTGCAGTCAGGTCAAGACCCTGGTGAGGACAACGAGCATGCAGATGAGCTTCCTTGATATGGTTTCTGATTGTTTGTACAGAAATAATTCAGTTATGCAAGCCCACAGTTTCATCAGCTGTCCGGGTGGCTGGTCTCAGACGATCCTGCAGGTGAAGAAGCCAGATGTGGAGGTCCTGGGCTGCCGTGGTTACATGTGGTCTGCGGTTGTGAGGTCGGTTGGACGTACTGACAAATTCTCTAAAACAATGTTGGAGGCGGCTTATTGTAGAGAAATGAACATTAAATTATCTGGCAACAACTCAGGTGAACATTCCTGCAGTCAGCATGCCAATTGCACGTGTTGCAGGAGGGGGTCGCAGTTCCGGAGCAACCCACTAGGTGTCATCCTCCGACAACCTCCTCACTCACAGTCGGGACTAATCATCATCCTATTGGTGTCACCTGTGTCTATCGGTTCACCTGTGCATTTATGCCCTCACTTCCCTGTGTTCCCTTGCTCAGTTTTCTCTGCTAGTTTTTCTATGTCCAGCAGTACTACTCAGTGTCTGATCGGAGATCTATGTACAGGTACTTGAGAAGTGTTCTCCCTGTTTCGTTATTTGTTTCAGTCTCAGGTAGTTTTCCGTATTTTGGCTGTCAGACGGTTTTTGAAGACTTATTTGCTCCACCTTTGTTTTATTGTGATAAGTCCGTTATTTTGTATTCTGGCTTCGGGACCAACAGTAAAGGTCCTTGTTTCACCATCTCTGCCTACTGCCTACTGTATCTCCTGCACCGCACCTGGGTCACACCTCACCCCAACGCTTACATGCACACTCCCTCAAAACTTGAGACATCTGTGGCATTGTGTGTGTGACAAAACTGAACATTTTAGAGTGGCCTTTTATTGTCCCCAGCACAAGGTTCACCTGTGTAATGATCATCCTATTTAATCAGCTTCTTGATATGCCACACCAGTCAGGTGGATGGATTATCTTGGCAAATGAGAAATGCTCACTAACAGGGATGTAAACTAATTTGTGCACAACATTTGAGAGAAATAAGCTTTTTGTGCATATGGAACATTTCTGGGATCTTTTATTTCAGCTCATGAAACATGGGATCAACACTTTACATGTTGCGTTTCTATTTTTGTTCAGTATAAATACGGTGTGCTACAGCAGAAATTACATAACACGATATAAAGAAACTGTATTATGATATGGTAATAAGACACTTACTTTGATAGGAATGCACACAGTAATTATTAGTAAGAAAAACAACAATGAATGAAATGCAGGCGGCAGACTGAAAATGCGCCAGTGGAAAAAATGTGGCCAGGTTCTGACTAGAGATGCAGAAATTTGACCTGAGGAAACACTGGTGGAGTGCATGGGCTCTCATCGAAGAGAGAAGTTTGTCTGGCTCATCTACCTAATTCTCGCCTTACATTAGCATAGCATGCCTCAAACGTAAATTGTCCACCACAGTGAAATGGGCTAATTCTATGTGAATTAATGAGGATGTGGAACGTACCTCATTTCAAACTGTTGTTAGAAAATCATGTATTGGCAAGTTAAAACATAGCCAATAGATAGTTAGCAAGCAGCGTGCCAATGGTTTGAGGGCAGCGCGGGTTAACTGTCCTGTTGCGTAACAGTCAAATTCTGGAACAGTGTGTGAATTCTGACTTAACGCTGGGGGGACCATTAGAGATATTTGGAACTCACAGATGAAAAGGTTAAATGGAGTTCAGAAGCTGAGAAGGCGTTCAAAGACCTTCAAACCTCCCTCTGTTCAAAGACATGTATGCCCAGTTCAGCTGGATTACTAATCAGCACACCTGTAAGGCATTCCCTAATCAACTGACCAGCACAAGAGTGCAGGCTGGACCTCATTCAACTGGAGCAGTTAAGACTTACCTTCTACAGACTCCTCCGAAGGAGAGTTAGAGACTCTGCCAGTGAAGCCATGCCACCACTGTCACGGATTCTGCAGAGACTGCTCCTCCTCCTAGTTCGGGCAGGCTTCGGCGTTCGCCGTCCCCGGAGTACTAGCTGCCACCGTTGAATGTTTCTTGGTGTGATTGCTTTGGTCTGTCTTTTACACCTGTGTTCGTTTGTGTCTGATTACGTGTCCTATAAATTCCCTGTTTTACATTGGTTAGATTGTGTGTTGTTTTTCGCCTGTCCGTAGTGCTGCGTGTTTTGTATCTGTTTTCTTGTTTATTTTGTTTTACGCATAGTTTGCGTATTGCTCGCCTCTGTCTTTTTGTTGAGGCCGTTCACTGTATTTTGCCTATTGGTTTTCTCAGTAAACTTTGTTGGACTAGCTTCGGTGTCCTGCGCCTGACTTCCACACTTCATACACCTCAGCCCTTGACAACCACTGACGCAAGAGACTACAGGTGGCTTCTATCTTTAACCACCCTTTTGCCTGAACAGCTTTGTGGACTAAAACTCCAGAGACACTAAAAAGCTTAGTAATTAAAATCTGTAAGACTAAAAGCTAAAGTAAAAGCATTTGAAACGTGAACTCTTTTGTTGTGTGTTTACTCATTGCCGCTTGTGTAGTCTGGCACACGCCACTCTTCCCGACAAACCCATACAATCTGGAGACACCATAACTGAAATAAGCAGGCAGTGTTGGTGCTTCTCAGCCCAGTTCCCCTGGGGAGTAAAGCTTGTGTAAATTGTGGGTAATGAACCTTCCGGGGATTATAGTGCTGTTTGCAGGTATTCGCAGCCTCCTGTCCATGCTGTCAAACAGCCCCAATATGTTAATGCCTTCAACAAACAAGACTTACCACGCTCTACCATAGCCCAATTTGTGCATTATGCAACAGATGTCTGAAGACAAAGATTGACTTTCTAATCAAGCAAAGGTCAGAACAGAGAAATACATTGTTTTAATATTTCAAGAGACTCCCTCCATAGGGAATAAGATGAATGGTTTATTAATTTAAAGGGGCAATGCAGTCAAAAACGTGATTTCCCAGTTTTTTAAAATATTTCCACACTATCATGATAATGCCCTTTTTGTGTAAGAGCTGTTTGGAAAGACTGCCTAAAATTTCAGCTTGTTTTGCATGGGTGGAGTTTTGGACTGCCTGTTGATATCATCAGGCGGTATAAGTTAAAGGTGCAGTGTGCTCCACCATTTCGTGGTTGCTAAAATTCTAATAGTTTGCAGTTTATGTGGCAAAACAAACAAGTATAGTGTAGAGAATAATTGTACCATCTAAACCGCTGTGAAATATATTTTCCATATCCAAAAGTATTGTATTTTCAACTGTTTGAAACTGGAATACAAAACCAAAAGTAAAAGATGCAAAAAAGAAACTTAATAATAATAATAATATGCCATTTCGCAGACGCTTTTATCCAAAGCGACTTACAGTCATGCGTGCATACATTTTTTTTGTGTATGGGTGGTCCCGGGGATCGAACCCACTACCTTGGCGTTACAAGCGCCGTGCTCTACCAGCTGAGCTACAGAGGACCACCTTAAGAGTGCACATCAAATCAAATTGTATTTGTCACATACACGTGTTTAGCAGATGTTATTGTGGGTGTAGCGAAATGCTTGTGCTTCTACCTCCAACAGTGCAGTAATGTCTAACAAGTAATATCTAACAATTTCACAACATATACCCAATACAAACAAATCTAGTAAGGAATGGAATTTAAGAATATATACATATATGGACAAGCAATGACAGAGCGGCATTGGACTAAGATACAGTAGAATATTATAGAATAGAATACAGTATATACAGTGAGGGAAAAAAGTATTTGATCCCCTGCTGATTTTGTATGTTTGCCCACTGACAAAGAAATTATCAGTCTATAATTTTAATGGTAGGTTTATTTTAACAGTGAGAGACAGAATAACAACAACAAAATCCATAAAAACGCATGTCAAAAATGTTATAAATTGATTTGCATTTTAATGAGGGAAATAAGTATTTGACCCCCTCTCAATCAGAAAGATTTCTGGCTCCCAGATGTCTTTTATACAGGTAACGAGCTGAGATTAGGAGCACACTCTTAAAGGGAGTGATCCTAATCTCAGTTTGTTACCTGTATAAAAGACACCTGTCCACAGAAGCAATCAATCAATCAGATTCCAAACTCTCCACCATGGCCAAGACCAAAGAGCTCTTCAAGGATGTCAGGGACAAGATTGTAGACCTACACAAGGCTGGAATGGGCTACAAGACCATCGCCAAGCAGCTTGGTGAGAAGGTGACAACAGTTGGTGCGATTATTCGCAAATGGAAGAAACACAAAATAACTGTCAATCTCCCTCGGCCTGGGG
Organism: Coregonus lavaretus; assembly: GCF_964263955.1. NCBI lineage: Eukaryota > Metazoa > Chordata > Actinopteri > Salmoniformes > Salmonidae > Coregonus > Coregonus lavaretus. The sequence goes on along the minus strand of NC_140015.1, from coordinate 15,070,301 downwards.
CTCCATGCAAAATCTCACCTCGTGGAGTTGCAATGATCATGAGAACGGTGAGGAATCAGCCCAGAACTACACGGGAGGATCTTGTCAATGATCTCAAGGCAGCTGGGACCATAGTTACCAAGAAAACAATTGGTAACACACTATGCCGTGAAGGACTGAAATCCTGCAGCGCCCGCAAGGTCCCCCTGCTCAAGAAAGCACATATACAGGGCCGTCTGAAGTTTGCCAATGAAGATCTGAATGATTCAGAGGAGAATTGGGTGAAAGTGTTGTGGTCAGATGAGACCAAAGTCGAGCTCTTTGGCATCAACTCAACTCGCCGTGTTTGGAGGAGGAGGAATGCTGCCTATGACCCCAAGAACACCATCCCCACCGTCAAAAATGGAGGTGGAAACATTATGCTTTGGGGGTGTTTTTTTGCTAAGGGGACAGGACAACTTCACCGCATCAAAGGGACGATGGACGGGGCCATGTACCGTCAAATCTTGGGTGAGAACCTCCTTCCCTCAGCCAGGGCATTGAAAATGGGTCGTGGATGGGTATTCCAGCATGACAATGACCCAAAACACACAGCCAAGGCAACAAAGGAGTGGCTCAAGAAGAAGGACATTAAGGTCCTGGAGTGGCCTAGCCAGTCTCCAGACCTTAATCCCATAGAAAATCTGTGGAGGGAGCTGAAGGTTCGAGTTGCCAAACGTCAGCCTCGAAACCTTAATGACTTGGAGAAGATCTGCAAAGAGGAGTGGAACAAAATCCCTCCTGAGATGTGTGCAAACCTGGTGGCCAACTACAAGAAACGTCTGACCTCTGTGATTGCCAACAAGCATTTTGCCACCAAGTACCAAGTACATGCGTTTTTCTGGATTTTGTTGTTGTTATTCTGTCTCTCACTGTTCAAATAAACCTACCATTCAAATTATAGACTGATCATGTCTTTGTCAGTGGGCAAACGTACAAAATCCGCAGGGGATCAAATACTTTTTTCCCTCACTGTACATATGAGATGAGTAGTGCAAGATATGTAAACATTATTAAAGTGACTAGTGTTCCATTTCTTAAAGTGGCCAGTGATTTCAATAGGCAGCAGCAGCCTCTAATGTGCTAGTGATGGCTATTTAACAGTCTGATGGCCTTGAGATAGAAGCTGTTTTTCATTCTCTCGGTCCCAGCTTTGATGCACCTGTACTGACCTCACCTTCTGGATGATAGCAGGGTGAACAGGCAGTGGCTCGGGTGGCCTTCCTGTGACATCGGGTGCTGTAGGTGTCTTGGAGGGCGGGTAGTTTGCCCCCGGTAATGCGTTCGGCAGACTGCACCACCCTCTGGAGAGCCCTGCGTTTGTGGGTGGTGCAGTTGCCGTATCAGGCGGTGATACAGCCCGACAGGATGCTCTCAATTGTTTGTGAGGGTTTTAGGTGCCAAGCCAAATTTCTTCAGCCTCCTGAGGTTGAAGAGGCTCTGTTGCGCCTTCTTCACCACACTGTCTGCGTGGGTGGACCATTTCAGTTTGTCAGTGATGTGTGCGCCAAGGAACTTGAAGCTTTCCACCTTCTCCACTGCGGCCCCGTTGATGTGCACCATAGAACAGATCTACCGCTTCTTAGACTTGCTTTAATGAAAATGACAAATCTATAACTCCCATTTCTATGTGAATTTGGTCTGGTCGCCCAAAAGTTACATATTGCAGCATTAATAGACCAATAATAATAGAGTTTCAAACATCTCTGCCAATAACAGTGCCTTCATAAATTATTCACACCCCTTGACCTTTTCCATATTTTGTTGCGTTACAAAGTGGGATTAAAATGCATTTAATTGTCATTTTTTGTCAACAATCTACACAGAATATTATGTTATGTCAAAGTGGAAGAACAATTCTAACATTAGTAAAACAATTGTGAAAAATAAAACACAATATATCTTGATTAGATAAGTATTCAACCCCCTGAGTCAATGTTAGAATCATCTTTGGCAGCGATTACAGCTGTGAGTCTTTCTGGGTAAGTCTCTAAGAGCTTTCCACACCTGGATTGTGCAACATTTGCCCATTATTATTTTCAAAATTCTTCTAGCTTTGTCAAATTGGTTGTTGATCATTGCTAGACAACCACTTTCAGGCCTTGTCATAGATTCTCAATCAGATGTAAGTAAAAACTGTAATGCGGCCACTCAGGAACATTCACTGTCTTCTTGGTAAGCAACTCCAGTGTAGATTTGGCCTTGTGTTTTAGGTTATTGTCTTGCTGAAAGGTAAATTAATCTCCCAGTGTCTCATGGAAAGTAGACAGAACAAGGTTTTCCCTCTAGGATTTTGCCTGTGCTTAGCTCCATTCCATAACATGATGCAGCAACCACCATGCATGAAACTATGGAGAGTGTTACTCAGTAATGTTTTGTATTGGATTTGCCCCAGACATAACACTTTGTATTCAGCACAAAAAGTTAATTGCTTTTCCAATTTTTTTGCAGTGTTACTTTAGTGCCTTGTTGCAAACATGATGCATGTTTTGGAATAATAATTCAAAAATCATGTTAAACACTATTATTGCACACAGAGTGAGTCCATTAAACTTATTATGTCACTTGTTAAGCACATTTTTGCTCCTGAACTTATTTAGGCTTGCCATAACAAAGGGGTTGAATACTTACTGACTCAAGACATTTCAGCTTTTCATTTTTTATTAATTTGTAAAAATTTCGAAATACATAATTCCACTTTGACATTATGGGGTATAGTGTGTAGGCCAGTGACCAAAAATCTCAATTTAATCCATTTTAAATGCAGGCTGGAAGAAAACAAAAAGTCAAAGGGTGTAAATACTTTCAGAAGGTGCTGTATGCTGTATGCCTCCCATTAGGCAACTCCAATTAGGCCCCTCACCCAGACCACTCCAAGACAGTCCTAGTAACATTTTCGCTTGTGAAATGTATTTTTAATAAGCAGATATTTTTGTCTCTTTTGACATTTTTATTGAAAACAATCACAGTAAGGTACTTTATTGTTACGCATAAATTATTTGATATTGAGAAGATCAAAACGGCTGCATTGGACCTTTAACAAATAATGTTATTATGGAAATCAAATGTGTTATTAACCCTTTCCTTTAAAATGGCCATTGTGTATGTGTCATACATGTGAAATAACACCTCCAATAACAATCAAACCATTCATCCAACCTCAGTCTTATTCATAACAACTAAAATATATTCAAGAAAAGCCATTCAAGCCAGTAATTCTAAAGTAGATGAATGATTATTCTCTTTGATGGCAACATCATAACCTTGTAAATTCAGTTACAATATCATAAATTAATGGATGTCCTTGAACAATTATTTGAAACACTGTCGACACTACCAGTTTATTGTTAATCTTACAGTACAGTAATCCCTATCATAATGTAGTAATACCAATTATGCTTAGGAATGTCATATTTTGAATTAATTATTTGTTTCAATTAAATGTATTGGTAATCTCTGAAAATGTATTGAGCAAGTTCAATGTGTGTGGCAGGGTGGCCTTGAAAAGTTATATGCTATACATGTCTGCATGTCTGTTCTTTTTCTATTCTATTTCTATTGGCCATTTCTCAAACATTCAATGCTAAGATTATCATTAGATTTAAGTGTTCATATGGATGAAATAATGATCTTCACACTACATGCATACTGAAAATGGAGTAACTGAAATTAGTCACAAATTACAACCATTTAACTGATTAGTGAATGTGAACACTGGACTAAATGTGAAGTGAGTGACTTTGACTGTCTTTTGGGAAAATAATTCTGAGAATAATTGATGAATTTTGAGTCAAGTGAGTCCAGGTCAATTTCGCCAGTGAGAGACAACCATGTTCTGTTCATGAATTCTGATTGATTCATACAATCATTTGAATGGTGGGAAGAAAATGCTTATCATTTAATTGCACAGAAAACAGACAGCACACGAAATCACGAAAGATAGTCTGGAACAGGCATGCTGAGACAAAGACCCCAAATAAACCATTTAAAAACTGCATTGGAAAAAAGGCAAAAGTATAATGCAAAACTGTACGACAGTGCAATCTGCGATACATCATGGGGTTGATGGAAAGTTTGGTGATGGGAGGCAGGATGGAAGAGTGTGAAGGGGAGTGTGGAGCTTCCACTGTGTTCTACTGGAGCTCCATTAATCACTAGGCTGACCAAAGGATAGGCAGATTGCTTTCAGGAAGACACTGTGTGTGTGCTACTCCCAATTATAATGTAGATGCATAGCTTCCAGTGAAGTCATTGATCAGATTCAGGATGAGGAGAACCACTATGCAGGAAATAATTATCCTGTTTTTAGCACAAACAGTCTTTGATGTTAAATGATATGCAAACACCCCATACAACAGAGAGGAATTTGTTGAGCATTAAAAAAATTATGGAAATATGAGCCGCTGCACTTACATTTAATAGGAGTTTTTTTTCTCGATCAAAAATTTAGTTTCAGTAGAGACTTTGTTGAATGTGACAGCAGTTGCTAGTCAGTTATGTTTCAGAGGTTCTCAACCTGGGGTCTGAATATCTACGAATTCACATTTATCATATATTTAACAGGTTGCCTAGCCAGAAAGAGACAAGAATAACCTCCAAATTGTGTGGATATAATGGGCTACTCATGGGTTGTTGGTTGGTGTGTGGATGACGAGGTCAAAGGGATATGGTTATTTTCTGGGCTCTTAATTAAAAGTCAGTCATGATGCACCCCAAATTCAGCCCAGCCGCCCCCGTCATTTCATTACTGAATAAGAATCATTACATGACGAGTCAGAGCAAGTCAATATGCTGACAGGTTGAAGTACCACCCCCATCCCTATCTCCTGCTCCAAACCTGTGCATCAGCTTCACTCACACGAGTAACAAGAGGGATGAGGTCAAGATTTGTTCAAATCAGCACCTCCCTCCCCCAGGCTAAAATGGGGGGAGGAATCAGTCTTCGTTCATTCGCCCAGCCAGACTGTACCAAGGAGGCATCATTACATTTATTCTCACTGGTTATTGTGCATAATTCATATTCAACCCGTTGAAATATAAATGTTGCTGTGTTGCAGAAAGACAGCGACACTTGAGGTTCAAGGAAAAAGGCAGGAGTGAGGAGCCCCTTGGACAGTTCTAGAACGCCTCGAGGTGAATCCATTTTGAATGTTATCCTGACATACCAACTGAACTTGGAGAAGATCGATGGTCAATCTAATTGCTCGTTATGGTCGATATTTTCCTCTGCTAATTGCTGTAAGCAAAGCATGCAGATCATAACAAACCATATCTCACGTCAGTGCACTGTTTGTGTTTTCCATCCACAATTTTAAGGAATTGAAACAGCCCATATGAGCTGTGTTTGTATTTTTGAAAGGTATTTTTAAGGAAGTAACATAAACGAAGACTTGAGTTTAGGAGGCAGAGAACTGAATAATGTAGTGATGGTGTGATTGGACAAGCCAGTCAGTAGGCCTACTTCACATTCTAACCAGCACTCTGAAGATTTCGTTTTAATCCCAAACACGGTAGACACCAATATTCAGATCATGGCTCTCTGCTTACTTGACCACATTTGACAATTACTCTGGTGACCGCACCAACCTGAACCTGGATTCAAATTGAATAGCTGCCTAGGATTGGGTAAATATGGATAACACAGCTTAGGAACAAATACAGCCATAAGATTAATCTTTGACGGTTGTAATGTTGCTGTGGCTTAACTGGAGGGCTTTTTCATACTGATCTGTTTCCTGAGGGCAGTTGCTATAATTGTTCATTTTTAAATATCACTCGACATCTCTTCATCGATGGAAAAATTTATTCTAGTGGCTGTATCCTTCTTAAAGATAGAGGAAATAGTAGAATCTTTCATCATTTTCATCCAGACTTTAGTGCACCTGTATAATTACAATAGGGGAGAGTAGGGTATGTTGAGCAATCTTTTACATTCAGCATCACTCCATCAATGGAAATATGTGACCGTCCGCCTTGATTCGGTCTTACAGTTGAAGTCGGAAGTTTACATACATCTTAGCCAAATACATTTAAACTCAATTTTTCACAATTCCTGATATTTAATCCTAGTAAAGATTCCCTGTCTTAGGTCAGTTAGGATCACCACTTTATTTTAAGAATGTGAAATGTCAGAATAATAATAGAGAGAATGATTAATTTCAGCTTTTATTTCTTTCATCACATTCCCAGTGGGTCAGAAGTTTACATACACTCGATTAGTATTTGGTAGCATTGCCTTTAAATTGTTTAACTTGGGTCAAACGTTTGGGGTAGCCTTCCACAAGCTTCCCACAATAAGTTGGGTGAATTTTGGCCCATTCTTCCTGACAGAGCTGGTGTAACTGAGTCAGGTTTGTAGGCCTCCTTGCTCGCACAAATTATCTATAGGATTGAGGTCAGGGCTTTGTGATGGCCACTCCAATACCTTTACTTTGTTGTCCTTAAGCCATTTTCTGGCTGATGTCTTGAGATGTTGCTTCAATATATCCACATAATTTTCCTTCCTCATGATGCCATCTATTTTGTGAAGTGCACCAGTCCCTCCTGCAGCAAAGCACCCCCACAGCATGATACTGCCACCCCCATGCTTCACGGTTGGGATGGTGTTCTTCGGCTTGCAAGCACCTCCTTTTTCCTCCAAACATAACGATGGTCATTATAGCCAAACAGTTCTATTTTTGTTTCATCAGACCAGAGTACATTTCTCCAAAAAGTACGATATTTTTCCCCATGTGCAGTTGCAAACCGTAGTCTGGCTTTTTTATGGCGGTTTTGGAGCAGTGGCTTCTTCCTTGCTGAGCGGCCTTTCAGGTTATGTCGATATAGGACTTGTTTTACTGTGGATATCGATACTTTTGTACCTGTTTCCTCCATCATCTTCACAAGGTCCTTTGCTGTTGTTCTGGGATTGATTTGCACTTTTCGCACCAAAGTACATAATCTCTAGGAGACAGAACGTGTCTCCTTCCTGAGCGGTATGACGGCTGCGTGTTCCCATGGTGTTTATACTTGCATACTATTGTTTGTACAGATGAACGTGGTACCTTCAGGCGTTTGAAAATTGCTCCCAAGGATGAACAAAACTTGTGGAGGTATACAATTTATTTTCTGAGGTCTTGGCTGATTTCTTTTGATTTTCAAAGAGGCACTGAGTTTGAAGGTAGGCCTTGAAATACATCAACAGGTACACCTCCAATTGACTCAAATTATGTAAATTAGCCTATCAGAAGCTTCTAAAGCCATGACATCATTTTCTGGAATTTTCCAAGCTGTTTAAAGGCACAGTCAACTTAGTGTATGTAAACTTCTGACCCACTGAAATTGTGATATAGTGAATTATAAGTGAAATAATCTGTCTGTAAACAATTGTTGGAAAAATTACTTGTGTCATGCACAAAGTAGAAGTCCTAACGGAATTGCCAAAACTATAGCTTGTTAAATAGAAATGTGTGGAGTGGTTAAAAAACAAGTTTTAATGACTCCAACCTAAATGTATGTAAACTTCCGACTTCAACTGTGTGTAGCAAAATGTGAAATTGTGTTTTTTACATTGGATAAAAGCAGAGACACAGAGCTACAAAATGGTACAGTGGGGGAAAAAAGTATTTAGTCAGCCACCAATTGTGCAAGTTCTCCCACTTAAAAAGATGAGAGAGGCCTGTAATTTTCATCATAGGTACACGTAAACTATGACAGACAAATTGAGGAGAAAAAAATCCAGAAAATCTCATTGTAGGATTTTTAATGAATTTATTTGCAAATTATGGTGGAAAATAAGTATTTGGTCAATAACAAAAGTTTCTCAATACTTTGTTATATACCCTTTGTTGGCAATGACACAGGTCAAACGTTTTCTGTAAGTCTTCACAAGGTTTTCACACACTGTTGCTGGTATTTTGGCCCATTCCTCCAGAGCAGTGATGTTTTGGGGCTGTCGCTGGGTAACACGGACTTTCAACTCCCTCCAAAGATTTTCTATGGGGTTGAGATCTGGAGACTGGCTAGGCCACTCCAGGACCTTGAAATGCTTCTTAAGAAGCCACTCCTTCGTTGCCCGGGTGGTGTGTTTGGGATCATTGTCATGCTGAAAGACCCAGCCACGTTTCATCTTCAATGCCCTTACTGATGGAAGGAGGTTTTCACTCAAAATCTCACGATACATGGCCCCATTCATTCTTTCCTTTACACGGATCAGTCGTCCTGGTCCCTTCGCAGAAAAACAGCCCCAAAGCATGATGTTTCCACCCCCATGCTTCACAGTAGGTATGGTGTTCTTTGGATGCAACTCAGCATTCTTTGTCCTCCAAACACGACGAGTTGAGTTTTTACCAAAAAGTTCTATTTTGGTTTCATCTGACCATATGACATTCTCCCAATCCTCTTCTGGATCATCCAAATGCACTCTAGCAAACTTCAGACTGGCCTGGACATGTACTGGCTTAAGCAGGGGGACACGTCTGGCACTGCAGGATTTGAGTCCCTGGCGGCGTAGTGTGTTACTGATGGTAGGCTTTGTTACTTTGGTCCCAGCTCTCTGCAGGTCATTCACTAGGTCCCCCCGTGTGGTTCTGGGATTTTTGCTCACCGTTCTTGTGATAATTTTGACCCCACGGGGTGAGATCTTGCGTGGAGCCCCAGATCGAGGGAGATTATCAGTGGTCTTGTATGTCTTCCATTTCCTAATAATTGCTCCCACAGTTGATTTCTTCAAACCAAGCTGCTTACCTATTGCAGATTCAGTCTTCCCAGCCTGGTGCAGGTCTACAATTTTGTTTCTGGTGTCCTTTGACAGCTCTTTGGTCTTGGCCATAGTGGAGTTTGGAGTGTGACTGTTTGAGGTTGTGGACAGGTGTCTTTTATACTGATAACAAGTTCAAACAGGTGCCATTAATACAGGTAACGAGTAGAGGACAGAGGAGCCTCTTAAAGAAGAAGTTACAGGTCTGTGAGAGCCAGAAATCTTGCTTGTTTGTAGGTGACCAAATACTTATTTTCCACCATAATTTGCAAATAAATTCGTTAAAAATCCTACAATGTGATTTTCTGGATTTTGTTTTCTCATTTTGTCTGTCATAGTTGACGTGTACCTATGATGAAAATTACAGGCCTCTCTCATCTTTTTAAGTGGGAGAACTTGCACAATTGGTGGCTGACTAAATACTTTTTTCCCCACTGTATATCATACACTGTATTTAAGGGAACAATGGGAAAGTAATTCTGCTTTGAAAGTTGATCTACTTGTAATCTCACTTTTGAGAAAATGGCCTTTGAATGTTTTGGTACCTACTGAAGAGCTCTTCGTTGTCTACACCCATTCAGCATCGTTCACACCCTCTTAAGCTTTAGCCCCACCCATCTCGTTTCGCTCTCGGAGCATTCCGAGCGCACACTTGACACTCTGGCCGATGAGTAGGGTTGATCCAAGCGGTCTGACCTCACAACGGCAGTCAAGCTGCCAAGCTAACTGGCTAACATTGGCTAGCTTGCTAGCTACTTCCAGACACAAAATTGGGATAATGGTTCATTGTTTACCTCTGGATAACATGTAAACATCCTAACTAGCTCTGCTAGTGCGAGTAAAATGGCCAGTGGGGTAACAGCTCGGCATGTCCAGCCCACTCATTATCTCAGCCAATCATGGCTAGTGGGAAGGTTGCTGTCTTTTTCTGTGGCTTAACCAACTAGGCTCGTAATTTAACAGTTTTATTCGTATTTACAGATGGCATACAAGTTTATTATTAATGCACATGAAAGTTAACATGTTCCAAAAGGCATTTCTGCCAAAAAACACATTTAAAAAAATAAGTTTACGTTCAAATGGCTCTCCTGTGATGTAGTGACCCGCGACATGCGCCTAGTTTCCTGAAACTAGTCACATATAGCATTCTTTCTAACAAATATATCTACATATGTTTCAGGATGTTGTGCATCCCTGGAAATAATCAGAATTCATGTAAACATTACAGCTTTGAAAACAAAAAAAACTGTTCTCTTGGCACAATTTACCCCGGGTATGGGATTAGTTGAGCTGCAGGATGGAGTAAGTTAAGCCACCTACACATTTCTGTACTGAATTAAATATTACCACAACCTTTTTTAAACCATGTCTATCTTTATTTCCAAAAAACAATTAAACACAATTACAATCACTTTTGATCTTTAAATCATTTAAAGTATCTTTTAACACATGCTTAACACCTAACAAACACTTTTAACATAGGCCAGACCCTGTTGTTACCTCATATCTCAGCGATAATGCCTTGCCTGGGAAGAAAACACTTCAATTTGCTCAACTCCGACCTCAAACATGCAAAAGGACAATATAGGAGGAAGGTGGAATCCTATTGCACTGGCTCCGGCACCCGCCGAATGTGGCAGGGCTTGCAGATGATAATGGATTACAAAGGGAAACCCAGCCGTGAGATGCTCAGTGATGCAGAACTCCCAAACGAGCTAAATGCATTTTTATGCTCGCTTTGAGGAATACAACACTGAGTCTTGAGTGAAAGCCCCTGTTGTTCCCGGATGACTGTGTGATCTCGCTCTCCGTGGACGATGTAAGTAAAACTTTTAAACAGGTTAACACTAGCACGGTCACCGGGCGGAATACCAGGGCGTGTTCTCTAAGCTTGTGCAGACCAGCTGGCAAGTGTCTTCACGGACATTTTCAATCTCTCCTTGTCCCAGTCTGCAATCCCAACATGTTTCAAGCTGACCACCATTGTCCCTGTTCCCAAGAACTCCAAGGTAACCTGTCTAAGTGACTATCACCCTGTAGCACTCACATCTGTAATTATGAAGTGCTTTAAGGCTGGTCATGACACAAATCAGCACCATCATCCCAGACACCCAATTTGTATACTGCCCCAACAGATCCACAGAGGACGCAATCTCAACTATAAATTTACATTTACATTTTTGTCATTTAGCAGATGCTCTTATCCAGAGCGACTTACAAATTGGTGCATTCACCTTATGATAGCCAGTGGGACAACCACTTTACAATATACAGTGGGGAGAACAAGTATTTGATACACTACTGATTTTGCAGGTTTTCCTACTTACAAAGCATGTAGAGGTCTGTAATTTTATCATAGGTACACTTCAACTGTGAGAAACGGAATCTAAAACAAAAATCCAGAAAATCACATTGTATGATTTTTAAGTAATGAATTTGCATTTTATTGCATGACATAAGTATTTGATACATCAGAAAAGCAGAACTTAATATTTGGTACAGAAACCTTTGTTTGCAATTACAGAGACCATACGTTTCCTGTAGGTCTTGACCAGGTTTGCACACACTGCAGCAGGGATTTTGGCCCACTCCTCCATACAGACCTTCTCCAGATCCTTCAGGTTTCGGGGCTGTCGCTGGGCAATACGGACTTTCAGCTCCCTCCAAAGATTTTCTATTGGGTTCAGGTCTGGAGACTGGCTAGGCCACTCCAGGACCTTGAGATGCTTCTTACGGAGCCACTCCTTAGTTGCCCTGGCTGTGTGTTTCGGGTCGTTGTCATGATGGAAGACCCAGCCACGACCCATCTTCAATGCTCTTACTGAGGGAAGGAGGTTGTTGGCCAAGATCTCGCGATACATGGCCCCATCTATCCTCCCCTCAATACGGTGCAGTCGTCCTGTCCCCTTTGCAGAAAAGCATCCCCAAAGAATGATGTTTCCACCTCCATGCTTCACGGTTGGGATGGTGTTCTTGGGGTTGTACTCATCCTTCTTCTTCCTCCAAACACGGCGAGTGGAGTTTAGACCAAAAAGCTATATTTTTGTCTCATCAGACCACATGACCTTCTCCCATTCCTCCTCTGGATCATCCAGATGGTCATTGGCAAACTTCAGACGGGCCTGGACATGCGCTGGCTTGAGCAGGGGGACCTTGCATATGCTGCAGGATTTTAATCCATGACGGCGTAGTGTGTTACTAAGGGTTTTCTTTGAGACTGTGGTCCCAGCTCTCTTCAGGTCATTGACCAGGTCCTGCCGTGTAGTTCTGGGCTGATCCCTCACCTTCCTCATGATCATTGATGCCCCACGAGGTGAGATCTTGCATGGAGCCCCAGACCGAGGGTGATTGACCGTCATCTTAAACTTCTTCCATTTTCTAATAGTTGCGCCAACAGTTGTTGCCTTCTCACCAAGCTGCTTGCCTATTGTCCTGTAGCCCATCCCAGCCTTGTGCAGGTCTACAATTTTATCCCTGATGTCCTTACACAGCTCTCTGATCTTGGCCATTGTGGAGAGGTTGGAGTCTGTTTGATTGAGTGTGTGGACAGGTGTCTTTTATACAGGTAACGAGTTCAAACAGGTGCAGTTAATACAGGTAATGAGTGGAGAACAGGAGGGCTTCTTAAAGAAAAACTAACAGGTTTGTGAGAGCTGGAATTCTTACTGGTTGGTAGGTGATCAAATACTTATGTCCTGCAATAAAATGCAAATTAATTACTTAAAAATCATACAATGTGATTTTCTGGATTTTTGTTTTAGATTCCGTTTCTCACAGTTGAAGTGTACCTATGATAAAAATTACAGACCTCTACATGCTTTGTAAGTAAGAAAACCAGCAAAATTGGCAATGTATCAAATACTTGTTCTCCCCACTGTATATATATATATATTTTTATTTTTTTTGGGGGGGGGGGGGGGGGGGGGGGGGGTAGAAGGATTACTTTATCCTATCCCAGGTATTCCTTAAGGAGGTGGGGTTTCAAGTGTCTCCGGAAGGTGGTGAGTGACTCCGCTGTCCTGGCGTCGTGAGGGAGCTTGTTCCACCATTGGGGTGCCAGAGCAGCGAACAGTTTTGACTGGGCTGAGCGGGAACTGTGCTTCCGCAGAGGTAGGGGGGCCAGCAGGCCAGAGGTGGATGAACGCAATGCCCTCGTTTGGGTGTAGGGACTGATCAGAGCCTGAAGGTATGGAGGTGCCGTTCCCCTCACAGCTCCGTAGGCAAGCACCATGGTCTTGTAGCAGATGCGAGCTTCAACTGGAAGCCAGTGGAGTGTGCGGAGGAGCAGGGTGACGTAAGAGAACTGGGGAAGGTTGAACACCAGACGGGCTGCAGCGTTCTGGATGAGTTGTAGGGGTTTAATGGCACAGGCAGGGAGCCCAGCCAACAGCGAGTTGCAGTAATCCAGACGGGAGATAACAAGTGCCTGGATTAGGACCTGTGCCGCTTCCTGTGTAAGGCAGGGTCGTACTCTGTGAATGTTGTAGAGCATGAACCTGCAGGATCGGGTCACCGCCTTGATGTTTGCGGAGAACGACAGGGTGTTGTCCAGGGTCACGCCAAGGCTCTTTGCACTCTGGGAGGAGGACACAACAGAGTTGTCAACCGTGATGGCGAGATCATGGAACGGGCAGTCCTTCCCCGGGAGGAAGAGCAGCTCCGTCTTGCCGAGGTTCAGCTTGAGGTGGTGATCCGTCATCCACACTGATATGTCTGGCAGACATGCAGAGATGCGATTCGCCACCTGGTTATCAGAAGGGGGAAATGAGAAGATTAATTGTGTGTCGTCTGCGTAGCAATGATAGGAGAGGCCATGTGAGGATATGACAGAGCCAAGTGACTTGGTGTATAGTGAGAATTGGAGAGGGCCTAGAACTGAGCCCTGGGGGACACCAGTGGTGAGAGCATGTGGTACGGAGACAGATTCTCGCCACGCCACCTGGTAGGAGTGACCTGTCAAGTAGGATGCAATCCAAGAGTGAGCCGCGCCGGAGATGCCCAACTCGGAGAGGGTGGAGAGGAGGATCTGATGGTTCACAGTATCAAAGGCAGCAGATAGGTCTAGAAGGACGAGAGCAGAGGAGAGAGAGTTAGCTTTAGCAGTGCGGAGAGCCTCCGTGACACAGAGTAGAGCAGTCTCAGTTGAATGACCAGTCTTGAAACCTGACTGGTTTGGATCAAGAAGGTCATTCTGAGAGAGATAGCAAGAGAGTTGGCTAAAGACGGCACGCTCAAGAGTTTTGGAGAGAAAAGAAAGAAGGGATACTGGTCTGTAGTTGTTGACATCGGAGGGATCGAGTGTAGGTTTTTTGAGAAGGGGTGCAACTCTCGCTCTCTTGAAGATGGAAGGGACATAGCCAGCAGTCAAGGATGAGTTGATGAGCAAGGTGAGGTAAGGGAGAAGGTCTCCGGAAATGGTCTGGAGAAGAGAGGAGGGGATAGGGTCAAGCGGGCAGGTTGTTGGGCGGCCGGCCGTCACAAGTCGCAAGATTTCATCTGGAGAGAGAGGGGAGAAAGAAGTCAAAGCATAGGGTAGGGCAGTGTGAGCAGGACCAGCGGTGTCATTTGACTTAACAAACGAGGATCGGATGTCGTCAACCTTCTTTTCAAAATGGTTGACGAAGTCATCCACAGAGAGGGAGGAGGGGGGGGGAGCGGAATGAGGATTCAGCAGGGAGGAGAAGGTTAGAGGCAGATGCTTGGAATCTATACTTCACACTGCCCTCTCCAACCTGGACAAGAGGGGAAATAACTATCTGAGAATGCTGTTCATAGACTACAGCTCAGCGTTCAACACCATAGTCCCCTCTAAGCTCATCACCAACCTGGAGACCCTGGGACTGAACACCTCCCTCTGCAACTGGATTCTGGACTTCCTGTTGGGCCGGCCCCAGGTGGTGAGGGTAGGTAACAACACCTCTGCCAAGCTGACCCTCAACACGGGAGCCCCTAAGGGTTGTGTGCTTAGTCCCCTCCTGTACTCCCCGTTCACCCATGACTGCGTGGAGCGGGTCAAGAGCTTCAAGTTTCTTGGCGTCCACATCACTAAGGACTTAACATGGACCACACACACCCACACAGTCGTGAAGAGGGCATGACAGCGCCTCTTCCCCCTCAGGAGGCTGAAAAGATTTTGCATGGGCCTCGGCTCCTCAAAAAGTTATACAGCTGCACCATCGAGAGCATCTTGACTGGCTGCATCACCGCTTGGTATGGTAAATGCACCGCCCGACCGCAAAGCGCTTCAGAATGTGGTGTGGCCAGCCCAGTACATCACTGCGGCCGAGCTCCCTGCCATCCAGGACCTCTATATCAAGCAGTTTCAGAGGAAGGCCCAAAACATTGCCAAAGACTCCAGCCACCCAAGCCATAGACTGTTCACTCTGCTGCCATCCGGCAAATGGTATCAGAGGCTCCGACCAACAGGCTCCGAGACAGCTTGTACCCCCAAGCCATAAGACTGCTAAATAGCCATAAGATTGCGAAATAGTTAATTAAATGGTTACCTGGACTATCTGCACTGACTCTACGCACACTCACAAGACTACACTGTATATACACACTATATACACACTCACACACTACAATTTCACTCTTACACATTCACATACACTACATACGCACACACACACATAACACACACACGCATACGACACAACCCAAACACACATACACACACATACACACACACTTTTACACTTTTGCTACTTTGTTCTTTATTTTACTCTTATTAATCAAATCAAATCAAATTTTATTGGTCACATGTGCCGAATACAACAGGTGCAGACATTACAGTGAAATGCTTACTTACAGCCCTTAACCAACAGTGCATTAAAAATAAAACAACAACAAAAAAAGTGTTGAGAAAAAAAAGAGCAGAAGTAAAATAAAGTGACAGTAGGGAGGCTATATATACAGGGGGGTACCGTTGCAGAGTCAATGTGCGGGGGCACCGGCTAGTTGAGGTAGTTGAGGTAATATGTACATGTGGGTAGAGTTAAAGTGACTATGCATAAATAATTAACAGAGTAGCAGCAGCGTAAAAAGGATGGGGTGGGGGGGGCAGTGCAAATAGTCTGGGTAGCCATGATTAGCTGTTCAGGAGTCTTATGGCTTGGGGGTAGAAGCTGTTGAGAAGTCTTTTGGACCTAGACTTGGCACTCCGGTACCGCTTGCCGTGCGGTAGCATAGAGAACAGTCTATGACTAGGGTGGCTGGAGTCTTTGACAATTTTGAGGGCCTTCCTCTGACACCGCCTGGTATAGAGGTCCTGGATGGCAGGAAGCTTGGCCCCAGTGATGTACTGGGCCGTACGCACTACCCTCTGTAGTGCCTTGCGGTCGGAGGCCAAGCAGTTGCCATACCAGGCGGTGATGCAACCAGTCAGGATGCTCTCAATGGTGCAGCTGTATAATTTTTTGAGGATCTGAGGACCCATGCCAAATCTTTTCAGTCTCCAGAGGGGGAATAGGCTTTGTCGTGCCCTCTTCACGACTGTCTTGGTGTGTTTGGACCATGATAGTTCGTTGGTGATGTGGACACCAAGGAACTTGAAGCTCTCAACCTGTTCCACTACAGCCCCGTCGATGAGAATGGGGGCGTATTATTATCTATCCTGATGCCTAGTCACTTTATCCTGCCTTCATGTACATATCTACCTCAAATATCTCATACCTCTGTACATTGATCTGGTACTGGTACTCCCCGTATATAGCTCCATTCTTGTGTATTTTATTTTATTCCTCTAGTGTTATTATTATTATTATTATTATTTATTTATTTTTTACTCTGCACTGTTGGGAAGGGCTCATAAGCAAGCATTTCACGGTAAAGTCTACACCCGTTGTATTCGGCGCATGTGACAAATACAATTTTATTTAATTTATAATTTTTGAACTTACCATTGGCTCAACTTACCCCATGGCCAATGGCTCAATATACCCCAAGGCAAACATTTTGACTGTATTAGCCCACACAGCTACAAGGATGCACTTTCATGCTAGGTTTAGGACCTCACACTGAAGCTTATAGAGACCCCAACTGATGTATAGAACAATCTTTAAATTATCTACTTTGGTTTAGATACAAGCATCATGAAACCTCTAACAAAATACATTCATTTGACTTGCTGAAAATCAGTTTTTTGGACCTAGCTTGCTTACCACTTTTTCCAAGTGTTTTCTTCCTTCACAGACTCCATTAAATTATGACCTCTTCCTAAAGATTTGGTAAAATGATACATTTTGTGTATGCTTTTCTAGAAACAAGGGTGGCTCAACTTACACCTTTGACTCAACTTACCCCACTCTCCCCTACTGGTAAATGCAGTTTAACTCAACTCTGATGCACATGACAAGTAAGATTTTTGAATCACAATAAGTGGCTTATTCTCTGCTTCAGTAAAAATGGCTCCAGGGCCTTCCCATGAATCTATTTTGTGAAACTTGGAATCCAACTCCAAAATGGCTTGTTGCCATTCCCTCTAAAGGCTGTCGCTGACTACATCATGCAAATGGTTGTGTAACTAATCTTTAGGACACGGCTGCTGCACCAGTACGTAGGGAGATATTGCGTATCAACGTGTTTTGAAGTGGTTACTGGATCTGTACAAAGTGACGGCAGCCCTAGATGGGATGGCCAGCTTTCTTTTTAATGACAGTATCTGACACGCCAAGCATATATCAAACACCACTGCAGCGTGTATGCCCGCTTTGGCACTCTCTATCTAAAGTGAACAGATACCCTTCAATTTATCGTAAAATACTTATTGGCCTTTAACACAGAAGCTAAAACTACTTTTAAGGATTTTTGACACCAAAGGCCAAATGGCCAAAAGCAATCACAGAGCACCTTGATCCACTTTAATGTTATAAAGGTCAATTGGTGTCCATGTTGAGCCGCTTGCATCTTGCTCTGTTTAGGACAGCATTTGATCCTTACCTTCAAGCAAGCCCTTATTCTTACAAGTGTGTCGCATCTCCAGGGCTGATGAGCCCCTTCCCTGTGCCAGTTCTGTTCTCTGCCGGGTTTGCTACAGGATCGATACAGGCTCAATTTATTCTCCCCTTAGTCGCACAGATCTAGCTTCCCTTGTTTTCCTTGCTGCTATGAGAGTAAGCGCTCCTCTGGTGCCATGATCCCCTTGGAGTGATACAGTGCACTCTTTCTTACATCCTCCCAGGCCTGCTGAGTTGGCCTGCTTTCAACCCCTGAAACATTATCAGCCTCTGAGCACTATGTTCACTGTAAGGGGTTTATTAAAGCATCATTTATGGTGGCACATTAAATTTCCCAGCAATTCTCAATTTCCTACATGATAATGAAAAAGGTGCAAGTCTTGTGTATCATTTGTGTCCATAAATAATTTGAAATATTTGTATTTATTTGTGAATTCCATTTTATTTTGGCTCCTGGTGCCAAGAAGAGTTTTGCAAAGAATTTGCATCACAGAGAAAAGGTTCCTGACCGTACTTTAAACTTTGTTTCGCCGCCTTTTAACTAAACAAAAAACAATGATAGCACAGCCAGACATTCTCTTCTCTGTCAATTTAAGTACGCAAGGGTCATTTCAGAGTGGCCTTGAACTGTGATGATGTAGCTCTCACCTTTGGTGCAGTATTAATGATGGTGGTACAGGGGCTGATATAGTTAGCCCTATCTGTGGTGCTCATCCATTCTCCCCCCCCTGTCACTGGGCTGTGTGGAGAATGCATGTAATGAATAATAGACCAGAGGACTAACAGCAGGGTAATTACAGGGTAATGAATGCACCTGCGTTTTGCCCACAATGTCAGCAAAAAAAACTGGCAGTATGTTGAAAATCACTGCTGCTCATCCCAAGAACGCACTCACTCTCTGGCGAAAAAACATTGACAGAAGCCAGTACAGTATAGAGCAGCAATGGAGAGAGAGAGAGGCCTGGAGTGTTTTTATAGATTCATCTGGAGTGTTAGCTGTTAAAACAAACCACTTCAACGTGTTACAGTACCACTGCCATAATTGTGAAACATAATGTTAGATGATTACGTTTATAGTAAACCTGGTGAATTTTGGTGCAAAGTACTGGACTGATCACTGCCTTCACATGGTTATTTGTAGTCAATATTAATAAAACATATTGGTAGATAATCAATATTTTTTAAATATTGAAATATTGTTTAGATGCTCTTTGCCATGCAAAAGTTGCCTGTTAATGCTTTTGACAATGTATCACTGGACTTGGTGCCAATGGGTTTAAAGTACAAGAAGAGTTAATATGGCAGCGAGGGATGTAGACTAGAGAGATAGGGGAAGACACACACTGATTGAGGCAGGATGAATGTTGCAATCAACTAGGCTCATTCATTCCCCATCTCCTCCAATGTATTTACTGGATTCCCACAGGTGTTACAAAATTACTGTTTAAATCATTTACAGCAAATACAGGAAATACTTTCACTGGCAAAATATATTGTGTCACTTAGACACCATTTTTTAAGAAGGAAAACCGTTTTAGAAACTGGCTACAATGCTTTAGGCATAGTCTGCAAGTCAAAGTGTAGGTTCAGCACCATGGACAGTGTCATCCGGAGTGAAGCCATACAACGAAGAGAGGGAGGCTTGAGGCAAGGAGTGAAGAGAAAAACTACAGTATGTGGAAAGTAGCACTATAGAACCTTGTTTACATGACTTTTTAACCCTTGCATGTCCGACTTTCCCAAGCGTACTATTCATTTTCAAAATAACATTGTAATAATATTGTAACCATATGAACAGAAAATACCACATATAATACCACAAATTATTTCTACGACCAAATACTGTATGTATCTTACGTACCGTTTCTTTCATTCCCTATCCTTTTAGTTTCCTAGCAACTGATACACAAATATGTGAAACAAGAATACGATAACAAGCTTAAACGTTTCTACCATTAAAATATCTTGAGGATAGGGTATTTTAGTTACAGACAGTTAACCCTGTTCTGAACTTTGACCACATCAGCACCACTTCTATGCAGATATGTTTGCTGTGAGGGTCATCGGGATGGGAGGAGGGCATGAAAACTTGCTTAGAGCCCATGCATACCTGTATACCATTCCTTAACAAGTGTTTGACTGATAGCTAATAAAGACTTAAATATAATTTTTTGGCCAGAACCTTAATGTAATTTTATCATTTTGATTACTGATAACAATTTAGTCAATATATTGGTAACACTTCCAAGTTACCAAGACACTATATGGCTAACCTCCTCAATCCTTTTCTTCGTATTCAGCTATTGAACATACGAGAGGCAACTTTTCATACTACACTTCAGTAAAATTAATACAATTCTGTCCTTTGTTCTGTCCTTTATAAGGAGCGGGATTGTCCTTCATGAGTTTGTCTTGTATAAAGCTCATCTACCGGGAACGTTACATGCAGTAAATCCTCAATAATAGCATTTGCCAACTAAAGTCTTACAAAGCTCACCTATGCTTTACCTGTGAAAAGCTGTCATACAGAGGTCATTATAAACAAAGCACAACACACCATGCCAATTTGTGCTGTGTTACTAAAGGATAGAAAGTGACGGCCACTATCATCATAGGACATTAATGGAGCCAGGCCTAATAACTCATAATGATGTAGCCTATTAAATGTGACTTCACCTTCCCCTCAGCCTTTTAGTGATTAGATATTACAGCTATTTCTCAATGTTGAGTTAATTAAAACATTAAGGTTTCAATGAGTCTAGACAAATGCTCAAGCGATTGGGCTATTTGTTCCCCCTTTCCACAGGTATAAAGGATTATCGGCGAGCTCCGCACAGAGAACTGGTTTGTTTGATACAGTAAGATAATGTTGGGTTGGTAAATGGAAAGTGGCTGGAGAAGGTGTTGTATCATTTCATGCTCATTAGTTAATTTCAGCTTCATGTGATGGCCGTAAGATAAGTTGAAAGGGACTGGGACACAGTGACTGAGAGGTGTGACCTTGGTCAGGACAATCTCTCAACGTTATTGACTCTGGATGGTGATGACAGCTGAGAAATGTTCCGGTGGATGAGGGAAGATACATCATTGGCTAAATTCTCTTCATATTGAACTCCTTGAAAAGGATGGACTCACTCTCACTGTGGCTTGAGTTCAGGTAGGTTCCTGGGACCTTGGATACTTTGGTACAGTGATGTACGGGACACTGTGTGTGTGTGTGTGTGTGTGTGTGTGTGTGTGTGTGTTTGTACATGTGGGTGTAGCACGTAGTTTGATTACGGTTGTTAGACTTGTTTATTCGTTACCTATTTCGAAGATAAATTGGTCTATGTATCTTTAGACTAGAAATAATTCATGCTCATAAAATTACAAGCCAAATATCATTTCTCCACCAGCAATGAGGCATGCAAGACTTTATGAATACATAAAGAAATGCTGATTCAAAATATTTTCCTGAGTTTATCACAAGGTATGGAACCCATTATAGTTCTCTTCCATCAACACTGTGAATACATTGGATTAGAAGCACAATCTGTATTTCAGAGGCAGAATCTGTATTTCCTGTTGTTCAATGATCATTTTTGGTTATACTCATTGTACCTACACTCACAATTTACAAGTACAATTGTCCTAACCTATCATAACCCAAAATCTAAGTTTGCATTGTTAATGTTTGTTGTTACAATTTGATTTGAGACAAAATCTCTATGGGATTAATGCTGTTTTTCTTTTTTCAAGTTGCCGTAAACGTATATGTAATCAGGATCCTTTTCTCTGTTGGACCCTGTTTACACCTGTTATTAAAACACATCCAGTGATAGGATCTGTGTTCATGTCCAGAAAGATCCAATCACAATGGCCAGGTGTGAACACTTTGGGACAGATTGTAATCTGGTGAAACCATCTCCCAAGGTGGAAAGGGTTGTATTCAGACCGTGAAGGAGGCCTTTTCCTTTTTCACTTCTGGCCTTTGGAAAACCCTTCCTAAACATTTCAGGGCTTCTCAAACCGTTGGAACGTTTAAAGCAGCCCTTAAGACTGATCTTTACAGACTGGCCTACCTAATTAATAACAATAATAAACGTTGCAACAAACTATGACCACAAAACACAGACCATGTTTACACCTGGTGTTATGTGACCTGAGATTGGATCTTGACCCCTCCAGATGTGGGTGTTAATATGTGGTCAAACCAAATGAGCCTCATCCTAACTGTGACACCTCACATGCGAGGAGAGGAGAAGGTTCTTCTGATACTGCTCAGCCGACATGTCACGCCCGGGCTCTGGGGACTCTTATATGTTGAGCCAGGGTGTTAGTTTCTATGTTCAGTGTTCTATGTTTATGTTCTAGTTTATGTGTTTCTATGTTGGCCGGGGTGGTTCCCAATCAGAGGCAGCTGTGGCTTGTTGTCTCTGATTGGGAACCATACTTAGGCAGCCTGTTTTGCACTTGTCATTTGTGGGATCTTGTTCCGGAGAGGTTTGTGTTTGTTAACCTTAGGACTTCACGTATCGTTTTGTTGTATTGTTTAAAGTACTCATTAAAAGATGTACGCATATCACGCTGCGCCTTGGTCCACTTCATATGATGATCGTGACACGACACAACCTTTGTTTTCCTTCTTCTACCTGTTTACCTCCACCCATTGGTGCAAGGTGCTATCTGCTGTCATTGCTACTTCTCCTATTTCTAGGGGAAAAGTTCAGCACTAAATAAAAGATCAGAGAGCATGATATTGTAGTGAGTTATGGTTACAGGAGATGGTTGTGGGACTCCATAGATGTATACAGAATCAGGAGGCAATTACTGAGGCTGAAAAATGAACGATGGAGGCTATTACCCTTTTAAAAGTAATTAAATAGTCTCTTGATCACACATGTTTTACAATTCATTGAAGTTGGAATCTAAGCAAGGAGCAACAAAAACAATTATGATCAGTGAAATACAGTGGAGATTACTGGTGTGAATATGTATAGTTTGCCTGCCAGGATGTGAAGTGTTGGTTGGCATTTGTAATCAACAGCATACAGCGTACTAACACTGGTCTTGGAAATGACTGAGCAGAGGTGACGTCCCAGAGCCAAGAGTGTCATATTGAACAGATAGGGAAAACATGTAAGCATCCATGGTGTTGCTATGCTACTGTGCTGGAATGCAGTTTCTGACACTAATCTGGAATCAAGCTTCATTTTAGACAATCTTAGCTAGTATTTAATGTTCATCCACAACAGCATAATTGAAGCTGACAATGGGAATTGCTCATAAAAGCTGTATCTGAGCTAGCCTCGTACGAACCAACTTGATCTTGCGAGCAGGAGTCAGACAAATATGCCCTCCCCGAGTCACTAGTGTGTTACTCTAACAACTTGAAATGACATGTTTGTTGATTAAGACTCAAGAAGAGGATAATTAGCCTGGTAGAATAAACACTCACCGGGTAACCTTTGATGATTACGGATTGTCTGTTTCACATTCCTGGTTCTCTGTTTGTACCTGTGCATATGCAATAATTGCTTTTGGGTTTCCGAGTTAGCAAGGATAAAATATTGTTGATATACTGTATCTACAGCTGAAGTCGGAAGTTTACATACACTTAGGTTGGAGTCATTAAAACTAGATTTTCAACCACTCCACAAATCTCTTGTTAACAAACAATAGTATGCAAGTATAAACACCATGGGACCACTCAGCCGTCATACCGCTCAGGAAGGAGACGCGTTCTGTCTCCTAGAGATTAACGTACTTTGGTGCGAAAAGTGCAAATCAATCCCAGAACAACAGCAAAGGACCTTGTGAAGATGCTGGAGGAAACAGGTACAAAAGCATCTATATCCACATAACCTGAAAGGCCGCTCAGCAAGGAAGAAGCCACTGCTCCAAAACCGCCATAAAAAAGCCAGACTACAGTTTGCAACTGCACATGGGGACAAAGATCGTACTTTTTGGAGAAATGTCCTCTGGTCTGATGAAACAAAAATACAACTGTTTGGCCATAACGACCATCGTTATGTTTGGAGGAAAAAGGGGGTGCTTGCAAGCCGAAGAACACCATCCCAACCGTGAAGCACGGGGGAGGCAGCATCATGCTGTGGGGGTGCTTTGCTGCAGGAGGGACTGGTGCACTTCACTAAATAGATGGCATCATGAGGAAGGAAAATTATGTGGATATATTGAAGCAACATCTCAAGACATCAGTCAGGAAATTAAAGCTTGGTCGCAAATGGGTCTTCCAAATGGACAATGACCCCAAGCATACTTCCAAAGTTGTGGCAAAATGGCTTAAGGACAACAAAGTCAAGGTATTGGAGTGGCCATCACAAAGCCCTGACCTCAATCCTATAGAAAATGTGTGGGCAGAACTGAAAAAGCGTGTGCGAGCAAGGAGGCCTACAAACCTGACTCATTTACACCAGCTCTGTCAGGAGGAATGGGGCAAAATTCACCCAACTTATTGTGGGAAGCTTGTGGAACGCTACCCGAAACATTTGACCCAAGTTAAACAATTTAAAGGCAATGCTACCAAATACTAATTGAGTGTATGTAAACTTCTGTCCCACTGGGAATGTGATGAAAGAAATAAAAGCTGAAATAAATTATTATTCTGACATTTCACATTCTTAAAATAAAGTGGTGATCCTAACTGACCTAAGACAGGGAATTCGTACTAGGATTAAATGTCAGGAATTGTGAAAAACTGAGTTTAAATGTATTTGGCTAAGGTTTATGTAAACTTCTGACTTCAACTGTATCAACACAATTCACAACCCTCTTCGTGGGTCATCTGCACATGATTTCCTGAAAATGCTAAATAAAACCCACTGACAACTCAAAGGGAGGGAAGAGAGAGAATAAAATTGCTCAGAATTTTCTAATCTCCACATCATACAGTATAATCACATCCAAACAGCTCGTTAATATTCAACGCAGAGGTAATGAGTAGTAAAAACGTTGCGTCTTTAGGGAGAGTATGTTTTCTTTCAACCTTATCTATACAAATTAAGAAAGGGACTTCTCGCTTATATGCTTCATTTGTGGATCCACTGCACACACAAAAACGGTATATTGCAAGCAAGGTCCTGCTGCTGATGCTTTAAAAGTGTTGGTGTAGAGGAGGTTCTGTATTCCTCCCTTCTACAGCTCCTTCCCTCTCTCCTGCTACCCCCTTTCTCAATGAATGGCATCAGCCTCTCGGTTTGTTGCATTGACAGCTACTCTAATTGCCTCAGGGCAGCAGATTCCCTGGGAGAGGCCTAGGGGATTTGAAGGAAGGGGGAAAATGAAACCATATGTGAGCATTATAGCCTTGATAGGTCCTGCCTTTTTGCACTGTCAAAGGCCTTTCAGATGCAAGGTCATGATCCATGGTAGATCTTGAAATTCCTGGGAGTCTTTGGTCTACAGAATGTTGAGTGGCAATAGTAGTGTTGGAACAAGCTCAATTTTTTTCAATATCCCTTCATTGTGTTAGGACTTGCCAAGGTACTGAGGTTTTTGGATTCATGAAGTACTTTCCCTTGTATAAAGAAGGTGTACTGTAAAATAAAGATATGCCTTGAATAATGTATATCTGCAGCAAGACTATGTATCCATATACAGTGGGGAGAACAAGTATTTGATACACTGCCGATTTTGCAGGTTTTCCTACTTACAAAGCATGTAGAGGTCTGTCATTTTTTTAAAAATCCAGAAAATCACATTGTATGATTTATATGTAATTAATTTGCATTTTATTGCATGACATAAGTATTTGATCACCTACCAACCATTAAGAATTCCAGCTCTCACAGACCTGTTAGTTTTTCTTTAAGAAGCCCTCCTGTTCTCCACTCATTACCTGTATTAACTGCACCTGTTTGAACTCGTTACCTGTATAAAAGACACCTGTCCACACACTCAATCAAACAGACTCCAACCTCTCCACAATGGCCAAGACCAGAGAGCTGTGTAAGGACATCAGGGATAAAATTGTAGACCTGCACAAGGCTGGGATGGGCTACAGGACAATAGGCAAGCAGCTTGGTGAGACGGCAACAACTGTTGGCGCAATTATTAGAAAATGGAAGAAGTTCAAGATGACGGTCAATCACCCTCGGTCTGGGGCTCCATGCAAGATCTCACCTCGTGGGGCATCAATGATCATGAGGAAGGTAAGGGATCAGCCCAGAACTACACAGCAGGACCTGGTCAATGACCTGAAGAGAGCTGGGACCACAGTCTCAAAGAAAACCATTAGTAACACACTACACCGTCATGGATTAAAATCCTGCAGCGCACGCAAGGTCCCCCTGCTCAAGCCAGCGCATGTCCAGGCCCGTCTGAAGTTTGCCAATGACCATCTGGATGATCCAGAGGAGGAATGGGAGAAGGTCATGTGGTCTGATGAGACAAAAATAGAGCTTTTTGGTCTAAACTCCACTCGCCGTGTTTGGAGGAAGAAGAAGGATGAGTACAACCCCAAGAACACCATCCCAACCGTGAAGCATGGAGGTGGAAACATCATTCTTTGGGGATGCTTTTCTGCAAAGGGGACAGGACGACTGCACCGTATTGAGGGGAGAATGGATGGGGCCATGTATCATGAGATCTTGGCCAACAACCTCCTTCTCTCAGTAAGAGCATTGAAGATGGGTCGTGGCTGGGTCTTCCAGCATGACAACGACCCGAAACACACAGCCAGGGCAACTAAGGAGTGGCTCCGTAAGAAGCATCTCAAGGTCCTGGAGTGGCCTAGCCAGTCTCCAGACCTGAACCCAATGGAAAATCTTTGGAGGGAGCTGAAAGTCCGTATTGCCCAGCGACAGCCCCGAAACCTGAAGGATCTGGAGAAGGTCTGTATGGAGGAGTGGGCCAAAATCCCTGCTGCAGTGTGTGCAAACCTGGTCAAGACCTACAGGAAACGTATGATCTCTGTAATTGCAAGCAAAGGTTTCTGTACCAAATATTAAATTCTGCTTTTCTGATGTATCAAATACTTATGTCATGCAATAAAATGCAAATTCATTACTTAAAAATCATACAATGTGATTTTCTGGATTTTTGTTTTAGATTCCGTCTCTCACAGTTGAAGTGTACCTATGATAAAAATTACAGACCTCTACATGCTTTGTAAGTAGGAAAACCTGCAAAATCGGCAGTGTATCAAATACTTGTTCTCCCCACTGTATGCATACTTCAGGTACCTTGCACATGTTATGGATATCATATTCTTGTAGAATGACAGCTCTTTGAAGCACAAATGGTGTCTGATTCAGATTGTTATTGTAATAACTGCAATTTAAATGAATTTGCGTTATTATTTTCGAGGAACCAATGGATTACATTGTTGTAATAATCCTGTCAAGAACTGTCAGCAGTCCTTACTAGAGACTTACATTTATACGTAATTCTAACATTGTGTTACTCAGTGACACACTTCCTTTTGCCCACATGGTATTGATGCCTTATTTGCGTCACTCCTCACTCTTTTCTTCTTGCTCTGGGTCATTGGTTGACAGTCAGTGACATGTCAAATGACTGCTGTCTACTCTAATGCAAGACAATGTCAGAGTTACAAGGCCTTTTGTCAAGAACCTTCCCCTTTTATAGTATAAGTTGAGACAAGTAAAGGATTGCTACTCTATCAGATTGCATGCATGGATTTTCCACTGTATGCCTCCCACATTGAGGAGACACCTGCCTTGGGTTGTGTTCATCCCCAGGGGAATACGCCTAACCATACTGTACAGTGAAGAGGGAATATAGTCCAATACAACATAAAACATTTATGGTATAAATTCATGGTACGATTTTAATGAAATTTCACATAATAAAAGGGAATGGAAATGACTGGATGAAGATTTCCTGTTTGTTTACAGCAGATGCATTATAAGGTGTGATTTCACCTACCTTCAATTGAGTGCCTATAAGAGTTAATGTTTTTTACTCTGAAAGTTGAATAGATGAAATATGATTTTAATATCTCTGGCCACTTGCTCAGGATTTGAACAACTATGACATATTTATAGCATCATTTGGCTAAGTGACACTCATTTATAGCAAATGTATTATCTTTAAGCACATGCATCAGCAAAAATTACAGGATGACTTCACCCTTGGATTCTATGAATCTTCTCAGGGATAATGTAATACATGGCTGTAAATTGTTTAAATTGTATCCGGTCATTTCTAGTCAATGTAATTGGATATGACTAAAGGACCTTTACAATCAAGAAAATACAGTATGTTAAATTCATCAGATCACAACTCTTTGCGATACCAGTTCATTTGGATCCCTGGTTTTGCATATGAAGATGATATAATATCACACACTCGAATCAACATTGTTTTGTGTTAAGAAGCCACCCAAGCCCCCAAGACTGTCAAGGTTTATAGTATGGTTGTAGGGGAGCTGTCCGCCAGATGTATGGTGCTGAATCTGGCTGAAAGCATTATGTTATTGATGTAGAACAAACCTCTGTGAGGGGACACCTACCCTCCATCTATTAGTTTGAAAGCATAACCAGTCCGAATTTCAAACAATCTCTCTATGTCTCTTTCTCACTCTCAGTTTGTGTCATGCAACCTATGTCTGCCTAACTTATGTAGCAAGGGCACTCAGTGGAAACTCATCCATTCTACTCTTTATATGAAAATGTACCTTTTTACATTTTAGTCATTTAGCAGACACTCTTATCCAGAGCAACTTACAGGAGCAATTAGGGTTAAGTGCCTTGCTCAAGGGCACATCAACAGATTATTCACCTAGTCGGCTCGGGGATTCAAACCAGCGACCTTTCGTTTACCAGCCCGTTTACCATCACAACACTCTTTAACCGCTAGGCTACCTGCCGTCTCGCTAAGTATTCTCTACATTGTGATAATACTGAAATGGCTTTGATTTTTAACCCTTGATTACTGTACGGGAAACCACAATTAATTGTTCACACTTAACTAAGTTTTCTCTAACTCTGATAGGGGTCTGATTTTCTAACTACCCCATTATTCTCCAGTAATTTGTCACACCCTGGCTCTGGGGACGCTTGTATGTTGAGCCAGGGTGTGAGTGTTCTTTATGTTTTGTGCTCGTTGTGTCCGTTCTTGTTTTGTAGTTCTAGGTTGGCCAGTGTGGTTCTCAATCAGAGGCAACGTGTATCAGCTGTTGCTTGTTGTCTCTGATTGGGAACCATACTTAAGCAGCCAGTTTTCCCACAGTGTTTGTGGGATCTTGTTCCAGTGTGGTTTGTGTTAGACCGTGGACGTCACGTTATCGTTTGTTGGTTTTTGTTCGTGTAATCACTAATAAAGAAGTATGTTTGCCTTCAACGCTGCGCCTTGGTCCTCTGTTCCCGACGATCGTGACATAATTGTTTGGCCTCACATTTACCATTAGCATAGAAAAGTAACACGATGGCACAACAAACCATGTAAGCACACTTTTCAACATGAATCCTTTTGACCCGTGCCAGGACAGGAGCTCCAATTTGAATGCCCAGCAGTCAGAGAGTAACTATCTTTATTCCCATCTTGCCAGCCACACACACAAACGAGAGAGTAAAGACGAGATCCAGACAGCTTCCAAATAGAAGCCTTCACATAGTGTCAGAGTGGGTGGGTGGTGGGAGAGGCTTGATAAGGACAAGTTAAATTTGAGCTGTAGCTGTGATCAGTGAAGCAGGAAGGGGTGTTCAATTAAATATTTCTCATCAGCTTGTGCTGTAGAAATATAGTCCCAGGGCTGTCAGCCATCTCGCAGCAACATTCCTCTGCAAAACGAGGATATATTTTAATGAGAAGTAAAATGCTATGGTTTTTGCTTATCATTGCCATTACCCTTGATATGACAACTGGATATTTCATCTTTAAATCTTAATCCTTATCTAATAAGAAATGTGGGCTTTCTTTCTGAGAAAGTGGACAGTGTTACTAATTTGATACTAAGGCACTTGCAAGGACTAATTACTCAGTCTGCCTTTGTTATTTGGAACACTTATATTTATTTCATCAGGACATGTCGAATTTGATCTTATCAAATAAATATTTCATTGTTTTACAGTATACAAACAAGTCTACATACTTTAATAGAGCGAAAGAAAGCGGCGCATATGAGTATCAAAAACATGAGGCATATGAGCCATAACCACACTGGAATGATAATACATCTCCA
This sequence comes from Coregonus lavaretus, assembly GCF_964263955.1. NCBI lineage: Eukaryota > Metazoa > Chordata > Actinopteri > Salmoniformes > Salmonidae > Coregonus > Coregonus lavaretus. The sequence goes on along the minus strand of NC_140015.1, from coordinate 15,040,444 downwards.
ACTAATTTCCATCCAATTGAAGAGACAAATACATTAAATACCGTAGTTTATTGGACAAGATATCATATCGCCTACTAAACATAGGACAGGACATTGGCATTCAGCTCTTGGTTGAGCATTTTTGTTACGCAAATAAGGTCCATTTAAATACATATACATGCCATGCATGTGCTGTATGTGTCTTTGTGTCATGTCAATCTGACGTATTCAGCAATGACTTACAGGCTGTGGTGTTTTGAAGGTCTGAAGGCTTTGGGTGCCTTTTTATCATGGTGCATTTATATAACTGTCTCTGTTTTTTTTTCCTGTGAAAGAAACCATTAATTCCACCTTTTATCTTTTATTCCTTTCAGAGTACATTTCCGGAGTGACAATAGGGTTTTCTCATTGGAGATGAACATTGTGAACTATACAGCGCAAATAGTGTTATTACAAAGCACTGGTGATTTCACAAATAGATTGTCTAAAAACTGCTATTTTAATTTACATCAACAAGGTGGTTATTCTGGAGAAAAAAATATGATTACTAAGAAACAAATTGGAAAGACACCCCAACCAATATAAAGTACAACGTCAATGAAAATATGTATATGGCTGTAGATATTCAGTGTCATAGAGCTATGCTTTCACAGTATGTCATACACATTGAAAATAATAGTAGGGTCTTGCTGGGCTCAACAAGGTGCTAACAAGGAGCTAAGTAACAGTAACTGTTGATGTTACATTTCTTTGCAACATACTCCTGCAGCTTTCCAACAATGCAGATTCTGAAACCTGCATTGGAACTGTACCATGAGGTCCTTCTGGACACTGGAGAGGTGGATTGGCCTCTCCGGTCCAGTTCTAAATTGGTTTAGGACCTATTTAACCGGCCGAGAGTTTTTTGTTACCTTTGGTGAACATAACTCAGAGAAAATAAATATCACATGTGGCATTCCACAAGGTTTGATTTTGGTTTCGGTACAGTTCAGTTGATATATATTACCCCTTGGCAGCATTATCAGAAAGCACAGAATTGGTTTTCACTGCTACGCAGACGATACACAACTTTACATTTCTGTGTCACCAGAGGATTTTAGCGCCACGGATAAATTATTAGACTGTATTAGTGATTTAAATACTTGGATGGATCACAACTTCCTCCAGCTAAATAAAGACAAGCCCGGGCTCCCGAGTGGCGCAGGGGTCTAAATGCACTGCATCACAGTGCTAGTAGGTGTCACAACAGACCCGGGTTCGATCCCGGGCTGTATCACAACCGGCTGTGATTGGAAGTCCCATAGGGCGGCGCACAATTGTCCAGGTTAGGGGAGGGTTTGGCGGCTTTACAGTAGGCCATCATCATAAATAAGAATTTGTTCTTAACTGACTTGCCTAGTTAAATAAACAAATATTGTTGGAGCCGAAGCACAGAGAGAATCTAGCCGCACATTTTAATTCACGGGCAATAAAGATAAAACACCAGGTAAAAAATCTACGTGTTATTTTAGATTCTGAACTCAATTTTGAATCACACATTAGTAATGTGACCAAAATAGCTTTTTACCACATGAGGAACATTGTTCAGGTGTGGTTGTTTCTTTCTCAGGCTGATACAGAGAGTCTCATCCATGCTTTTATTACAAGCATGCTTGACTACTGTAATTCTCTCTTGTCTGGTCTACCCAAGAAAGCCATTGGTCAACTGCAAAACATACAGAATGCTGCAGCATGGGTACTGACCAAGACTAGACAGAGAGCACACATTACACCTGTTTTAAGGTCTCTGCACTGGCTGCCTGTGAGTTTTAGAATTAATTTTAAGATTCTTCCATTGGTTTTTAAATCAATCCACGATTGTGCACCCAATAAATGTCAGACATGCTTTTAAGTTACCGTATGTACCCAGTAGGTCCCTCAGGTCCTCTGGCACTGGCCTTTTAACTATCCCAAAGCCTAGGACCAAGAGGTATGGAGAGGCAGCCTTTAGTTATCATGCCCCCAGCCTCTTGAATAGCCTGCCATAGAACCTGAGGGGGGCTGAAACTGTGGACATATTTAAAAGAGATCTTAAAACACACCTTTTTAGCTTTGTTTTTCCTTAGGGTGCTTTTTAGTCGTTCAGTTTTGATTGTTATTCTTTTGTTTGTTACCCTCTTATGTTTGTTGTGTAGTAAATATTTCAGTTTTTATTTTCATTGTTTTAATTCGGTTTTTTTCCTGTAAGCACATTGTGTTGCATTCCATGTCTGAAATGTGCTGTATAAATAAAGGATGATTTGATTTGATTTGAACTATACCATCTGATTAATAATAATCTGATATCATGTCATTATGATTTTGTGTAACTGTCATTTTTGTATTTTCTGCAAACAAATAAGAGCAATTTAGAATTCACAACCCCTATGGACGTGTTACCAATTTAGTGACTTTGTCGCTATATTTTGTGAATTTTCAGACCCCTCCATCGACTTTGATTGGTAAAAGAGGCTAGCGCCAAATTAGTTGGCATCACTGCCTAACAAAAACAGTTGGCACCACTGCCTATGGAAACTATAAGCATATAGAGGTTGACATATAATCTCTTGCCTCTTATTGTTGCTCAGTTAATCAAATAATAATCCTTCTAGAGACAAACATGCTGCTCAACAACTGAATCATATGGTAATTAAAAACATAGCCTATTAGCACTATGAAAATACAAATCACATTCAAACCTGGGAGGCTAAAGTTCTTCACCAGAACCTGTTAATTAAACACTAGGACTAATGACGTGTTGTTGGCACTCTGCAGTGCTCCCAATGTAAATAATAATCAGATAACAAATGCATTCTTGTTCCACCTTCAGCTGCTCACACTCAGAATATATTCATTCAGGTACATATGGTTCCCTACCTACACAAAAACATTTCCACATCAAATTTGAACTAAATAGAATAGACAATGTAATACTGCATGGTTTATGATACAGTGCATGGAATATAAAAGAAACTTCTGGCAACAAACATAAAGCCAACACACAAAAAGGTGTATTAGCTATTGTTAAGTGTGCCTGTTTAAACACACATCACATTCCATAAACCTGCACTGTGGCATATTTTTGCCACAACACCATCAAACTGAAAGCTATGTTTAGTGCCACTGGCTAATCCACAAAGTGATTATCATTATAGTCCCTGTGGCCACTAATATCGGCATGTTACCAAAGTTGAGAAAAGCAAAGTGTGAAGGCTATTAGAGGACAGGATGGTTATACTGATAACAAACAAGAATTCAGAATCCAAGGACTCTAATTAAAATATGTAATTAGGTTTTATAATGAATAACGGCCCATGTACTAATAATTATCCTTCACTACCTTAAGATCCTCAAGGGGCAGCAGTGTTAATGTATGAAATGCTAATGAACTATTTAATTCCAAGCCATCTAGCGAGAAGGAGAAGGAGGGATGGACTATAAAAGGATTGGGGAAGCACATAAAAGGGAATCTTCAGTGAGAGTTAAAGGAATCAGCTTTAAATGGGAAGAGTAAGGTGGTCTGAATTTCAACCTGTTGAAGAAGTCAGCTAAGACCATTAATGTTACCTGTTCGCAAATCAAGCAAAGCCAAATTACAGAGGCAATTGTAACCAAATGACCTGACTTTGCACAGTGCTGTGCAAGAGCATTGGATTACGTGATGCGGTAACCACAGGAAATCCACAGAGCTCTGTGTGAGCCATACATGTCAGGTAAGGACAACCTCTCTCTGTATGGTCAGGACGAACAAAGTACACTATAACTCACACTTATGGCTAGAGAGACGCTGCCATGGTGCAATCTGGGAAAGCTCACTACTCAATGTCCTGGAAGCAATTTTGCGGGGCTAATAGTATTCAATAACATGTTTAGAGCTTGCATCGATCCTTTTCATTATGATTAATTCAGTCCACAAAGGAACCAATCATCTGTGTCCAAGTTACACTTCCCTTAGCGTACAGTCAGATAGCCTGCCCGGGGTAATTAAGTGATGTAGATAGGAAATTAATGCATTACACCCTTAAACAAACCATAATCTATTTTTTGTAACCTGATTTATAGAAGTGATTATGAAAGGAAATATGTACTGTAGACTGAGGTTGCAAATAGTGAGATAGTCAAGAAGTACAGCAAAACAGAGATGTCTTATGGGGGACTTACTGTGAACTGTGGAATAACTGTGTCAACAATAAGCAACAACATACAGCTAAAAGTGATCCTCTAATCAACTTGAATGGCTTTTTGTAGAACATTTAAAATGAGACTCTGGAGAGCTGAATTGACAAAGGACAAAATCCAGAGAAACAACATTTGTCTAATGGATTTAGTATAGGAGAGAGAACAGATCCTTTCACAGATCTGTCACCTTAGCCTGAACCCTATGTCTGAGGAACTGCTGTTAGGAGTGCCCTGACATCAAGAAAGAATAACTAAAAAATATGGTTTTCTGGGAGAGGGGAGGTATGCTCATGGCATAATTAAAGACTCACCCCAATAGCCTTTTTGTAGTGCAATGACTCATCTCGGTTTCTCGGTTTCTTTCCATTTAAAAGAGTGGATACACATGAATGAACATGAGTAATTTTCAGACACCAAAAAGGCTACAACTGTACACTGTGTTACCTATTGTTTAGTGATATTGAGTCATGCAGACTCCAAACACTTTCTTGCATAACATGACTCAAAATACCATTCTAAAGGAACTAGTGACAGGAATATTTTATCTCCCACCCTTCAAGTTTCAGTCAGTCATGGTAATATTTAATGAATACATTTTAAAATAAACATCCCTTACGTCAATGTTCATTATTTTACAAACTACAAGTGAAATTGTGAGCATCACTTTCCACTCCATGTTACCATCTTAAAGAGTCATAATCTCTCAACAGGTTTCTGGACAGTTCATCAACTGTGAACCTACCATGCAGCTCTGTAAGATACAACTGAGCACAATACTGAAACATTTAAATGATAGTCATCTATATTACAGTAGAAGCCAGGAATTTGTTTCACGGCATTAGTCATCTGTTCTCTGCAGTTTTGTATTTCTATTCCCAGAGCCTATTGTGATGCATTGCTCTGTAATCACCCTGCCATTGTTACAATGTGTTTGTGCATCAAAGAGCATGTTCAGAAAAACCTACCGAGTTAGTTCCTGTCATTAAACTGGATTTTAGCCATGACAAGAAAAAATGTCAGCCAAGTAATTTGAACACTGAGAACCTTGGATTGTAATTTCCCTTAATGCATGCAGCAAAGGAGAAGTGATGGTTAGCTGATATTTTATCTATTTTCTTGGATCTACTGTATTTTACCAAAGTTCTGAACTGTTTGAATGTTTTTGAAGAAACGTTGTCTCACCTACAATACACTGAAATTAAAGTAAATTGTTGAATTCTATTCTTGAACCATCAGTGTTACACTATTACATGGTTGAACAAGAATATGAATAATTTACGATTATGGAGCTCAACATTAAGTGGCAATATTTCTGACTAAAGATGTTAATTAATAAAGTCATAGTACGGCCAGCCATCAGTTGAATACAGTTCAAACCTCATCAAACTTTCCCTCCTACAAGCCTCATAGTTTTTATGGCAAGTTGGTGAAAAAGCTGACCTCAGATACCACTGAGGCTCAGAACAAGTCGAAACGGTTCCTCACTCTGATTGATAGAACACACTGTGATTTCCCCCGAGTTCTAGATGGATGGAGACGGTAGCACTATCCACAATCATTCTATATGTGTGACTCTGGCCTTCAAGGATGACTACAGATATCTGGACACTGTTGGACACACAGCCCTCTAATGCCAGAAAATATGAGGAGGAGAGCTTCATGAGGAGCTGAAAAGTCTTCAGATGAACTTGACACTGAGACAGTAAGATCAGGAGGGCACATTGCTATCAGGGTCATATTGAAAATTGTAAGAGTGATGATATGTCTTTACATAAATATATACAATATGTTCATTTAGCATATCCCTAAATCTTCAGGTGGTATTTCAGCTTCGCAATTTGATAGGGATGGTATATTGTCTCTTAGCGTAAAACAGGTATCGACATGGAATTAGCTTATCCCAAAGTTTAAAATGGAAGTATGACTCATGTCTCCTGAGTGGCGCAGTGGTCTAAGGCACTGCATTGCAGTGCTAGCTGTGCCACTAGAGATCCTGGTTCGAATCCAGGCTCTGTCGCAGCCGGCCGCGACCGGGAGACTCATGGGCGGTGCACAATTGGCCCAGCATCGTCCAGGGTAGGGGAGGGAATGGCTGGCAGGGATGTAGCTCAGTTGATAGAGCATGGTGTTTGCAACGCCAGGGTTGTGGGTTCGATTCCCACGGGGGGGCCAGTATGAATAATAATATGTATTCACTAACTGTAAGTTGCTCTGGATAAGAGTGTCTGCTAAATGACTAAAGTATGTTCACTGATAAAAGGACTGATTTAACACACTATAGAGAATAATCTGCCATTAATTCACAACTCCACTATGTCATAAACCCAGTTTTGGGTTGACGTGCTTCAGACAACGGCGAATGTTTCATGGACTCTTATGATTTTAATTTGGAGTATTTTCACTTCACTCTTGTCCACTGCAATATCCCATTTTTGGTCAAACTGAGCACTCCTGTGCTACTCCTTCTTCAACCTGAGACACAGACCATAATCTAGAGGCAATCTTCTGTTGCAGACATCTTGAGATTTCAGTCATTAGTATCTGGATTAAATCTTGAAATGTACACAACAAGCAAATAACTCCCTCTTGATTGCCATCCTTTTGTTAGCTTGTAGCACAGATTATAATGAAAATTATGTTCCTTATCAATTCCACAGAAATGGCAATTAAATCTTAACAATGTTTAATCGTATACAGTATGGATACTGTAGTAGGGAATTATCTTATGAATGAAGTTGTTTGTAAGCTACGCGCAACATTAAAATGGATGAATCAACCTTTGTTTTTTGATCATTAAAACTCTGTGGTATATCGCAGGGGTACTCAACTCTTACCCTATGAGGTCCGGAGCCTGTTGGTTTTCTGTTCTACTTGATAATTAAATCAGTCTCTGATTAGAGGGGAACAATGAAAAAATGAAGTGAAACTGGCTTCGAGGTCCAGAGTTGAGTTTGAGGGGTAAATAGGGTTACCCCACACCCCAGACAGAGGAGTTGGATTTCAATTGATGTTATGAGTGGCATTCATAGCACCAATTGAAATCCACCTCTTATGTCTGTAATTGAGTTAGTGCCTTAGAGGTAAGCACAGCCCTATTAGGTTATTCAGTGGTACAGCACCCGATGCAATCCCTTAACCTTGCCTTATAATTATGCTGGCTGACAAGAAGCCATTAACCGCCCTATGTTGAAAGATTGTCTGGCCATTGATTGTCTACATTGCAGCCTTGCCAGAATTGCCACATAAATAAGTTGCCATGCATAACATAGTTGCTACAACCTGCCTAAGAATTGCAGGAAAAGGATGAGAGTAATAAGCATTCCAACAGTGGCATTTCACCAAAGAGAGATGCCTCGTGAGCAGTGAAATTTCATTCATTTACAGAATAAGTCCAACGAAATATAATGTAACATTAAAAGTAATACTGTTCTACTCACATCCTTTAATTCCAAGATACCACTGCATTTATTATTGAACAGCAACAAGATGTACTGCTAAAATCAAACATCTTGAATGCTCCCATTTCTAAATGTATTATTGTTTTAACCCTACGTTGTGCAGTCTGTTGTTACAGGTTTGAAGTGCGCTTTAGGCTCGTTTGAAAAGTCAACATTTTACATGTGATTCATTTCCCTGAGGCTAGCCTATACTGTAATCAGCTGGCCTCATCATGATTCTTACTGTAAAGCTGGTAGTTTAGTTGGACTAATGCCATATTTCAGAATGAAAGCTGTACGACAAAACACCAACCCCAAAGAATACCTCACACTGATTAACTAGTTCATTTTGGGGTTTTAGCTATTGGTTATGCTGATCAAATCAAATGCCTAATATTGAAAAGCTGTAGGCATAATGTCCTAGGATGAGCTGTATTCATAACTGATGAGTTAGCTAGCAGGAACACATGCTTTGCTTGTTGCAAAGATAGCTAGCCACATGGACAGCTACCAAATGCATTGGCTTGTCGATGTAGCTTGAATAGCCAACCTTTTCCTGGCCAGTTTGTGGTCTAGCTAGCTTGTCTGCAGATTGTAGCCCCACGTTGTCCAGTTTCATCACTAAAGGTCAAGCTCCATTTACTGGTCATTGGGATTGAAGTTCTGTGTCCCGCTGTTATGCCTGACTCAGTCAGTAGTACATATTCTGCAGTTTGTAGCAAGGGTCATCATTGTTTGTCAAGTTGTATGCTGCATCAAGAAGATTCTATGTGTTTGTTTGCAGGCTTGAGACCTGAGCCCCGGCCGGCTTGAGCCCTGAATATTTCCAAGAAACAGCAAAGGACCTGTTACCCTGTTACATGGCCTCTTTCCAGAGGTGAAATCATCCTACAGCATAACAAATCTGACGCTAGCCACAGATCCAATTGATCCAATCTGTTTCAACTGAGACCTTCAAGGACAGGATTCTAAATAAGCTACAGACCATTCTCTAATAATCTCCAATCTAAGGCTGAGACAGAGATGTTTTCAGGCAATATTGAATGCACAGCACACCCTCACATAATGCAAAGTGACTACACCCTCAACAGAGCCTATCTGGTACTGTCAACCGTGTACATAGCAGTCCTTACAGGACTCAGTAAGCCCCATTATTTATGGTGACACGCCAAATTGATTGTGGTTGAAAGATCTTAACCGGAATAAAATGAGCTGCTCTGTTATTGCCATTTAAATAAATATCTGCTCACTGCTTGTCCTCAAGGAGACTGATGCATAACCCTGAGTTCAAGACAACAGTTGTTTTCCTGATCCTTGCAAAGTGCTTAATAGGCGTTTTGCAATTTCAGTCCAATGGAAAGAGATCAGGGACATAAAACTGGGACCTTGTCTTTGTTGCATTCACACATTGTTCAACACCACAACTTCTCTGACCTTCCTCTTGTCAAAGTGCAGATGGTGTGATCTTTTCATTGAATAAGTTAACATGTTTGTATGTGCGAAGCTGTGTCTTGATAGAGACATATGAACTGAAAATATATGGCATACAGTCTTTCCAAGAGTATTTATATATACTGGATATACACTATATATACAAAGGTATGTGGACACCCCTTCAAATTAGTGGATTCGGCTATTTCAGCCACACCGTTGCTGACAGGTGTATAAAATCGATCACACAGCCATGCAATTTCCATAGACAAACATTGGCAGTAGAACGGACTTACTGAAGAGCTCAGTGACTTTCAACCTGGCACCGTCATAGGATGCCACCTTTCCAACAAGTCAGTTTGTAAAGGTTCTGCCCTGCTAGAGCTGCCCCGGTCCCCCAAAAAACTGCTGTTATTGTGAAGTGGAAACGTCTAGGAGTAACAATGGCTCAGCCACGAAGTGGTAGACCACACAAGCTCACAGAACGGGACAGCCAAGTGCTGAAACACTACCAAGTTCCAAACTGCCACTGGAAGCAACGTCAGCACAGGAACTGTTCATCGGGAGCTTCATGAAATGGGTTTCCATGGCCGAGCAGCCGTACATAAGCCTAAGATCACCATGCGCAATGCCAAGTGTCGGCTGGAGTGGTGTAAAGCTCACCGCCATTGGACTCCGGAGCAATGGAAACACGTTCTCTGGAGTGATGAATCACACTTCACAATCTGGATTTGGCGGATGCCAGGAGAACACTACCTGCCCGAATGCATAGTGCCAACTGTAAAGTTTGGTGGAGGAGGAATAGTGGTATGGGGCTGTTTTTCATGGTTCAGGCTAGGCCCCTTAGTTCCAGTAAAGGGAAATCTTAACGCTACAGCATACAATTACATTCTAGATGATTCTATGCTTCCAACCTTTTGGGAAGGCCCTTTCCTGTTTCAGCATGGCAATGCCCAAGTGCACGAAGCGAGGTCCATACAGAAATGGTTTGTCGAGATTGGCTTGGAAGAACATGACTGGCCTGCACAGAGTCCTAACCTCAACCCCATTGAACATCTTTGGGATGAATTGGAACGCCGATTGGGAGCCAGGCCCAATCGCCCAACATCAGTGCCCTTCCTCACTAATGCTCTTGTGGCTGAATGGACCAAGTCCCCGCAGCAATGTTCCAACATCTAATGCAAAGCCTTCCTAGAAGAGTGGAGGCTGTTATAGCAGCAAAGAGGGGACCAACTCCATATTAATGCCCATGATTTTGGAATGAGAAGTTCGACGAGCAGGTGTCCACATACCTTTGGTAATGTAGTGTAAATTAGTTTCAATTCCAATTCCTATGGAGAGAAGTCATTTTGAAAGCATTCCATTTTGTAGACTGCTATTTGATACATTAGTTCCATGTCAAGAAATGGAAGAGGGGGAATATAGAAATAGTGTGAGTGGTTATGATGACATAACATAACTGACAGCTTTTCCATTACCACAGGTGAGCCGCGTTGTGTATATATTATTCAATCAAAACACCAGACAAAAAGGTCAAATAGGAAATGATTGCATGATCCTACTCTCTATTTCCATGGAAGGTCTGGCTCCATTTGCGCTTTAAGAGTTTGGAGAGTAAGGTTGAGGCCACCTTGGCCCACAGCGAGACCACTTCAGCTATGAGAGCAGCCACACTGGCAAGTCTGACTGAAGACAGAGCATTTGGCTGCTAATCAAGTAGAAAGCAAAAAGGGTGCCATGCCCTCCTCTGTCTCGGAATCTATTTACCATCTTACGGTTGAAGAGGGAGAGCTGCCCTGCCTTTCAATCACACATGTTCAACAAATGGAAGGGGAACCTGCTGATTCAAATTGATGAAAATACACACAGACAGTGTTCCATTTTGTTTTTGATTGCTTTGCATCAGGTGTTGTTGATTGATGATTAAAGGATTGGACCAAGGTGCAGCGTGGTATGCGTACATAGTCGTTTATTATATTAAACACTGACAAAACAACAAAAGCAACGTAACGTGAAGTTCAAAAGGCTAAACATCCAACAAACCAAACTGAAACAAGGTCCCACAACATAGGTAGGCAAAATGGCTACCTAAGTATGATCCCCAATCAGAGACAACGATCGACAGCTGCCTCTGATTGGGAACCACACCCGGCCAACATAGAAATAGATAACATAGATCTACACATAGATATTCACACCCTAACCAAACCAACTAGAGATCTCTATGTCAGGGCGTGACAATCAGGCCCAGCAGTCATGGCCTCCTCTATAAACCTCAGTTCCACAATCCCGCTTTGGTCTAATATCAAGACTGTCTACTCTGCAAATTCCACGTTGCATCTAGATACATACAGTATTCTTTTTCAACTGCTTCAATTCTTCATGTTATGTTTTGCTTTATTTGACATGTTTTACTTGTTTTTTTCTGTCTTGTAAGTAATCCTAATTCCACCCTAATGTCTTTGCAATGAAGGTAACTGTTTGACTCCATTAATGTTCTTCTTTAAATATGATATTATACTCCATTGAGGACTGGACTGGACCACCTTGGGGAATTATTTGGTCATTAAATATTTACCCATAATTTTTTTTCTCAAAACGAATAATGTACTGTATTCTTAGATATGACTAATTAAAGACAAGCTCAATGCTTATTAGCATATTTATTAAATTCCCATGATGTGTGTCACCTGATATGGCGTTATTTGATTGTTGTATGTATGTAGACACCACACTGCATATGATTGATATGTTGTGCACTTCTGTAAAATTCTCTACAGGAGAGCATCTGATTATATCAATTAGATGCATGGCTGTTGTCATAGAGCTAACCCAGAGCTGCTGTCTGAAGGGAAGTGACTAGACACATTTTACCACCACACTCTACCGCAGTTACTGAGACAGAGCTTTAATTGATATGCTTATTGTTAGGCTATGGTTCAACCCAGCACTCAGAGAAACAAACACGACAAAGGGAGTGGAAGAAACAAAAATATTTAATAAAAGTTAAAATTGTCTTAGTCCAAAAAAAACAACTGAAGTAAAGGAACAGAGTGGGCTAGTCGGCTCCGGAGGAAGGAGAGGCTGAGGCAGGCAGGCAGGCAGGCAGGCAGGCAGGCAGACCGACAGGCAGGAAGGCAGGCAGGTTGGGAGGTATGTCCGAAACTAAAGACAAAACAAACGACAGGTTAAGGAGAGTGGAGAGCCAGGCTGAAGACAAAGACAAAATAACTTTACTGGTGAGCCAAGTTACCGCTCTGGTAAGAACAACGATCTGGCGCCGGTGGAGAGCCATGCCCCGGAATATGTAGTGCAGGTTGATTAGAGAATAGGATGCAGCTGCGTAGGCAGGAATCACTGGAAACAACCCGCAGCTGCACAGGAGAGGCAGATCCTGAGCACGCCCCCTGATCCACTCCAGACACACCCACATAAAGGGGACAAACACACATACAGATACAACAGACACAGAGGGGACAAAACAAGGAGGAAGGGAAACAGAAAAGGGAGAGACAAGCTGCCCACATAACAGTACCCCCCCCTCAATGGTCGCCACCTGGCGACCCACCAGGCCTGTCCGGGTTGTCGTGATGGAAGTCCGTGATCAACTGAGGATCCAACACAAAACGCTTTGGGACCCAAGACCTCTCCTCTGGTCCATAACCTTCCCAATCGACTAGGTATTGGAGACCCCTACCCCGCCTCCGAGAGTCCAGTAGCCTACTGACGGTGTAGGCCGGATGGTCGTCAATGAGACGAACAGGTGGAGGTGGAACAGCCGGCGGACACAAAAGGCTGGAGGACACAGGTTTCAGTTGGGAGACGTGGAAAGTAGGGTGTATCTTCATGGCTGAAGGCAACTTCAAACGAACCGCAGCGGGGTTAATGATGGACTCCACCACAAACGGACCCAGGTACCGAGGAGACAGCTTGCGTGATTTGGTACGAAGAGGTACGTTCTTAGACGACAGCCAAACCTCTTGACCAGGATGAAACACAGGTGCGGGAGTCCTGCTCCTATCCGCTGTCATCTTGTTCCTGTCGGTGGTCCGAAGCAACGCTTCCCGAGCATCGCGCCACACTCTCTGGCAGCGGCGGAGGTTCTCCTGAACCGAAGGAACAGCCAATTCCTTCTCCTGAGCAGGAAACAGAGGGGGTTGATAACCCATGGTCACTTCGAAGGGTGAAAGACCAGTGGCAGAGGTGGTGAGGGAGTTGTGGGCGTACTCTATCCAAGGCAGATGTTTGGCCCAGGATGATGGATGTTGAGCAGCCACACAACGAAGGGTTGCTTCGAGGTCTTGATTGGCTCTTTCTGTTTGACCGTTGGTCTGGGTATGAAACCCTGAGGACAGACTAACGGAAGCACCCAAAGCAGAACAGAACACCTTCCAAACACGGGAAGTAAACTGTGGGCCTCTATCAGATACGATGTCCACAGGTATTCCATGGGGACGGAATACATGTTGGACTAGGAGGTCCGCTGTCTCACTGGCAGACGGTAATTTTGGTAATGCTATATAGTGAACAGATTTAGAGAATCTGTCCACAATGGTAAGTATAGTATCATTACCTTCAGACTTGGGTAGGCCGGTGACAAAATCCATGGCTATGTGGGACCAGGGACGGCTGGGAACTGGGAGGGGTAGCAGCAGCCCCGAAGGGGACTGATGGGAGGCTTTGCCCCGAGCACAGGTTGAACAGGCTGCCACAAAAGCCCGAACGTCAGTTTCCATTGAAGGCCACCAAAAATGTCTCCTAAGCAGCGTCAACGTGCGTCTCATCCCAGGGTGACCAGCAAAACGGGAGGTGTGAATCCACTGCAACACCTGAGACCGGACCGTCTCGGGAACAAAGAGTAGGTTGGGAGGTCCATCACCCGGTCCCGGGTCCGTGGCAAGTGCAGTCTTCACAAGAGACTCGATCTCCCACTGAACAGCCGCCACGACGCATGAGGAAGGCAGGACTGCCTCAGGCTCGCTGGTCTCCGAAGGGTCAGCAAACTGGCGGGACAAAGCATCTGGTTTAACATTTCTTGACCCCGGTCTGTATGTAAGAATAAAGTTAAACCTACTAAAAAACAGGGCCCATCTGGCTTGGCGTGAGTTGAGTCTCTTAGTGGCTTGGATGTAAGCCAAGTTCTTGTGGTCAGTCCAGACCACAAACGGCAGTTCAGCTCCATCCAGCCAGTGCCGCCATTCTTCCAGTGCTAGCTTGACCGCCAGCAGCTCTCGGTTTCCAACGTCGTAATTCCGTTCTGTGGGTGACAATTTTTTGGAGAAAAAAGCACAGGGGTGAAGCTTTTGGTCAGTGGGGGAGCGCTGGGAGAGGACGGCTCCCACACCTGAGTCCGACGCGTCCACCTCCACAACAAACTGCAGAGAGGTATTGGGGTGTATCAACACAGGGGAGGTGGAAAACAGTTCCTTCAAAACCCCTACCGCCTGCTCCGCCTCAGGGGACCACAAAAAAGGGACCTTTGGGGATGTGAGTCTAGTAAGGGGTGCCACCACTTTACTAAAACCCTTAATGAACCTACGGTAGAAGTTAGCAAAGCCCAAAAATCGTTGAAGTTGCTTACGGGTGGTGGGTATGGGCCATTCCGTCACTGCCCGGATCTTCTCGGGGTCCGCCTTCACCTGCCCGCTCTCAATGATGAAACCAAGGAACGATGTAGACTGTTTGTGGAACTCACACTTCTCTGCTTTGACGTACAGCTTGTTTTCCAAGAGCCGTTGAAGGACTTGACGGACGTGTGACTCATGCTCCTCGGGTGACTTGGAAAAAACAAGAATATCATCCAGGTATACAAAGACAAAACGGTTCAAAAAATCCCTAAGAACATCGTTCACCATGGCTTGGAAAACAGCAGGGGCGTTTGAGAGCCCAAAGGGCATGACCAAATACTCAAAATGTCCCAGTGGAGTGTTGAAAGCGGTTTTCCACTCATCTCCCTTACGGATCCGGACAAGGTGATAAGCGTTCCTGAGGTCGAGCTTGGAGAAAACTGTGGCGCCATGCAGAGGTTCAAAAGCAGAGTTGATGAGTGGAAGGGGATACTTGTTTTTAACAGTTATGTTGTTTAAACCCCTGAAATCGATACAGGGGCGTAACGACTTGTCCTTCTTTTCCACGAAAAAGAAACCTGCACCCAAAGGAGACGAAGAGGGACGGATTATGCCCGAGACCAGAGAATCACCAATGTACTGCTCCATTGCCTCTCTTTCCGGTCGGGACAGATTGTATAAGCGACTAGAGGGCAAGGGAGCACCAGGAAGCAGTTCAATAGGGCAATCATAAGGCCTATGTGGTGGTAGAGACAGAGCCTTGTCCTTACTGAAAACCTCCGCTAAGTCATGGTATTCTTTGGGGACAGATGACAGATCAAGAGGAGCTGAGGGATGAGTTGGGTTACACTTAGTGGGGGGAACCGCTGACCTAAGGCACTCTGAATGGCAGTTAGTGCTCCAACTGAGAATGGTGTGACGTGTCCAATCAATTTGTGGGTTGTGAAGAGCCAACCAGGGGAAGCCAAGGATTAGTGAGGTAGCTGAGCCAGACATAACTCTTAGCTGAATGCTTTCACAATGATTGCCAGAAATCACTAGGGAAACGGGGGTGGTTTGATGAGTTATCTCCGCGAGGAGGCGCCCATCAAGGGCTGTGACCCGAATGGGGGTAGGTAGTGGCTCCATGGGGATACGAGCTTGTGTAACGAACTGGTGGCTAATAAAGTTATCTTCTGCACCTGAGTCTATGAGAGCTGAGAGTGGCAGGGAATGACTCTGGAAACGTAAGGTTACAGGTACTTGTAATCGGGGAATGATGGGTTCAGGATCTAACTCTGGGCTCGCAAGTAGACCCACCGTTACGAGCGAGCCTTGTCTTTTGGCCGCTTAGGGCATGTAGCCAGAATGTGTGTGGCGTCTCCACAGTACAGGCACTCACCCGCCTGGAGGCGCCGTTGCCGCTCTGCTGGAGGTAGTCGAGCTCGACCCACTTGCATAGGTTCCTCCTCTGTGCTCGGGATGGAATCAGGAACAAGAAGCTGCCGGCTCCGGGGAGGCGAGACTCGAGTGGTTGAAGGCTGGGGAACTCGTCCTCCTAGATGCGGCCGACCGCCTCTCTCCCGACGCCTCTCCCGCAACCGGTTGTCTAGCTTAATGGACAGGGAAACGAGAGAATGTAAATCATGTGGCTCGTCACGAGCAGCCAGTTCATCCTTAATGGCTTCATTCAAACCGTTTAGAAATGCTCCTTGAAGTGCCACATTGTTCCACTTGGAGTCCGCTGCCAAAGTCCAGAACTCAATAGAGTACTCAGCCACACTGTTAGAACCCTGCCTCAAATTAAAAAGTATCTTGGAGGAATTACCCACATGGTCAGGATGGTCAAAAACAGTCTTCAATTTAGCAGAAAAATCAGCGAAAGTCAATCCAGTCAAAGTTTGATTTGAGCACACCGCCTCAGCCCAAACCAGAGCTCTCCCTCTTAACAGCCCCAGAACATAATGTACCTTAGAGGAATCAGTAGAAAATGACAGTGGTCTCTGCCGAAAAATCAAGTCACACTGAAGCAAAAATCCCCGGCACTTGTCCAATTCTCCATTGAACGGTTCAGGCGACGTGACAGGGGGTTCCCGATGGAACGAAGCCTGCATCATGTCCGAGGAACCAACTTGGGGTGCATCAAACTGGGGGTCAGAGAGAGATGGAGAACTGATAACAGACAATTTAGAGACTTGTGTAGTTAACTGAGTCACCTGGTTCAGCAGTTGATGATTATTTTCCAAAAGAGTCCGAATCCGTTGGTCATGCTGTCCTAGCAACGTTCCTTGAGCCTGGATAGCTTGTTGGAAGCTGTCTTCGTTTGCCCCGTGCTGTCTCTCTGTTGGGTCCATGGCCAGATCGTTCTGTTAGGCTATGGTTCAACCCAGCACTCAGAGAAACAAACACGACAAAGGGAGTGGAAGAAACAAAAATATTTAATAAAAGTTAAAATTGTCTTAGTCCAAAAAAAACAACTGAAGTAAAGGAACAGAGTGGGCTAGTCGGCTCCGGAGGAAGGAGAGGCTGAGGCAGGCAGGCAGGCAGGCAGGCAGGCAGGCAGGCAGACCGACAGGCAGGAAGGCAGGCAGGTTGGGAGGTATGTCCGAAACTAAAGACAAAACAAACGACAGGTTAAGGAGAGTGGAGAGCCAGGCTGAAGACAAAGACAAAATAACTTTACTGGTGAGCCAAGTTACCGCTCTGGTAAGAACAACGATCTGGCGCCGGTGGAGAGCCATGCCCCGGAATATGTAGTGCAGGTTGATTAGAGAATAGGATGCAGCTGCGTAGGCAGGAATCACTGGAAACAACCCGCAGCTGCACAGGAGAGGCAGATCCTGAGCACGCCCCCTGATCCACTCCAGACACACCCACATAAAGGGGACAAACACACATACAGATACAACAGACACAGAGGGGACAAAACAAGGAGGAAGGGAAACAGAAAAGGGAGAGACAAGCTGCCCACATAACACTTATTATGTTTCTTTCTTTAGCTCATCCTTGTTGTGCCTCAAAACAAGCATACTAAATACACAAATGTTTTGTTACAACAAAGCCCACTTCTAATTTGTGCTAACATGATTTTTCTACAAGTGTGATGAAGTGATTTTGAAGGAGTCAGGCGCAGGAGGGTAAATCACAGAGTAACAGGATTTATTCTGAACCACAGAGTTATGCAATAATGCGTAAAAACACTCCAGTGCGCAAAACAGGTGCACTGGAAAATACAAGGCACACAGGGAATATTCCCGGTGATACAAATACACAGAGCTCCACCGAGCTTCTCTCGGCAGAGGGAACACTTATACAGGTACTGATGAGGGGATATGAACCAGGTGTGGGTAATAAACAAGACAAAACAAATGGAATGATGAGATGAGGAGCGGCAGTGGCTACAAGGCTGGTGATGACGAACGCCGAAGCCTGCCTGAACAAGGAGAGGAGGCAGCTTCGGAGGAAGTTATGACAGTACCCCCCCCCCCCCCCCCCACCACGGGCTCAGCTTCCGGCAGGGCAGGTGGAGGGGCAGATTCCGGGTCGAGAGCCAGACCCAATCCCCCGGTACAAAGACCGGGGCCTCACTGCGGTGGCGGTCAGCGTTGGCCTTCTGGCGACGCATGATGCGTTGGAGGAGGACGTGAGCAGCGTTCCATGTCTCCTCCGCGCGCCGAAACCCGTCATCCACCGCAGGATCCTCGGTCTGGCTCTGATGCCATGGTGCCAGAACCGGTTGATAACCTAAAACACATTGAAATGGCATTAGGTTAGTGGAGGAGTGACAGAGAGAATTCTGGGCATATTCGGCCCATGGCAAGAACACCGACCACTCCCCCGGCCGGTCCTGGCAGTAGGACCGCAGGAACCTACCCACATCCTGATTCACCCGTTCCACCTGCCCATTTGACTCAGGGTGAAAACTAGAGGTCAGGCTGACCAAGACCCCCAGACGTTCCATGAACGCCTTCCAGACCCTGGACATAAACTGGGGACCCTGGTCAGACACTATGTCCACTGGCACCCCGTAGTGCCGGAAGACGTGTGTAAACAGGGTATCCGCAGTCTGCAGGGATGTGGGGAGACCGGGCAGAGGAAGGAGGTGGCAGGCTTTGGAAAAGTGGTCCACAATGACCAGGATGGTGGTGTACCCTTGAGAGAGGGGAAGATAAGTAAGGAAGTCAATACACAAGTGGGACCATGGCCGTTGTGGAACTGGTAAGGGCTGTAACTTACCCACTGGGAGGTGCCTAGGTGCCTTACTCTGGGCGCACACCGAGCAGGAGGAGACATACAACCTCACGTCCTTAGCCAAGGTAGGCCACCAGTACTTTCCAGTCAGGCAGCGCACTGTACGACCGATACCTGGGTGACCAGAGGAGGGGGACGTGTGTGCCCAATAGATCAGATGGCTGGACACTGAGGTGGAGATGGCTCTGTGCGTAACACCCGCTCTATGTCCGCGTCCATCGCCCATACTACCATACTATAACCACAATGCAGGAGGCCGGGAGTATGGGGGTGTTGTCTATGGGCATCTCCTCTGTGTCGTACAGCCGTGACAGTGCTTCTGCCTTCACGTTCTTCGTACCCGGGATGTAAGATAGTGTAAAATCAAACCGGGTGAAGAATAGGACGCACCTGGCCTGTCGAAGGTTCAGCCTCCTCGCTAACCGGATGTGCTCCAGGTTACGGTGGTCTGTCCAGACGAGGAAAGGGTGTTTCGCCCCCTCGAGGCAGTGCCTCCACATGGTCAGGGCTCGGACAACAGCCAACTGCTCCCGATCACCAACGTCGTAGTTCTGCTACGCCGGGCTGAGCTTCTTGGAGAAGAAGGCACGGGGCGGAGCTTGGGTGGCGTGCCCGAGCGTTAATATAGGACCGCGCCTATCCCTACTTCGGACGCATCCATCTCCACTACGAACGGTAGTGATGGATTGGGATGGGCCAGTACCGGGGCTGAGGTGAACAGAACTCTCAGGTTACTGAGGCCCTGTCAGCCTCAGCAGACCAGCGGAGCCGGGACGGCCATTCTTCAACAGAAATGTGATGGGAGCTGCGACCTTGCCAAAGCCCCGGATAAACCTCCGATAGTAGTTGGCAAAGCCAATAAAGCACCGCACCTCCTTTACCGTGGATGGAGTCGGCCAATTACGCACGGCTGAAATGCGATCTCCCTCCATCTCCACACCTGAGGTGGTAATGCGGTATCCAAGGAAGGAGACGGACGGCTGGAAAAACAGACACTTTTCTGCCTTGGCATAAAGGTCATGTTCCAACAGTCGGGCCAGCACTTTGAGAACCAGGGACACATGCTCGGCGTGCGTAGCAGAATACACCAGAATGTCATTGATGTAGACCAATACAAGCATGTCCCGAAACACCTTGTTCACAAAGGACTGGAAGACGGATGGAGCATTCATCAAACCGTAAGGCATAACCAGGTATTCGTAATGCCCCGTGGTTGTGCTGAATGCTGTCTTCCACTCGTCCCCCTCTCGGACACGCACCAGGTTGTACGCACTCCGGAGATCTAATTTTGTGAAGAAGCGCACCCCATGTATTGACTCTATCACAGATGGATTGAGGGGTAGAGGATAACTATAATGCATTGTCCCCTTGTTCAGTGCTCGGTAATCAATGCAAGGGCGCAGACCTCCATCTATCTTCTTCACAAAAAATAAACTTGAGGAGGCGGGCGAAGTGGAGGGACGTATGAACCCCTGGTGAAGGGACTCAGAGATGTATACCTCCATAGCCTCCGTTTCAGCCTGCGACAGGGGATACACATGACTCCTGGGAGGCACAGCGTCTAACCGGAGGTTTATCGCGCAATCCCCCGCCCGATGAGGTGGTAATTTGGTAGCCTGCGTTTTGGAAAACGCATGCGCCAAATCGAGGTTTTCGGTGGGAATGCGCACGGTGGAGGTAGTGTCTGGACTTTCCACCGAGGTTGCACCAATGGAAACACCTAGACACCTACCCTGACACCCCATGAGAACCCTCTGCGGCTATGAAAAGATGGGGTTGTGTAGTGCTACCCAGGGAAGACCTAACACAACAGGGAAATCCAGAGACTCAATAATAACAAAAGTGACTTGCTCTCGTTGAGTTTCGTGCGTAACCATAGTGACTGGTGCTGTAACTTCCCTAACGAACCCGGACCCTAATGGTCGACTGTCAAGTGCTCTGATGGGGAGTGGAATGGATAGGGGAACCAATGTAAAGCCTAGACTATGTGCAAATGACCTGTCCATAAAGTTCCCAGCTGCACCTGAATCGAACAGCGCCTTACACTGGGGAACTACTGTGTAATCAGGAAAGTGGATGTGTAGGGTACAGTGCACAGCAGAGGGCTCTGAACGAGTGTGGGTGTTCGTTACCTGGGGTGACGCGAGAGTGCCCTGCCTGCCGCCTCCAGACCCAAAAGAACGCTGACGACAGCGTGCAGCAGAATGTCCTCCCGTGCCACAAGAGTGACACTGGCGCTGTCGTCCTCCACTCTCCCGGTTCGCCGCTCCACCCAGCTCCATCATCTCATGATCCGGGTTGGGGAGGGGGGGGGGGGGGGGGGGGGGGGGGGTAGAATGGGCAGGCCCCTCCTAGGACGTCCTCTAGAAGCCAGTGAGGTTGTCCAACCAGATGGCCATGTCCACCAGTTGATCGAACGACAATGTGGTGTCCCGGCAGGCTAGCTCCCTTCGGACGGCCTCTTGTAGATGGCACCGGAAGTGGTCGATGAGGGCCCATTCGTTCCACCCGGACCCAGCCGCTAGAGTACGAAACTCCAGGGCGAAGTCCTGCGCGGTCCTCGTCCCCTGCCTCAGGTGGTCCAGCCGCTCGCCCGAAGTTGTCCAACGCGGCTCCTCCTTCACTCCAGACCGTGTTGGCCCACTCCAGGGCTTTCCCCGAGAGGCAGGAGACGAGGGCGGACACCTTCTCCCGCTCCGATGGAGCCGGGCTGATGGTCGAGAAGTATAAATCCATTTGTCGGAGGAATCCCTGGCAGAGGGCAGCTGTCCCGTCAAAATCCTGTGGTCGAGATATATGAATCCCTCTGGGTGCTGGGGTGTAGGTGGCTGGATCCGGTCACTCAGCTGGTCCCGAAAGATCAGGTCATCTCCTCTCCAGGCGTTGGACGACCTGGAGAACCTGATCCATCGCTTCTCCCAAGCTGGGTAGCATAGTCGAATGCTCCCGGACCCGTGCCACGACTCCAGGCAGGTGCTCCTCTCCTGTTGACTCCATGTTCGGGTGTGTGATTCTGTGATGAGGTGATTTTGAAGGAGTCAGGCGCAGGAGGATAAATCACAGAGTAACAGGATTTATTCTGAACCACAGAGTTACGCAGTAATGCGTAAAAATACTCCAGTGCGCACTGGAAATTACAAGGCACACTGGGAATATTCCCGGTGATACAAATACACAGAGCTCCACCGAGCTTCTCTCGCCTCCACAATAAACAATCACACACAAAGACAAGGGGGCAGAGGGAACACTTATACAGGTACTGATGAGGGGATATGAACCAGGTGTGTGTAATAAACAAGATACAACAAATGGAATGATGAGATGAGGCGTGGCAGTGGCTAGAAGGCCAGTGATGACGAACGCCGAAGCCTGCCCAAACAAGGAGAGGAGGCAGCTTCGGAGGAAGTCGTGACAACAAGGACTATCTTCAAACCTCAAGGCTGGGGTCATGAGTGAGCTCAATACATTTTTTGACTGGTTTGTAATATGAAATTCCTTGAATATATTTTATTATGTGTAAATGTACTTAAGCTCTTCAATGTACTTATGTTTATAGGTTACTCAAGATGAAGTGATTTTATTGTGGCAGGTTTTCCTGCAAATCCATAAAATTAACAAAGTTACATAATGACACATTGATTAACATGCACATTGCCAACCGTTGTTCAGGTAGTTCAAACAACAATGGTTTCAGATCACACAGAGTCGTCATGCCCAAGGGGGGCACAGGGGCACATGCCCCCTCAGATTTGTCAAAAATAAATATAATGTTAAATGTAAAAAATTATTCAAGGTTGGTAGACTTCAGAAAAGCAAGCAGTAACTAAATGTACTGAATAAGACTCACATTCCTTTCAATCTTATACCCTGATTTTAGCAGAGATGCAGAGAAATATATTTTTTTTACTAAATTAATTTTTACATTAACACTTTAAAATTAACACATACATTTATTACTGATGAATGTGTTTGTTTTTTATGACCATGTTTTTCTTTCTGCTTGCATTTTATATTTATATTTTGATGTGTGTATTTTCTGTAAATTCTGTAATTCAGGGCTCATCTGTAAAAGAGACCTTGGTGTCAGTATGACTCCCTAATAAAATAAAGGTTAAATAAACACCAGTCAGGAGGATAGAGATCGCTCAAGAGGGATACCTAGTCAGTTGCACAACTGAACGCATTCAACCTAAATGTGTCTTCTGCATTTAACCCAACCCATTTGAATCAGAGAGTTGCGGGGGGGCAGTTGTTGTTCGAACCAGTGACCTTTCGGTTACTGGCCCAATGCTCTTAACCGCTAGGCTACCTGCCGCTCAAGAGGTATGCTTAGATATGCAGAAAATGTTACATAATTTTGACATAGAATTAAGCATAATGATTATGGCTTTAGATTGCAGGAAAAAGCTGTTTCAGATGTTTGAAAAATGCAAAATAATTCTACTTATGGATGGGGGACTTAGCCCCACTCCGTACCACCCCCCAGCAGTGGTGGAAAAAGTACCCAAGTATCATACTTGAGTAAATGTAAATATACCTTAATAGAAAATGACTCAAGTAAAAGTGAGTCACCCAGTAATATACTACTTCAGTAAAAGTCTAAAAAGTACTTGGTTTTAAATATACTTAAGTATCAAAAGTAAATGTAATTGCTAAAATATATTTCAGTATCAAAAGTAAAAGTAAAAGTATAAATAATTTCAAATTCCTTATACTAAGCAAACCAGAAGGCATAATTTTCTTGTTTTTTAAATTTATGGATAGCCAGGGGCACACCCCAACATTCAGACATCATTTACAAACGAAGCATGTGTGTTTAGTGAGTCCACCAGATCAGAGGCAGTAGGGATGTTCTCTTGATAAGCATGTGAATTGGACCATTTTGCTGTCCTGCTAAGCATTCAAAATGTAACTAATACTTTTGGATGTCAGGGATAATGTATGAAGTAAAAAGTAAATTATTTTCTTCAGGAATGTAGTTAAATAAAAGTAGAACTTGTCCAAAGTAGTACTTTAAAGAATTATTTTACTTAAGTACTTTACACCACTGTCCCCCAGCCATCCTCACGTACTTTGTGCCCCCTCAGATTTTTGTTGTGTATGATGCCCCTGGAAGCATACACTTTACATGATTGAATGCACCTACAGGAATTGCTGATTCAATGTTTATACATTTTGATAAATTACAAAGTAAATTTGATCTGCATTTATGAATATATTCATATTAAGTAAGAATCCTTGCAAACAGTCACAACCACACTGGCACTGTGCTGAATAACCTATAGCACCCAACATTGAACATAGAGGGGTCAAGCTGTACAGAAGCACAAAATAAATGCCTGGCAAGACCTCTTAATCTGTGGAATGCATAATGACGACAGCATTATGGAAATTATTTGTCAACTGAAACATTAGTTGATTTCACAGTCCAATCAATCAATTAATTGGAACAGTCAAAATAATAGTGGCACCTGACTTGGGCCTTAAACTCCATCTTTGTGACAAAATAAACAAGTATCCCAATCCACTATACACTCCAAAAGGGTTCTTCGGCTGTCCCCGTAGGAAAACCCTTTTTGCTTCCAGATAAAACCTCTGTGGAAAGGGTTCTACATGGAACCCAAACGGTTCTACTTGGAACCAAAAGAGTTCTACCTGGAACCAAAAAGGATTATTCAAAGGGTTATCCTATGGGGACAGCCAAATAACCCTTATAGGTTCTAGATAGCACCTTTTTTTTCAAAGAGTGTAGTCACTGTAAACCACATGTATGTGTAATTCTTCTGTGCAACCAGGACCAACCTATTGTATATTGTTTTATAGCTGTACAACATTTGTACGCGTCTCAGAGTGCATGTAATGAGTTGTTCGATGACATTAAATTCAGTTCCATTTAACTTACTAAATTATAATGCAGTTGCTAATAACTAACACCGGGTGACCCCTCCTTCAAACACCATACATACAAGACCAGGAATCTATTTATTGATGTTACGTTCTGGTCTTATTTCATTTCAGAAACAGTGTGTTTTAATTAATTTACTCGTTAATTAAGCTCTCAAGCAGTCTAGATGGACTGAGTAATGAGTGACTTGTTGTTTTTTATAAAGCATGATTATGCAAGAGTGGTTTCATCAGTTTTTTACTCATGCTTTGCCTAAGACTTAATTAGTATGCAGCCTCTTACTTAGCTTGCCTCTTACAGAGCAGAGGTCTACGTACTGGGTAATACCAAACGCTCTGCTTTCCTGTTCAAAGACCGGGTGCAGCACAACTTCGACAAAATTCAAATCAGATGGATGAATCAATGCTTTGGTTATCTCACAAAGGAAGACTAGCATTGATAAGTTCAAAGGAGAAACGTGTTAGCCGGCCACACGTGGGAGATGCAGTATCATCTTCAGGTTCTCTGTAGCTGTTTAGAGGAGTCTGTGCTTCAGGTATTGACATTTTTATGGGGAGTCCTCTGCATTGATTGGTGTACAATGCTAGAGCCCTAATTGCAGAAAAGTGTCATAACAAGAGGGGGAATCAAGTTACACAAGGGTAAAGCCACTGTCCTCACCCACATAGACCTGCTGTGTCAAAGCATAAAGAACACAAATGCCTATTAAAGCACTGTTAACAGCTTCAATAAGAAGTTCCATGCGTTTCATTTTGAGTATCATAGTATCCCTTGGGCTTAACCTGCCTGCTCCACTATGGACTTGGACTTAATTATACATATAATAGGTTGTCATAAGGATTTGTCTGGAACTTCATGATGAGGATTTTCTCTGGAACTTGATGATGAGGATTTGTCTGGAACTTGATGATGACGATTTTGTCCTGCTCCCCATGCCTGCATTGCTAAATTATAGTTTAAAGGTGTATTCTCAGATTAGTGTAAAATAATGACTTTCACTTTATGAAAACCTTCCTGGAATTACCAGTTTGAAAACTACAAGACAGATACATTCAGACTAGATTCATCTGACAATAGCAAGAAAATGCGTCTCATTGGCAGAGAGTATAACTAAATACCAATGCAAACTGATATTAGAAAACATTTGCTTGGAGGAGGCTAAAAAGCTTGATAAAGAGATGTCTTGTTGTCATACTTTAAGATGGAGGTGATGGATGATGAATTAGCCCATAGAGGGTGCTTTTGAGGATGTGTGTGGAGAATTAGAGTTGATATGGATTTCCACTACATTGATCTTCATTTCTCCACTGACATTTCTGTCTTAGCAGGTGAATTTCTCAGCCTCACTATCTGTAAATGAATGGTTTCAGATCCTTACTCTAATGCAAATTTCATTTTGATTGATTTTATTGTGCTTACTTTTTCATTCATCAAAGTCACCATGCTTTTTGCATTACCTTGGAAACATTATAATAGAGTCCATTAACCTTAAGTGGCTCAGAGTTGAGGGGAAATGCATGCTCATCGTTAATATTTTTATCCAATACACTTTCAGGAAAAAAGTTAAAAGCGAACTGAGAAAAAACTTAAGTGTACAAACCGCAGAGTTTTCTTTCAAAATAAC
Source organism: Coregonus lavaretus (assembly GCF_964263955.1). Lineage (NCBI taxonomy): Eukaryota > Metazoa > Chordata > Actinopteri > Salmoniformes > Salmonidae > Coregonus > Coregonus lavaretus. The sequence continues at coordinate 15,014,074 of NC_140015.1, read as the reverse complement.
AATTAAATGTCGAAAGGTTTAATCTCAATTTAGTGTTAAGTGATTATACAAACATAAAGTGCATTCGGAAAGTATTCAGACCCATTGACTTTTTCCACATTTTGTTACGTTTCAGCTGTATTCTAAAATTGATTAAAAATATATATATATCTCATCAATCTACACAAAATACCCCATAATGACAAAGCGAAAACAGGTTTTTAGAAATTTTAGTAAATTGATCAAATAAAATATAATGAAATACCTTATTTACATAAGTATTCAAACCCTTTGCTATGAGACGCGAAATTGAGCTCAGGTGCATCCTGTTTCCATTGATCATCCGTGATATGTTTCTACAACTTGATTGGAGTCCACCTGTGGTAAATGCAATTGATTGGACATGATTTGGAAATGCACACACCTCTGGGGAAGGGTACTAAAAAATGTCTGCAGCATTGAAGGTCCCCAAGAACACAGTGGCCTCCATCATTCTTAAATGGAAGAAGTTTGGCACCACCAAGACTCTTCCTAGAGCTGGCCACCCAGCCAAACTGAGCAATCGGGTGAGTAGGGCCTTGGTCAGGGAGGTGACCAAGAACCCAATGGTCACTCTGACAGAGCTCCGGAGTTCCTCTGTGGAGATGGTAGAACCTTCCAGAAGGACAACCATCTCTGCAGCCCTCCACCAATCAGGCCTTTATGGTACAGTGGTCAGATGGAAGCCACTCCTAAGTAAAAGGCACATGACAGCCCGCTTGGAGTTTGCCAAAAGGCACCTAAAGGACTCTCAGACCATAAAAACAATATTCTCTGGTCTGATGAAACCAAGATTGAACTCTTTGGCCTGAATGCCAAGCGTAATTTCTGTAGGAAACCTGGCACCATCCCTACGGTGAAGCATGGTAGTGGCAGCATCATGCTGTGGGGATGTTTTTCAGCGGCAGGGACTGGGAGACTAGTCAGGATTGAGGGAAAGATGAACGAAGCAAAGTACAGAGAGATCCATGATGAAAACCTGCTCCAGAGCGCTCAGGACCTCAAACTGGGGCGAAGGTTCACCTTCCAACTGTCATACCTGCTCCCGCTCCCGCTCCCTGGCGCTCAAGGGCGCCAGGCTGCCCATCATTACGCACACCTGTCACCATCGTTACGCGCATCAGCGCTCATTGGACTCCTTCCCTTTGTTGATTGCCCCTTCTATGTCTGTCTGTTCCCCAGTTTGATCCCCGTGTCTGCATTAATTATGTTGTTTCGTTTCCGTTGTCCAGACACTGTCGGTGTTTTGTTGCTGTCTGTTTTTCCATTAAATGTTCACTCCCTGTACTTGCTTCTCGTCTCCCAGCATATGTCCTTACAGAATGCAGACACCAATATCAGAAGCATCAGGAAGTTTTGGTTTTTCGTTTGGGTTGGTGACGTCGGGTCCGGGTGTCGCTGCCGAAGGAACCGGGGAAGCCTCAGCTGGCTCGTCAGGCTTCCATGCCTTAGCTGGCTCGAGAGGTTTTCTTGCCTCGGTTGGCTCGGCAGGCTCCCATCCCACATCACGCCTCAGCCGGCTCGTCAGGCTTCCACGCTTCGGCAGTCTTGTCAGGCTTCCACGCCTCTGCCGGCTCATCAGGCTTCCACGCCTCGGCCGGCTCGTCAGGCTTCCACGCCTCGGCCGGCCCGTCAGGCTCGACAGGTTCCCGAGCCTCGGCCATGCTCGTACGGCTCTCATGCCTCGGCCGGCCCATCAGGCTCGACAGGTTCCCGAGCCTCGGCCAGGCTCGTCTGGCTCCCATGCCTCGGCCGGCCCATCAGGCTCGACAGGTTCCCGAGCCTCGGCCAGACTCGTCCGGCTCCCATGCCTCGGCCGGCCCGTCAGGCTCGACAGGTTCCCGAGCCTCTGCCAGGCTCGTCCGGCTTCCATGCCTCGGCCGGCCCATCAGGCGCGTCCCTAGAGGGGGGGTACTATCACCAACAGGACAACAACCCTAAGCACATAGCCAAGACAATGAAGGAGTGGCTTCGGGACGAGTCTCTGAATGTCCTTGAGTGGCCCAGCCAGAGCCTGGACTTGAACCCGATCTAACATCTCTGGAGAGACCTGAAAATAGCTGTGCAGCGACGCTCCCCATCCAAACTGACAGAGCTTGAGAGGATCTGCAGAGAAGAATGGGAGAAACTCCCGAAATACAGGTGTGCCAAGCTTGTAGCCTCATACCCAAGAAGACTCAAGGCTGTAACCGCTGCCAAAGGTGCTTCAACAAAATACTGAGTATAGGGTCTGAATACTTATGTAAATATTATATTTCAGTTTTTTGCTGAAATTTCTAAAAACCTGTTTTTGCTTTGTCATTATAGGTTATTGCGGGTAGATTGATGAAGAAGGAAAAAACAATTTAATCAATTGTAGAATAAGTCTGTAGCCTAACGAAATGTGGAAAAAGTCAATGGGTCTCAATACTTTCCGAATGCATTGTATGGGGCAATGTTTTTAATAATAATGACGTTTCACAGGTCAATGATTTAGTAACCATGTATTTGTTTTGTACCGTGTGTTTGCTCTCCCTATATGCTTGTGTGATACAGATAAACTGTGATATAGTGCCACTTTGACCAATATAAAATATCCCGACGTGTCACAGGTCTGCATCCCTTATTTGTAAACAATTCAAACCAATACATCTCTCCATCAAAAAAAAAAATAAGTACACCAAATGCATTCTTTGATGAAATGAGAAAACCATGCATTGAAATCATTTTAAACAGTGTGACGGTATGGCGCTCAGCAACAAGCTTGTGGTGCACCTAGGGTGTAGAGTCAGTTTAGTACTCTCAACACGTCATCCTGGAGCACAACAGGGCAGCCGAGCCTGAATGCTTAATTTGTGGCCAGTGGGATGCTTCATCCACAGATAGAAACAAGTGCAGGCACTATTGCATGCTCACTCACGTGGGGGAAGCATGGCCTGAAATGTTGAACAGAGTGTGGAACTCCCCTGTTAACCCCCGGAACCAGAATCCGAGCTTACATTCAAAAACGACTCCAAACCTTGAAAATCCAAGTTGTGCATGGGAATTAAAATCAAAACACCAAGGATATGTACAGAGCTGTGTGCATGTATTTTCTCATGATCAGTGTCTTCCCATGCCAGTTGCCTAGTTTATTTGTGGGGACACACAGCAGTTGACTTACTATAGCCAAGGACAACATATTCCTCTTATACTGTATGTGTCCTGTCAGCCTAGTTAGGGGAAATAAAACATCAGAAAACCACCTAAATAGGAGGTTTATGTAGCTGAAGGATGTCATGTAATGTCTTCTGAGTTTTAAATCAGGCCAGATTGGCACGCCTACTACCGTTGCTCAATAGCCAGCAAGCAGAGCAGTTTTGAGGCTGCAAGGACATATGTTTCACTGCATTGTACTGCATATCATCGTTTCAAACACTGAAAGCCTTCTTTAGCAGACAATATTTTCTTGCCCTCCTCAGGAGAAGGTCATTTGCAACCCCCGCCCGATATTTCATATAAAAGCCCAAAATGAATAGTACGATGACAAACTGTTTCAAAGACAGCTTCCAGACTGAGAAAGCACTCAGGCAAGAGAATTTCCAGTCTGAAAGGAAAGCTATGGTTGTTTACATGAGTCAGTGTATCTAAAACTCCAGTGCACTTTCTCACCACAGACACCTCGTTGTCACTCTTTGACATTGTTTTATTGCATAATAAATATCAGTTATCTCCAGGTTCCAGATCTAAATTACCTGTTGTCAATTTGCAATCCCATTTCTGTGAAGAGCAAGGCACCATTTCTGTACCTGTGCTTTTGTGAAGGTGCAACAGTGAATAAAACGGATTGATGTATTTGTTCTAAAGCTAATATTAGAAGTGTTGTGTGATCCTGAGGCAGCTGCCACTGCTCTCCAGCGGTCTCCTGGCATTAGCCCCAGTCTGACAGCATGTAAAATATCTGTTTACATGTTGGGTTGACAACAGTGTGCTGACATCCCCATTTCTCCAGTGACCACATGAAATAACCCTGTCAAGAAAAATACATTTAAATCCATACTTATGGCGTTTTACTGCCCTCAGTTTAACAAAGAAATTGAGGTGACTTACACAATGACAAAGTCATGCGATACATTCTCAGTCACATACTTCAAAACAGGATTTAGGTACCATTCATTATTTGCTATTCAAGCAGGACTTTTGATGTGTTTTGTGATCAAGACCTGAACATGAACGTATACGAAACATGGAACGTTGGCAAGAACAAATAAGTCTAAATTGCTATGGCGGTAGAGTGCTATGAAATAACAATTGCACAATTGTGATACATTTCATAAATCTAACTATACCTTTGTATTCTAGATAACAGATTGTTTGTGCTGTCAAATATAGTTTGTTTAAACCAACTGTTGTATGCGTCTAACTATATTTAATCATCAGCCATTTTGTCCAAAGACAATGTCAGCTCTGAGTCTCTATGTATTACACTTAACACTAGCTTGTCTCCACACCTTGTAGATGCCTCAAGAGGAAGACTGCATTGGGTTTACAGGGAGGAGAGGCTGAAGCGGTGATTATTTATTAAATATTTCTTTGCGCGTTATCTTCACACTAAATCTCCTTGGGGTAGATGGAGTGCGTAGAGCAAGCACTTCCACCTTCTAACTCCTAGCATGTAACCAGACATTGCTTTTAGGGGCCGGCTGTTAACAGAGTTGACAATACTCTTTTATGGCCTTCAGATTGAATATTCCCAGAGTTCGCCTCAGCGCAGGCGATGTCTTTACAGCTGATGGCTCCAGTATCCTCTGGGAGAGAGAGGCACAAGGACTTTTTTCTTTTGTATTTTTCCCTGTAGTGTGTAGCTTTGTGAATGTTTTTTCTATGTAAATAATGTTTTCTTTCCATGACAGACTGACCAGGTGAATCTAGCTGAACGCTGTCATCCCTTACTGATCACCTATTAAATCCACTTCAATCAGTGTAGATTAAGGTTAGGAAACAGGTTAATAATAATATAATAATAATATATTGTTAACAATTGAGACATGGATTGTGTATGTGTGAAATCCAGAGGGTGAATTGTTAATATTGGTTAACAATTGAGACATGGATTGTGTATGTGTGAAATTCAGAGGGTGAATGGACAAGACAAAATATTTAAGTGCCTTTGAACAGGGTATGGTAGTAGGTGCCAGGTGTACCGGTTTGAATGTGTCAAGAACTGCAACACACTCAACAGTTTTCCGTGTGTATCAAGAATGGTCCACCACCCAAAGGACATCCAGCCAACTTGACACAACTGTGGGAATCATTGGAGTCAACATGGGCCAGCATCCCTGTGGAATGCTTTTGACACCTTGTAGAGACCATGCCCCGATGAATTGGGGATGCAGCTCAATATTAGGAAGGTGTTCCTAATGTTTTATACACTCGGTGTAGATTCTTAATGTAACATCATCACAATGTTTAGTTTAGCATTAGTTCTACCATAAAGGATTTTACTGCACTTATTATTCATGATCCAACAATCTTGCAGTTTAATCTGTGGTTGACTGAATTAGACTGCAGGGTGTGTTACAGTTCTGTGATATGCTCTATCAATGTTTTTTAGTTCATGACAGAGTTCCAATATAGCACCTTTAGTATTTTCCCATTCAAGTACTCTGAAAGGACTTGTTCAAGCAGAGGTATAGGTGTTGTTATATATCTCAATTTACCCAAAGGCCATTGAGTGGTTAAAAATTTAAAAAAGACCCCACAGTGGTGGCTATGGCCGTGTGCTGACCGACCAGCAGGAGTGGGCAGTGGTGGAAATGGTGAGGGCCAGGAATGACATACGGCTGTCTGAAATAAAGCAGACCATTGAGGAGAACGATGACACCTTTGCCAATATGGCATTCATCAGCCCAACAACAATCGCCCGCCTTTTGAAGAGGAACCAGGTATCTATGAAACACATTTACCTGGTGCCTTTTGAGAGAAACAACGACTGGGTGAAACAACTGCAACCCGAGTATGTTCAGGTACAGCACTATATACTGTATTACTGTTACTATTTGATGCACATTCTACTTCACAATATCATATTGGAACTATACTGTAAAATAACTAACCAAAATATATGTTTTTGAGGGTGATGGTGCTTGATGCTGCTTTGAAGCATGCTTCAACCTGGCCAAAACTCGGCATCGTGGGCAGATCCTCATCGGCCAACGGGCGACCGACCAAGTGTCTGGACAACGTGGGGGAAACATCTCCATGTGTGCAGCTATCTCTGAAGATGGTGTGGTAGGACATTGCCCATTACTTGGATCCTACAACGCTGCACACCTCATTGTGTTTCTCAATTAAATTGAGCAGGCCTGTCAAGGTGAAGGGGTCACATATGTCATTGTGTGGGACAATGTCAGGTTCCACCATGCAGAGGTGGTTCAGGCATGGTTTCGGGCCCATTCCCGATTCGTGACCCTATATCTGCCCCCATACTCTCCTTTCCTCAACCCTAACCTTAAGGATTGTTTTTCAGCATGGAGGTTGAGCGTGCCACCCTCCTTCTGGCCATGGAAGAGGCATGCGACGACATCAATGCAGACCACTGTCAAGCTTGGATTCGCCATGCCAAAATGTTTTTCCCGCGGTGCATGAACAATAAAGACATTCACTGTGATGTGGATGACAATTTATTGCCAAATGCTCAAGACAGGCTTGATGCAAATTAATGCGGGCTAAACGTTATGTTTTATTTTCATTCCTTTAATTTGATTCAGACAGTACACCTACAGTACATTGCAATTATATTTGAAAAATAAAATGCATTTTGTGCATGAATGATTGTAGAGGATGTCTTCAATGATCACACCTTTGATTACACATTTGATAGATATAATGGAAATTATAGATTTTCTGTCAATGTTGGGTAATGTAAGTGTATTGCCTAATGTGAAAACGGTGTAATCTACTGTAATGTACAGTACTGTAGCATATTACTTTCAGCACTTCTAAGGGTGATTTGAAAAATGTATCTTGCATTGTTTGCTATTGGATTAACTGGTAGTTAAAATGACTAACGATAGCTAACGCACTTTTGTACATAGCGCTGTTCCGTACATTTGACCTTATTTTAGCGTCCCCAAAATGTAATACTTCCAGGTCAACTGTAATATGAATGCCATTGTAAAGCACAATTTCTCCCCTTTCCAGCAAAATCAATTACAAGACCTTCATGCTGACCATCTCTGCATGACTGAAGAAATCAATAGCTCCAACGGGTCTTTTTAAAAATGGCGGGTGGGGAAGCGAAAGCTAATGTGTCATAGTGAAAGGCGGAGATATGTGGTATGGGGAAACGTCTTTTTTCACCCGATTTGTCCAATTTATCAGCTCTAAAATGTAAATAAACACTATAGAGAGTTTATATACAGTGGGGGAAAAAAGTATTTAGTCAGCCACCAATTGTGCAAGTTCTCCCACTTAAAAAGATGAGAGAGGCCTGTAATTTTCATCTTAGGTACACGTCAACTATGACAGACAAATTGAGGAAAAAATTTTCCAGAAAATCACATTGTAGGATTTTTAATGAATTTATTTGCAAATTATGGTGGAAAATAAGTATTTGGTCACCTACAAACAAGCAAGATTTCTGGCTCTCACAGACCTGTAACTTCTTCTTTAAGAGGCTCCTCTGTCCTCCACTCGTTACCTGTATTAATGGCACCTGTTTGAACTTGTTATCAGTATAAAAGACACCTGTCCACAACCTCAAACAGTCACACTCCAAACTCCACTATGGCCAAGACAAAAGAGCTGTCAAAGGACACCAGAAACAAAATTGTAGACCTGCACCAGGCTGGGAAGACTGAATCTGCAATAGGTAAGCAGCTTGGTTTGAAGAAATCAACTGTGGGAGCAATTATTAGGAAATGGAAGACATACAAGACCACTGATAATCTCCCTCGATCTGGGGCTCCACGCAAGATCTCACCCTGTGGGGTCAAAATGATCACAAGAACGGTGAGCAGAACCACATGGGGGGACCTAGTGAATGACCTGCAGAGAGCTGGGACCAAAGTAACAAAGCCTACCATCAGTAACACACTACGCCGCCAGGGACTCAAATCCTGCAGTGCCAGACGTGTCCCCATGCTTAAGCCAGTACATGTCCAGGCCCGTCTGAAGTTTGCTAGAGTGCATTTGGATGATCCAGAAGAGGATTGGAAGAATGTCATATGGTCAGATGAAACCAAAATAAAACTTTTTGTTAAAAACTCAACTCGTCGTGTTTGGAGGACAAAGAATGCTGAGTTGCATTCAAAGAACACCATACCTACTGTGAAGCATGGGGGTGGAAACATCATGCTTTGTGGCTGTTTTTCTGCAAAGGGACCAGGACGACTGATCCGTGTAAAGGAAACAATGAATGGGGCCATGTATCGTGAGATTTTGAGTGAAAACCTCCTTCCATCAGCAAGGGCATTGAAGATGAAACGTGGCTGGGTCTTTCAGCATGACAATGATCCCAAACACACCGCCCGGGCAACGAAGGAGTGGCTTCGTAAGAAGCATTTCAAGGTCCTGGAGTGGCCTAGCCAGTCTCCAGATCTCAACCCCATAGACAATATTTGGAGGGAGTTGAAAGTCCGTGTTGCCCAGCGACAGCCCCAGAACATCACTGCTCTAGAGGAGATCTGCATGGAGGAATGGGCCAAAATACCAGCAACAGTATGTGAAAACCTTGTGAAGACTTACAGAAAACGTTTGACCTGTGTCATTGCCAACAAAGGGTATATAACAAAGTATTGAGAAACTTTTGTTATTGACCAAATACTTATTTTCCACCATAATTTGCAAATAAATTCATAAAATATCCTACAATGTGATTTTCTGGAATTTTTTTTCCTCAATTTGTCTGTCATAGTTGACGTGTACCTATGATGAAAATTACAGGCCTCTCTCATCTTTTTAAGTGGGAGAACTTGCACAATTGGTGGCTGACTAAATACTTTTTTCCCCCACTGTATATAAACTCTCTATAGTGTTTATTTACATTTTAGAGCTGATAAATTGGACAAATCGGGTGAAAAAAGACGTTTCCCCATACCACATATCTCCGCCTTTCACTATGACACATTTATCTTCACAATTAAACTGTGGGTGTCACGGTTTTTGAGAGTCATGATGGCTCGCAGTGATTACGCGAAAAATTAACAATTGATTGAATTAACTATTGATGAACTCACGAGCAATTAACTTTACACTCACCATTGATAATTTCTTGTTTTTAATCTGCGCGAGAAGTGCTACACCTGGTGGAAAGAGGCTGTACGGCAAATAATAAGTTGAATAATGCATGCCATACGTTACATCGTGACATGTCACACTTTAACGTGCAGCGTCAGCGGGGTCCGTTTTTTCAACTTTTCTCCAATACTATTGGTCTATTACCATGTCAATCAACGCTGAATGGAAACTTAGTTCACACCCCGGATTTTGATGCCAACACAGTTGCTACAGTCCCATTAGTTTTCATTGCAGCCTCGTTTCAATGCCGCGGTTTCCCACATATGTACGGAACGGAGTTAGCTACCGTTAAATAGAAAATATATCATTATTTCGTGTTTATGTGATTAAACCAATGTTCTCATTACATTTCACAATAAACTTTTATGGTTGTGTGGTGAGCGATGTTTACAATCCAAATGAATGCACAATGACAGGTTTAGAATGAAAGACTGGCTGCTCTACAAGTGTGACCAATTTGGAGTTTTGTAGTAAGAGTTGTGACAATGTACCACATACTTGTGAAAATAGTACCAAAGCGATAAAAAAAAACTATTAAGATACCAAAAATGATTTAGTCCAATCAACGAAAGCTAAGTATAATGTGGCTGCCCATGCTACTGTGTGTGTGTGTGCACGCAAGTAGAAAAAGCATGTTGACTCATCCTACTTGTAGAGGAACGCCAATGCCATCCTCTCTTTCATATTGCCAAAACGGTCTGACTCTGTCATACTGTACACACTTTTAGTTTTTGTTGTCCTCGGCTACCTAGTTAACCAGCTAGTTAACGTTAGCCTTAAGCCTACAACATCTATATTGAACTTCCAACCTCTCAGGCCAGGGGCACAATGTATGAATTTATGGTTGCCTCAGAATCGCTGTTATAATCATATAAATCCAGCAAAGTCCAAATACCCATCTCCATCCATGGCTAATTTAAGAAAGGGACGATTTTAGCTAGCTAGCCACAGGAGGACAACGACAAAACACATTTTCTCTGTCAATAAAATGTTGCTGTTGATGTGACGTGATTACTGCGAATCCAAACCCAAACTGGCTTCCCTTGACACTTTCTTTTGGTGCGCCAGGACCATTCACAGTTGAGCTCACTCAGTTTAGTTCAATGCGGATTGGCTATTATTGTATTTAAAAAAATATGATTGATGCCAAATGCTCGCTGGCTTCACTTGCTATTGAATTCAATGCTGCTGTTGGCAACAATGTCATACTATTTTTGTCCAGACATCATCAGATACATGGGCTTCACATACTGAGACAGAGGGGTGCCTTTTCGCTCGTTCGGATGCTTTCTCCGGTGAGATAGATTCAGCCATTTGTGAATTGAGGGGAAATTATGAAACACAGAGAGACAAAATATTAATTATATATTTTTTATTGGTCACATTTCTGGGGAAGCCTGGCATTCCCTTGGCATCCATGAATACACGCCACTGGTGCCAGCCCCTCTTGATGTGTTAACAATTGCTACCGCATTGGTAATAAGCCAAAAAGTGTTTGACCGAATGGGAAAACGGCTGTGTAAGCATTTGAAATAAGATCAGGATCAAACGAGCAGGATTAAAAATGTTAGCTAGGTAGTCCAACATTTTCCCCGACATGCAACCATCCCAGAGGCAGGGGAGAAAGTATGGTGGTCCTGTTGCTGCTGCCACCAGCCAGCCAGCCAGCCAGCCAGCCACAAACCAAGTTGTTGCACCTGATTTATCCTTGTCAAAATACAGAATAAAAAGCAATTTTGTCAACATCAATGACAGTTTTGGAAAGTGGAGGTAGGCTGTCTCCCTACTACGTTGACTCCGGTTTGCAGTATGGCAAAGTCACTCACAAATATCTTTGATACAGATGTTATTAGCAACTTCTGGGGTAGCTAGCTTGGTACCCAGCTAGCTAACCATTGCATCCAGCCTGAAAATAATGACCAGAAACTGCAGTCATTCTCAATATTCTTTGCAATGATTTAGGATTCCATGTGACTATTATAGGCAGCCATTTGTTGCTGTCCTAATGAAATCAAACATCAGTTCATGAAAATAACTAGCTAGCTACAGCGAGGGAAAAAAGTATTTGATCCCCTGCTGATTTTGTACGTTTGCCCACTGACAAAGAAATTATCAGTCTATAATTTTAATGGTAGGTTTATTTGAACAGTGAGAGACAGAATAACAACAAAAATAATCCAGAGAAACGCATGTCAAAAATGTTATAAATTGATTTGCATTTTAATGAGGGAAATAAGTATTTGACCCCCTCTCAATCAGAAAGATTTATGGCTCCCAGGTGTCTTTTATACAGGTAACGAGCTGAGATTAGGAGCACACTCTTAAAGGGAGTGCTCCTAATCTCAGTTTGTTACCTGTATAAAAGACACCTGTCCACAGAAGCAATCAATCAATCAGATTCCAAACTCTCCACCATGGCCAAGACCAAAGAGCTCTCCAAGGATGTCAGGGACAAGATTGTAGACCTACACAAGGCTGGAATGGGCTAAAATACCATCACCAAGCAGCTTGCTGAGAAGGTGACAACAGTTGGTGCGATTATTCGCAAATGGAAGAAACACAAAAGAACTGTCAATCTCCCTCGGCCTGGGGCTCCATGCAAGATCTCACCTTGTGGAGTTGCAATGAGGAATCAGCCCAGAACTACACGGGAGGATCTTGTCAATGATCTCAAGGCAGCTGGGACCATAGTCACCAAGAAAACAATTGGTAAATCACTACGCCATGAAGGACTGAAATCCTGCAGCGCCCGCAATGTCCCCCTGCTCAAGAAATCACATATACAGGGCCGTCTGAAATTTGCCAATGAACATCTGAATGATTCAGAGGAGAACTGGGTGAAAGTGTTGTGGTCAGATGAGACCAAAATCGATTTCTTTGGCATCAACTCAACTCGCCGTGTTTGGAGGAGGAGGAATGCTGCCTATGACCCAAAGAACACCATCCCCACCGTCAAACATGGAGGTGGAAACATTGTGCTTTGGAGGTGTTTTTCTGCTAAGGGGAAAGGACAACTTCACCGCATCAAAGGGATGATGGACAGATTCTTTGACAGAAGAGAATCTGTAAAATCCGTCAAATCTTGGGTGAGAACCTCCTTCCCTCAGCCAGGGCATCAAAAATGGGTTGTGGATGGCTATTCCAGCATGACAATGACCCAAAACACACGGCCAAGGCAACAAAGGAGTGGCTCAAGAAGAAGCACATTAAGGTCCTGGAGTGGCCTAGCCAGTCTTCAGACCTTAATCCCATAAAAAATCTGTGGAGGGAGCTGAAGGTTCGAGTTGCCAAACGTCAGCCTCGAAACCTTAATGATTTGGAGAAGATCTGCAAAGAGGAGTGGAACAAAATCCCCCCTGAGATGTGTGCAAACCTGGTGGCCAACTACAAGAAACGTCTGACCTCTGTGATTGCCAACAAGGGTTCTGCCACCAAGTACTAAGTCATGTTTTGCAGAGGGGTCAAATACGTATTTCCTCATTAAAATGCAAATCAATTTGTAACATTTTTGACATGCGTTTTTCTGGATTTTGTTGTTGTTATCTGTCTCTCACTGTTCAAATAAACCTACCATTCAAATTATAGACTGATCATGTGTTTGTCAGTGGGCAAACATACAAAATCAGCAGGGGATCAAATACTTTTGTTCCCTTACTGTAGCTAGATAGTGAACTAATGTGAAGCAACCTAGGCAGCTAGCTATATAGCCCTACTGCCCCAAGCTATCAGCTAGCTAGCTAGCTTCATACTCTGACCACATATTATTTTTAACTTTTATTTATTCAGGGTAGCCCAATTGAGACCAGGTTGCCCTGAGTACTGGGTCTGACCATCAACCAAACACAATTTTTTTTTAATAAAATCGGGGTATTCAGACACCTAGATAGTTAACAAACAAACTAGCTAGGCTATACTGAAACAGATCATGTCGTTTTGCTATGTTTTTGACGATTTCTGCGGGAGACCATTGTTTGCATCCATCAATAGTTAGCTTTCCTTTGTTTCTGACTAGGAATCCGAGAGCTTGGGGAAGTGTGTCTGCTTCGTGCGGCAGGTGCACGAGACAAAACTTTACCAGCATCATAGCATAAGTACCAGTGAATCACTGTGACACATGAATTACGAGTGATAGTGTAATCACTACATAAAAAACATTTATGTACTGTATGTGTTAAATTATTAAAGGGCAACTTTTTAACCTCATATTCATAATCTCCAGCACCAAACCAGTGTCTACATATGTGAAAACAGCACGATTATATGATCTGTGGTTTAAAAGATAAGAAGAAAAGTCCCCCAAACAATTATCTGTGACATCACACGGTAGGATTAAAAGTAAGAAAAACTGTGATTTTCAAAACCTGCAACGAGTTTCTAGCCAGAGGGAGGGTATTTTCTTGCTAAAATGTTTTACCTTTTGATGATGTCATCTAGTAGAACTTTCTAACATTATGTTTGTTCTACAAAATGTAGAAATGCGCCGTTTTCACGTACAGTATGTAGACACTGGTTTGGTGCTGGAGATAATGAATAAGAGGCAGAGTTGCCCATTAAGTGAAGTGCAGTCATATTCAAGCCCTGATTGGTTAATAAGCTTCTTTGACACGTCAATCAATCTTATTTGACACGTCAAATGAGTACTGACCCAAATGGCGTTTGATAGAAACAGACACTTACGTTCACCGCACACTACCTTCTCAGACTGTTAGCTAACGTTAGCAAATGTTTCCGGCTAACACAAAACAAATGGAATATGTTAGCTAACGTTAGCTAACATTCGCAAACTATTTCCCTTGTTAAACGCACCTCAGAACATGAACGTATACGGTACATGGAACGTTGGCGAGAACTTTATAAGTCTAAACTGCTATGGTATTAGAGTGCTATGAAATGACAATTGTACAATTGTGATACATTTCATAAATCTAACTATACCTTTGTATTCTAGATAACAGATTGTTTGTGCTGTCAAATATTGTTTGTTTAAACCAACTGTTGTATGTGTCCAACTATATTTAATCATCAGTCTGATAAATGTTTTCAAAAAACATTTTGTCCAAACACAATGTCAGCTCTGAGTCTTTATGTGTTACACTTAACTCTAGCTTGTCTCTACACCTTGTAGATGCCTCAAGAGGAAGACTACATTGAGTATACAGGGAGGAGAGGCTGAAGTTGTGACTATTTATGACATCTTTCTTGGCACATTATCTTCACACTAAATCTCCTTGGGGTAGATGGAGTGCGTAGAGCAAGCACTTCCACCTTCTAACTCCTAACATGTAACCAGACATTGCTTTTAGGGGCCGGCTGTTAACAGAGTTGACAATACTCTTTTATGGCCTTCAGATTGAATATTCCCAGAGTTCGCCTCAGCGCAGGCGATGTCTTTACAGCTGATGGCTCCAGTATCCTCTGGGAGAGAGAGGCACAAGGACTTTTTTCATTTGTATTTTTCCCTGTATTTTATGGCTCTGGTTTCACTAAAAGTGTTGTCCTTGTGACCCAAAGCCTGATGCTGTTTAAGAAATGCTTTTCGTATGTAGGCAGTACTGTGCTTAAACACATGATATCTATGTTGACACAGAATTAGCCACTGCCACCACTAAACAGCTGTACCAAAGTTGTTGTCCAGGTTCTGAGAAATGTAGTCACGTTTCATCAGAAAGTACGTAAACTAAAGCATTTCCTTTGGAAAGGTAGTTAAAAGGTGCTTAGGCATGTGAACGGTTTCAGTTTTATACGCCTGGGAGAAAAATACACTGTGAATGTCTGTTTTATGTAAATACCTGACACACAGTTTTTTTTTATGAAAATGAAAACATCAATTTTGCAGCTCCAATTACAAAAGTCTTACTATATATTCTTATTGTAACATAGTCACAATGTATATTTAGTCAATTTAAACCCACTCACCAATAATTGTACCATACAGTCTTTTACTGCACTAATTATTCATGATCAACAATCTTGCAATCAATGTTTAGTTCATGACATAGTCCTACTCCTTAAACATACCTACTACTTTTCCCATTCTAGTTGTCTGAAAGGACTAGATAAAGCAGGGGCTAATATACAGTACCAGTCAAAAAGTTAATTCCAGGTTTTTTATTATTTTTACTATTTTCTAAATTGTAGAATAATAGTGAAGACATCAAAACTATGAAATAACACATATGGAATCATGTAGTAACCAAAAAAGTGTTAAACAAATCAAAATATATGTTATATTTGAGATTTTTCAAATAGCCACCCTTTGCCTTGATGACAGCTTTGCACACTCTTGGCATTCTCTCAACCAGCTTCATGAGGTAGTCACCTGGAATGCATTTCAATTAACAGGTGTGCCTTATTAATAGTTAATTTGTGGAATTTATTTCCTTCTTAATGCATTTGAGCCAATCAGTTGTGTTGTGACAAGGTAGGGGTGGTATACAGAAGATAGCCCTGTTTGGTAAAAGACCAAGTCCATATTACAGCAAGAACAGCTCAAATAAGCAAAGAGAAACGACAGTCCATCATCACTTTAAGACATGAAGGTCAGTCAATTCGGAAAATTTCAAGAACTTTTAACATTTCTTCAATTGCAGTCGCAAACACCATCAAGCGCTATGATGAAACTGGATCTCATGAGGACCGCCACAGGAAAGGAAGACCCAGAGTTACCTCTGCTGCAGAAGATAAGTTCATTAGAGTTACCAGCCTCAGAAATTGCAGCCCAAATAAATGCTTCACAGAGTTCAATTAACAGACACATCTCAACATCAACTGTTCAGAGGAGACTGCGTGAATCAGGCCTTCATGGTTGAATTGCTGCAAAGAAACCACTATTAAAGGACACCAATAATAATAAGAGACTTGCTTGAGCCAAGAAACACGAGCAATGGACATTAGAGCGTGGAAATATGTCCTTTGGTCAGATGAGTCCAAATTTGAGATTTTTGGTTCCAACCGCCATGTCTTTGTGAGACGCAGAGTAGGTGAACAGATGATCTCCGCATGTGTGGTTCCCACCGTGAAGCATGGAGGAGGAGGTGTGATGGTGTGGGGATGCTTTGCTGGTGACACTGTCTGTGATTTATTTAGAATTCAAGGCACACTTAACCAACATGGCTACCACAGCATTCTGCAGCGATACGCCATCTCATCTGGTTTGTGCTTATCATTTGTTTTTCAAAAGGACAATGACCCAACACACCTCCAGGCTGTGTGGGCTATTTGACCAAGAAGGAGAGTGATGAAGTGCTGCATCAGATGACCTGGCCTCCACAATCACCTGACCTCAACCCAATTTAGATGGTTTGGGATGAGTTGGCCCGGAGAGTGAAGGAAAAGCAGCCAACAAGTGCTCAGCATATGTGGGAACTTCTTTTTTTTTTCTTTTTTTTATGCCATTTAGCAGACGCTTTTATCCAAAGCGACTTGCAGTCATGCGTGCATAAATTTTTTTGTTGTTGTGTATGGGTGGTCCCGGGGATCGAACCCACTACCTTGGCGTTACAAGCGCCGTGCACTACCAGCTGAGCTACAGAGGACCACAAGACTGTTGGAAAATCATTCCAGGTGAAGCTGGTTGAGAGAATGCCAAGAGTGTGCAAAGCTGTCATCAAGGCAATTTAAAGAATCTTTAATATAAAATACATTTTGATTTGTTTAACAATTTTTTGGTTACCACATGATTCCATGTGTGTTATTTCATAGTTTTGATGTCTTCACTATTATTCTACAATGTAGAAAATAGTTTTCGTGTCACGGGACTCGTCTGAAGGTAACCCGGTACCGGTTCTAAAAAATAAATGGATGTATGTAAGTAGTTTTGTGCCCCCCCAAATATGTGTCTTTTTATATATATGCTTTTCTACGGGCTATAGCAGTAAAGGCCAAATGCAATATTTTATCAAAAAAATACCTACAGGGGTCCTAAAATTCTAAATAAAATAGCTAAATGATCCATGGCATGACCATCCTAAAACAATTCCATATGTTTACTTGTATATTGACTATTATAAACTGGGTGGGTTGAGCCCTGAATGCTGATTGGCTGACAGCCGTGGTATACCACGGGTATGACAAAACATGTATTTTTACTGCTCTAATTACATTGGTAACCAGTTTATAATAGCAATAAGGCACCTCTGGGATTTGTGATGTATGGCCAATATACCATGGCTAAGGGCAGTATACCACACCTCCTCGGGCCTTATTGCTTAAGTATGACCCTTCTGCAAAGTCCAGATCCTTTGGCTGCCGTTATAAAGTGTGTGTCATTGCCATGAGCAAAATAAGCTTAATCTCTCTCTGAAATCTTCTTAACTCAGCCTCCCCAGAGATGCTTGTTTGAATTATCCCTAAATAAACACTTGATTGTGTAATTAACTCAAATATATTAAAACATTAGCCTACAAATTCTGTCTGCTTCAAGTCCAGAAAATCTAAGCAATATCAGCTTTTTAATGTCGGCAAGATGGTTGCCTGTACACTGAACAGAATCGCCAGATTGATAGCCACTTGATAGTCACAACAACAGTGTGTTTGTGAGTGGAGCAGAGCATTGAAGAATCAACATAGTTATAGCTACTGTATACAGTATAATAAATATATGAATAACCATCTTACCAGGGGGTTTAAACTTGATGCTTATTTGCACTACCTAAGATTTGAATATTGGAACTAGAAATCTTCCTCTGGGAAAAAAATAGTGTCAGTTACAGTAGAAAGCAGCACACAATGACAAACATACTAAACTGTCAATCAAACAGCTGTCAACATGATGCTTCCTCCACAGATACAAAATATGCAAACCTACTAAAGTTGTAGCTATATAGTGGTACTAGTAAATTGTATATTTCTCAGTACTTGATACAACAAAGACTGTGTATAGAATGTGTTAAGCCAATTAAACATTCCGTGCAGATAACCTGGAATCAATAGAGGAGCAGAACATGAGCTATTTTAAGGTCACTGCCTACTGCTATTGTTCAAACTGTCAGATTCAAATTGATTCGTTATGCCCACTTCATGAAAATGAACATATTATTTATAAAACCTTTGTAGCAATGAAGGCCAAGACTAAGACTGGCTATACATACGTTCTTGGTCAAACTTTTATAAACGTCATAAGTCTTCACTGAAAGTAGCATGTGTCTACTCAAGAGTGTACTGGAGATTTGATCAGACCGTAACTTTCACGTTGAAATGGATCAATCCCAGTATGTTCATTTTACACTCACATCTGAGCGTACAGTCATTGGATGAGCTTGGGATATTGTGAGTTAATGTATACCTGTCAGAACTCATCTTCTTTCTAGCCTATCTACTCTAGCCTATTTTCCAACACCTGCTGCCAAGACATGGCCAAACTATGGACTCAAACAGGAAGCGCAGCAAATGTCTCATGGGGGGATATTGTGTGTGAATACTGTTTCATTTGCATATAGCTAGCCTAGCAAGAGCGATAAGGAGCCTGGTTGATTTAAGTTTGAGTCACACCCCTATCTATCAGGCTTTTGATTGATGGGACCTGGACGAGAGAGAGGAAAGAGAGGAGAGGGACAGGTTATGGGGGACATTGCTCCTGTGCTGTTGTATTGTCTTCACAAGGTTCTAAGTAATGGCTATTAAAATCCATACAGTATGGCAAGCCCTTTCTCTTCAAGGTTATTGAAAATAAATTGATTGGCCAAAGATAGGCAAGGTTGTAGAACAATATACTGTTAAAGATGTACGTATGCAAGATTTCAGGATGTCATCTACCGCATGTTTAAGTCTGTCTTGTTTTTCCTGTGAATTTTTACTAGGAGGGAATTAGGATGTATAGCAATATTCCATGGGATCACTGAGAAGGGGTGCCATACTTGAGGAAATGAGGAGGCTATAATTGTAGCTGATGCCAAGTACTCTCCTGTGTACTCTCCAGGAGTATGCTGTGAAAGCTTTTTAATGGGATACTTTACAAGAATCATTACATGTATTAATTGGTTAGTTAAAAGAACAAATTAGAAATATAAGATCATTAAAACTAGCTGTATTAATTTCCCCAAAGATAATATCACTTTACATTTACACAATCTTGTTAAATTTCTATTTCTAATTACTTGAAAATAAGATCAGTACGCTGTTACTACTATCATTTGTCAGACTTAAACCATTCTGTCAAACCTGTTCAGTATGACTAGTCATTTTTAAAAGCCAAACTGAACACTTCAGCAGAGATACAGGTATAATAGCACATTCCAGTATATATCAAACCAACATACACTATTCCTTATGCATCCATGAGTGCAGTTTAACCCAAGGAGAATATAAGAGAGCAGGGCCCGGTTTCCCAAAAGCATCTTAAGGCTAAGTTCATTGGATACTATGATTCTAAAGATGAACTTAGCCTTAAGATGCTTTTGGGAAATCGGGCCCAGGGTTCAGTTTCTCAGCTAAGCTATATTCTTTACAGGTACATTTGTTTGGGTTTCGACAAGCAGAAAAGCCCTAACGAACACAACAGAGATCCAACGCATAACCTCTGTTTGTATAGTCTCATTGATGTCGGAGCGGACCGCCCGGGATAACATAGCACTAAATTATTGACCACACATTTCAGGAAACCACTTCATATGAAATAATCTTCAGCAGTATTCCGTAGACATCCATAAATAATCAACAGTATTGATTTGATCCAGAACCAAGAGAGGGAAGAAAGAGACAGTGTACTGTAGGCTACAATTTTTGGGGGGTGATCAACATCAACACACAAAGCAGGATCACGTTGCAAATATTAACACTAACATACAATAAAAACTATTTACATACTGTCAGGAGTCAATTATTTGAGTGCACAATATGACATTCATAGGAAGGAAGTAGTTTACAATAAAAAATATTCTATATTATTCTCAGAAAAGAAAATGTTGTCCCCCTACGCACTTACCATATAGGTCCATTGCTTGGTCAAGAGTTGCTGATATCTGATAGAGTTTTGCATAATACATCCCATGCATCAACTGTATTTGTCCTAGGTTGTATCTGCCGTAGCCTTAGCAGACCTCTTTGGAAAGGGCCGATTAAAAGCTATGCAGATGTGATCTGCACCCGGACTAGACAAAGCAGTGCTCCCCATACCACAATCTTGATGATTTGCATTTGTGCCCCAGCAACAAATGTCACACTTAGCATCGCTAATGTTTTTATGGTTATCCACTGATGTTCTTTCTTACTGGTTCCTTGGTAATTTATTGAGGGCCACTGTTTCTGCCACAACGCTGAAGTTCAAACAAGAACATGGGTAACTAATGCAATATGCCAAACTAAAGCCCCTGAGAGACCCCTACAATGTCATTCCTGGAAAGAGACAGTAGATCTTTATGTAGATTTGGCCAATAAACGCTGCATTGCCATCACTCACAACCTATTTGCTTATATTTAATACATGTTATTTTAATTGGCACTTTTTTCCTCCACCATCTCTTGCATTCTCCCAACATACCATTTGGTGATTCATTTTAAGTGGCAGCTCACTCTGGTCAATACCCCAAAGGCCAGATGTACAGTGTAAGTGTTTACAACATTTTATTTTTCAGTTGGGGATAAATATAGCTTTAACTATTGTCATTGACCTTTATTTAACACTTTTTTCTATGTTGGGAAAAAAATACATATTTTTCACTTGTCGCAAATGCTCATCTTCAATAAACATTCAAGTTAGATAAAAGCACATGCTAGTATTATGCCAGAGCTATTATTTGCATATGTTCCACATAGTGATGTGTTCAGTGAACCAGATATCCTTATAGTACCAAAGAAGAAAAGGTGGATTCTTGTGTCCTTGATTTTAAAGTATCGTATCTTACATTATTCAAGACGTGTTAGTGGATAACCTGACAAACTGTAAAATGATGTGTGATCAGTAATTACTGCAAAATGGTCCTATTATCAAAATAAAATTTCTAATAGACATTTCTTTTTATGCATCTTATCATACCTAATGTGCAGTGGACCTCAATTTACACTACACATCCATAATACCACATATAACATTCATGAACCTCACTCTGTGAATTTGTCTTCTTGTTGCTACGGTAGTATAACCGCTCTCAAGAACCATGAAACCAAAATGGGTAATCATTTGACAAATAGCACCCATTGTTTTTTTCTACACTGTTGTACAATGGAATTCAATAAAGAGGTTCACTCACATACATGTTACCTTGACGGTAGGTGATAAAAGGGTTGCCATGTTGGTTTCTTTGTCACACTTGTATACATACTGTACATATGTAACAATGTGGTGGAGAGAGGCTTCAGACAGTGTAATAAAGGCCTACAACGACCTTTCAGTAGATACAATATCAATGGAAACAATGTTATACCCTGAGTCAAGTAGGTGTTTCACATTGTGAAACCTTTGTTTTCAGTACATACTATGTCAATCATATGATATTGACGACAGGAATCTATTTTAAAATTGCACTGTTTAATCATAGAACTAAATCATTATGCTTCCCACACCCACACCTTTGGTATAAAAAATGTATTTTCAAATGCCATTCTCAGACACTTTACCTCTGGGGGGTAACGGCGGTATGAGACAATTTGGAAGCGGATGCTGTTTTTGGTTGCCATAGGTGGAATCTGAACACTGAATTCTTTACAAGCAGCACAGCAATTCAGTGCTTGGAGCAAAGTGAATGTCATCCAAGCAATGATTGCACAATTCTCAACATACACTAGATTACAGGACATGTATTGGTCTTGAGTCCTCTATTTCGATAAACCACACATGTAAAACACAACACAAAACAGCAGTGGAAGCGTGTTACTGTATTGGCGAGTTCAGAATCTAATTTCATGTGCATTGTTGCAGTACATCAAATCAAATCAAATTTTATTTGCCACATGCGCCGAATACAACAGGTGTAGACCTTACAGTGAAATGCTTACTTATAAGCCCTTAACCAACAATGCAGTTTTAAGAAAAATAAGTGTTAAGTAAAAAAAAAAGAGAACAAAAAAACAATTAAAGAGCAGCAGTAAAATAAAATAACAGTAGGGAGGCTATATACATGGGGTACCGGTACAGAGTTAATGTGCGGGGGTACAGGTTAGTCGAGGTAATATGTACATGTGGGTAGAGTTAAAGTGACTATGCATAGATAATAAACAGAGAGTAGCAGCAGCGTAAAAGTGTGAGGACAGACGCTGGGAGACGAGAACCAAGTACAGGGAGCGAACATTTAATATAAATAAAATACATGGAACAAAACACGGACAGTCTCTGGACAGGGGAAACGAAACAACATCAATGCAGACACAGGGATCAAACTGGGGAACAGACAGATATAGAAGGGACAATCAACAATGTGAAGGAGTCCAGGTGAGTCCAATGAGCGCAGATGCGCGTAACGATGTGACAGGTGTGCGTAATGATGGGCAGCCTGGCGCCCTCGAGCGCCAGGGAGGGGGAGCGGGAGCAGGCATGACAAAAAGAGGGGTTGGGGTGGGGTGGGGGGACAATGCAAATAGTCTGGGTAGCCATGATTAGCTGTTCAGGAGTCTTATGGCTTGGGGGTAGAAGCTGTTAAGAAGCCTTTTGGACCTAGACTTGGCACTCCGGTACCGCTTGCCATGCGGTAGCAGAGAGAACAGTCTATGACTAGGGTGGCTGGAGTCTTTTTAGGGCCTTCCTCTGACACACCGCCTGGTATAGAGGTCCTGGATGGCAGGAAGCTTGGCCCCAGTGATGTACTGGGCCATACGCACTACCCTCTGTAGTGCCTTGCGGTCGGAGGCCGAGCAGTTGCCATACCATGGTGTGATGCAACCAGTCAGGATGCTCTCGATGGTGCAGCTGTAGAACTTTTTGAGGATCTGAGGACCCATGCCAAATCTTTTCAGTCTCCAGAGGGGGAATAGGCTTTGTCGTGCCCTCTTCACGACTGTCTTGGTGTGTTTGGACCATGATAGTTTGTTGGTGATGTAGACACCAAGGAACTTGAAGCTCTCAACCTGTTCAACTACAGCCCCGTCGATGAGAATGGGGGCGTGCTCAATCCTCTTGTTTCCTGTAGTCCACAATCATCTCCTTTGCCACATGACTGAGGAAGTATTGTAAAATAAATAAACAAAGAAATATTGTATTGTACATTGTGGAATAAAACATTTACATTACATGGACTGGCCGGACCCAGCTAGCACATTTGGATCCTTGGAAATTGTGGGAACGTAAGGTTTGTCATTAGTTCTGGGAATTGAGCCATACGTTTCCTGACCGTTTTTTAAGCTTTCTGAGAACGGAAGTGAAAATGTAGCCTGCTCTGGGAATGTACAGGTTCTGAGAACGTTTTACTGTGGTTCCTTTAAAGTTTTCCTGGGAGGTTTTATAAAATTTTACAGTAGGTTATTTGGAGGTTTTTGAATAACTTCCTCAATTAGACTTTTAACACTGCTAGCTTATTTTGGGTATATTACTTTATTATACTTTTGTGAACTCCATGAATCATGCAAAAACATTTCTTTTTTATTGTAACAGAGATTTTTACCTGTAAAATTCTGTTATCTATCCATGGAATTAGTCCACTGCATCACCAGAATGGAGCTAGCATGCCATGTTATTTTACTCATACAATGCTGCTGATGTTAGTCTATTCAAACAGACCCCATTTCAAAGGAAACAAGCACTCATTAACATCAGGTGTGGCCAATTAGTGGGCACGGCCAACACACCTGAACACACTTAAAAAGATAACAGTTTTTTCAAATCTGAGAACCGAATGTATACAGTATGTTTTTAAATAACATTCTTAAAAAATTCTCTGAACATTACTAAAGTTTTCTTGTGTTTTTTATGGAAATGTTTCTTAACGGTCTCGGATCAAGTTGAGAACATTACTTTAAATAGCACCATGAGGAAACTTGTAAGAAACGTTATGCTGAAGTACTGAAATTCCCACAGAAGAACTTTGTTTCTTAACGTTCTCTGAACTATTTGAGAACATTCCCAATATCAAACCAGTTGGAGAACATTCCTAGAACATTACCAACATTTTTATTAAATCGTGTAACCATGTTTGACCTTTTAGGAAACGTTCTGTTAAAGTAATGAAATACCAAGAAAATATTATTTTTGTCAAGTTCCTTAAATTTGCTGAGAATGTTCCAAAGCCAAGCAACTATTCTGCACCATTCCCAGAATGCTGTGGGATGGTTAAATGCAAAATAACCAGAAGCCAACCATGCTCTCACCAAGCGCTAAGAAACATATGGTTCTCAGAATGTTATGTGCTAGCTGGGGAGCCAATATTCCTTTATGTCAATGTGCATCATGGCCTCTATAGCAGAGAAGAAAATAAAATGACAAGTGCTGATAGCTTTAATCAATGGCTTGGGACACAAATAAGATTTAGCATCCTTTCATTAGATGTAGAAGAGGAGGCGATTAATTTGTTTCCCCACAGTAAATGTTTCACCAGTGGAATTAGGGAGAGGGGGCCAAAACAATAGCCAGAGCGGTTTGTCAGCGTTGGTGTGTACTCCGTGTGATATGGAGATATTGCAGGAAAACAGCAGTCCATCAAAAATGTATCTTGTCAATCCCCTGTGTATTTTCATATCATGCTGAAATGGAGGCCTTCTTTGTATGCAGGTGTTGAATGGGATTAGGCCTGCGCAGGTATTTGTCTCCTCTCTGGCAGCGCCGGGGGAATGGAGAAAGTGAAGCACTGAGTTGCCATGGTTTCCAGTTCAGCTCTGCCTCTCTAACCAGCACTGCTCTATGTGCCTTGTGTATCAGCAAATCCTGAGAAAGAGACCTGAGGATATCAGAAAATATTTATTGATACCATCAGGTGAAATGCTGTCGCAAAACATATTTTTACTCATTGATCATGACAGATGTGGTCTTTAACGACAACATAGCACTGATAATTCTTTTGTATGACGTTCCTTTTGAACTCTGAATTAGCTAACAGCTTCCCATCAAGACACCACCTGTTATCTGATCTGTTAAGAAGACAGGGTGAGGAGAAAAAAATAATCACATTCTGTCCTCTCTAGGGAGTCAGAGTCAATATATTTAAAATGCAACCTTTTGGCTGTAAGTCAGCAAAGATCTGAGCATAATAATAGCATGAAATCAAATGAGAAGCTCTGGGAAAATACTACTCTCATGATGCATATTTTTATCCCTGTGCTTGGATTCACGAGAGCATCTTAATGTGAACATTAACATTTGAACCCTCTGGGTCATAAAACGATTCTGTGCAGTATGAAGTCATCTAGACATTAGACACTAGGGAGAACCCTGGACATCCTGGCTATGCTTCCATTATTACAGTTATCTCCAGAATGTTGTCCGAAACAAGTGTAGGAGGTCAGAATTCTGATAGAGGGGCAGTTTGTCCATAATGAGAGGGTGGTACCACAAAGGAAATATGGATTTAGGGACCATTTTGACAGTTCAATAACTCCAAGCTTTGCTATGTCTCACAATTTGCCTCTCGTTACATTCCATCTTGTATCATGTTCAGACCACATTACAGCAATATGCACACAAGATTAGCCTTATCATCTATCAACTCAATGAGGGGAGGAACATAAATGCATAATAATAAGTTTTACCTTGTCATCATTTTGAAAAGCAAGATCATTAAGTTTGATCATATGCACATGAACAGCATGCATCAACTCTTCAGCTTTGATCAAGAAACAGACTATCATATTCATAATTGCTGTGGTTTTACAGAAAACAGCATAGCTTTTGGCTAATCTTATCATTACTCTAATAGAGGCAGCATTGACCTGACAATGTTCCTCTCATTTCCTCTCACAGTTTGATTTCTAATTTGCTGAATGTAAATTGATTCAGAGAAAATGACTTACCATTCTACTATGATTCTTCTCATTGATTTCCTGCGAGAAAATGTAGCATAAGTATAAGTATTTCCAGTGAAAAATAGGGTATTTTTTTTTTACAAATGTTTTATTTGTTTTGTTATTTTTTGTAGGGGGGAAATGCATACAGAGTTGAAGTAATAATAAATTCAATATAAACAGGAAAAGAAAACAAAAAAGAAGTGGGCCTCCAGCCCCAACCTGTGATGAGGTGGTGTTAAAGGAGTCAGGCGCAGGAGGGTAAATCACAGAATAACAGGCTTTAATCCACAAAATACAGGTTTACGCAGAACTGCGTCAAACACACTCCAGGGCACAAAACAGGTGCACTGGAAAATACAAGGCACACAGGAAAATACTCCCGTCAAACAAAATACACGAGCTCCACCGAGCTTCACTAACCTCCACAATAAACAATCACCCACAAGGACACGGGGGCAGAGGGAACACTTATACATGGACTAATTAGGGGATTAGAACCAGGTGTGTGTGATTGACAAGACAATTGTGATGATGATTTGGGCGGCAGTGGTTAGTACTCCGGTGACGACGAACACCGAATTCTGCCCGAACAAGGAGGGGAGGCAGCCTCGGCCGAAGTCGTGACACAACCTCCCATCCCATCCCATTCCCCCAACCCCACCCAGACAAAAATAAAGAGGATTTTGACTTAAGAGGAGCTCCGTTGATAGTCTCCAGAGGAGCTACAGAAAACATGTCTTAAACTGTGAGTAGAATTGCCTTCCCGTGTCCTCAGCGGCCCTTGTGGAGTTCTGTCTGTTCTCCACTCGCAGGAGAAATAAAACTTGAGTACACAAGGGTGGACGGGCCAGATTTTGCTCCTCAACAAAAGCAAACAATCTTCTAAAGAAAGTATAGCGCCTTTATATTTTTCCGTAACATTGGCTGATTTGTCTTGTCATATCTCAGATATGAAGACACTCTTGGTTTTCCTATGACTCACTTCTGACTTGACATTAGGTTTTCTCCATACCTAACCATCTTCTGGCAACATTCCCAGAATGAATGCACTTTTAATTCGTTGCTGCATTTAGCAATGTCATACCAACCCTGCATTTGCAATAAGATGAGGAATCAATCAGCAAAGATATATTTGAGATTGTCATTTATTCACTGAAGAGTTCATTTACAGTGGGGAAAAAAAGTATTTAGTCAGCCACCAATTGTGCAAGTTCTCCCACTTAAAAAGATGAGAGAGGCCTGTAATTTTCATCATAGGTACACGTCAACTATGACAGACAAAATGAGGGAAAAAAATCCAGAAAATCACATTGTAGGATTTTTAATGAATTTATTTGCAAATTATGGTGGAAAATAAGTATTTGGTCAATAACAAAAGTTTCTCAATACTTTGTTATATACACTTTGTTGGCAATGACACAGGTCAAACGTTTTCTGTAAGTCTTCACAAGGTTTTCACACACTGTTGCTGGTATTTTGGCCCATTCCTCCATGCAGATCTCCTCTAGAGCAGTGATGTTTTGGGGCTGTCGATGGGCAACACGGACTTTCAACTCCCTCCAAAGATTTTCTATGGGGTTGAGATCTGGAGACTGGCTAGGCCACTCCAGGACCTTGAAATGCTTCTTACGAAGACACTCCTTCGTTGCCCAGGCGGTGTGTTTGGGATCATTGTCATGCTGAAAGACCCAGCCACGTTTCATCTTCAATGCCCTTGCTGATGGAAGGAGGTTTTCACTCAAAATCTCACGATACATGGCCCCATTCATTCTTTCCTTTACACGGATCAGTCGTCCTGGTCCCTTTGCAGAAAAACAGCCCCAAAGCATGATGTTTCCACCCCCATGCTTCACAGTAGGTATGATGTTCTTTGGATGCAACTCAGCATTCTTTGTCCTCCAAACACGACGAGTTTAGTTTTTACCAAAAAGTTCTATTTTGGTTTCATCTGACCATATGACATTCTCCCAATCCTCTTCTGGATCATCCAAATGCACTCTAGCAAACTTCAGACGGGCCTGGACATGTACTGGCTTAAGCAGGGGGACACGTCTGGCACTGCAGGATTTGAGTCCCTGGTGGCATAGTGTGTTACTGATGGTAGGCTTTGTTACTTTGGTCCCATCTATCTGCAGGTCATTCACTAGGTCCCCCCGTGTGGTTCTGGGATTTTTGCTCACCGTTCTTGTGATCATTTTGACCCCACGGGGTGAGATCTTGCGTGGAGCCCCAGATCGAGGGAGATTATCAGTGGTCTTGTATGTCTTCCATTTCCTAATAATTGCTCCCACAGTTGATTTCTTCAAACCAAGCTGCTTACCTATTGCAGATTCAGTCTTCCCAGCCTGGTGCAGGTCTACAATTTTGTTTCTGGTGTCCTTTGACAGCTCTTTGGTCTTGGCCATAGTGGAGTTTGGAGTGTGACTGTTTGAGGTTGTGGACAGGTGTCTTTTATACTGATAACAAGTTCAAACAGGTGCCATTAATACAGGTAACGAGTGGAGGACAGATGAGCCTCTTAAATAAGAAGTTACAGTTCTGTGAGAGCCAGAAATCTTGCTTGTTTCTAGGTGACCAAATACTTATTTTCCACCATAATTTGCAAATTAATTCATTAAAAATCCTACAATGTGATTTTCAGGAAAAAAAATTCTCATTTTGTCTATCATAGTTGACGTGTACCTATGATGAAAATTACAGGCTTCTCTCATCTTTTTAAGTGGGAGAACTTGCACAATTGGTGGCTGACCAAATACTTTTTTTCCCCACTGTATTTCCACCATCATTCCAAGTGTTCTGTTTTGGACTCCTTGAACAGTGTGACAACATACAGACCGGAATAGTGCCACGTAAAGTAGAAAGACACACAGGAGACATGCCTCCCTCCACTTCTGAGCCTCTGAATCACATGGAGGGTAAGGACATGAAACCTCTAGCTGATGGAGAGGCCACTGTCGGTTTGAGGAGCCGGGCTAAGTGTTTGTGTCCCTGCCGTAGCCGAGATGGCAGGGGGAGGCACAAAAGCTTTCTGTTGGTTAGTATGGTCTCAAGATGGTTTACAGGGAAGCACATCCCACCAGTAATGGAATGAATAAAATGATTTATTTACTACATGCTTCCAGGATATTTGATATGCTTGGCTACGTTTAGCCCATAGCCTCATCATAATGAAACAGCAAGCAGTCAGACTTGCAGCAGAGGCATTTCACTGGAAGAGGAGAGAAACTCTGTGCCCCAGGCTCTGTTAAATGATGCTCCTCGTCCACAGTCACTCCCTCATTTCTCTTCTTGTCAATACCCTTCTGAACGCTTGGTCGGATCTTTGTCTGTTCTGCACAAGAGGCACAGAATCTGTCTCGTTCCTCTGTATAGACAAGGCAATGGCAATGATAAATTAGATTTAGGTATATATTGGATGTTGGTATAAATGCATTTGTGTGTCTCCCCTCCACAACCGTATCCATAGTAGGAAATGTGCAGCGACTGACTGTCATAAGAATATATTGTGTTGTTATTGTTGCCCCGGTGACTTGTTGTGGATACACCTGTAAACCATAGAATGGAATTGTCAAAGCTTGACCTTCTGTCGCCTAACATTTTTTTTGTATTCACTGATGCAGTGCAGATTATTGTTGAGATGTGTAGATGTTGCCACAGATAAGAGAAGGTCTAGGGCTGTTTTTCCGATGTGCCGTGGCAATTCTCCTTATTCTTCCATTGTAAAACATGAATAAATTGGGTCTGTTAGCTGAAACTAATCTATAAGATGTAATTATGGCAATGTTTTAATTAACTGTAATTACTAGCACTGTGTCTAGTTATTTATCCTAGTGCTAACAGAACTGGACAAGGTCGCTGTTCAATTAAGGAAGGACATGTTCATCTAAACAATTAAGGATGTAAATAAGGACCCATCCCCTTGAGCAATAGTGAACTTTGTCTGGGTTCAAACTGTGTTTCTTTCAACAACAGTCATTATCACAAAAATGAGTCCCCAAATGCATGTGATAAGGGGTTTGTGTAACATCTAATAGGAACACATCAATTGCAATGTTTCTACCATTATCATGCTTTCCTTTATTGGCCTTGACCTCAAGACAAGGGCCAACAGTGGGAGTGGCCATATTTGAAGTGGCTCTCCATTAGTTGTGTTGTTTCCACGGTTATGTAGGAATAAATAACCATTTAGTTGTTTATCATTGTGTTTATGTTCTTGACATTTTAATCTTCCAAGGTTACTTACATATTTCTCTGCCACTATAAAAAGTTGTAGTGAATATGAAATGTGCTTTCCCTTGGTTTCGGTTATATATTATACATGAAGAAAAATGTATCTGCGTCTGAGAGCAAACTAAGAAATAATAAATGCTTAGATCAAAGGTTTGTTTTCTGCCCTGATGTTTTTGCAATAATATGTTGTATTCTCTTTAAATTAAATGTTGTATTCTCTTTGCATGTTACCCACTGGGCACAGACGTCAATTCAACGTCTATTCCATGTTGGTTCAATCTAATTTCATTGAAATGACGTGGAAACAACAATGTGTGTGCCCAGTGGGTAGGAGCAGTAATTAGGTTGATATATACCGTACTTCACTTTAGATTTCTAGCTTTAAAACTGCAACATTTTCTCTCCACCCCATGGCAAAATATAGAATTTCAGGAAATAAGCTTTAAAACTGCCAAATGTTCTCTCCGCCAACAAAAGGAGTGTGAACAGTTTGTGTCATGGACAGTGTGTGTGTGTGTGTGTGTGTGTGTGTGTGTGTGTGTGTGTGTGTGTGTGTGTGTGTGTGTCTGTGTGTGTGTGTGTGTGTGTGTGTGTGTGTGTGTGTGTGTGGGGGAGGGGGGGTCACATGGGTGGAGAATATCCATCCCATGTGACTCAAGTGACCGGACATTCTCAAATAGTATTTCAGTAGCCCTGCTGTAAACAGTAGGCCTAATTGAGTGAATGGACTTACAAACAGCTACAGTTAAGTCGTCATACCAGAGTTTCTCCAGTGACAGCTTGGTAGCTGGGTAGTGGAACCTAATAGAGCTGTGTATACCTCACAGACTACCAGTTCCATTTCACAGGGTTCACAGAATACATTTTCAAAGTCATTGCTTTTATTTACTTCAAACTGTGGTTGTAAATGTGGTCAGTGGGTCGGTTGCCCTGTGTGTGCGTGCATATGTGAGACAAATAGTACTACAGAGAGTGAGAGGGGTGAAAAGCTGATTTAAGAGGCACACGTGTGCCTTTTCATCACATATTATTTGTTACTTGTATCTCAGGCACAGGTGGAAGTATAAGCTCTCTTCTGCAATATAAATTGTACGATTTTGTTATCGAATTTTACATATGCAGTAGTTTTCAATGAAAATATGCAAATAAGGGGTGCGAGTTAAAGTACACTACTGTGCACTGATCAACATGTTAGTATGATCAGTGCACAGTATGCCTTGGCTACAGGACTGAAGCCAGCCTAGATAACATACTGGAGTAGGTAATTGCAGTTCTTGGTGGGAGTGCAAAGCTTGTGATTCCTCTGTTCATTAGGGAAGAAAAACAGAATATATATCAACTTGACACAAACAGAAGTCTTGCATTCTGGCATAATGAATCACTCTCTGACATCGTCTCACATTTAATGAGCAATCTAAAATTGGTAACAGCTGATCATGAAAATGTGTTTTAAATATCCATTCTGCATAAGTGTATCATGAATGTTTCATTTGTATAAAATTGTTCAACTACTGATAAATCAATATTTACCACGCAGTTGTACAGACAATGTGAATAAACTTCAGGAAAAAGCTATAAAAACAATTGTAAGTATTGTAAATAATGTGGGAAATATTAATGTTACAATGCAAGAGGAGGTGGGGGCACAGGATTGAGAATGAATGCTTGGATATGAATGGTATAATTGGTTAGATAAGGTGTTATTCCAGAAGAGGTAGCAGTAGTTACCATGTGGAACAACATATGAAAACATAAAAGTAGTAGTATAAAAAACAGTAACTTCAGCAATGACAGACAGTAATTGTCTAGGTTATGGGAAACGTTATTAAGAGTGCCTGTGCTCAGAGGCCGACATTCTTCACAAATTAAGTAATTGAAATATTTATACTGGTTACAATATCAAGTTTCAGTTACAGGAGGAGGATGCCTCTATATTAACCTTTCAAAGAGCAGACCAGATACAGTTGAAGTCGGAAGTTTACATACACCTTAGCCAAATACATTTAAACACAGTTTTTTACAATTCCTGACATTTAATCCTAGTAAAAATTCCCTGTCTTAGGTCAGTTAGGATCACCACTTTATTTTAAGAATGTGAAATGTCAGAATAATAGTAGAGAGAATTATTTATTTCAGCTTTTATTTATTTCATCACATTCCCAGTGGGTCAGAAGTTTACATACACTCAATTAGTATTTGGTAGCATTGCCTTTAAATTGTTTAACTTGGGTCAAACGTTTCGGGTAGCCTTCCACAAGCTTCCCACAATAAGTTCGGTGAATTGTGGCCCATTCCTCCTGACAGAGCTGGTGTAACTGAGTCAGGTTTGAGGCCTCCTTGCTCGCACACGCTTTTTTAGTTCTGCCCACAAATTTTCTATAGGCTTGAGGTCAGACTTTGTTGTCCTTAAGCCATTTTGCCACATTTTTAGGAGTATGCTTGGGGTCATTGTCCATTTGGAAGACTCATTTGCGACCAAGCTTTAACTTCCTGACTGATGTCTTGAGATGTTGCTTCAATATATCCACATAATTTTCCTTCCTCATGATGCCATCTATTTTGTGAAGTGCACCAGTCCCTCCTGCAGCAAAGCATCCCCACAGCATGATGCTGCCACCCCCATGCTTTATGGTTGTGATGGTGTTCTTCGGCTTGCAAGCACCCCCTTTTTCCTCCAAACATAACGATGGTCATTATGGCCTAACAGTTCTATTTTTGTTTCATTAGACCAGAGGACATTTCTCCAAAAAGTAAGATCGATGTGCAGATGCAAACCGTAGTGTCACGATCGTCGTAATAAGTGGACCAAGGCGCAGCGTGATATGCGTACATCTTTTAATGCGTACTTTGCACAATACAACAAAACAACAAATGAAACGTGAAGTCCTCGGTCATACAACACAAACCTAAACGGAACAAGATCCCACAAATGACAAGTGCAAGACAGGCTGCCTAAGTATGGTCCCCAATCAGAGACAACAAGCCACAGCTGCCTCTGATTGGGAACCACCCCGGCCAACATAGAAACGCATGAACTAGCACATGAACATAGAACACTAAACATAGAAACTAACACCCTGGCTCAACATATAAGAGTCCCCAGAGCCAGGGCGTGACAGTACCCCCCCCCCCCCCCCCCCCCCCCCAAAGGCGCGGACTGTGACCGCGCCAACTAAACCCAACAGGGGAGGGGCCGGGTGGGCATTCCACCTCGGAGGCGGATCCGGCTCCGGGCGTGACCACCACTCTCTAGCTACCCCCCCCCCGTAGCGCCCCTGGTCTGGTCCCGCTGGCTGGAGCTAGACTAGACACCGGTGGAGCGGATTGCTCAGGCTCCGGTGTGGAGCAGCTGACCGGTCCAGGCACCGGTGGAACAGGCACGGGCTGTGCCGGACTGACGACGCGCACCACAGGCTTGGTGCGGGGAGCAGGAACGGGCCGGACCGGGCTGACGACGCGCACCCCTGGCTTGGTGCGGGGAGCAGGAACAGGCCGGACCGGGCTGGCGACGCGCATCACTGGCTTGGTGCGGGGAGCAGGAACAGGCCGGACCGGGCTGGCGACGCGCACCACTGGCTTGGTGCGGGGAACAGGAACAGGCCGGGCCGGGCTGGCGACGCGCACCACAGGCTTGGTGCGAGGGGCAGGAACAGGCCGGGCCGGGCTGGCGACGCGCACCACAGGCTTGGTGCGAGGGGCAGGAACAGGCCGGGCCGGGCTGGCGACGCGCACCACAGTCTTGGTGCGAGGGGCAGGAACAGGCCGGGACGGGCTGGCGACGCGCACCACTGGCTTGGTGCGAGGGGCAGGAACGGGTCGGGCCGGACTGGGAACACGCACCACTAACTTAGTGCGGGGAGCAGGAACGGGTTGGGCCGTACTGGGAACACGCACCACTAACATAGTGCGGGGAGCAGGAACGGGTTGGGCCGTACTGGGAACACGCAACACTAACTTAGTGCGGGGAGCAGGAACGGGCCTGACCGTACTGGGAACACACACCACTGGCCTTGTGCGGGAATCAGGAACGGGCCGGACCGGACTGGTGACACACACCACTTGCTTGGTGCGAGGAGCGGGACTGGGTTTCCTCATTAACCTCCGCTCCCTCTGCTGCCTACTCAGTTCCTCTCGCCGTGCCTCCACACTCTCCTTCTTCCTCCTGACCAATGGCCCCCGTAAGCTGGTGGCCTCCTCTCCTAGTCCACAAACTCGCCCTGTAGCTGCCTCCAGCAGCCCCGTCGTCCATGCCGTGTGCCCCCCCCCCCAAAAAAAAATTATTGGGGTTGCCTCTCGCCTGTCCGACGAGGGCCCGGTTGGCGCCGCTTCTCCTCTCCTGCCTGGGCATCCTCCCTCATCGCCCTCCGGTAGCGGACGGCCTCCTCCTCGGTGATCTTCCCCCAACCGAGGAGGACATCCACTAGCGTTACCTCCGGCGTTTGCTCCTGGACACACTGCTTGGTCCTTATTTGGTGGGATCTTCTGTCACGATCGTCGTAATAAGTGGACCAAGGCGCAGCGTGATATGCCTACATCTTTTAATGCGTACTTTGCACAATATAACATAACAACAAAACGAAACGTGAAGTCCTCGGTCATACAACACAAACCTAAACAGAACAAGATCCCACAAATGACAAGTGCAAAACAGGCTGCCTAAGTATGGTCCCCAATCAGAGACAACAAGCCACAGCTGCCTCTGATTGGGAACCACCCCGGCCAACATAGAAACGCATGAACTAGCACATGAACATAGAACACTAAACATAGAAACTAACACCCTGGCTCAACATATAAGAGTCCCCAGAGCCAGGGCGTGACACGTAGTCTGTCTTTTTTGTGGCGGTTTTGGAGCAGTGGCTTCTTCCTTGCTGAGCGGCCTTTCAGGTTATGTCGATATAAGACTTGTTTCCTCCAGCATCTTCACAAGGTCCTTTGCTGTTGTTCTGGGATTGATTTGCAATTTTCGCACCAAAATACGTTCATCTCTAGGAGACAGAACGCGTCTCCTTCCTGAGCGGTATGACGGCTGCGTGGTCCCATGGTGTTTATACTTGCGTACTATTGTTTGTACAGATGAACGTGGTACCTTCAGGCATTTGGAAATTGCTCCCAAGGATGAAGCAGACTTGTGGAGGGCTACAATTAGGTATTGGCTGATTTATTTTGATTCTCCCATGATGTCACGCAAAGGCATTGAGTTTGAAGGTAGGCCTTGAAATACATCCACAGGTACACCTTCAATTGACTCAAATGATGTCAATTAGCCTATCAGAAGCTTCTACAGCCATGACATCATTTTCTGGAATGTTCCATGATGTTTAAAGGCACAGTCAACTTAGTGTATGTAAACTTCTGAACCACTGGAATTGTGATACAGTGAATTATAAGTGAAATATTCTGTCTGTAAACAATTTTTGGAAAAAGTACTTGTGTCATGCACAAAGTAGATGTCCTAACCGACTTGCCAAAACTATAGTTTGTTAGCAAGAAATGTGTGGAGTGGTTGAAAAACAAGTTTTAATGACTCCTACCTAAGTATATGTAAACTTCCGACTTCAACTGTATACTATAACGGATACTATAATTGTATTTTGCTGAATCAAACATTACAACACAAAAACAAAACAAATATGTATATATATATATATATATATACAGTGAGGGAAAAAAGTATTTGATCCCCTGCTGATTTTGTACGTTTGCCCACTGACAAAGACATGATCAGTCTATAATTTTAATGGTATGTTTATTTGAACAGTGTGAGACAGAATAACAACAAAAAAATCCAGAAAAAACACATGTAAAAATGTGATGAATTGATTTGCATTTTAATGAGGGAAATAAGTATTTGACCCCTCTGCAAAACATTACTTAGTACTTGGTGGCAAAACCCTTGTTGGCAATCACAGAGGTCAGACGTTTCTTGTAGTTGGCCACCAGGTTTGCACACATCTCAGGAGGGATTTTGTCCCACTCCTCTTTGCAGATCTTCTCCAAGTCATTAAGGTTTCGAGGCTGACGTTTGGCAACTCAAACCTTCAGCTCCCTCCACTCCAGGACCTTAATGTGCTTCTTCTTGAGCCACTCCTTTGTTGCCTTGGCCGTGTGTTTTGGGTCATTGTCATACTGGAATACCCATCCACGACCCATTTTCAATGCCCTGGCTGAGGGAAGGAGGTTCTCACCCAAGATTTGACGGTACATGGCCCCGTCCATCGTCCCTTTGATGCAGTGAAGTTGTCCTGTCCCCTTAGCAGAAAAACACCCCCAAAGCACAATGTTTCCACCTCCATGTTTGACGGTGGGGATGGTGTTCTTGGGGTCATAGGCAGCATTCCTCCTCCTCCAAACACGGCGAGTTGAGTTGATGCCAAAGAGCTCCATTTTGGTCTCATCTGACCACAACACTTGCACCCAGTTCTCCTCTGAATCATTCAGATGTTCACTGGCAAACTTCAGACGGCCTTGTATATGTGCTTTCTTGAGCAGGGGGACCTTGCGGGCGCTGCAGGATTTCAGTCCTTCACGGCGTAGTTTGTTACCAATTGTACACAAGATCCTCCCGTGTAGTTCTGGGCTGATTCCTCACCGTTCTCATGATCATTGCAACTCCACGAGGTGAGATCTTGCATGGAGCCCCAGGCCAAGGGAGATTGACAGTTCTTTTGTGTTCCTTCCATTTGGGAATAATCGCACTAACTGTTGTCACCTTCTCAGCAAGCTGCTTGGCGATGGTCTTGTAGCCCATTCCAGCCTTGTGTAGGTCTACAATCTTGTCCCTGACATCCTTGGAGAGCTCTTTGGTCTTGGCCATGGTGGAGAGTTTGGAATCTGATTGATTGATTGCTTCTGTGGACAGGTGTCTTTTATACAGGTAACAAGCTGAGATTAGGAGCACTCCCTTTAAGAGTGTGCTCCAAATCTCAGCTCGTTACCTGTATAAAAGACACCTGGGAGCCAGAAATCTTTCTGATTGAGAGGGGGTCAAATACTTATTTCCCTCATTAAAATGCAAATCAATTTATAACATTTTTGACATGCGTTTTGCTGGATTTTTTTGTTGTTATTCTGTCTCTCACTGTTCAAATAAACCTACCATTAAAATTATAGACTGATCATTTCTTTGTCAGTGGGCAAACTTACAAAATCAGCAGGGGATCAAATACTTTTTTTCCCCTCACTGTATATATATATATATATATATATATATATATATATATATATATATATATATATATATATATATATATATATATATATATATAGCAGTTCTTTGACTTTAAGAATAGGACATAATACTAATGTATCTAAATTACTTAAAATTAAGAGTCCTAACAAGACAATATCCTGGCCATTAGCTATTGATTTGTTGCAAAACGTAATGAATTAGTACACATTTGTCAGGCATTTCAAGGTGTGAAAATACAGTATGACAGATCCCACAGAATGTCAGTGAGTTCTCTGTCTAATTCTTTTTTGCCACTAAAATACCAAATACCAAAACTAAGGAATGACAATGACAAGTTGGTGAAAGGAGGGACTCAAACGATGGTCTCAAAGTCATGCTTCAGGAGTAAATGGCAAGCTCACTCAGACAGTACTGTGATTGACATATCTCGAGAGGATTCCCTAGGAGCAACCTGTTGAAATACTGTCTGTTACATTCAGAAAGGGGGCAGTAGTCATTACAATTAAAGGCCTAAGATTGACTGCAGAGTCATACGGCCAAATAAGAAACCTGTCTAGGCAAGTAACATACAGACACACAATCTCATGGTCTTGTCTAGCAGCTCTGGGTGTAGTTAGTGTAGGGGCAGGTGACCTCTAAAGATTCAACATAGACCCTCTCTCAACAAATTGTATAGATGTCTCTCTCTCTTAGGTAAAAGGAACCATATTATTGTACTTACAGGACAGGTGTCTTGTAAGAAAGGATCCCTATCTGATGAGATGTTAAAGAAAATGTCCTGATGCGTTGTGATCATTAATAATCCCATTCCACATAGGCGGTATCTGAGTCCATGAAGAAAGTCTA
This sequence comes from Coregonus lavaretus, assembly GCF_964263955.1. Classification (NCBI taxonomy): domain Eukaryota; kingdom Metazoa; phylum Chordata; class Actinopteri; order Salmoniformes; family Salmonidae; genus Coregonus; species Coregonus lavaretus. The sequence continues at coordinate 14,975,670 of NC_140015.1, read as the reverse complement.
CCCTTTGTATTATTAGCTGAATAAATCATTGCTGCTGCCAAGCGTGCAAAGCAACCAGCCATGTAGGAGTTTTCTAATGCAAATGTATTGGACCTGTGTATTTACTATGCTTACTTTGTTTACTATCCAGGCTCTAGTGTTTCACTATGCTAAAATGGGTTGAGAGTTAGAATAAATATATTGTAATATGATATAATCCATCTGAACACCAAAACAATGGCTGTCAAACTTCCGGGATTCTGTCAAATATTTTTCTACACAGTTGAGACACACAGTATTTATGCTTGGCCACATGGATGGAGAATTTTAGCCAGGGAAATTCAAGTTGCTTGTGTGCCAATGGGGGAGCCTCTTGTACAAATACTGTATATCCCAATATCACTGTACAGAACTAGGAGACACTGCTTTAGCCTTCAAAATGCAGTCATTACTATGTTTCAGGGGAGGAAAGAGGATTTTGGGTTGCATAAAAAAAAATCGAAATAGTTCTGTGTGCAAAGCAGAAAAATGTCAATAGAGACATTAAGTAGACCCTGAAATGACAAATCCAACCACTCAAATTCAGCAAAAAAAATGACAAGAGAAGAATAGGCACAAACCAAGATTAACAGAGACAGAAACATAGCAGCATTGAGAACAGCCTTCAGAGAAGCGAGGCCATGGGCTGCCCCTCCCTCCAGATACGCCAATGACTGCCTCAACGTCTCCAAGACTCAGTGAGAGGGAACAGAAATATCTTGGATGGCGACCACAATAAGGGGATGGAGGGGGTAGATACTGGGCACAGAAAGAGGGTGAGCTACCCTGGAGCTTTCAGCACTGCATGGAGAGCAACAGACCATGTGCATGAAACTTGGTGAAAACAGAGAGCATTTGGCAGGAAAGGTTACACTGGGAGCATTGCTGGACTCTATGCAAAATACCTTGGAGGGTAGCCATGATTAGCTGTTCAGGAGTCTTATGGCTTGGGGGTAGAAGCTGTTGAGAAGTCTTTTGGACCTAGACTTGGCGCTCCGGTACCGCTTGCCGTGCGGTAGCAGAGAGAACAGTCTATGACTAGGGTGGCTGGAGTCTTTGACAATTTTGAGGGCCTTCCTCTGACACCGCCTGGTATAGAGGTCCTGGATGGCAGGAAGCTTGGCCCCAGTGATGTACTGGGCCGTACGCACTACCCTCTGTAGTGCCTTGCGGTCGGAGGCCAAGCAGTTGCCATACCAGGCGGTGATGCAACCAGTCAGGATGCTCTCGATGGTGCAGCTGTAGAATTTTTTGAGGATCTGAGGACCCATGCCAAATCTTTTCAGTCTCCTGAGGGTGAATAGGCTTTGTCGTGCCCTCTTCACGACTGTCTTGGTGTGTTTGGACCATGATAGTTCGTTGGTGATGTGGACACCAAGGAACTTGAAGCTCTCAACCTGTTCCACTACAGCCCCGTCGATGAGAATGGGGGCGTGCTCAGTCCTCTTTTTTTTCCTGTAGTCCACAATCATCTCCTTTGTCTTGGTCACGTTGAGGGAGAGGTTGTTGTCCTGGCACCACACGGCCAGGTCTCTGACCTCCTCCCTATAGGCTGTCTCATCGTTGTCGGTGATCAGGCCTACCACTGTTGTGTCGTCGGCAAACTTAATGATGGTGTTGGAGTTGTGCCTGGCCATGCAGTCATGGGTGAACAGAGAGTACAGGAGGGGACTGAGCACGCACCCCTGAGGGGCCCCCGTGTTGAGGATCAGTGTGGCAGATGTGTTGTTACCTACCCTTACCACCTGGGGGCGGCCCGTCAGGAAGTCCAGGATCCAGTTGCAGAGGGAGGTGTTTAGTCCCAGGATCCTTAGCTTAGTGATGAGCTTAGAGGGCACTATGGTGTTGAATGCTGAGCTGTAGTCAATGAATAGCATTCTCACGTAGGTGTTCCTCTTGTCCAGGTGGGAAAGGGCAGTGTGGAGTGCAATAGAGATTGCATCATCTGTGGATCTGTTGGGGCGGTATGCAAATTGGAGTGGGTCTAGGGTTTCTGGGATAATGCTGTTGATGTGAGCCATGACCAGCCTTTCAAAGCACTTCATGGCTACAGACGTCAGTGCTACGGGTCGGTAGTCATTTAGGCAGGTTATCTTAGAGTCCTTGGGCACGGGGACTATGGTGGTCTGCTTGAAACATGTTGGTATTACAGACTCAGTCAGGGACATGTTGAAAATGTCAGTGAAGACACTTGCCAGTTGGTCAGCACATGCTCGGAGTACACGTCCTGGTAATCCGTCTGGCCCTGCGGCCTTGTGAATGTTGACCTGCTTAAAAGTCTTACTCACATTGGCTACGGAGAGCGTGATCACATAGTCATCCGGAACAGCTGGTGCTCTCATGCATGCTTCAGTGTTGCTTGCCTCGAAGCGAGCATAGAAGTGGTTTAGCTCGTCTGGTAGGCTTGTGTCACTGGGCAGCTCGCGGCTGTGCTTCCCTTTGTAGCATGTAATAGTTTTCAAGCCCTGCCACATCCGACGAGCGTCAGAGCCAGTGTAGTACGATTCAATCTTAGTCCTGTATTGACTCTTTGCCTGTTTGATGGTTCGTCGGAGGGCATAGCGGGATTTCTTATAAGCGTCCGGGTTAGAGTCCCGTTCCTTGAAAGCGGCAGCTCTACCCTTTAGCTTAGTGCGGATGTTTCCTGTAATCCATGGCTTCTGGTTGGGGTATGTACGTACGGTCACTGTGGGGACGACATCATCGATTCACTTATTGATGAAGCCAGTGACTGATGTGGTGTACTCCTCAATGCTGTCGGAAGAATCCCGTAACATGTTCCAGTCTGTGCTAGCAAAACAGTCCTGTAGCTTAGAATCTGTGTCATCTGACCACTTTTTTATTAACCGAGTCACTGGTGCTTCCTGCTTTAGTTTTTGCTTATAAGCAGGAATCAGGAGGATAGAGTTATGGTCAGATTTGCCAAATGGAGGGCGAGGGAGAGCTTTGTATGCGTCTCTGTGTGTGGAGTAAAGGTGGTCTAGAGTTTTTTTTCCTCTGGTTGCACATTTAACATGCTGGTAGAAATTAGGTAGAACGGATTTAAGTTTCCCTGCATTAAAGTCCCCGGCCACTAGGAGCGCTGCATCTGGATGAGCGTTTTCCTGTTGATTTATGGCCTTATACAACTCATTCAGTGCAATCTTAATGCCAGCATTGGTTTGTGGTGGTAAATAGACAGCTATGAAAAATATAGATGAAAACTCTCTTGGTAAATAGTGTGGTCTACATCTTATCATAAGATACTCTACCTCAGGCGAGCAAAACCTCGAGACTTCCTTAGTATTTGATTTTGTGCACCATCTGTTGTTTACAAATATACACAGACCGCCACCCCTTGTCTTACCGGAGTCAGCCGTTCTATCCTGCCGATGTAGCGTATAGCCCGCTAGCTGTATGTTATCCATGTCGTCGTTCAGCCACAACTTGGTGAAACATAAGATATTACAGTTTTTAATGTCCCGTTGGTAGGATAACCGTAATCTTAGGTCATCCAATTTGTTATCCAATGATTGAAGATTGGCTAATAGGATTGATGGAAGAGGCAGTTTACTCGCTCGCCGTCGGATCCTTACAAGGCACCCCGATCTACGTCCACGATATCTCCGTCTCTTCCTCACGCGAATGACGGGGATTTGGGCCTTGTCGGGTGTCTGTATGATATCCTTAGCGGCTGCCTCGTTGAAGAAAAAAATCTTCGTCCAGTACGAGGTGAGTAATCGCTGTCCTGATATCCAGAAGCTCCTTTTGGTTATAAGAGACGATGGCAGAAACATTATGTACAAAATAAATTACAAATAACGCGGAAAAACACACATAATAGTACAATAGGTTAGAGGGCTGTAAAACGGCAGCCATCTTCTCCGGCGATGGTTTCACCATCCAGGCTGTGTACCGTTTAAACCAATAGGTTGTACACAACATCTATTACACAATCTATTAACAGCTCTGGAAAGGAGAAAGTCTCCTCCCCCAACACTGAGTATCAGTGACCAAGTGGGACAAGCAAATTATGGTATATCACTTACAGTGAGGGAAAAAAGTATTTGATCCCATGCTGATTTTGCACGTTTGCCCACTGACAAAGAAATGATCAGTCTATAATTTTAATGGTAGGTTTATTTGAACAGTGCGAGACAGAATAACAACAAAAAAATCCAGAAAAACGCATGTCAAAAATGTTATAAATTGATTTGCATTTTAATGAGGGAAATAAGTATTTGACCCCCTCTCAATCAGAAAGATTTCTGGCTCCCAGGTGTCTTTTATACAGGTAACGAGCTGAGATTAGGAGCACACTCTTAAAGTGAGTGCTCCTAATCTCAACGTGTTACCTGTTTAAAAGACACCTGTCCACAGAAGCAATCAATCAATCAGATTCCAAACTCTCCACCATGGCCAAGACCAAAGAGCTCTCCAAGGATGTCAGGGACAAGATTGTAGACCTACACAAGGCTGGAATGGGCTACAAGACCATCGCCAAGCAGCTTGGTGAGAAGGTGACAACAGTTGGTGCGATTATTCGCAAATGGAAGAAACACAAAAGACCTGTCAATCTCCCTCGGCCTGGGGCTCCATGCAAGATCTCACCTCGTGGAGTTGCAATGATCATGAGAATGGTGAGGAATCAGCCCAGAACTACACGGGAGGATCTTGTCAATGATCTCAAGGCAGCTGGGACCATAGTCACCAAGAAAACAATTGGTAACACACTACGACGTGAAGGACTGAAATCCTGCAGTGCCCGCAAAGTCCCCCTGCTAAAGAAAGCACATATACAGGCCCATCTGAAGTTTGCCAATGAACATCTGAATGATTCAGAGGAGAACTGGGTGAATGTGTTGTGGTTAGATGAGACCAAAATCGAGCTCTTTGGCATCAACTCAACTCGCCGTGTTTGGAGGAGGAGGAATGCTGCCTATGACCCCAAGAACACCATCCCCACCGTCAAACATGGAGGTGGAAACATTATGCTTTGGGGGTGTTTTTCTACTAAGGGGACAGGACAACTTCACCGCATCAAAGGGACGATGGACGGGGCCATGCACCGTCAAATCTTGGGTGAGAACCTCCTTCCCTCAGCCAGGGCATTGAAAATGGGTCGTGGATGGGTATTCCAGCATGACAATGACCCACAACACACGGCCAAGGCAACAAAGGAGTGGCTCAAGAAGAAGCACATTAAGGTCCTGGAGTGGCCTAGCCAGTCTCCAGACCTTAATCCCATAAAAAAATCTGTGGAGGGAGCTGAAGGTTCGAGTTGACAAACGTCAGGCTCGAAACCTTAATGACTTGGAGAAGATCTGGAGTGGGACAAAATCTCTCCTGAGATGTGTGCAAACCTGGTGGCCAACTACAAGAAACGTCTGACCTCTGTGATTGCCAACAAGGGTTTTGCCACCAAGTACTAAGTCATGTTTTGCAGAGGGGTCAAATACTTATTTCCCTCATTAAAATGCGAATCAATTTATAACATTTTTGACATGCGTTTTTCTGGATTTTTTTGTTGTTATTCGGTCTCTCACTGTTCAAATAAACCTACCATTAAAATTATAGACTGATCATGTCTTTGTCAGTGGGCAAACGTACAAAATCAGCAGGGGATCAAATACTTTTTTCCCTCACTGTATGTCATATATGAATTATTAGATTGCTGTATTAGAATTGTTATTTATTAGGAAAGAATTCAGCTATCTTGTCATAGAACTGTCCCTTTAGAACCAGTGGTGGAAAAAGTACCCAATTATCATACTTTAGTAAAGATACCTTAATAGAAAATGACACAAGTAAAAGTGAAACTCACCCAGTAAAATACTACTTGAGTAAAAGTCTAAAAGTATTTGTTTTTAAATATACCTAAGTATCAAAAGTAAATGTAATTGCTGAAATATACTTAAGTATCAAAAGTAAAAGTATAAATAATTTCTAATTCCTTATATTAAGCAAACCAGACGGCACCATTTTCTTTTCTTTTTAAAATTTACTTATAGGCAGGGGCATGCTCAAACACTCAGAAATAATTTACAAACGAAGCATGTGTTTAGTGAGTACACCAGATCAGAGGCAGTATGGATGACCAGGGATGTTCTCTTGATAAGTGTGTGAATTAGACCATTTTCCTGTCCTGCTAAGCATTCAAAGTACTTTTGGGTGTCAGGGAAAATGTCTGGAGTAAAAAGTACATAATTTTCTTTAGGAATGTAGTGAAGTAAAAGTAAAAGTTGTCAAAAGTATAAAAAGTAAAGTAAAGTACAGATACCCAAAAAAACGACTTAAGTATTTTTTACTTAAGTACTTTTCACCACTGTTTAGAACCATATACCTTCCATAGATTTTCTTCTGGTGCCGTGCCTGCCCTCAGTCCTCTAAGCAGTTTTGGGATAACGCTTTGGCTGGGGCGGCAGGTAGCCTAGCGGTTAAGAGCATTGGGCCAGTAACCGAAAGGACACTGGTTTGAATCCCTGAGCTGGCAAGGTTGAAACATCTTCTGTTCTGCCCTTGAGCAAGGCAGTTAAACAACAACTGCTCCCCCCGCACCTCTATGACTCAGAGGGGTTGGGTTAAATGTGGAACAGACACATTTCGGTTGAATGCATTCAGTTGTGCAACTGACTAGGTATCCACTTTGCACTTGAAATTCACCTTAAATGGATAGTTTGGGATTTTGGCAATGAAGCCCTTTATCTACTTCCCTAGAGTCAGATGAACTTGTGGATACCATTTGTATGTCTCTGTGTCCAGTATGAAGGAAGGTATACACAAGTTCATCTGACTCTGGGGAAGTAGATTTAATTGCCAAAATCCCCAGCTATCATTGTTGTAATTAATTAATTTTAACAGAAAACACAGGGAAATATTAATAAGAATGTACCAGTTATTTTGGAAATGAATGAATATGCCTGACTGAATTAGTTTTCAATGAGTCACCTTCCTAACCTGGTGAAGGAATGCATTCAGAAAGAAAACATTTATAATCCACAAACACAAACCAAGACGAACAGAGCAAGAGAGAAATTGTAATTGTTAATTTCTGCCTGACACTTGACTTCTGCTGCTCTATCAAAGCCGTCATCTGCTATGTGTTTCGTTTTCTCTACATTTTTAAACTGTGGTTGCCTTACTTTCATATTGGTGTTTTGTCAATTGATGTCCGAGAAGACCGCTTGTCAGAAAGTAAGTTATGCAAATGAGAGATGACCACATATTTTATATGGGGGCACTACAGTTGAAGCAATAAAGCACCAGTGACAAATAGATGGGTCAATTTCTACAGGCTTGTTGCGCTTGAATGACATTCAGTAGCATGAGGCCTTGATGGAAGGGAGTATTGGAGTAAATCATCACGCACTGACACTTGTTTCTCCCCTAAAGATGGTAATCTACTGTAAATCAATAGGCCCCTATACCATCTGCATGCCTGCCCGCTGACACAGCTTAATTACCAGCCAGTCTGTGTCTTAAATCACACCAATGAGATCAAATAAATAATGACGAGTTAAAGTGCCGCTGTCCAAATGCTTCCGTCAAAATCGGCAAGCGCAAATGAACTGCAAATTTATGGAAATGCAACAAGCTCAGGAGGAACGTTCTGCGTTTTGGGTGACAAATTGAAGAGGAGGAATGCCCAGGAACCGTCTGCCTCACTGCCAAGTGAGACAGTTAATCTCTACTGAGTCCTGGGTCGCTTAATTCTCACTGAAATGCCGGCCACTTCTCTCCCTCTCTCTCCCTCCTTTCTTCTCCCACCTACCTCCGTTTCTGAGTTTCATTTGGAGTTCATTGATGGTAGCAAATATGACAGAACTTTATTTGCTAATCCTCTGCAGGCTGGTAACTTCCAGTCCTCAGGCAAGGAAAGGAATGGGTATGAAAGAGGGGATATTTTCTCTGTTACATAAATGCCTGAATATCATAGTCCTGGCTGTGAGCAAGACTAAATAGAGAGATAACGACCTCTACATCATGCAGAGTAACTATGAGTAGATTTCCGCTTCCTCCTCCTCCTCCTCCTCCTACATAGTCTGGTGTGTATTTGTGGTGATTAGACTGCATTTACTGCAAAACTCCAAGATCAGCATATTTGCTGCTCTTGAGAACCAGTGATAGCTTAGTTGGTGCAATGGATCCTGAGCTTGATGTTTGTCAACCGGGCTGCAAACTCAATTTGCAGAACTACATTGATTTTATTTTCTCCCTCCTTTCGCACGTTGCAAAATGATTTGTGGGGGCTTCCATCCCTTTTAAAAGTGGGTCAGATATTGTTCTTCAAGGAGTTGCAGCCATGTTTCTGCAGCTGACAGGTTTATTGGGTCATAGTGGTATTTTACGCAAAAATCTCCTGTGCTGGTTTGCACAATATGTGTTCTGCCAGGTAGGTACTGCTCCTGTAATAAAACATAGTTTTGCCTGTCAGTTGCAAACATGACACACTGCAGCTGGCTCTGAACTGGCCTTAGCAATCCACGTGATTTACTAAACACTACTCCTCCATTAGGGTCAAGAAATTCATACAATGCTGTAAAGTACTTAAGTAAAAATACTTTAAAGTTCTATCTGTACTTTACTATTTATATTTTTGACAACGTTCACTTTACTCCACTACATTCCTAAAGAAAATATGTACTTTTTACTCCCATACATTTTCCCTGACACCAAAAAGAACAAAGTTACATTTCGATTGCTCAGGCAGGACAGAATAATGGTCCAATTCATGCATCTATTAATATAACGCGTTGTCATCCCTACTGCCTCTGATCTGGCGGACTCACTAAACACAAATACTGCATTTGTAAATTATGTCTGAGTGTTGGAGTGTGCCCCTGTCTGTAAAAAAAAATGAACAAACAAGGAAATCATGCCGTCTGATTTGCTTAATATAAGGAATTTGATGTATAGCATTAACTTTTACTTTTACTCAAGTATGACAATTGAGTACTTTTTCAAACACTGTACTAAAGTACATTTAAAACTAGATACTTTTAGACTTTTACTCAAGTAGTATTTTATTGGGTGACTTTTACTTTTACTTGAGTAATTTTATTTTAAGGTATCTTTGCTTTTACTCAAGTATGACAATTGAGTACTTTTTATACCACTGTACTTAAGTACATTTAAAACTAAATGTAATGTTTGAGAGATAAGCAGCACGTTATTATGCACACATGATTAAAATGGTGTGCATGTGTTCAGTGCGTGATATTGGAAATATGTATCTGATTGGATGCGCATAGCTTTATTGGCAGGCCCTCATTGGTTGTTGGCCAGGGTATTCAAGTGTGCTACCTTTGAGCAGGTGCAAATAGACCCGGCTATGTTGTATCCGCTGTCATGTTGGAAATAAACCGTCTTCATGATGTTAATGCTTTATACTGTAGAGTTTCTCTTTGCAATAACTAAAAAGAACCCGTTTCCTTTAACCAGGGATGCAACACTAAATACTTTTAGACTTTTACTCAAGTGGTATTTTATTGGGTGACTTTTACTTGAGTAATTTTCTATTAAAGTATCTTTACTTTTACTCAAGTATGACAATTGAGTACTTTTTCCACCACTGCAGACATATACCACTCGTTTGTCAACCTATTGTGAAGTGAAATCTATATGGAAAACCCATTTGGATTTGCAAAAAGTCATTAATCAGTACTATTTTCATCTAATTTCAACCAACGTTGGAAACATTGAAATTAGGGTAAAACTTCAACTTAAATTCAATTACTTAACCTGACTAACTGGTTCTTACATTAATTTAATTTCAACATACCCTTCAAAACGATTGCATTGAAAGCTAATTGCATTGCAAATTCCACATAGAAATGTTTATCTTTTTCATCCTAGATTTAATATACAGGTAACTGCCAAAATAAAGGAAACGCTTGAGTAGATACGGGATACAAAGTACTGTATATTGAAAGCAGGTGCTTCCACACAGGTGTGGTTGTTGAATTAATTAATCAATTAACATCCCATAATGCTTAGGGTCATGCATCAAAATGCCCAGTTGCCCATTAATTTGGTTATCAGGCCAAAGGAAAAGATCGCAGGGACATTGAAAGAGGGGTTCCAAATGAGCATAGGGGATTTAAAGGGTGGGTGGGTGTGTGTATGTGAGCTATCATGTCAACACATTTAGTCATTGATCAGCTTCCATCAGTGTTGGGGAGTAGTGAACTACATGTAGTTCAACTAGTAATTTAACTACATTTTGCAGTACCTTGGTGGTAGTTGAACTCTAGGTTGTGTTTTCAGTAGTTAATTACTGTTTTGCCATGTAGCAGCTAACTACTGGAACTACACACTACTTCTTTGCAAAAAGAAAATAATATGGGTGAAGTCAGACCTGCCTCATTCTCACATGAAACATTGTTTAGATTTTAATAGGCTAAATGATACATTATGTTAACATATGACCCCAATGTGATCTGTTTTGCCATTTGTAGATTTACATGTGATCATTTTTCATGAAGTAGTTTGGATGTAGTGAATTACTTTTTCAAATTAACTTTAGTTAAATAAACTATATTAGGGTAGCTTAACTTCTTCCAGTGTGGATTTGGTAGCTTGATAAACTATATTTTCAGAGTAGCTTGGCTGTGGCTTTATTTAGGTTCATGGCATGATGTTGATTCAAACATATCATTTTTGTCACGCCCTGGCTCTGGGGACTCTTAAATGTTGAGCCAGGGTGTGGACTTGTTACGTTTAGTTTTCTATGGGTTTTGTTCTAGATCGTTTATTTCTATGTTGGCCAGGGTGGTTCCCAATCAGAGACAGCTGTAGCTTGTTGTCTCTGATTGGGGACCATACTTAGGCAGCCTGTGTTCACTAGTTTATTGTGGGATCTTGTTCCGTATGGTTTGTTGTATTACCTAGGACTTCACGTATCGTTTTGTTGTTTTTGTTCGTGTTGTGTACACTTAATAAAAGTATGTACGGCTATCACGCTGCGCCTTGGTCCGCTTCTCATAACGATCGTGACAGAAGATCCCACCAAGAGAGGACCAAGCAGCGTGCCAAACAGGAGAAGTTGGCGATGTCCCAGGTGGGCGAATGGTGGTCTTGGGAGGACATATTCGCGGGCAGAGGGCCATGGGCAAAAATAAATGCCCAGGCAGGAGAGGAGAAACGGCGCCAACCGTGCCGACGACGGACACGCGAGAGGCAACCCCAAGTAATTTTTTTGGGGGGGGCATACGGCGTGGACGACGGGGCTGCTGGAGGTAGCTACAGGGCACATCGGCGATCTAGGAGAGGAGGCCACCAGGTTTGGGGGTCTGGAAGGCTGGTTGGCGGAGCCTAGAGGTAGAGCAGAGCCAACTCCCCGTACTCAGGCTAGGCAGCGTGAGACTGGGCAGGTTCTGGGTTATGCGGAGCCACGTACTGTGACGCGAGTGTTCCGGCACAGTCCTGTACGTCCTGTGCTAGCACCACGCACGTGTCGTGCTAAGGTGGGCATGCAGCCAGGACGGAGTGTGCCGGCTCAACCCTCGTGGCCTCCAGTACCCCTCCTCGGTCCCGGATATCCTGCGCCAGTGCCACGTGCTGTAGCGCCAGTACGAGTGCACAGCCCTGTACGTCCTGTGCTGATGCCTCACACACAGGGTGTGGAGATAGGCATTCAGCCAGGACGGGTTGTGTCAGCTCTCCGCTCCAGACCTCCAGTCCGCCTCCACAGCCCGGTCCGGCCTGTTCCTGTCCCTCGCACCAAGCCTGTGGTGCGCGTTGTCAGCCCGGTCCGGCCTGTTCCTGTCCCTCGCACCAAGCCTGTGGTGCGCGTCGCCAGCCCGGTCCGGCCTGTTCCTGTCCCTCGCACCAAGCCTGTGATGCGCGTCGCCAGCCCGGTCCGGCCTGTTCCTGTCCCTCGCACCAAGCCTGTGGTGCGTGTCGTCAGCCCGGTCCGGCCCGTTCCTGCTCCCCGCACCAAGCCAGTGATGTGCGTCGTCAGCCCGGTCCGGCCCATTTCTGCTCCCCGCACCAAGCCTGTGGTGCGCGTCGCCAGCCCGGTCCGGCCTGTTCCTGTCCCTCACACCAAGCCTGTGGTGCGCGTCGTCAGCCCGGTCCGGCCTGTTCCTGCTCCCCGCACCAAGCCAGTGGTGCGCGTCGTCAGTCCGGCACAGTCCGTCAGCTGCTCCACTCCGGAGCCAGAGCAATCCGCTCCACCGGTGTCCAGTCCAGCTCCGGCCAGCGGGACCAGACCAGGGGCGCTACGGGGGGGTAGAGGGAGAGTGGTGGTCACGCCCGGAGCCGGATCCGCCTCCGAGGCGGAATGCCCACCCGGCCCCTCCCCTGTTGTGTTTGGTTGGCGCGGTCGCAGTCCGCACCTTTGGGGGGGGGGGGGTACTGTCACGCCCTGGCTCTGGGGACTCAGCATTAAAACAAGTCAAATAAAATGTCTATTCAAATACGAAATCCAGCATAATTTCAACCACCAATATACAGCATATTGAGTATAGGATGAAAAAGATGTTAACGTTTCTTAGTATAATCTTTATGCATTTTCAATGGATACATAGCTCTGGTGATTATGTTGAAATTAGATTGATGTAACAACCTTTTAGTCAGGTTAAGTCATTGCATTTAAGTTGAAGTTTTACCCTAATTTCAATGTGTACAACGCTGGTTGAAATTAGATGAAAGCAGTATTGGTTGATGACTTTTTGCTAATCCAGATGTGTTTTTCACGTAGATTCCGTGTCACAATAGGTTGACAAATGACGTTGATTTAACCAGTGTGTGCCCAGTGGGATGTTACTCTAAGTATCATTCAACATCTGGGGTTGCTTAGCTTGGAATATAATTTCTGGAACCTAAAATGACAGAATAAACATGTTGAGGTGCTCATCAATCTTCCTCATAAAGCCAGAAGGAGCGAACAGCTGTTTCCTCTATGGAAGCCTGAGCAACAAGCCACAGACCTCAGTGTGTTGGGTGGGAAAGAGACACAAAGGTTTTCTGTAGACTCTAATCACGTTGCCACAAGACCCAGCAATCAACTGGCCCTGGACAAATGGCCATGACTGTGGAGAGGTGCAATTACATATGACGCCACATAATTTTTACATTGTTGACTGTAATTGAATGTTTCTGCAGTGCTTCTGTGACTCCCTATGCTTCACTATGACTGCTCTCATAAGCCAGGCCAAACAACGCACATTAGAGGGCCACGCAGTGAGACAGTGCAATGTTGACTATTATCCAGTGGTAACAAAAGCAAGTGGAGAGCAGAAGCACCCTTTCATCTGCCCTGTGGGTCATTAAAAGCGCCCTAGGAAATGCCTCCGCCGTGCCCTCATTTATCCATTAATCCCCTGTAATTAATGATCTTTCATTTACCTTGGTTAGAAGAAATCAATACCACAGGTTTCACTTAATTTGACAAATGTTCTTTCTCTTAATCCCTTGGTGACTTATAGGATTTGTGAGAGTTTGAATGTGTGCTTTTTTAAAGTGTTCCATGCTTTTAATGACTTAGGCCATCAATGTAACAGGCCAAAATTCCCCAAATTACCTTTTTTGGTTGCTGTGGCTTATTTTGTGTACAAGACCTAACTGCTGACCCCTCCTATTGTGTACTCCCTCAAAAGAGAGGGTGGTATGGGTAGCATAATTTCCTTTGCAAGAGGAATAATTCAGCGTACTGCACTGTGCCCCTGTGTGAGGCACTCTGCCATTTGTTAACGCCTGCCATTTGCTAAGTCCTGGCTGTTGCTTCAAAGTTCCTTATTGCATTGGATGAACACATTTTAGCTTCAGAACTTCATTGAGAGAACTGTTATGCTGAGAGTAACTGAAGTGGATGCAGTATTCCCAAATATAATTGGGAATCCATATCATGTTTTCCAAATGATGACATTCATGGAAGATAATATTTAACATATTAAACATTGAATAATTAGTGATGTTGTGTTATGTAATGTAAAAAATCAATAACACATAATAAAGATTAAAACATGTTGAACAGTACTAAAGATACTCTTACATATACCTCTCAGTAGTGAACGAAAGACAGAGTCCAGCCATATCCAATAAGAAGTGAAAAGTATTGTTTCTGATAGTTGGTATATTCCTGACAGAGGAAGGGGAGAGGTTGTAAAGTATTGTTTCTTATATTTGGTATATTCCTGACAGGGGAGGGGAGAGGTTGTCTCTTGGCCTCCTCTACTAGATTGTTTTCAACCAGGAAGATGGCCTCTGATCTTTTGAGCTCTTTCCTAACATTTACATGCTTTTCTCGAAGCTCAAAAAGTCAGTCCCAAAGGTTTCAATTAGAAAAGTCTGAAGCATCGCAGTGTATTCACTTTAATAGTAGAGACTGATCTCCTGAGTGTTGTGCAAGGGTATTGCTAGAAGTGTTGCTCTGCCTCTAACTAATTGGCATCCTTTCAGCTTTAGCCAAAAAGAGCACAGAGGAAAAGGAAGAATCCTCTTATTGTGGGTTGGAATTGTTAGCCAAGTGTGGAATTCAAATGTATAGTCTGTCAGTTCAGGATACAAGCCTCTAATATTCCACAAACGTTGGAAATAGTGTCACATACTTAACTCGGGGGAAAGGAGCAGGGCTTTTGAAGAGCTCTCTGACCTCTTCTGACTTCATTATTTCTCTGTGTATGTACACAGGATAGACTGCTAAGCCATGCAAATATCCCTTGGGAGTTTGTTGAAGTTTTGTAACCAAGGAAAGGAAAGCATTTCTAAAAGTTGCTACAATGAGATGAATAGGGCTGTTCTCCTGTATTTCAAGGAAACTATTGGTGAATAACATAACTTCAGAGGGCCTGGACACATCGATATGTCAATCATCTATCCCACTCCCGAGAACCTCTACTGTCTACAAGACAATACTACAGAGATGTCCTGTAAGTACGTGTAGAGAAGTGTATCCCCAACTGATCTACAACTACAGTGATGTTTCTCGGACTGCATAGCACAGGCAGTCCAGGTGATTAACAATGTAGGGAAAACCTTTCCTATTTCCCCTCTGATGTAAATCACATTCAAGTTCAGTCAAGCATATGACAATTTTAATTTATCATCATCATAGTTCCAGTGCCAAAAAGTGGAATGCTTTAACAACATAACCGACAATCAGGAAACGTTTGACAAAAGTATCAAATGACAGACTATTCCATTCATATTAATTCAATATTATGTTGCCTTCATGTTCAATTTTGTTTATACAGTGCCTTCAGAAAGTATTCACACACCTTGACTTTTTCCACATTTTGTTGTGTTACAAAGTGAGATTAAAATGTATTTAATTGTAAACATTTTTCAACTATCTACACAAAATACTCTGTAATGTCAAAGTGGAAGAAAAATTCGAACATTTGTTTAAAAAAGTCATATAAAATAAAACAATAATATATCTTGATTAGATAAGTATTCAACCCCCTTATGTTATTCACCAATGTTAGAATCACCTTTGCCAGTGATTACAGCTGTGAGTCCTTCTGGGTAAGAATCTAAGAGCTTTACACATCTGGATTGTGCAACATTTGCCCATAATTATTTTCTAAATTCTTCAAGCTCTGTCAAATTGGTTATTGATCATTGTTAGACAACCATTTTCAAGCAGATTTAAGCCCAAACTGTAACTCAGCCACTCAAGAACATTCACTGTCTTCTTGGTATGCAACTCAAGTGTATATTTGGCCTTCTGTTTTAGGATATTGTCCTGCTGAAAGGTGAATTCATCTCCCAGTGTCTGGTGGAAAGCAGACTGAACCAGGTTTTCCTCTAGGATTTTGCCTGTGCTTAGCTCTTTTTTTATCCTGAAAAACTCCCCAGTCCTTAACGATTACAAGCATACCCATAACATGATGCAGCCACCACTATGCCTGAAAATATGGAGAGTGGTACTCAGTAATGTGTTGTATTTGATTTGCCCCAACAATAACACTTTGTATTCAGAACAAAATGGTAATTGCTTTGCCACATTTTTTGCAGTATTACTTTAGTGCATTGTTGCAAACAGGATGTATGTTTTGGAATATTTTTATTCTGTACAGGCTTTCTTCTTTACACTCTGTCATTTAGGTTAGTATTGTAGAGTACCTACAATGTGTTGATCCATCCTCAGTTTTCTCCTATCACAGCCATTCAACTCTGTAACTGTTTTAAAGTCACCATTGGCCTCATGAAATCCTTGAGCGATTTCCTTCCTCTCTTGCAACTGAGTTAGGAAGGACGCCTGTATCTTTGTAGTGACTGGGTGTATTGATACACCATCCAAAGTGTAATTAACAACTTCACCATGATCAAAGGGATAGTCAATGTCTGCTTTTTTGTTTTACCCATCTACCAATAGGTGCCCTTCTTTGCGAGGCATTGGAAAACTTCCCTGGTCTTTGTGGTTGAATCTATGTTTGAAATTCACTGCTCAACAGGGACCTTACAGATAATTGTGTAGCAGGTGATTTGGACGGAGTCAGGCGCAGGAGGGTAAATCACAGAATAAATGGTTTATTCGGCAAATACAGCGGTACGCAGCAATGCGTAAAACACTACAGTGCGGTATAACGGCGCACTGGAGAAAACAAAGCACACGGGTGAATATCCCGGCGATACAAATATATAAAGCTCCACCGAGCTATCATCACCTCCACAATAAACAATCACACACAAAGACATGGGGGGCAGAGGGAATACTTATGCAGGTACTGATGAGGGGATATGAACCAGGTGTGTGTAAAAACAAGACAAAACAAATGGAATGATGAGATGAGGAGCGGCAGTAGCTAGAAGGCCGGTGACGACGAACGACGAAGCCTGCCCTAACAAGGAGAGGAGGCAGCTTCGGAGGAAGTCGTGACAAATTGTATGTGTCGGGTACAGAGATGAGGTAGTCATTCAAAAATCATGTTAAAAACTATTATTGCACACAGAATGAGTCCATGCAACTTATTATGTGAATTGTTAAGCAAATATTTACTCATGGACTTATTTAGGCTTGCCATAACAAAGGGGTTGAAAACTTATTGACTCAAGACATTGCAGCTTTTTATTTTAATTAATTTGTAAACATTTTGAAAAACATAATTCCACTTTGACATTATGGGTATTGAGTGTAGGCCAGTGAAAAACAAATCTAAATTTAATCAACTTTAAATTCAATCTGTAACACAACAAAAAGTGGAAAAAGTAAAGGGGTGTGAATACTTTCTGAAGGCACTGTATGTACGTATACAAACATTCAGAAAGACAATTCATTACTTTCCCTGTGCTGACAGTATTCATTTATCTTAGTAATTAAATGGATGCTCATTTAAGTGGATCATAGTGAAATTATTTTAGTTATACAGTCGCTTTAATCATTTCACGCACTGTAATGTAATGACTTCCATGGCCAAAATGTAAATGTGAATATTGAACTGACTGCACTATTGAACTTGAAGTTACACACCAAAATGAGCAGGATGTTCTGTGAGTCTGGTTCAACCATAAAGGATAGGGTCATGTTGAGGAGCATCCACTGAGGTAGCTTTCAAACTATAAATGTTCAGCTGCATGATGTAATGTGTTAATATCCAGGATGGTGGAATGGGAATATGTCTATTTAAAAGAAGTACTTCACAATGGGGAAATCAGTAAACCTCTCACAAGAGATCCTCTGTTAAATAGGGGGATCAGCTTGCTGTGGACTTCAGTTGATGGGGGCTGCATTGGTTTTAAATTGCTATATGCAGCGCATGATAGAGGCTATTATACTGGTAAATGGGACTCACACTAATGTTCAAACAGAAATCCCCCCATGCAAGTCTATTCAACCTCCATCCCCCTCTCAGCATCTGCCTTCAATCAATATCTGTGGAATAATACATTTAATGGAACTGGAGCTGTTATAAGCTACATCTACACAGCAGAAATGATGGATTCCATTCAAAGGCTTGCTAATTACAGGAATTTACAGCATTCCTCATGAAACATCAGTGGCAGAATAGAGAATGGAGTGGCAGTGCCAGAGACTTCCCATGGAGCAATAAAACTACATGGGCAGAACTGAAGACTGATGATGAAAAATGAGTAGATGGGAGGGACTTCACATGTTTTCTGCAATCCTATTGACATATTACTTAATGGATCGCAGCATACAAACTGTGGCTCGCTTACTCAGAGCCTGGAATGACTGGAACTTCCCATTCTTTAATATGTTCTTTTGATTAGTATGAGGCTGAGGCTGTTAATGGTTTTTGTCAGGAAGTGGGGGTTTGGGGATGCTCCAGTCTGACTTACTGCAAGTGCCAAAAGTAGGCAGGCAGAGAGGGAGAGGCACATAATCTAAGTCATTATCAGACATAAATGGACAGAATGTGCAACCATCTCAAACGAACAAAGTGATTTCACAGATCGCTGATGCCCTTTTTTGAAGATGGCAAATGAATGGCTGCGCTATATATTTTTTCCTCCTCTGCTGTGTAAGTTCTCCTGAGTGCAGTTATAGTGGAGCGCAATGACCTCCAATCACGGTGTTGGAATCGTTGTGTGCCCTGAAAATAGAGTGATAGTAATCTAGATGGAGAAATTCATTTGCGTTTAGTCGTGTGATCCTGTTAATTGTGCTGTTATTTCCTTATTGATTAATTCACTCATTTTTCCGACTGGTCGAGTGGTCGTCAGCTGATGTTGAGGGATATTGGGGTCGAGTGGTCGTCAGCTGATGTTGAGGGATATTGGGGTCGAGTGGTCGTCAGCTGATGTTGAGGGATATTGGGGTCGAGTGGTCGTCAGCTGATGTTGAGGGATATTGGGGTCGAGTGGTCGTCAGCTGATGTTGAGGGATATTGGGGTCGAGTGGTCGTCAGCTGATGTTGAGGGATATTGGGGTCGAGTGGTCGTCAGCTGATGTTGAGGGATATTGGGGTCGAGTGGTCGTCAGCTGATGTTGAGGGATATTGGGGTCGAGTGGTCGTCAGCTGATGTTGAGGGATATTGGGGTCGAGTGGTCGTCAGCTGATGTTGAGGGATATTGGGGTCGAGTGGTCGTCAGCTGATGTTGAGGGATATTGGGGTCGAGTGGTCGTCAGCTGATGTTGAGGGATATTGGGGTCGAGTGGTCGTCAGCTGATGTTGAGGGATATTGGGGTCGAGTGGTCGTCAGCTGATGTTGAGGGATATTGGGGTCGAGTGGTCGTCAGCTGATGTTGAGGGATATTGGGGTCGAGTGGTCGTCAGCTGATGTTGAGGGATATTGGGGTCGAGTGGTCGTCAGCTGATGTTGAGGGATATTGGGGTCGAGTGGTCGTCAGCTGATGTTGAGGGATATTGGGGTCGAGTGGTCGTCAGCTGATGTTGAGGGATATTGGGGTCGAGTGGTCGTCAGCTGATGTTGAGGGATATTGGGGTCGAGTGGTCGTCAGCTGATGTTGAGGGATATTGGGGTCGAGTGGTCGTCAGCTGATGTTGAGGGATATTGGGGTCGAGTGGTCGTCAGCTGATGTTGAGGGATATTGGGGTCGAGTGGTCGTCAGCTGATGTTGAGGGATATTGGGGTCGAGTGGTCGTCAGCTGATGTTGAGGGATATTGGGGTCGAGTGGTCGTCAGCTGATGTTGAGGGATATTGGGGTCGAGTGGTCGTCAGCTGATGTTGAGGGATATTGGGGTCGAGTGGTCGTCAGCTGACGTTGAGGGATATTGGTCAGGAAATGAATTAAAGCAATAGTAATGTGTCATTAATCAAACTGGTCAATGCAAATATGGTCATTGGTCTTGAATTGGATGAATGTTCATACTATCTGTGTATTCCAATGAAGTGTAGGGACTAAAATACTGCTGAAAACAAATCGTAGTATGTTAATGCTGTATTCTGTTCAATTTTGACAGTGCTTTGTAAGAGAGAAATCTTCCACAACAAAATACCAGGTCCATCATCGCCTGGTTGCTGACCTGCTTGTCTAATCCAGGACTGGTTTATTCAGCCAACTAAATGGGAATGAAGAAAAAAACCTTCAACACCAGTCTGCATTATATTAATACATGTGGTATATGGGACATAGTTTCTCAATATCCTCTCTCACACCTCCCAATACAATGGCAAGTTCTTATCCATATGATTATGTAATTACATATATGCATGCCAATAACTACAAATCTAATTATCCTCCATACCACATCTAATCTGATTAACCAGATTAGAATATGAAATTAACAGAGAGTTAATTTTTCAATGGAAATTAAATCTCAACTGAATTTGGCAAACGTACTGATGTATTTTTGAAGTAGCAAAACGTTTTCCTGATCATCACTAAATAGGGTCAGTGGATGGCATCTTGACCTTACATGTTTTAATATGCATACTTCAAATGATGTTTGCTATGGCAACTGATGTTTGACAGTCAGTTACCATAGCTTCATTCAATTTATAAATGTTTATACTTTGGAAAAAAAGTTTATTCTAAGATCTGGGTCTGAACCTATACTTAGAGCCTCATTTGTCTTAGATCTTGAATGTGTCTCACTGCCTTTCTGTCAAATTGTCAGATACTTTGAACTCTTTGCTGGATGAAGTGGACTTCAGCTTCATCTGTTTCCTTAATGATGGATGAAAAGTTGAAACGCCACAATGATGTCATTTGGGTTTACCGAATAGGAAAATCTAAATATGGCTATTCTATTGTAATTCAACTCAATGAAAATACATAATTTTAAATTTTTGTCATTAAGCAGACGCTCTTATCCAGAGCGACTTACAGTTAGTGAGTGCATACATTTTTCATACTGGCCCCCCGTGGGAAACGAACCCACAACCCTGGCATTGCAAACGCCATGCTCTACCAACTGAGCTACACGAGGCAATAATAATAACCCATGCCAGGCTCATATCCATGTGTTTGGAAAGTAATGAATACTTAACAAAGGCAATGGAAAACATTTCACATTTGAATGAAATAGACAAGGTGATAAGAGTTGGTATTTTTTCAGGGGAAAATGGTCTCTCCCTTTACAAAGAATCTTCTATGTGTTTTGGCAGAATGCTGATTAATTCTGTAAAAAAACCTTGTTGTGAAGAGAACAGACTCCAAAGTTGAGAAATTACTCTTTAATCCTCTTTCTTCACTTCTTTTGAGAAACAAATCAAAGATGTGATCTTCTTAATCGGCATAGACCGCAGAGTCTAGTGAATATGGTGACCTTTTTATGACAACTAGATACACCTCTACTCACTAGACAGCAATAAATAGACTACTTCCTCTTGCTGAATCACAATAAAGACAGAGAATTGTCACACTGCTTCAAAGAACTTATTAGAAGTAAGACATTGTCTCTTTGTCTTGTGACAGGTGGTGCCACTCCTACGCCACACTAGTCCTTGGACTGATGGGGTCATACTATCTGAGTAACACAATGAATACAACAACTTGGATTGTGTACTCTACCTCGTGAGAAAACTTTAGAGACTATGCTGTACATGAGACATGAGCATTTTCCATCCTCATTTATCAAATTAATGTTGTCACATTGACTGAGAGGGCAAATATAATATGTAATTCCAATGAAAGAAGTTAGAAATGTATGCAAATGTTTTTGAGCAAATTATGACAAACTTTTAACAATTTCATACAAGGGTGACATATGATTAAATTAAAGACATCAAACATTTTCCTTTAGCTATTTTTCCACAACATGTGAAGTCCTTTTCGGGTTTAGTGTCTTTCTCAGATCCCCAATTTCTACACCCTTTACTGGAAATGATTGGATTAGCCTTACATATTTCATCTTCAGCATGCTCAAATTCCACCACAATTACTCACGTTGAACAGACAGGGGAGAAACTTAAGCCACCATGCCACAGTCATCAAAGACGCCCACATCACCCTATTCACACCAGTTACAGCTACAGAGCTGGGGGTCCTGCTATGCTTCACACTAAACGGAAGACAAAAGAGTTTTAGCTGTCATGACAATTAGAAGGAGACAGAGCTGAGTTGGGCTTTAGTTATTAGCTAACGGTAATTACGTTTGCATTATTCTCTCCCGACACCAATATGGCTTCCTCTGTCCTCTGTCATTGCAGACAGGGTGTAAACTACTCTGGCTGCCAGAGATACACAGGAGCTGACCCTTTTCTTCCTGGGATATGATGAGGAACAATGTGTCAGAGAGGAGGGTCTGAATGAGATTATGATTTAGAAGCAGGCAATGAAGAACGATGATGAGGAAAAAAAAACGAACTTCAACTGAAAAATTCTAAGAAATGTTCAAGTTTAAGGTGGTGAAGAATATGAAAAGGTTAATTTAAGTTCACATCCTGCACATAGTCCTGTGACATGCCAAACTATGTTGCAACGCAGGGCAGGCTAGAGTGATGCGTGGTGAACAAATTAGTTTCATCAATCAAATGACATGTGATGTGTGTACATGATTGTGTACATAGTTCATCCTGGTACTATGTGGGAAATAAGAGCTTTGATGTGCATGGTTAACGTCCCAACCTACAAATAACATACAGCATATTGGAATATGTGAAACTACAGCAGTTTGGTAGTTTGCTTCACATGTTTTCAAATAAGTATATAAAATTGCATGAAAACATGGGGAAAACATTGCAATCACAAACACACATGGCATTATCAACTTTAATTTGCTTTTTTCATCATGTTCCATTCTCTGTGTGTTTTTCCTGGTAATGTTGCTATGACTGTTCTCTCCCATCCCGAATCACTTAAAACGAAAGCAGTGCATCATGTTCTCAAGGACATTGGATTTCTGAGAAGCAGCACCAGTCTGCGGGCTTCATTACATCAGGCATCTCCAAGGTCTCTCCTCCTCCCCCCAAGCAGCTGTTTACAGAGATTGGAGAGAGTATTCTGTGCTCTTACATTCTGAAGACACAGGGACTCAGGCTGGAGAGGCTTACCAATCACAGGGAGATGACAGCCTCAGGTAGAGCAGAGCAGAGCTGTGCAGCTGAAGAGTAGAGGGACTCAGTGCCCAGAACATACTAATGCAATGCTCTGCTATGTCTGCCTCTCCATTAGACACAAAGGTGGCATGTCAATATCATTTGACAGTAATACGTGAGCTTCGCGATGCATTCATTATGTTCGTAAAAATCCCATTAATGCGATGGGATTATTGGTAATACCTGTAATATGCATATACAGTACATATTTATGGTAATTGATGTACATTATAGGTGTAGTCAGGGAGTATATGCTGTTGTGTTAAAATGATTTACATACGGCCGAGTGAGTGACAGCTTTTTATATTGCACATTTTGAATACATGTGTATCTAATGAATGCACGTACAGTTGTGTACTGTAATTTGGATTTGCTTAGTGACCCTCGTCATAACTGTGTTAAGCACAGACTAATGTGAAGCTTTGAAGTCCCCCAGATGGTGTTCTGTGTCATTATTCATGTTGACTGTTAGGGCTCCGTGACCTGTAGCTAATGCTCCAACCTGGGCTGGGCTGAATGTCAACAATGATGAACATGTGGGCATCACTGCTTTTGAAACTTCAAAGGGTCTCACAGTTTCAGAACACAAAGCTGACTGACACCCCCTCCCAAAATAATGAACTTTAATTTCCCTGCCTCTCACTTTAATATAAACATGACACCAAAGGTACAAGCATGGTATATGTTTGTATTTGGGGTTGTTATACTTTTGCTTTACAACAATACCGATAATATCTGCCTGGAATACATTTATATTAAAACGTGAAACATCGATATTATTGTTCCTTTGTCCTTGTGAAACTACGGTAGCATAAACGACAGACTGTTCCGGGGAGGTTTAAGTCATGGTGGTTCTGTTACGGGTTTTATACTGCAGTAATTAGAAAGTGCTCTGATGCACTTTGGGGACTCTCCTGAGTCCAACCCTCCTAATGCACTCTGGGTAGGCCCTGCAGCTGTAAGAAGAAGACACCATTGGGTCAAGGACCATACTTGAAGACATAAATCCAGCTGCAGCCTCCCTTGGAAAATTCTTCCAATTTAAAGGGACATTTCTTATTGCTTCTGACTGTGGTTTATCTGCCGTCCACATGCTGTTCCTATTGTTTTGAATAGTTTCTCAGCTCCAGTCCGAGGCATAATAGCTTTCCCCTAGCAATTGTGACACTGGCAAGCCCTGCTTATAGAGGTCTGACACAGAATAAATTCCATTTTCACTGACACACATTGACTAGGGAAAATCAACCCCTCATTGGTGGAAACTCCAAACAGCACACAAATACACACTCATACACGCACACATACCCACACACACACAGTAAAGTGAAGGTGACAGTGAGGGCCAATCCCTTAATCTCTGCCCAGCTAACCCATAACGTTCTGAGAACCTTTTGTTTCTTAGAGCTTGCTGAGAGTGTGGTTGTCCTATGGTTATTTGCATACAACCTTCCCACAACTTTCTGGGAATGGTGCAGGATAGTTGCTTGGCTTTGGAACATTCTCAGCACATTTTAGTAAAAGTTTTTTCTTGGTATTTCATTAATTTAACAGAACATTTCCTAAAAGTTCAAACATGGTTACATTTCATTTTAATTTTGGTAATGTTCTAGGAAGGTTCTACAACTGGTTTGACATTGGGAATGTTCTCAAATAGTTAATAGAACATTAAAAAAAAAACATTCTTCTGTGGAAATGTCAGTACTTCAGCAGAACGTTTATTACAGGTTTCCTCATGGTTCTATTTAAAGCCATGTTCTCAAATTGTTCCGAGAACGTTAAACATTACATAAAAAACACAAGAAAACGTTATTAACGTTCAGAGAACATTCTAAAAATGTTATTTAAAAACATATACATTCTGTTCTCATCTTCAACAAAAGTCTCTCTATATCTTCTATCTTGTTAAGTCTGTTCAGATGTGTTGGCCACACCTGATCTTAATGAGTGCTTGAAATGGGGTATTTGTTATGGACTAAAATGAACAGCTTTGTATGCGATAAAAAAACATGGCATGCTACCTCCAAACTGGTGGCAGTGGACTAATTCCATGGATAGAGAAAAGATTATAGGTTTGAATCTCACGGATGCCCTGTCACAATAAAAAAAAAAATAAGTGTTTGCATGATTAATGCCTGAGGAAATTAATTTCAATGTCCTACATTATCTGTGCTTGGAGTTTAAAAAAAGTTTACCCAAAAATAATCTAGAAGTGTTATTAAAAGACTTATTGAAACAGTCAGGGGAAGTTTTAAGGAAGTTATTCAAAAACCAGAAAATAAGCTATAATTTCCGTTCTCAAAGCGTTAATAAAACCTCCAGGGAAAGCTTTCAAGGAACCAGAGTAAAACGTTCTCAGACCTGCTTGGAACCTAAAAATATACGTTCCCAGAACAGGCAAAATGTGTACTTCTGTTTTACAGGGCAGGAAACGTATGGCTTCTTTCCGACAACCAATGTGAAACCAAAAACATGCATTCCCGCAACTTCCAAGGAACCAAATGTGCTGGCTGGGTGCTGGGAACATTTTGTTAACGCTAATGAAACGGTGATCTGGAGGGTCACATTGGGTGAACCAATTCCCTCCACTCTGCTGCAATGTGTCACCTTTTATAAGGGAATGTCATAACTTATTGTGCTGCATCAACCATTGTCTTATGATAACTGGAAATGGTTATACCTTGGCCAAAGCCGATGAGTAATACCTTTTCCCTTTTCAGAAGTTATCCGCGGGAAAAGTTAAATATCCAATTTCATTTAGTTGGTTATTCTGGCAGAAGGTGATTTTGCTGAGTGAAATTTAGCTTGACATAAAACTGTGTGAAGGGCAGAAAATATGAGGGTTTCAGTTGAACAAAGAATTTAGGGAAGAGATATTCATGTTCTCTAAAACATTGAATGAACTCCGGCACATTTCTGATGATGGGCTAGCTACTGTTAGCCTTTTACTGCTATCAGATAATGAGTGATACTGATGCATTAGTAAATTGTTTTGAAACATATACATTATAACACAGTATTCATGACCCTTTTGTTGAATGGGGATATTATTGTATTTTAGAGACAGGACTATGTTTGACACAGCTGGGTGAAACAGGCTCTATGATTTGAAAAGTGATTGACAGTGAAAAGTCCAAAGTTTTAGAACACCTACTCATTCAAGGGTTTTTCTTTATTTTTTACTATTTTCTACATTGTAGAATGATAGTGAAGACATCAAAACTATGAAATAACACATTTGGAATCATGTAGTAACCAAAAAAGTGTTAAACAAATAAAAATATATTTTATATTTAAGATTCTTTAAATAGCCACCCTTTGCCTTGATAACAGCTTTGCACACTCTTGGCATTCTCTTAACCAGCTTCATGAGGTAGTCACCTGGAATGCATTTCAATTAACAGGTGTGCCTTCTTAAAAGTTAATTTGTGGAATTTCTTTCCTTCTTAATGTGTTTGAGCCAATCAGTTGTGTTGTGACAACGTAGGGGGGGGGTATACAGAAGATAACCCTATTTGGTAAAAGACCAAGTCCATATTATGGCAAGAACAGCTCAAATAAGCAAAGCGAAACGACAGTCCATCATTACTTTAAGACATGAAGGTCAGTCAATTCGGAAAATGTCAAGAACTTTGAAAGTTTCTTCAGGTGCAGTCGCAAAAACCATCAAGCACTATGATTAAACTGGCTCTCATGAGGACCACCACTGGAATGGAAGACCCTGAGTTACCTCTGCTGCAGAGGATAAGTTCATTAGCGTTACCAACCTCAGAAATTGCAGCCCAAATAAATGCTTCACAGAGTTCATGTAACAGACACATCTCAACATCAACTTTTCAGAGGAGACTGTGTGAATCAGGCCTTCATGGTCGAATTGCTGCAAAGAAACCACTACTACAGGACACCAATACAAAGAAGAGACTTGCTTGGGCCAAGAAACACAAGCAATTAACATTAGACCAGTGGAAATGTGTCCTTTGGTCTGGAGTCCAAATTGGAGATTTTTGGTTCCAACCGCTGTGTCTTTGTGAGACGCGGTGTGGGTGAACGGATGATCTCTGCATGTGTATTTCCCACCGTAAAGCATGGAGGAGGAGATGTTATGGTGTGGGGGTGCTTTGCTTGTGACACTGTCTGTGATATGTTTAGAATTCAAGGCACACTTAACCAGCATGGATACCACAGCATTCTGCAGCGGTACGCCATCCCATCTGGTTTGGGCTTAGTGGGACTATCATTTGTTTTTCAACAGGACAATGACTTAACACACCTCCAAGCTGTGTAAGGGCTATTTTACCAAGAAGGAGAGTGATGGAGTGTTGCATCACATGACCTGGCCTCCACAATCCCCCGACCTCAACCAAATTGAGATGGTTTGGATGAGTTGGACTGCAGAGTGAAGAAAAAGCAGCCAATAAGTGCTCAGCATATGATGGAACTCCTTCAAGACTGTTGGAAAAGCATTCCAGGTGATGTTGGTTGAGAGAATGTCAAGAGTGTGCAAAGCTGTCATCAAGGCAAATGGTGGCTATTTAAAGAATCTTAAATATAAAATATATTTTTTGGTTACTACATGATTCCATATGTGTTATTTCATAGTTTTGATGTCTTCACTATTATTCTACAATGTAGAAAATAGTTTTAAAAAATAAAGAAAAACGCTTGAAATAGTAGGTGTTCTAAAACGTTTGACTGGTAGTGTACACTACATACATTCTGATAAATCTGGCACTTATGTTCTCAGATGAGCTGGATTATAAAACACAAATCCTTCATCCTCATCTCTTCACCACTGCCGCTTCCTTCCTCCTTCATGTATCATAATTGATGACAGCTCAGCCCTCTATGGATGAGGGAATTTCATTAATATCACAAAGGAGTCAATCTGCCTACTCCACTTCTCCACTGTTGTCTCCAGATATCTCTGCCAGTAGTCATGGTTTAAGACTACAATAGACAGCTGAGATTCAAATCTGTCTCTTTGTCCTTTCTTTTTACAGCCATTGTCATTCACCATACATGTGCGGGATGAATATTTCAGCACATTACATTAATGTGATTGCTCTTTGACTGATCTGAGGATAAATTCAAATATTGAACGACACAAAATAAGGAATCCTTGACTCCTGTAACCTGACGAGGAAGACTATAACTTCCAATTCTCACATTTAAGTTTGAATAGTTTTGCAAAAAGTAGACAACAAAGAATTAGAGGCATCTCAGACATCTCACATCCTTACAATGTACTGCTCTAATAAAAAGGTTATATTTCCTGTATTACTCTCCAGAATTGGTCTAAGAAACAGGCAATACCGCATAATGAATTCAAACGAGAATACAACAATAGCTTGGCATAAAACCCAAACTCTCAAAGCCCTCTATGGAGACAAAGGTGTTTATCCTACTCTCTGGCTTGGTAATTCTCCAGGACATTAGGGGGAGGTATCTCTATGGGGTGCACTAGATAAGTAGCCTTGCCATAGCTTCTTGTCATGGGGGTAAGTGTGAGTGATGACCAATGAAGCACATCTCCTTGGTGCATCTCCTTCACCCCTGCCACTGTCCTTAATGCTGCTTAGTGCTGCCTGGCACAGGGAGCTGGTGCCCTACTTCAAATGATGTTGTTTTTTTTGCACACAGTGCCACATTGTCTTGGTGGCACATAGCCATTCATAGCACTCTCTACATTTGCTCAGATGTCGCATGTCTGTAATCGATATTATCGTACTGTACCACTGCATCACAACTGCTCAGTAGCTCTGGAGGTCCTATTACAAGATATGAAAAATATCTAAATAATTACTGACTATGTCATTTGATCCAATTAAATGGATTTGATGAGGCGCTGTCCTCCAGCTGTCATTGTTGGCGGGATATAGGGCATAGATTTCTATTCATTCATTGCTCATGGTAATTCTAGGTGAATATTATGATGGCCTTGTCTTTGAGGTAGTAAAGTCTGGATAAATAGCATTTACCACAAATTGCAGTGAAGTCCCTTCAGAGAGACAAGTAACAATCAGAGACGTTAAATAGACGGATGGATTTTCACGCAACATGAGCTCACCTCTTTTCAGCGGTCCACTTCAGACGAGACCCACAACACTAATCCCTCCCTCTGAGGACGTGACTCCTCCAACAAAGCATGTCTAATTTGGAGAAGAAAAAGGAAGAAAAAAGGGTTTAATTTAGCCAGAAAATGTCATGCATCTGCCCTTGCCGCTTTAATGGAAGTCCATCGACTTTGATATTAATGTGAGGATTTATTTGGCTATTTATGTATGCTGCTTTCCAATTGAGAGAGCATGGCCCTGCTCTATTACATGGGTTAAAACTCCTGTAGAGATCACCTGAGACCTGTTTCAGACTCCCCCCCCTCCTCTTTCTCTCTCACACGTTGTCACTCTACTGCTGGACTGAGTGCCTGTCAAGCATGTGACAGTAAAATCAAATATATAAGACTAATGTAAATCACCCAGGCTTGGAAATGGCTGATGTAGGTTATGACTCATTATACTCTTAAGACATCTCCCTCTTAAGACTTTACTCTAGATAATAAAGACCAGACCAACAATTTGGACTTTATTTCTCTTACCCATTAGATTAAATGTGCAATAGAATTTTTGGGACATTTTTCAACATAGCATAATAATGTGACAGCTATTCAAAAGTGAGTTCAGTGAGTTCTATGGTCAGTAAAACCAGGATATTAATTGTATAACATGTCAGCACAATATGGACGTAATTTAACCTTACTGGGCTTTTTATAAAAAGACTAATGTAATTGTAGCAGAGAAAAAATGCAATTCTACAGTTTACTTGAAATTGTGTCAAGTTAGATGTTTCACACACGCTGTCCTCCTGAGTCCTGCTAGATGATAGATGGTATTGCCATATACTGTAAGTCTTATTTGGGGAATGATTAACACCTTCTCCCCTGCACTTGTTGTCTAAAAGAAAAGGCTGTCAACAACATCCCAAATCATTGACCAATATCAAGTCCACATTACAAAAGCATATCTGAAAGTAATGTGAGGCCATCAATAACACTGATACACAGGTACATGTAAATGCTAGGTCCTCACTGTAAATCACATTAAAACTAGGAGGTGAGAGAGCACAGAGATAGTGTCAGCTCAAAGATCTCTCGATAAGAGAAGCAGACAATCTTCTGGAAGTGTTGGTAAGTGAAGATGTCAATGTGCGACCAACCAGGTACAGCAGGTAGCATGTGGTGCCGGAGCAGAGGTTAGAGCCTCCTCGGACAACAGGTCTGGCACCACACGGTCCACTAATGGATCTGGGGGAAGAGGACATCTTGCAGGGGTTAGGACTCTGAACACATAAACAGCCCTGGGAGCCCCAGCAGTTCCAGGCTGAGAGAACAGATTGCTCCAATTACAGCAAGCCTCACGCACTGGAGTCCCCCTTGACGCATGTATCGGTGTGCTTGGAGTGGGCTCTGGGAAGCTGCATGCTGCTGCGGAGCACTGGGGGCCAACACTGAGCCCTATACCAATCAGTATTCAGTTTGAACCCGGAAACATCTCCTTTTAGCCCCCTCCGCTTGCGTTTCAAATTCTGTTCAGAAACCTGGTGTCTATAGCCACCAATTCAGGTTATTGGCACCCACTCTCTGAATTTATAACAAAATCAATTCTTCAACAGCATCCCTGAGCACATCAATCTGAGAGAGATTCTTTCCCCACCACCACCTTCACAGCCGCTGCATCGTTTCAGATTAATCCCTTGGCAAAGCAACCCTATATCGGATCGAGTCTTAGTGGCTGCCTGATCCTTTAATCGGCAGCATCAAGTAATGCACAAAATATTAGGAACTAGCAGCATTGGGAATCGCATGCGTTACTTGCGGACCGCAGTTGAAAGATTGACTAATTGACCAAGGCCTTTACAGAGGTAGATAATTCATGGCGGCAACGCCAGAAGGGAGGAGCCTTGTCATTGACGATTCATGTGTCTCTTGGAGGAGAGCCTGTCTCCGTCGGCTCTTTTGTTCAGCGGGCCTGGTGTGAAGGGTTGTATCATCAGCACCTCCGCCCAAATCCTCATTTCTCCCTCTAAATCAGAATTAAAAAGGTGAGCCCAGTGTTAATAGGTTGCCACAAATGATACAGTGTGTATGTCTGTGTGCTCCCCTGGATGGAGGCTGGCTGTACTCCCTGTACACCACCACAACACAGGGAAGATGTATGGCTGTGCTTTAATGAAGGCATGAAGGGAACCTACACCACGGAGGAAATGTCTCTATCACACAGGTAGCGCAGTAATCATGCCCTGTGTATGTGATAGCAAATGAAAAATGTGACAACATTGTGAGGCCTGAGGAGGTTGTGGAGGGTAGGGAGGAGAGGCTGGGGGAGACTGCTATTGCTGCTGCATGGTGCTGTGAGCTACATCAACCAACTCAACTAGTAGCACTGTCACAATGGGACTACTGAACGGGAACATTTGGCTCCAGGGATCTCTTTATTAGTCGTATTAGAATAAGGTGAAGAAGACTGTGAGTTATGCTTAAGACTGTGTTACATAAAGGTTGAGCAGTTGAACAGCCCTATTAAGTATCATTAACTGTGTAAGTAGCAGTAGTAATGGTAATTATTAGTAGTAGCTTTTACTGGTAAGCTTGGCGATGGAGTCTTTCATCTTTCAATTTTGTCCAACATTAATTATTTTAATTCTACTAGTCTCAATGCCTGCTCCGTAATTTTCACTGCCTTTCAAAGAGTGACGTTGCCTTTGATAAGATTATATGGCATGTTGGAGACAGAATGGAGTCTTGTTTCTTGTTGAGATGTGCTGTCACAGTGGTTTAAGACAGTGGTCTGTGGCACATACTGAGATGGCCACTGCAAATTCTTCAGATAGGAAACTGTTCAAGTCATGCACTGTAAATCTAATTGTTGTTTTTTTCCCCTTCTTGCCTATGTCTGGAAGAAAATACATTGACTGCATTGAAAAATAGCTTGAGGGGTATGACTTGAATAATTTTTGTGATTTCACACGGGCTCCTTTCTACCAGCGGCGGTCCGCCCTATTGGGCATTAAGGGCGGCACCTGACTTGTGATTGTAAAAAAAAAAAATATGATTATGTTTTAAATGCTCATAAAAGTACAGGAAATGTGTACATTTTCCTGTTTCAAAAATATATTGTTCAAAACATGCTGATCAGTTACTTACTACTTTTCTCCTCAGTGACTGCCAGCAGGCATGGAAGCATAGGCCATGCGAACAATGCTTGGATTGTTTTGCCAGCTATTTTCTATGAGGGGGAACTGCAGCATAAATTATAACAGCACAAAGTAAATGGACAGTCCTGGGGCACTGAAATGTGTGTCCGGTCCAAATTTCTGGGTCTGCTTTAGTCTCCCTCCCCCAATGAGTCTCTCGATCACGTCAGACAGCTAACTTCCACGTGAGACTAGATCTGCTCTATCAGGTACAGATGGCGCTAAAGCAAAAAGCTAATTGTAGTTAACTTGTAAATACATAATCATAACAGTCATGGAAGCCTGGCACCTGATAAATTGGACAGCTACATCCAACAAGAGTTGAAGGACAGAGGGATACACTAGCTAGAACCTTCTCATCACGTATCTGGTAGGACAAAAAGCATGGCCAATTTTGTTTGCCCCCATGTTGTTCATCAGGTTCTACTGGTAACAGGGAGACATGTTGTGTGGACTAAAACAGCATAAAACTGGGTGTATCACAAAGCATGATCAAATTAATTAGCCAGCTACAGTAATTTTGAGAAACATTGGGAAAAGGTTGGTCGATTTGGGGGTCATATTAACTAGATATCTACCTTTGATAAGCAGATAGCTAGCTGGTAGCTTGCTAGCTAGTTAGCTCCCATGCCAATTTCAAGTCTTTCTAAACTAATATCTGACTAACTCAGAAATATTTCAGAATGAAAGTTACCTGGCTAGTGCATCATGCTTTGTGACATTATGGTAGCTAGCTATCTCCAGTTAGATAATGTTTTCACTTACTGCATCTGCATGCTTGTTGTGACCTCCCTGGTTTCTACTAGTTACCACAGCCACAGTCAGAATTGGCTATATCGTGACAATTCATGAAAACTGCAAATAGCTTTTTGATCTTAATTTAAGGTTAGGCATAAGGTTAGCAGTGTGGTTAAGGTTAAGGTTAGGGTTAAAATCATATTTAAGAAGATAAATTGTAGAAATAGGTGGGCTTTATGACTTTGTAGCTGTGGTAGCTAGTGACGACCATTCTCCCTGGTGCACTCGTTCGTTCATGACCTGGCTGCTCGTTCTAAATAGTATAATCTAATCTGTTCAAAACAGTGGCAGCATGTGCAGCAGTGGTAATTCGGTTTTTGACATGCAAAAGTGAAAAAGGTGTATTTATGCTTTAGTTAAAATGCACAGATAGCTTTATATCTCTTCTCAAAGAAACTACTGGTAGTTCCAACATCCTCGCGCCCTGGGTATTCAGCCAATCAGCAGTCGCCGCTGCTTTCTGCTAGTTTATTATCTTGAATGAATTACACTGCGTCTATGTTTTCCATAACATTAGCATCTACATCCGTGGACCATCTCTATAAAAATATAGTCAACTATTAGAGTCAACTCTCTAAACCGAATTACAAACTATGAAGTCTGGCCAACTTCAGCATGGAGTATCAGTGAACTGCTGCTGTCTCTTTAACTCCTTTTCCCAATAAAGGATTCATCTTAAAGTTTCAGGGATGGAAAATTATTATGGGTTTTAGAGATGTCTTTCAAGGCCAGACAGAGTGAGTCACAAGGTTTTCCCACCTGCATTTTAACTCCTTTGGAAGACAAAATCCTCTGGGTTACCAGTATACACAACAGAGTAACCTAGAATGTCAGGTCCTCTTCCATGAAAACATATTATTGGTTGTTATCTTAAGTGTCAATCAAATAAAGGTGTTTCAAGTATTCTTAGGCATGTGGCATGGATACACTTAGGATACAAGTAATGTTTAATGAATGACATTAATACTGTTCTGTAAATCAGTATAGTGTTACATAATAACGCCTACTGCTTTATAGAACCCTTTGTGTGAGAATAAAGCTGTCTCCATTGGTGAACCAGTTACATCACCAATGTCAAAATACAATCTCAACTAAATGTTTCAATGGATAGACAGCCTTACCATGTGACTGCCCGAGGCTACTCTCCACTAAAGTAGACAGAAGAAAATAATTAAATGGTTTGGGCTTTGATTTCAGAGGAAGTGTAAGAAGCTTATGGGCAACTGCAGTTCTTCAGCCAGTTCAATTACGTGTCTTCACCATCATGTATGACTATGCCTCTTTTTCCAGAGACTGTCTAAGATTTGCACAAGATTTGTTGCCGAATTAGACATGTAGGCTAATATGACAAAGCATGTGCTTTCATCTCCGCTTTTTTATAATGGACGGGTTGTTTATATGGACTGGCAAAACATATGGTCTTGCAGATAGATCTAGGAGGGAGAGGAACATCCAATGTTTTGTCATTTTTTATCAAACGGGGGAAGGAAAGCAAAAGCAGGAAGTTCTTAGTCTGACTGATTCATTATTACAGTCCAAATGCCATTTTTCATAACAGGAAATGATCATAATCTACAATATGGAAGACTAGATTTAAAACAATTTTCATAACACCTTCAGTTTCCAAGGTTACCACAGAGGCAGCTCTATTATTTAGAGTCCTGTGGGGACACCATTTGTTTTACAGAGGAAAATCCACACATATGGTGTAAGAGAATTTGTGCCTTTTTACATTTTGGTCTTTACTTTAAAAACATTATTTGCATTGTCATTTGTTTGTATCATGTTGAGATGGAGGCTTCCAGAACACAATATTCAGAGAACAAGTGAAAACAGAGGATAATCAAAGCATCCTTACGCAAACATCTGACTGTAATATGAAGATCAAAGGTCTCATGAAGTCAGAGGGCCTGAGCAAAATATTTTATGTTCAATGCCATTTCAGTCCAATATGAGCACTCACTGATCAAGGAAGTGTGGGGGAGAGAGATTCAAGAAATTTGAAATAAATGACTACTCTGTTTTGTCCAATGCACGTTAAAGCACCTCTCTCTGCCAAAGAAAAATAACAAAAGGTGCCTTTATGCAAATGGTTTCAATAATGATCTAGTGGCATGACAGGTGTATGGTAATGATTTATTCTAATGGCAATAAAATGGATGCAAATTATGTCCTTAAAGTCGGGAAGCGTCACTGTCAAACAGGCTTAAGTGAGCGGAGTGGCAATGAGGGGGAGGCTCATTGCTAGCGAGGATAGAGTAGAAATCATCAAGCTACTCCTTAGATCTCTTAAATCAATAGCAAGCGATGGCATACACTTGGCAGGGTTCTGCACAGCCCTGAACGATGGAAGTGCAGCACCTACAGTACCACACATGGTTCCAACTGAAAGCTAGACTCTCTTCTGCAACTATGTATCCTCCTCTTTCCCTGTGAAATGACCTGGCAGTTGGTGGTGGCAGAAACAGAGGCAGGTCACAGGTGCCAGAGAAATTATCAATCTCCTGCTCCCACAGAAAACAAGTGTGAACGTTTACCCTCCCACGAGCGTAGAGAGGACATTCGCTTGTACTGGTACTGGAGTGAAGAATAGACTCCTCTTCACAAGCAAAGGTGACTGCTGACCTAGTTTGAGACTGGGCCCAAGTCTCAAGGTCACACTTCCTCCCACACATCCTGACGGTTTTGTTTGTTCACAAGCTGCCCAAAGCCATTCTTATACTCAGGTGAACACAAGGAAGTGTGTTTTTATATACACTCTACGATCATTCTAAATAGATAACAACAACACCTACCGACTACTTTGGGTTTCTGTTGTGGTAGTCATGCTGAGAAGAATGTACTGCAGTCAAAAGAAGCTCTCAGAATTTAAAAAGGAGCTTCTATTTGTCTGTGCTGATATCGTATCACCTTAAATAATCAGTTCAATTCTGAATGGACCCCAGGACAATTAGCTTTCCGACCTCGTATTCAAAATGGAATAAACCCTCTTATCAATGTAAACATTCACTTTGTGTTGCTTTCAAAATAGCTGTTTCCAGCTGCTCGGAGTCCTTCAAGGAACCAAGATCAGTATCCTTTTGATACCAAGTATGGTCACAACAATGTTGTCTCCAGACATAGTCAATAAACACAAAAAGCGATCTAAACATGATTTTAAAAGCTTTCTTTGGTTTTTGCTTACTAATCCGTTAGCACTAATAATACAGTAGACACACATGGGATGACTAGCAGTTTGCTGCCACACTACTGCCCTCTACTGGAGAAGAAGCCTGTTACAGTATGAAAAACCATTTGGAAATTGTGGGAAATTAATTGAAATTATCTGTTTAAAAAATGCTGGTACTGTGAATTTTGAGATAAAACCTTGAGGTTCCTTTGAAACATACTGAAAGAATAACACACAAGATGTAATGCACAGTCTACCTTATTCCATCTTGTGTAGGGGGTATTCTATATCCCCACAATCAGCTATTCAAATGCCTTATCATCCCAACACACCAACACAAGGGTAGGGAGGGAATCTGAACATGTGTCGACATAATCCTCACACAGGAGGTCTCTAGCATTCTGAGGTCTATAATACAGGAAGAGGCTCCTCATTTCAATGAAAGTGTCTCTCCACGAACAGGAGTGAATTTGTATCCCTGGTTGAGTGCACATTCCATAATCGAATCATTACTTCATTAATTAAGATATAATAAAGAATATCTAATTGTAACTGCTATCCACAGTCCATTATTCTGATATATGATGAGAGAGAGACCATCTCATCAATGTCATCAACTTTATTAGAATTTTTACTGTCGACTGGATCTAGGTCTCGGTTTCATTGTCCTTTTGTTTCGATTTTAGGGTTTTGGTTGTCTCTTTCCAGAGGAACGATGG
Organism: Coregonus lavaretus; assembly: GCF_964263955.1. Taxonomy (NCBI): domain Eukaryota; kingdom Metazoa; phylum Chordata; class Actinopteri; order Salmoniformes; family Salmonidae; genus Coregonus; species Coregonus lavaretus. The sequence continues at coordinate 14,938,825 of NC_140015.1, read as the reverse complement.
CTTAAGAGTGCACTGGTGACCCACTTTGTATTTGCAAAAACAGAAGAAAAAAAATTCTGTGGAGTCCACGTTACAAAATGTTTTAGTTTGCACACAGATGTCACATTCTCTTTTTTCTCTCTGTCTAAAAACCAAAGAAAATCAGAATGGAGCCCACTCTTTATATATACTATGTCTATTATATGAGTAATGTCAAAGCCAGCTTAAACTTCCCCTACCACTCACCACTGTCCCTTGAGGATATGTCCTGTTGTTAGAATGAGTAGGTGAATCCTGCCACTACTTCCATTTCCCTCCCTTCAGGCCAAGCTAGCCAATTGCCAGGAGGGCCATGCCCACTTTTCCCCCCACGGACAGCTGTCTAAAAACAGTCATCATATCCAGTGAGACAAGCAGCCACAAAAACATAATGTTATATCTCTCTATATGTCCTTGTTAGAAAAATATATACAGTTGAAGTCGGAAGTTTACATACACTTAGGTTTGAGTCATTAAAACTTGTTTTTCAACCACTCCACAAATGTCTTGTTAACAAACTATAAGTCGGTTAGGACATCTACTTTGTGCATGACACAAGTCATTTTTCCAACAATTGTTTACAGACAGATTATTTCACTTATAATTCACTGTATCACAATTCCAGTGGGTCAGAAGTTTACATACACTAAGTTGACTGTGCCTTTAAACAGCTTGGGAAAATCCAGAAAATGATGTCATGGCTTTAGAAGCTTCTGATAGGCTAATTGACATAATTTGAGTCAATTGGAGGTGTACCTGTGGATGTATTTCAAGGCCTACCTTCAAACTCAGTGCCTCTTTGCTTGACATCATGGGAAAATCAAAAGAAATCAGCCAAAATTGTAGACCTCCACAAGTCTGGTTCATCCTTGGGAGCAATTTCCAAACGCCTGAAGGTACCACGTTCATCTGTACAAACAATAGTACGCGAGTATAAACACCATGGGACCACGCAGCCATCATACCGCTCAGGAAGGAGACATGTTCTGTCTCCTAGAGATGAACATACTTTGGTGCTAAAAGTGCAAATCAATCGCAGAACAACAGCAAAGGACCTTGTGAAGATGCTGGAGGAAACGGGTACAAAAGTATCTACATAGAGGCGAAAGAAACACACACATATTTAGGCGAGGTGCTAACTAACGGAGTAGAACACTTGAAAAAAAGGAAAGCCGCACACTCTAGGAGCTCAGATACAATAATTTAATAACCTAATAACCAAACACTGCGGGTCACTAGTTTATATAGTGTCAAAGGACACACGCAGGTGTCTGTAATCATGGCCGGGTGTGGCCTAATAGCATTGGTTAATTCACAGATAAACAGAACATACAAAAAAACATGGATAGCATACGATCATAGATACAACTTGGCTACATAGGCCCACAAACATTTACAATGAATAGCAAAATCACAATAATCACAAGAATGGCTTCAAATCAAAGTCTACGTTGAGACCGAAGGGAGCAAGGGTCTTTAAATTAAAGATCCAGGCAGCCTCTCGTTTTAACAATAAGTTGTCGATGTTCGATGCCGATGTAACGTTGGGACGAAATCGAGTGGTTCGCTTCCAAAAAGTGGGCAGCGACTGGGTATGTTGAGTTTTTGCACCTAATGGTGCTACGATGTTCCGAGATTCGTACTTTTAATTCGGCCTTTGTTTTACCCACATAATGTTTACCACAAGGACAAGTTATAAGATAAATAACTGCCTTAGTGGAGCACGTAATAACACCTTTGATTGGGATCTGTTTCCCTGTTTGGGGGTGTTTAAAGGATCTACATTTGTAAGTGCCATTGCATTGAGCGCAGCCGTTACACTTGTAGTTTCCATCCGGTAGAGGCGCAAATAGACGTTGTGCAGGGATATTGATGGTTGGTAAATCCGAGTTTACCAATTGATCTCTGAGGTTTCTGCCCCGCGAGAATACAACCAAGGGAGGGTCCGAAAACACATGACCAATACTGTCATCGGATTTTAGAATGTGCCAATGTTTGTGAACGATTCCCTTAATTTGTTCAGAGCACCTTGAATAGCTTGTAGTTAGAACACAAGAATGCTTATTTTTGCGACTGTCTCTGAAAGAGGTCAAGTCTCGATTTGTTTTGAATTTTCTCAATGGCAGTATTAATCTGACAATTTTTCTACCCCCTCTCCTTGAATTAACTTTACAAAAGTATCTATATCCACAGTAAAACGAGTCCTATATCAACATAACCTGAAATGCCGCTCAGCAAGGAAGAAGCCACTGCTCCAAAAACACCATACAAAAGCCAGACTAAGGTTTGCAACCGCACATGGGGACAAAGATCATACTTTTTGGAGAAATGTCCTCTGGTCTGATGAAACAAAAATAGAACTGTTTGGCCATAATAACCATTGTTTTGTTTGGAGGAAAAAGGGGGCGCTTGCAAGCCAAAGAACACCATCCCAACCGTGAAGCACAGGGGTGGCAGCATCATGCTGTGGGGGTGCTTTGCTACAGGAGGGACTGGTGCACATCACAAAATAGATTGCATCATGAGGAAGGAAAATTATGTGGATATATTGAAGCAACATCTCAAGACATCAGTCAGGAAGTTAAAGCTTGGTCGCAAATGTGGTCTTCCAAATGGACAATGACCCCAAGCATAATTCCAGTTGTGGCAAAATGGCTTAAGGACAACAAAGTCAAGGTATTGGAGTGGCCATCACAAAGCCCTGACCTCAATCCTATAGAACATTTGTGGGCAGAACTGAAAAAGCGTGTGCGAGCAAGGAGGCCTACAAACCTGACTCAGCTCTGTCAGGAGGAATGGGCCAAAATTCACCCAACTTATTGTGGGAAGCTTGTGGAAGGCTACCTGAAACGTTTGACCCAAGTTAAGCAATTTAAAGGCAATGCTACCAAATACTAATTGAGTGTATGTAAACTTCTGACCCACTGGGAATGTGATGAAAGAAAGAAAAGCTTAAATAAATAAGTCTCTCTATTATTATTCTGACATTTCACATTCTTAAAATAAAGTGGTGATCCTAGCTGACCTAAGACAGGGAATTTGTACTAGGATTAAATGTCAGGAATTGTGAAAAACTGAGTTTAAATGTATTTGACTAAGGTGTATGTAAACTTCCGACTTCAACTGTAAATATATCTTTGGCAAAAAGATTGAATACTCTGTTGAATAATCCTATTGACAAGGACTAACCTGCAATACTGCCCAATTGGCTTTCGTGTCATTGGCTCATTGGCTTTTTGCCTCTCTAACACCATCAGCAACATACAGATATTTTATGATTCAAACCGGTGATTCAGGCTGTAGAGAGACATGGGACGATTGCCCCCTCTGTCTACCCTGAAACAGCTGTTTTAGCTGTAATTAAAGGGAAGTAGCAGGTGTCACCTGAGCCCCTACTGTGGGACCACACCTGGTTGCATTAATTTGATCCAAAGTGGTTCAGACGGACTGCCTACACTGTGGCGTCTCACATTAGGCCACGGGAACTGAGCACCTGCTTGGATTGAGCTGAGCAACATCACTACAGCTCTGCTCTACAGTGTGGAGGCATGCCAAACTGGCAGAAGTGTGTCTTCTCAATGACCCCAGGGACGGTTCAGTCATTTCTGCCACCTCAGCTGAGAAGTGGCAACATCTGTAAACGAACAAGCTTTTGATGCGGACCTGTGGTCGCTTTGAGATAAGGGCTGGCTCTACCCAAGATAATTGCCTTGTGTTCGGAAAGCGCCCTGAGGCTGAAATACATTTAACTTTATACCTCTCATTTGATACATCTTCAGGGCATTTACAAATGTCCATTTAATAGTATCCATGAAGCGTAGGAGGAACCCTTAACCTCAAACGGCTTCATGCATGCATAAATTGTCTTTGTGATGCTCAGAGATACTGCAGTGGTCAGTAGTTATATTGACACGGCAGCTAGGAAGTAGAACACAGCCCCCTGGGGAGTTGCTTCACTGAGCCAATACATTTCTGTACTGCGTGTGCATTATACGAGGCTAAATAATTTTAAACTACAAACTAGCCCACAGTTTTCAATATGGCCAGGAACAGACTTATCAATGCTATATTGTGCTGTCTCTTTGACAATTTGACATTTACATCATCCAGGTATGCTCCCATGTCAGTTTGATTGGGTGCTGCCTGAGGTAACAATGTGTTTTCTGTTGTACCTGCTTCTTTTTAGCAAAACAATACATTCATTTCATGAGTCAACAGGCTAAGACTGGCAGCTTGTGTAGAGCTAAACAGTGTTTAATTGGATTCTGATCCACGGCAACACCACCGCAGGCTTTTTTCATTCCCTTCTTTTTTTTTCAGAGAACCAGGAGCGTAGTGGAGTGATTACATCCCTGCGATGGGGCCTTGGTGGTTTAGTGTTGCAGGGCCCTGGGAATGTTCTGTTGACAGTCACGCTCCACGCTGCCCTGATGCCCTGGCTGGCTGGGGCCCTGGCATCCCTCATAATGTCACCAGCAGCGCTTATGCTGCTAATGCTGCTTCTGCTGCTGCAATGGAGAGACAAGCCTAGTGTTGCAGGGATTAACCCACAGTGAGTCCAGCAACCGTCCGTAATACTTTCTGGCTCTATGGTGGCAGATAACACGCTAAAGGGACTGTTCATTACAAAGTCAATGTATGGGATTTGAAATGGGGTGCTATAGTGCTAGTAGCAAGGTTACTCGGTTGACTGTAATCTTGAGGATTATGATGATAATAATCTATGACAAGATTATGTAAATGTAATTACAGTTTGGCTTTTCTGGGGGTTCTTTTTCTACCCCATGTTGTTTTCCACAGCTGGTAGAGAGACACTAGAGGTAACTATAAGTTATGGTTCTACACTACTACGGAGTGTCCTAACTGCCGCTAAAAGTTTGAGCAATATTCTGTACCAACCCAAGTCAGTCAAAGAGAGCCATGCCTGATGTTTTTTTTCTGATATTCAAGACAAAAAAGTAAATCCCACCAATAGATTCAAAGAAAAATCACCACAACAAAAGGACACCCTGAAACGCATTGCCACTTTAATTTACTGTCAGTGTCAGTGCTATTGGTCAGGGTTCAAACAAATATTGCATTAGCGATTGGAGGTTCTTTATCAAAATGTGTTGATCCAGAATAGATAAGCAGTGTATGTTGTTGAGTGACACCAGCTAACGAGTCCCTGGGCATAACAGACACGTTGAGATCTCTCAGCCCTCTCTCTACTGCACGAACCAGGAAAAGCTCAGAAACCCCTGCCGAAAAGGACCTGGCAAAACGGCCGGCAGGTGATGTCAGTGTTGACAGCCCAGGGAGGAACAGCGTTGTTGGGCCTCTGGCCTTCACTGCACTCACACCCTCCCTCCCACACACACACACCCCTCACCCCCACAGAGTGAAACACATCTGAATAATACATCGCTCTCTCCTGCAGGAACACCCCCACCTCGGACAGACCCAGAGATAAACAAACATGGCATCTACATCACAGTGTGAGCCATGTCTCTTCTACAGCACATTTTACATTTACATTTTAGTCATTTAGCAGACGCTCTTATCCAGAGCGACATACAGTTAGTGAGTGCATACATTTTCATTCTGCACCTCATGCAACACACACACACTCTAACTGCATGCCCAGCTGAGGCCAAATGTATGTTTCCTCATCATGTTCCAATGATGCAGGGACTCACAGGGACTTTGACCGTGCTACCCCAGCCCATTATTAGCCTGAAAACGTCATGGCACGTTTTTACAAAAACTTTAAATGTCACCGTAGCTGACATTTTTCTCAATAAATTGCAGTCAACTGGAAAAAAATGAGTGTCAGAGGGTTGACGTTTATTTCAATACATTGGGTTCAATGGGAAAAGATGAGTGTCACAGGGTTGATGCTTATGTCAATACATTGCATTCAATGGGGCAAGATTAGTATCACAATATGGACCCATAAAGAAATGCATCACAGAGATGACACCCTCCTCTCTCTTTCTCTTTCTCCCTCCTCTCGCTCTCTCTTTCCCCCTCCCTCCTTCACCTCCCTCCCTCCTTCACAGAAACTAAGAGCCTTGTTATGAATTCTTGAATTAATTCTGAAGAGGATATTGGTCCCAAAAAAATGTCTGGACTTGAAACTTGAAACTGTCTGTCTGCCTGTATGCCTGCCTAACTGCCTGCCTGCCTGCCTGTCTGTGTCTGCCTGCCTTTCTGTCTGTCTGTCTGTCTGTCTGTCTGTCTGTCTGTCTGTCTGTTTACAGGAAGTGACTTAATTGGGGGTCATATGGGCGGTTTCAAAGTGTAAAAAAGGTTTAATCTTCCAACATTTTACATATTTGTGACCGGGGGACTGTCATGATCCGGCATATAAATTTTGAAGTAAATCGACCCAAAAGCATTTTTGACCTCCATTGGACACAATGGTATTTCAGTTATATAAACTAAGAGCCATGTTATGAATTATTGAATGAATTCTAAAGAGAATATTGGTCACATTTTCTTTTTGATTTACGTCAAATGTTGAAACTGTCTGTGTCTGCTTGCCTGTCTGTGTGTCTTCCTGTCTGCTTGCCTAACTGCCTGACTGCCTGCCTGTCTGTCTGTCTGTGTTTGTTTGTCTGTCTGTGTCTGCCTGTCTGTCTTGTCGGCCTGTCTATAGGAGAGAGGAGGGAGAGGGAGAGAGAGAAAGATGAGAAGGGGGGGAGGCAGGGAAAAAAGGAGGGACAGAGAATGGAGGGGGGAGGAGAGAAAGAAAAGGGGAGAGTGAGAGAAGGGAGGGGAAGGAGAGAGAGAGAGAAGGAGAGGGTGAAGGGGGAGGGAGTGAAAGAAGGAGGAAGGGAAGAGAGTCAACAGACAGAGAGGTGGGAGAGAGGAGGGAGATGATAATTTGTATTTGTATTTATTATGGATCCCCATTAGCTGCTGCCATGTGTTGCATGTGTCTATGTTTGTGTTGCTTCACAGTCCCCGCTGTTCCATAAGGAATATTTGTATCTGTTTTTTAAATACAATTTTGCTGCTGGCATGAGTTACTTGATGTTGAATAGAGTTCCATGTAGTCATGGCTCTATGTAGTACTGTGCGCCTCCCATAGTCTGTTCTGGACTTGGGGACTGTGAAGAGACCTCTGGTGGCATGTCTTGTGGGGTATGCATGGGTGTCCGAGCTGTGTGCCAGTAGTTCAAACAGACAGCTCGGTGCATTCAACATGTCAATACCTCTCACAAATACAAGTAGTGATGAAGTCAATCTCTCCTCCACTTTGAGCCAGGAGAGATTGACATGCATATAATTAATGTTAGCTCTCTGTGTACATCCAAGGGCCAGCCATGCTGCCCTGCTCTGAACAAATTGCAATTTTCTTAAGTCCCTCTTTGTGGCACCTGACCACACGACTGAACAGTAGTCCAGGTGCGACAAAACTAGGGCCTGTAGGACCTGCCTTGTTGATAGTGCTGTTAAGAAAGCAGAGCAGCGCAGTATTATAGACAGACTTCTCCCCATCCTCAAATCAAATCAAATTTTATTGGTCACATGCGCCGAATACAACAGGTGCAGACATTACAGTGAAATGCTTACTTACAGCCCTTAACCAACAGTGCATTTATTTTAAACAAAAAAGTAAGAATAAAACAACAACAAAAAAGTGTTGAGAAAAAAAAGAGCAGAAGTAAAAAATAAAGTGACAGTAGGGAGGCTATATATACAATAGAATAAAGTGACAGTAGGGAGGCTATATATACAGGGGGGTACCGTTGCATAGTCAATGTGCGGGGGCACCGGCTAGTTGAGGTAATATGTACATGTGGGTAGAGTTAAAGTGACTATGCATAAATACTTAACAGAGTAGCAGCAGCGTAAAAAGGATGGGGTGGGGGGGCAGTGCAAATAGTCCGGGTAGCCATGATTAGCTGTTCAGGAGTCTTATGGCTTGGGGGTAGAAGCTGTTGAGAAGTCTTTTGGACCTAGACTTGGCACTCCGGTACCGCTTGCCGTGCGATCCTAGCTACTGTTGTATCAATATGTTTGGACCATGACAGTTTACAATCCAGGGTTACTCCAAGCAGTTTAGTCTCCTCAACTTGCTCAAATGCCACATTATTCATTACAAGATTTAGTTGAGGTTTAGGGTTTAGTAAATGATTTGTCCCAAATACAATGCTTTTAGTTTTTGAAATATTTAGGACTAACTTATTCCTTGCCACCCATTCTGAAACTAACTGCAGCTCTTTGTTAAGTGTTGCTGTCATTTCAGTCGCTGTGGTAGCTGACGTGTATAGTATTGAGTCATCCGCATACATAGATACACTGGCTTTACTCAAAGCCAGTGGCAGGTCATTAGTAAAGATTGAAAAAAAGTAAGGGGCCTAGACAGCTGCTCTGGGGAATTCCTGATTCTACCTGGATTTTGTTGGAGAGGTTTCTATTAAAGAACACCCTCTGTGTTCTGTTAGAAAGGTAACTCTTTATCCAAAATATAGCAGGGAGTGTAAAGCCATTTCACATACAGTGAGGGGAAAAAGTATTTGATCCCCTGATGATTTTGTAAGTTTGCCCACTGACAAAGAAATGATCAGTCTGTAATTTTAATGCTAGGTTTATTTGAACAGTGAGAGACAGAATAACAACAAAAAAATCCAAAAAAACGCATGTCAAAAATGTTATAAATTGATTTGCATTTTAATGAGGGAAATAAGTATTTGACCCCCTCTCAATCAGAAAGATTTCTGGCTCCCAGGTGTCTTTTATACAGGTAACGAGCTGAGATTAGGAGCCCACTCTTAAAGGGAGTGCTCCTAATCTCAGTTTGTTACCTTTATAAAAGACACCTGTCCACAGAAGCAATCAATCAATCAGATTCCAAACTCCCCATCATGGCCAAGACCAAAGAGCTCTCCAAGGATGTCAGGGACAAGATTGTAGACCTACACAAGGCTGGAATGGGCTAAAAGACCATCGCCAAGCAGCTTGGTGAGAAGGTGACAACAGTTGGTGCGATTATTCGCAAATGGAAGAAACACAAAATACTGTCAATCTCCCTCGGCCTGGGGCTCCATGCAAGATCTCACCTCGTGGAGTTGCAATGATCATGAGAACGGTGAGGAATCAGCCCAGAACTACACGGGAGGATCTTGTCAATGATCTCAAGGCAGCTGGGACCATAGTCACCAAGAAAACAATTGACACTACGCCGTGAAGGACTGAAATCCTGCAGCGCCCGCAAGGTCCCCCTGCTCAAGAAAGCCCATATACAGGGCCGTCTGAAGTTTGCCAATGAACATCTGAATGATTCAGAGGAGAACTGGGTGAAAGTGTTGTGGTCAGATGAGACCAAAATCGAGCTCTTTGGCATCAACTCAACTCGCTGTGTTTGGAGGAGTAGGAATGCTGCCTATGACCCCAAGAACACCATCCCCACCGTCAAACATGGAGGTGGAAACATTATGCTTTGGGGGTGTTTTTCTGCTAAGGGGACAGGACAACTTCACCGCATCAAAGGTACGATGGATGGGGCCATGTACCGTCAAATCTTGGGTGAGAACCTCCTTTCCTCAGCCAGGGCATTGAAAATGGGTCGTGGATGGGTATTCCAGCATGACAATGACCCAAAGCACACGGCCAAGGCAACAAAGGAGTGGCTCAAGAAGAAGCACATTAAGGTCCTGGAGTGGCCTAGCCAGTCTCCAGACCTTAATCCCATAGAAAATCTGTGGAGGGAGCTGAAGGTTCGAGTTGCCAAACGTCAGCCTCGAAACCTTAATGACTTGGAGAAGATCTGCAAAGAGGAGTGGAACAAAATCCCTCCTGAGATGTGTGCAAACCTGGTGGCCAACTACAAGAAACGTCTGACCTCTGTGATTGCCAACAAGGGTTTTGCCACCAAGTACTAAGTCATGTTTTGCAGAGGGGTCAAATACTTATTTCCCTCATTAAAATGAAAATCAATTTATAACATTTTTGACATGCGTTTTTCTGTTTTTTTGTTGTTGTTATTCTGTCTCTCACGGTTCAAATAAACCTACCATTAAAATTATAGACTGATTATGTCTTTGACAGTGGGCAAACGTACAAAATCAGCAGGGGATCAAACACTTTTTTTCCCTCACTGTACATTATTCCAGCAACAGACTGTGAACGAAAGCCGCACTGAAGTCTAACAAAACAGCCCCCACAATCTTTGTATCATCAACGATGAAAAAAATTAATAATAATAATGTAAGTCGCTCTGGATAAGAGCGTCTGCTAAATGACTAAAATAAATAAATAAAATAATCAATTTCTCTCAGCCAATCATCAGTCATTTGTGTAAGTGCGCTGTGCTTATTGAATGTCCTTCCCTATAAGTTTGTTGTCAATTTGTTTACTGTAAAATAGCATTGTATCTGGTCAAACACAATGATTTCCAAAAGTTTACTATGGGTTAGTAACAGGCTGATTGTTCGGCTATTTGAGCCAGTTAAGGGGGCTTTACTATTCTTAGGTAGGGGAATAACATTTGCTTCCCTCCAGGCCTGAGGGCACACACTTTCTAATATGGCAAATAGGAGTGGCAATATCGTCCGCTATTATCCTCAGTAATTTTCCATCTAAGTTGTCAGACCCACAAATATTCTCCACATCAACAACATAGGAATCACTACAAAACGTATAGTTTTTTTCTTGCTTTATTGGGAAGCTTAGCAGAGGTAGACGTGCTCGAGTTATTTTTATTAGTGTAGCGTGAGCTACACACAGTGGACTTACTAGTAGGGCACACCACCTCAGTGCTAACAGTTTTACTCTGGTTCATAGGCATATGATTACTGCATACAATAGCTGTAGGATCAGCAGAGGCATTCTGGGCAGTAAGCGGGACATAAATTAAGTTACTTACATTGTGTCTTCCAATGTCTCTAGGATCATGTACATTTGCTGAAGCATTATGACAACTCAGCGACACAATGGTAGGGATTAAATGAGCTGGACTTGGGACATTGATAAGTCATTGTCTCAACGCAGCCTTATAATGCTGTGAAAGGATCCAGGAAACCCAAATTATTTGGGTGGATCCTATCCTCCTTATAATACGAGCTTTGTTTCCAGAAGGTATCAAAATTGTCAATAAATGTTACACCTACATAGCTGCAATAGTCTCGTAGCCAGTTATGGAGGGCTAAAAGTCTGCTGAACCATTCAATGCCACGATTTAGGGAGGGCAGACAGCCAGATATTATGGGGCGTTTGTTGGTGTCAAGTAGAGACCCAATCAGTTCTTTAAAATCCATCTTCAGCTGTTCTGAGCTGCCCTTCATAATGTAATTTGACCCCACATGAACCATGACAGTATCAGCCATGGTGACTGACTCACAGCCTCTGGAAGCAACCTGGTGATATCCTGAACTTTTGCCCCAGGAAAACACAAAGAGAAGGGGGAGAGTGAGGGAGAGAGAGAGAGGGGAGAGAGACAGAGAGGGTGAGAGAGGGGGGAGAGGGCGGAGGGAGAGAGAAGAGCATGACGGGAGATAAAGAGGTGGTAGAGAGAGAGAGAGAGAGAGAGAGAGAGAGAGAGAGAGAGAGAGAGAGAGAGAGAGAGAGAGAGAGACGAGATAAACAAGCCCAGCATCAGCCCTGTGACACTCATCATTTTCCATTGACTGCAATGTACTGAGAAAAAACGTCACCTACTGTAACATATTACCTTTTTGCAAAACCGTGCCAGGAGGATGTTTTCCTATGATATCATGTTGGCTAGCCAGAAGCTGATAGCAGCTGATAGCTGAGATCAGACATTCACATCTTTGGAAATAAAAGGTGGGAAATGTGGAATAGGGTATGGGAAATATGCTATCCTTGATTTGTTGAGAATAGAATGTAGCCTATAACTCAGAAGAAGTCATTATTTCATGGAGTCATTTCCAAACAAGTGAGGAAACGCAGAGAGCAGAAAGCATTTATGGGGTACTAAAATCCTGCTTCCACTCCAGTAGGTAAACAATGGAGTGAGCTCCAAGCATTCAGGCTGTTTACATACAGTTGAAGTTGGAAGTTTACATACACCTTAGCCAAATACATTTAAACTCGGTTTTTCACAATTCCTGACATTTAATCCTAGTACAAATTCCCTGTCTTAGGTCAGTTAGGATCACCACTTTATTTTAAGAATGTGAAATGTCAGAATAATAGTAGAGAGAATGATTTATTTCAGCTTTTATTTATTTCATCACATTCCCAGTGGGTCAGAATTCACATACACTCAATTAGTATTTGGTAGCATTGCCTTTAAATTGTTTAACTTGGGTCAAACGTTTCAGGTAGCCTTCCACAAGCTTCCCACAATAAGTTGGGTGAATTTTGGCCCATTCCTCCTGACAGAGCTGGTGTAACTGAGTCAGGTTTATAGGCAAATACTTTTTCAGTTCTGCCCACAAATGATCTATAGGATTGAGGTCAGGGATTTGTGATGGCCACTCCAATACCTTGACTTTGTTGTCTTTAAGCCATTTTGCCACAACTTTGGAAGTATGCTTGGGGTCACTGTCCATTTGGAAAACCCATTTGCGACCAAGCTTTAATTTCCTGACTGATGTCTTGAGATGTTGCATCAAAATATCCACATAATTTTCCTTCCTCATGATGCCATATATTTTGTGAAGAGCACCAGTTCCTCCTGCAGCAACGCACCCCCACAGCATGATGCTGCCACCCTCGTGCTTCACAGCTGGGATGGTGTTCTTTGGCTTGTAAGCACCCCCTTTTTCCTCCAAACATAACGATGTTCATTATGGCCAAACAGTTCTATTTCTGTTTCATCAGACCAGAGGACATTTCTCCAAAAAGTAAGATCTTTGTCCCCATGTGCAGTTGCAAACCGTGGTCTGGCTTTTTTATGGCGGTTATGGAGCAGTGGCTTCTTCCTTGCTGAGCGGCTTTTCAGGTTATGTCGATATAGGACTTGTTTTACTGTGGATATAGATACTTTTGTACCTGTTTCCTCCAGCATCTTCACAAGGTCCTTTGCTGTTGTTCTGGGATTGATTTGCACTTTTCGCACCAAAGTACGTTCATCTCTAGGAGAAAGAATGCGTCTCCTTCCTGAGCAGTATGACGGCTGCGTGGTCCCATGGTGTTTATACTTGCGTACTATTGTTTGTAGAGATTAACGTGGTACCTTCAGGCGTTTGTAAATTGCTCCCAAGGATGAACCAGACTTGGCTGATTTCTTTTGATTTTCCCATGATGTCAAGCAAAGAGGCACTGAGTTTGAAGGTAGGCCTTGAAATACAACCACATGTACACCTCCAATTGACTCAAATAATGTCAATTAGCCTATCAGAAGCTTCTAAAGCCATGACATCATTTTCTGGTATTTTCCAAGCTGTTTAAAGGCACAGTCAACTTAGTGTATCTCAACTTCTGACCCACTGGAATTGTGATACAGTGAATTATAAGTGAAATAATCTGTCTGTAAACAATTGTTGGAAAAATTACTTGTGTCATGCACAACGTAGATGTCCTAACCGACTTGCCAAGACTATAGTTTGTTAACAAGACATTTGTGGAGTGGTTGAAAAATGAGTTTTAATGACTCCAACCTAAGTGTATGTAAACTTCCGACTTCAACTGTAGCGAGCTAGTGAATAGAAATGCATGAAACATTTTACAGTCCCTTGTGATTCTTAGAAGAACTGGCTGCCTTGTTTTCCATCTACTTTACATACAGGAACATCTCCACGGTTTGCTCTGAGATTATTTGAATTTCATGGGGTTTCTGACAGTTGACAACAGTGTTGTGTCTATAGATTATTTTGGGGTCTGTGACAGGAGATTTCCTCTTGTGTTTCTTCAGGTTTCCCCAAAACCGTAATATAATGGGATATGAGAACACAAATCTCCTCGGATTAGATCAAAGACACAAGCCTATAATTATTTTGTAGCTTTTTTCATTAGCCAAACACATACAGAGATACCAATCAAATATCGATCTGACTCAGCTACACTACATGACCAAATGTATGTGGACACCTGCTTGTCGAACATCTCATTCCAAAATCATGGTTATTAATTTGGAGTTAGTCACCCCTTTGCTGCTATAACAGCATCCACTCTTCTGGGAAGGCTTTCCACTAGCATTAGTGAGGTCGGGCGCTGATGTTGGGCAATTAGGCCTGGCTCGCAGTTGGTGTTCCAATTCATCCCAAAGGTGTTCGATGGGGTTGAGGTCAGGGCTCTTTGCAGGCTAGTCAAGTTCTTCCACTCCGATCTCGACAAACCATTTCTGTATGGAACTCGCTTTGTGCACGGGGGCATTATCATGCTGAAACAGGAACGGGCTTTCCCCAAACTGTTGCCACAAAGTTGGAAGCACAGAATCGTCTAGAATGTCAATGTATGCAGTAGCGTTAAGATTTCCCTTCACTGGAACTAAGGGACCTAGCCCGAACCATGAAAAACAGCCCCAGTCCATTATTCCTCCTCCACCAAACGTTATAGTTGGCACTATGCATTCGGGCAGGTAGCGTTCTCCTGGCATCCGATAAATCCAGATTCATCCCTCCAATGGTGGTGAACTTTACACCTCTCCAGCTGAAGCTTGGCATTGCGCATGGTGATCTTAGGCTTGTGTGGCAGCTGCTCGGCCATAGAAATCCATGGAACTTGGTAGTGAGTGTTGCAACCGAGGACAGACGATTTTTACTCGCTACGTCCTTCAGCACTCAACGGTCATGTTGTGTGAGTTTGTGTGGCCTACCTCTTTGTGGCTGAGCTGTTGTTGCTCCTAGACATTTCCACTTCACAATAACAGCACTTACAGTTGACCGTGGCAGCTCTAGCAGGGCAGATATTTTACGAACTGACTTGTTGGAAAGGTGGCATCCTATGACGGTGCCACGTTGAAAGTCACTGAGCTCTTCAGCAAGGCCATTCTACTGCAATGTTTGTCTACAGAAATTGCATGGCTGTGTGCTTGAATTTATACACCAAATTCACTAATTTTAAGGGGTGTCCACATACCTTTGTATATATAGTGTGTATTTAATGTTGGAGCACCTGCTGGGATGATCCACCATTTGGTAGAATACCTTGTGTTGTTCTCAACTATGAATTATATTATACATATTATAATAATCAGAGCATGAAAGAAATCATGTCTGAAGGAAATTGATGCAAAAACATGCATTGCTATTGCATCCAAATAGGTATTGTTGTCTTTATCTTCAGCCTATGTTTAGTAAGCAATTGTAATGAAAGAGTGATAGAGGGAAGAGAAAACAAATTGCTCAGCATTTCACATGCTAATGACTTCACCATCAATTCCCATGGCTGAGACTTGTATCCAGCATGTCAAACCAACGAGATGATTCTGTGGATGAAATCACGCTGTGCAACACACACACTGAAGCACAAGCTTTCTCTTTCAAAGCCACGGAGAAGGACTTTTAACACTCCACAGGGATTGTACCTACAGCTACAAGCCCTATAGAGTTGTCGGGATAGAGCTGTATGACTTTGGCACATATATAGATCAAAGTCGTCTCAGCAGGTGTGTTGAAGTTCAGCTTGAGGATACAGAGGGAGGGGGGAGGCTCTCTCGTACACTTCTTCTCTACAATGTGCATCACTACATTAGAGCTTTTGCTCTACTAATATTAGATTGTTTGATTTTCTTGTCATCTGGTGCCCTTTCCACCATAATGAGACCCCACTCTCATTTAGAATGTTTATTCAATAGAGCTAATGAAACTATCCTCCTGGCCTCCTCACACACACAATCCTTCACAGATCATCTAACTGCATTCACATCGCCAGTCTCAGGCAGCTGGCCCATTTCCATCTAATAGTCAGACTAATCGCCAAGGGAGGAATTACCACTAAATGAAGGACTAAACAAATGTTCTAATTCATAGAAGGCTGTAAATGGATGAGCCAAACTGGAGCCATCCTCCCTGTTGCATTGTCAATATTTGTTGAATATTTTGCTGCTCCATATCACTTAAATGTGACTTTATGGGCATTGATCGAGGGAGTATGATGAAAAAGCATATTCTGAGGAAATACACTGTGCTTAAAGTCCTCCTCCATTCTATTTTTCACCTCATTTAAAACCTGATTTACTTAACAAAAGGTGGTCCAAGTTGACACTACTGGGGGGTGGGCCTTTACTCTTTTGTTCTCTATTGCTCCTCTATTGTTCCTCAAGCAAGGGTGAGGCAGATGACATCACATCAGCCTCACCCAACTCTTTGAATGCCCTACTCCCTGAACTTTGCAGTTGTGTCTAAAAAACATTTAATGTGTGTACTTTACTGTATACTTGGGATATCACTTTTCAACAGGAAATGTTCAAAAATCGCTGGAGGACGTCTTTAAGCATGGGTCTGTTGACTCAGTCTCTGATGTTAATTGGAAAATAATATCAGTGGGGTAGAAGGGAATTTATCTAATATGCATCATATTGTTCTGTGCCGTCTTATCATGTACTTTGTACATTTATGCACATCATTAGATCAAAACAATATTTTGTATTTGTCTCAAACTTCCTTTGTGAACTGAGTATGACATCAACATGTATCTAATCTGCAGATCATTAGCCATCACAAACAATGAAGACATGAACCACACAAAGGTTCTATTAATTTAATTTTTGGAAATTGTACAGTAATTTCAGGGTGTAGTAAAGTAAAGAATGTATTAACTAAACACTGACAATGGTTCTATTTTAGTAGCAGGTCATATAACCTGGGCACAGGAGGTTGGTGGCACCTTAATTGGGGAGGACGGGCTCGTGGCATTGGCTGGAGCAGAAGAAGTGGAATGGTATCAAATACATGTTTTCCATGTGTTTGATGCCATTTAATTCGCTCCGTTCCAGCCATTATTATGAGCCGTCCTCCCTTCAGCAGCCTGCTGTGAACTTGGGCAATGCCATGACTGGCGTTTCCCCTAAACCAGTCACCCATGCAATGTTGGGCTCTTCATTTCCTAAACAGTCTGGAAAAACCAGACAATGTATAATCAATTATCTAACAAAAGTGTTAACTGTGTTAAACTATTTTCAATTTGCTTCAGTCCACTGAGCATGTTACAGTTTGTGCAGGCTATCCAGCCAAATCAAGCCTGGCTGCAACGGTCCAAATGAAATCGATGCGACATTGATAGATTGATCTTGTGAGGCTAGAGCTCTGGGAGGTCGTGAGCAGATGTGACTGGGTAAGAGAGCCACGGGTTGGCTGGGTTTACACAGTGTGGGTGTACTGTGACAAGATGTCACCAACAGCACATTTCTTTCATGAAGTTCAGTTTTTGTAAAGGGAAAACCTTCAATTTTTCACTGTCATCCATGCTTTTATTTGCAAACTATGAACCTTGAAATTTAGGATTATTAATATTCAATTATATGACTATTGAATGGAATTCAACAAACCATCATGGTCCAAACACACCAAGACAGTCGTGAAGAGGGCACGACAAAGCCTATTCCCCCTCAGCAGACTGAAAAGATTTGGCATGGGTCCCCAGATCCTCAAAAAGTTATACAGCTGCACCATCGAGAGCATCCTGACTAGTTGCATCACCGCCTGGTATGCCAACTGCTCGGCCTCCGACCGCAAGGCACTACAGAGGGTAGTGCGTACGGCCCAGTACATCACTAGGGCCAAGCTTCCTGCCATCCAGAACCTCTATACCAGGCGGTGTCAGAGGAAGGCCTTAAACATTGTCAAAGACTCCAGCCACCCTACCCCCAAGCCATAAGACTCCTGAACAGCTAATCATGGCTACCTGGACTATTAATGGAATTTGAGTAAATTATAGTGAGAACGTACACAGGGTTTATGAATTTAACCATCAATGAAATGTCTACTTAAAATATCAAAGTGACACAAAAGGCACTCTTTTCGTGGAACGACCATTCTTACTTTTTTAAAACGTAATCATCTTCGTTCCTATGTAGAATATAAGGCTTCCATGAGAGCCTATCTGCCTTTTTGGGGATGGTTTTCCATGACACACCACAGTCCTTCATCTCCTTCTCCACAGTTCATTGTCAGGTATCCTTTGCTTCAGAATAAGAATAGAGTTAAAAATAATGATTTCAACCTATATCATATAGTCATCAATGAAATTGCCTAAATATTCAGAGTATTAATACTCATTAAATATTCAGAGATGCTGATGCTGTTGGATGGGGTGACAACCCGAGGACTGCGTTCCGCCACCTCCCACCCCTACTGGAGGGCAGCTCCCGCTCAGCCCAGGCCAAGCTCTTCTCTGTCCTGAAACCCTACCTCTTCAAACAGTATCTTAAATAATCCTCCTCCTCACCTCGACCCCTCCGCCCTAAAATAAAATAATGATAATAAAATAAGACTTAACTAGCACTTGCACTTGACCCCCCCCGACCCCCCCCCCCCCCCCCCCCCCCACACACACACAATTATTGTCAATAAATGTTACACTCACAGAGCTGCAATAGTCTCGTTTCCGGGTTTAAGGAATTAGAGATGCGCGGGTCAGCTGTTTGTCACCCGCAACTGCCTGACTATATGTGATAAAGAGAAAATCTGAAGCCCGCACCCGACCCTAACCCGCAAATATAAAAAATGCTCTGTAGTCAGAGATTTCAGAATGATTTTTTGACAAGGGGGGGGCGTGGGATAAATATATATATATTTTTTACTCATTTATACTGAACAAAAAAATTAATGCAACATGTAAAGTGTTGGTTGCATGTTTCATGAGCTGAAATAAAAGATCCCAGAAATTTTACATACGCACAAAAAGCTTATTTCTCTCAAATTTTGTGCACAAATGTGTTTACATCCCTGTTAGTGAGCATTTCTCCTTTGCCAAGATAATCCATCCACCTGAGGTGTGGCATATTAAGAAGCTGATTAAACAGAATGATCATTACACAGGTGCACCTTGTGCTGGGGACATTAAAATGCCACTCTAAAATGTGCAGTTTTGTCACAAAACACAATGCCACAGATTTCTCACGTTTTGAGGTAGTGTGCAATTGGCATGCTGACTGCAGGAATGTCCACCAGAGCTGTTGCCAGAGAATTTAATGTTAATTTCTCTACCATAATCCGGCTCCAACGTCGTTTTGGCAGTACGTCCAACCGGCCTCACGACCGTAGACCACGTGTATGGCGTCGTGTGGGCGAGTGGTTTACTGATGTCAACGTTGTGAATAGAGTGCCCCATGGTGGCGGTGGGGTTATGGAATAGGCAGGCATAAGCTACGGACAACGAACACAATTGGATTTTATCGATGGCAATTTGAATGCACAAAAATACTGTGACGAGATCCTGAGGCCCACTGTGAGGCCCATTATTTTTTAAGGTATCTGTGACCAACAGATGCATATCTGTATTCTCAGTCATGTGAAATCCATAGATTAGGGCCTCATTTATTTATTTCAATTGACTGATTTCCTCATATGAACTGCAACTCAGTAAAATCATTGAAATTGTTGCATGTTGCGTTTATATTTTTGTTCAGTATAGATAGGCCTATGTTTCTGCTTATAATTTCTGACATTTTGGTAGACTATTTGTTAGTCAACTTGTCTATAATTAGATGCAGCTTCTCTTCTGTCATTATATGTTGCCCTAGAAGACTAAATAAACCTTTGATCATCAGATACTATGTTTTATACAACGGGTGGGTCTAATTCTGAATGCTGATTGGTTAAAAGCGCATTCCAGACGGTGTCTATTCCACAAGTTACCACCGGCTAAATCTATGACATTAAAATGCCTATTTACTCTGTTCCATCTGACTGCGTAATCCACTGTCTCATCAGCTCAGGCAGGGAAGTTATAAACTTGATCTCCACTATAAAAAGCATCTAGACATGATCTCACATTTCTTTTAGACTAACATGTAGTTTTCAACAGACCTTCCTGTCTGTCTCTACGACATTTGCAACATTGTTTCAATATTCAAATTCGATCTCCAACTGTAATGAACGTGTAGGGGTCGGGAGTCAGGACGAGAGAGAGTGTCAGGCAGCATTTCTCAGTTAGTCGAAATCATGAATCAGCTGGCATCATTTCTATGGGCATATACAAAGAAATGTTAATTTAAAAAAGGCCAAACAAAATGCAGCTAGTTTGCAGTCTTTCCAGCTTCAGTTTGAAGTGAAATTGTTAGCTATGTTGTTGGTTAGCTCCTCTGAACAACAGTGTCCTAACGAGAGAGCACATTTTCTATGCCAGGCGAAATCGTGCCTCATTAGCTCATTGTTATGGATGTATCCAAATAAATGTCACTAGAAAACAGCTTAAACAAATGCAGCTACTGTTGTTATTCTGTCTGCACTGTTTGACGTGACCGTAAATTAGCCGTAGTTGGCTAGCTAGCAAGCAAGGGATAAGAACGTTGCCAGCCAGTATGGCAATGGAACATTTAGTACGAACGACTGGGTCGCGTCCATAGATACAGAACAAAAAGACTGAACGACTGGGTCGCGTCTCTGGCAACCGAACCAATAGAACGAACGACCAGCCGTCTTGGGTAGCAACCCTAGATTTGTTTCGGGACTATATCTTGTGGAAGGATGAAACAGTGAATAAATTCATCTAAATAACTTTTTTAATGAAAATATGTCAATCATTATTTGAATATGTTGGTAACCCGTTGTGTAAAAGTGATAATGAAGTCGAGGGCCGGTTTGCCACCCCTCAACTTCGTCTCGGGTCTAACAATACCCGTGCCAATATATCCTCCAAACACCGGCTTCTCTGGCATTATCACTTAAATAGCCTAGCCTACATCGAAAGAATGAACGGGTGGGCATATAACACCAAAGTCTAGCAACCCAAAGGTTTCAAGTTCGAATCTCATCAACGTGAACGTCTAGCAACCTAAAGGTTTCGAGTTCAAATCTCATCGATGCGAACGTCTAGCAACCCAAAGGTTTCAAGTTCCAATCTCAACACGGACAACTTTAGCTAAATTGCAACTACTTACTACTTAGCATGTTAGCTAAACCTTCCCCTAATGTGAACGTCTAGCAACTAAAAGGTTGTGAGTTCGAATCTCATCAATGACACTTTAGCATTTTAGAAACTTTGCACCTAATTACTACTTTTTAGCTACATTGCAAATTTGTAACATAAAATACGAATTTTAATTCATAAAATATCAGACGAAATGGATGATGGACATTCACAAATTAATATATACCATACGAAACGTAACATATCATACTATATGGAGTGTGTCGGATTTACGTACATAATAATACGAAATGCTCTGAGACCAGGTTGCTTTTGACTGTTGAATTTGTAAAGTGCCTCACAATCATCACACTTAACATTTGCCAAACATTAGGCTACTGTTCTGGCCCGCCCGTCTCTTTATTTTCAACTCTCCATTTTGCAGCTTTTCACTTATTGAATTAAACTCCGATATTGTCATTTTTGCCTCGGTGGCTGAACGTTAACTATTTCTGCCCAAGCTCCTATCGTGTCCCGTCGGATGTTGGTGGCTATTGCTGTCAATCAAGAGTCCGCTTAGGCTGCACCGTGATTAGAAGCTTTTATTAATATCACAAGTTTACAGCATAAGTTACAGACCCGCGGTGTCTGGAGAAGCACCGTCCCAAATTAATCTGAATGCTTCTGCCCGCTCTTTGTCTAGGTCCTACTTATAAACAATGGCAATAAATGGGTTGCTCCCTTTTTCGTCCAATCACCTATCCCCCCTGTGGCATCACCCTCCAACTGCTACATTTGAACTAAGATAAACAACATTCCATAATCCCAATACACGACATTTCCCCACATATCCCCACATGTATCCAATAACATCAAATATCATTCTACAAAAATTAATACCTAAGAATATGACACAAATTATGTATTACACATGCAAATATGTCTATATTTCATTGCAGACACTGGAATGTAGTCCACTACACTTCATCTCCCCGTAGTCTCGACTTCCAATGGATTGTTGATGATGGAATGGGAACCTTTCCACACCCTCCTTGTTTCATCTCCTCCAGTCATTGTCCTTTCATATTGTCCTTGTTTGAGTATTTCAATCTCCACATATTCCCCCAAATGCTTCTGGAAGAAAAGAAAAGACCAAACAGTATCTTTTGCAAAACAACACTTTCAAATTGAACATCAATATCAACTAAGAATATAAAAATGATATATAAATGATATCGATATATAAATGATATCAACTAAGAATATAAAAATGATATATAAATGATGTATGAATCACATTATCCTATTCCCCCCTTTGATTCATAAAATCATACTAAAAATCACACTAATATTGAAAAAAAAAAATTTGAAAAATGATCAAATAATCAAAAAGGATATTTATCCATTAGTACTCCATCCAGACCCCCTTGTCCATCTTCATCCAGATCAGGAACAGTCAACAACGGCATCTGAGTGTTGTCTCCAGGCATCACAACACCAACCCATCTTAAAATCATAGCTTTCGCAAAGGTCAGTAACAAAGTACAAAAGCAAAACATCACACACAACGCTATCAGCGCTGCAACTAAAATCTGAACCATCACTGCTCCTATTGGGCCTAACTGATCTTGCAACCAAGACTTCGCTGACCATCCAGCTCCTTCAGATCTACCAAATGCATCCCTTATATTCTTCAATGCATATATAACCCTAGTGATAATATCTGAACTATCTGGACTCAAAGTATAACTAACATTATCAATATGACCTTCCCAAATGTTACACCATACCATGGAAAAAGTCCCCCCTTCTCTCTTGGACTCATCCTTCAATGATAGGCTTGAAGACTATGACATGTCTCCATGTCTTTTTCATCCTATTTCCAACCCTAGATTTATCTGTGTCCGGTGGTACCCCTCTTTTAATGGTAGAAACCTCATATGGAAGCTTCAACGTTGACAAGTAACAACATCCTATCCATCCATAGGGTAAGAATATATATGCTTTATCACCACAAACCCTCAAAATATCTCTAAAATTCCCAATAGTCACATTGTCAGGCAAAAGCTAATCTTTTAACCCTCAAAGTCCTGCTCTTCTTACTAACTGGAACATAAAAAGTAACATATTTCTCATTACTACCCTTAAGGTCATGCATACCCAAAGTTATCATATAATCATCACAATCTGATATTCCCATAAACATACCCTTTCCATCATATGTTTTATTAGAACAAAAACAACTTTTAGCCCTCACTGCTTTCACCTCCAATGCTTCAGGGTTTGCTGTTACCTGAGTTTCCTTCCCATCTAACAAATGCACACAAGTTAATTCACTTAACCCAATAACACCTAACCCTAGGCTTAAACAAATGTTTTGACAACGACATTATTTTATCTGTTACTGATTGTTGTTGCTGATACAACAGTCATGACAAAGCATAAGATTGACACATACTTGATAGAGGTCGAACCCCACGTCTCTGGTGCTGGAATTCTCAACAGACATGGACCCTCAAGATTCCTCACTGATCTTACAGAATGAGCTGCTGGAACCAAAGATTCCTACCTGCCCATCTATCTCTAATTTTCACAACAGAAGAATCAAACCCATCCATTTAGTTTCTCTCTTCCCTAACGAGCGGTACTGATCAGATACCTCTCCTTGTCTGTCATTAAAATCAAAGACCTCATCCTGTACCTCCATGATAGTATCCTTCACTATTTCAGATGAATCTATATTGTCTCTACCACTATCTGCTCTCCTTTTTTAACCCTATCCTTACTAAGTTGTTGTTTGTGTCTGTGTCATACTTCCTACATTTGCTATTGCCATCGTATCATTAATCCCTTTCCAAAGTTACCATTAAAGTAGTTGATTTAGTTGATGTATTAACCTTAATTATTTCTAGTGGGAAAGCTACCGATATCCTATGTGTATTATTTACTGTTGGAGTGGCTACTGTAATAATATACTTCTCCTGACCTCCTTTGGTGACTGTGGAAACTTCAACAGACTTCAAATCTTCCATTATAAGCGTCACTTTACGAATTACATAGCCCTTTAACCAATAATTCTTAACCGGAACAAATTTTAATGCTTGCACTAGATAAGTACACATATAGTGCGAGACATGCCACTCCCGCTGCTCCGTCGCCAGCATCAAGGCCGGTTTCCAGGCCGTCACGGGCAAGAGGGCACAGCTCCGCGCCAAAGCCAATTAGGATGGGGCAGGCTAGAAGCTTTTATGGACTGTCTGTGGATTTGTTTATCTAAATGACTAAAATGTAAATGTAAAAATATGTTCCACAAGTCTCCCGAGTGGCGCAGTGGTCTAAGGCACTGCATCGCAGTGCTAGCTGTGCCACTAGAGATCCTGGTTTGAATCCAGGCTCTGTCGTAGCCGGCCGCGACCGGGAGACCCATGGGGCGGCGCACAATTGGCCCAGGGTAGGGGAGGGAATGGCCGGCAGGGATGTAGCTCAGTTGGTAGAGCATGGCGTTTGCAACGCCAGGGTTGTGGGTTCGATTCCCACGGGGGGCCAGTATGAAAAAAATAATGTATGCACTCACTAACTGTAAGTCACTCTGGATAACAGCATCTGCTAAATGGCTAAAATGTAAATGATGTTGTGGCCTATTACTTTCTAACCAGTCTGTGAGCCTGTGTCATATCCCTTTTGTTCTTTCTCATAATTTTGTTAAGGTCTAGGATACTTTTATATGTTGATATCTTCCTTTGCATATTGCTTATTCTTCAAGTCAAACTGTGTTGTTAGTTTGTGCTAAAATGGTTAAATTCTCCTTTCTTCTCAACAGAAAATTAAGGTTGACTGTGTGTCAGTGGCTGTGGTCAAGCAGGCTCTGGCAGTACCAAGGATACACTGTCTGTCATTGGAGAGCTTCAAGACAGATTACATCCCCAAAAGCCAGTCATATTAGAGGGTATCATAGATCACTGGCCAGCCTTCAAAAACCACCCTTGGAGGTACCTTTTTCTTTATTTTGTGTCCTTTTCTAGTCCCTTGCCCTTACCTTCTCATAATCCCTTAGACACCTCTGTTGATTTTGTTTTCTTCCTTTGCAAAGCATAGAATACCTGCAAACTGTTGCTGGTTGTCGGACTGTACCTGTTGAAGTGGGCTCTAGATATACCGATGAGGAATGGTCAGACACTCCTTACGGTCAATTAATTCATTGATCGCTATATTGTTGTGAAAGTAAGTACTTCCTCTTGAAAAATATTGCCCCAAGGATAGACGCCTTACACTCAATGTCTAATCCCGCTCTCTCTCACTCACATTAGGACACATCAAGTTTGGGATATCTTGCTCAGCACCAGCTATTTGATCAGGTTGGTCATTGCCCTGTCCTGTTTTTTACATAACAAATTTGGGTGAGGATGTCAGTGTTGATATATACTGAACAAAAATATAAAAGCAACATGTAAAGGTCCCATGATTCATGAGCTGAAGTAAAAGATCCCAGAAATGTTTCATATGCACAGAAATCTTATTTCTCTCAAATTCTGTGAAGAAATATGTTTACATCCCTGTTAGTGAGGATTTTTCCTTTGCCAAGATAATCCATCCACCTGTGGCATATCAAGAAGCTGATTAAACAACATGATCATTACACAGGTGCACCTTGTGCTGGGGACAATAAAGGGCCACTCTAAAATGTGCCGTTTTGTCACACAACACAATGCCACAGGTGTCTCAAGTTTTGAGGGAGCGTGCAATTGGCATGCTGACAGCAGGAATGTCCACCAGAGCTGTTGACAGTTAATTGAATTTTCATTAATGTACTAAATATATATATATATATATATATATATATATATATATAAACCTTTATTTAACTATGCAAGTCAGTTAAGAACAAATTCTTATTTACAATGGCAGCCTACTAAAAGGCCTCCTGCGGGGACAGGGGCTGGGATTAAAAATAAAAGAAGCCACCTCCAATGTTGTTTTAGAGAATTTGGCAGTATGTCCAACTGGCCTCACAACCGCAGATCACGTGTAACCACACCAGCCCAGGACCTCCACATCCGGCTTCTTCACCTGCGAGATCGTCTGAGACCAGCCACTCGGACAGCTGATGAAACTGAGGAGTATTTCTGTCTGTAATAAAGCCCTTTTCTGGGGAAAAACTCATTCTGAGTGGGTGGGCCCTTGCCCAGTCATGTGAAATCCATAGAGTAGGGCCTAATCAATTTATTTCAATTGACTGATTTCCTTATATGAACTGTAACTCAGTAAAATCGTTGAAATTGTTGTGTTTTATATTTTTGTTCAGTATAAAACTAAAATATAACATATACATTTCAGATTGACGTTCCAAATGTATATTTTACTGTCCAATGTATTTTTGGAAATGTAGGATATTGGCTTCTATAATCCTTGCCTCCATTTGTGTATTGTATGCTTTAAATGTGATTTGTACAAGTTTTTCAGTTACAAAAACAGTATTTTGTTCAATGTACTCTTCTCCAAGGTCCCCGAGCTGAAAGACGACATCCGTATCCCTGACTACTGTTGTCTTGGTGAGGGAGATGAAGATTACATCACGATCAACGCTTGGTTTGGGCCAGGAGGTAGTGTCCCCCCTTCATCAGGATCCTCAACAGAACTTCCTGGCTCAGGTGAGTCCAACACACATCCAGTGAGTAGGATCAGACTCTGTCCAGAGATATGTGTGAAACTGTATTTTTGCCAATCATAATTTGGTGATTGCATGGTTTCCCTATTGTGTAACAGGTGGTTGGGAGAAAGTACATTCGTCTGTACTCCCCCAAGGACACTGAGAAACTCTACCCTCACCAATCGCAGCTCCTACACAACACAAGTCAGGTTAGGATTCCATTTTAAATCTCCACATGCATCAGGTCTATAATTTTAACAATCTAGCATGTAACTGATCTACATAATCCCTAAACTGTTAGTGCTGCATACTTTGAATGGGAGAAATGAGTAAAGTGTTTTCCATTTAAACACAAAGCTTTCTTCAATGCAGGTGGAGAGTCCAGACGTGGTGCAATTCCCAGAGTTTGTGAAGGCTCCCTACCTAGAGTGTGTGTTGCAGCCTGGGGAGGTCTTGTTCATCCCAGTCAAGCACTGGCATTACGTGCGTTCTTTGGAGCTCAGCTTTTCTGTGAGCTTCTGGTGGTCATGACTCATGATGAGGGATCCAGATTGTTGCAGTGGTCTTGTAAAAAGTCCTGTGCTCACGTATGTTGTGACTTAGGTCTGAATGTTGTTCTTTTTTAAAACAAACATTAACATGTCTCTCCTTTCATTGCTTCAGCCCTCTGAGCCTCCCCCACCAAATGGCTTTAAAAACACTTCATTCTATAAACAAATTAATGCTTAAGTGTCAATGGTAATTCAAATAGAGATCAAAATAATTTAGAAAGGAATAAGGTTGGAAACAAGTCTCAATTTACATAGTTCATAACTTACACAAAGGCGATTCACATTCAAGAATTATGGGAAATCTGCTCAACTCAATTAACTTGAGTAGAGGAAAATGGCCTAATACTACGGCTGTTTTACATAATTAAAAGTATCCCTTCCTCATGTCCATGATAAAGGAAAGCCAGTTGTGTTCATTCTGTCAACACTTGAACGTGATTGTGGCACACATTGAATGCCAAGCTACCTGCATGATTTGCACTGGCTTTCACTCATTACAAAATTAAATGAAGGCGCAGTTGATGTATACTTATTTCCTCCTGCATATAAAATATGGAGTTGTTACCCATTTAATTTAATAGGGTATGCGTTTTCAAATTAGCATATTTAATTGTTCCCAAATTATTTCTGCAGATACTCAGATGAGAGGTAATTTCCATAATATATTCAAATAAGGCAGTACTATTCTAATTTAACAACCTAATGAACCACAGGTACAAATTATGTAAACACAGCTTTCCATTTAAACTGCCTGAAAGAATGATTGAAGTAGTTGCCACATTTCCCAAAATTGCTCCCCTAGAAAGGAACTTAATAAAATTAAGATAATCAAGTTAAGAGTGGAGCTCATGGGAGACCACTGCCGATTCAATGAAAGATGTTCTCCAGAAATAATCTAACTAACATTTGATATACAATTATGAAAAATATTACATTGCGTTAACTGTACATTTTAATGAAGGCAAAACATTGTACTGAAAGTTCTGACAACTATACATGTATCCGTGAGATTATGACCTCCTGGTCCTCCGGGTCTGAGCTGTAGACCGAGGAGTGGGGGTGGGGTCCGTGTTCTCTTTGGCTGCTGACTGACTCTCGCTCTGAGAGGACGGAGGCTCTATAGGGAAGAGAAGTGGAAAATTAAAACATGAATGACTAGATAAGGTAGGTAAATATTTGTTTCGTCTGAGTCAAAACAGATGAACGTGATATGTATACACAGACCTTTATACAAACTATGATAAATTGTATAGACAGACTATCATGGTACCACTTGTGTTGCAATTCTTTGAGCAGTGTAACATTATTACCTGGGATCTCATGTGGCCAGAAGTCCTCACAGGCAGGGCATCGTGGATTAGTCCTTCCTTTGAAGTATCTGGCGACACAAGGGGTGTGGATTTTGATGCCACATGTAGGATTTTCACACATCTGGCACTGAGAGGTAAATATACCAGATTATTATAAAACTGAAGCATGAAACCAAATGGTTGCCTATAAAAGCCAGGCTATATCAGTGGTGTCAATCCCATTTTAAATTCAGTCAACATATTTTGAGTAGCAACTACACCATTCATGAAAATGTCATGAGAAGCATATCCAACAAAACATTGTACATGCAACATTAAACATTTATGTCTACCTTCTAGCAAGTTTGAAAAGAGAGCAGAGGATTGAGGAAAGTGAGTTTGGGAATCTAGCAAAAAGCAGATGTTACACCAATTTCAATTTAGATTCGACACGGGTCTGATTTAGCTAACAGGAAGAATATATTAGATGCAACTCATTTACTGTCATTTAAATTGAAGTTGTATCACTTTACCTGCAAGGCCACATTGTGACAGATATGGCAGACCTTGACCTGATCTTGGTACAACATCCGAATGTATGGCTCCATCTCCATTATACATCGAGTGGAGAGCGAGTAGTCACCATTTTTCTGAAGAAAAGAAGAACACAGATTGCAAGTCGATCAGTGACACAAGAAAGTGAGTGCGCACAAGTAGTAATAACTGCATGCATAGAATGTGTCTTCAGAGACTGCACCTCATTCAGCCACTTCTCCTGAACAAGCCTGTTAAGTACATCTTCTGTTTCTCTTTTCTTTAGCTTCTTCGTCTGGAGGCTGTCGGCACAGTTGAGAATGTCCGTGGAAGAGGCGGTTCCATTGTCAGAGTCCACAACCATCTAAAAGAATATGCCAGTTATTACTGAGATTTTCAAATGTTATTTAATTCTTAAGTCTTATTGTCAGTCATTTACCATTTAGTGAAAACAGCATACTCACAGTTTTTCTGAATAATTCCAACTCGTTGTCTGCATAATCAGTTGACATCCTGGTCACATCAGTTTCAGCCATGTTCACCTGGACAGGAGTAGATGTCAACAGGAAAAATAAGAGCAGTTCATGATGGTTCCAGTAGTCCTAAAAGAGCTTTGTGAATGAACTTGATTAGTGTCACTGACCAAAGCATGGAACTGAAGACCATCCTCCTCAGACATCCCTTTTCAGATCTGCATGAACATAGGCTGCAGCTGGGCATTGATCACCTCGAATTCATCCAGTTTATCATGAGCATAGTGTGCTGTATTAAAAGAAGTAAATGTGAGCGGGTGGCCCTCAACAAATACATTTTGGGCCAGTTTTTCAGACGTAGAGTAAGCCTAGTGCTGGACTGAAAGGCACTTTCAATAAAGAATCTCTATTGTGTCTGGAAAACCAGACCTTTGAGTTTAAGGTTTTACCATACAGACACTTTGCTGACAAAGATTAAACAGTAGTTTGAAGTATGCAGCTATGCTGTTCTTACCACCGTGTGTCTCACAGCAATGCTGATGGAGAGCCCTTGCCTTGGCACCATCAATGATCCCATTGACCATCATGGTTTGCATGAACCTTTTATGGCTTTCTCCCAGTGGTCGAGCCATAGTGCAAGGAAAGCCCTAGAAAATAGTCAACAACGATTTTGAATAAGCAGCATTTGAGGGGATGAGATTCCATTGGACCCCACACGATGTGGTTGACCAAGAATTGCTAGTGCCTGGGCACACACATCGACAAGCCAATTTGCCTCTTTGCACTATAAACTGACAGATTAAAGTGGTTAGCTACACTGAACAAAAATATAAACGCAACATGTAAAGTGTCGGTCCCATGTTTCATGAGTTGAAATAAGAGCCCAGAAATGTTCCATACGCACAAAGCTTATTTCTCTCAAATTTTGTGCCGAAATTTGTTTACATCCCTGTTAGTGAGCATTTCTCCTTTGCAAAGACAATCCATCCAACTGACAAGTGTGGCATATCAAGAAGCTGATTAAACAGCATGATCATTACACAGGTGTACCTTGTGCTGTGGACAATAAAAGACCACACTAAAATGTACATTTTTGTCACAACACAATGCCACAGATGTCTAATGTTTTGAGGGAGCGTGCAATTGGCATGCTGACTGACGGAATGTCCACCTGAGCTGTTGCCAGAGAATTGAATGTTCATTTCTGTACTATAAGCCGGCTCCAACGTTGTTTTAGATAATTTTGGCAGTACGTCCAACCTGCCTCACAATCGCAGACCACTTGTATGGCGTTGTATGGGGGCGAGCGGTCAACGTTGTGAACAGAGTGCTCCATGGTGGGTTATGGTATGGGCAGGCATAAGCTACTGACAACAAACACAATTGCATTTTATCGATGGCAATTTGAATGCACAGAGATACCATGACGGGATCCTGAGGCCCATTGTCGTGCCATTTATCCATCACCTCATGTTTCAGCGTAATAATGCACGGTCCCATGTCACAAGGATCTGTACACAATTCCTGGAAGCTGGAAATGTCCCAGTTCTTCCATGGCCTGCATATTCACCAGACATGTCACCCATTGAGCATGTTTGGGATGCTCTGGATCGACGTCTACAACCGCGTGTTACAGTTCCCGCCAATATCCACCAACTTCGCACAGCCATTAAAGAGGAGTGGGACAAAATTCCACAGGCCACAATCAACAGCCTGATCAACTCTATTTATTTATTTATTTTATTTCATCTTTATTTAACCAGGTAGTCCAGTTGAGAACAAGTTCTCATTTACAACTGCGACCTGGCCCAGATAAAGCAAATCAGTGCAATAAAAACAACAACAACAGAGTTACACATGGGATAAAACAAAACATACAGTCAATAACACAATAGAAAATGTATATACAGTCTGTGCAAATGTAGTAAGTTATGGAGGTAAGGCAGTAAATAGGCCATAGTGCAAAATAATTACAATTTAGTATTAACACTTGAGTGATAGATGTGCAGAAGATGATGTGCAAATAGAGATACTGCGGTGCAAATGAGCAAAATAAATAACAATATGGGGATGAGGTAGTTGGGTGGGCTAATTACAGAATGGGCTGTGTACAGGTGCAGTGATTGGTAAGATGCTCTGACAGCTGATGCTTAAAGTTAGAGAGGGAGATGAGAGTCTCCAGCTTCAGAGATTTTTGCAGTTCGTTCCAGTCATTAGCAGCAGAGAACTGGAAGGAATGGCGGCCAAAGGAGGTGTTGGCTTTGGGGATGACAAGTGAGATATACCTGCTGGAACGCATACTATGGGTGGGTGTTGCTATGGCAGTCCTTCTCAAATAGTGGGGCGCGCCCCCCTGGGGGGGCTCGGAGCGATGCCAGGGGGGGCGCGTGTGACCCCGGGGAACATGCTTTTTTTAGCCGCAGGGAGTAGTTTTTTTTTTTGCACCGAACAAGAGCACAGAGCAGGAGATATGAAGTGCAGATAACAAACCCTTAAGAGACACCATGGAAACATATCTAACAGGGATGAAAAGAAAGGCGGAGAGAGACGGAGATAATGAGACAAAGTCTCCCGAAAGCGAAGACGAGGAAATATGATGAAGCGTATGTAGCGCTTGGCTTCACTGTGACTATGGTGGGAGACGAGGAAAGACCGGTATGTTCACTGTGTCTAAAAATGTTGGCAGCGGACAGCATGAAGCCAAATAAATTAAGGCGTCACTTAAAGACATTACACCCCAATCACGCTGATAAGCCGCTTGAGTTTTTTCAGCGAAAACGTGCCGAATATTGCCAACAATCGTCCCGCTTTGTGAATGCTACTTCAGTAAACCAGCGAGCACTGTTAGCATCATATAAGGTGGCGTACCAAATTGCTCAGTGCAGAAAACCCCACTCCATAGCAGAGGAGCTGATACTGCCTGCAGCATTAGACATGGTCTCTGTCATGCTGGATGATGCAAGTGCTGCAAAAATAAAAACTATCCCTCTGTCCAATGACACCGTCGCCAATGACACAGAGTTGCAGTATCATGCTTCAAACCCCGCTTCGAAAAGCTGTGCACTGCAAAACGTGCTCATTGTAGCCATTAATCCTGACTTCCTCATTTTTATAAAAATAAAAATAAATCTGCACAAATTGTTTTATTCATTTTTGTTTTATAGGTCAAAGTGTTTCATATATTGTGCTCCTGAGTTAATGTTGCTGATCAATTTGAATGTATTATTATTTATTGATTATATTTAATTTAATTTTTCAGTATCAAATGGTCAAAAAATGTTTACAGTTTATATAAGGGTTGCATTTTTTTTAAAATTTCAGGCAAATTGATGCACTTTAAGTATTTTCTGTTACAATGTTAATAAAGTTATTCTTTGTTGTAAGTTGATCTATATTTCTTTCTTTTTTATTTTCTTTAATGTTAATAAGGATACAATGTTATGCAGAGGTGTACATGTAACAATTTTATAGACAAATTATACTATTTACAGTCGCGGCGGAGAGTTGGGGGGCGCGAAATGTTTACTTCTTCCTAGGGGGGGCGTAACAGAAAATAATTGAGAAGCACTGTGCTATGGTGACCAATGAGCTAAGATAAGGCAGGGATTTGCCTAGCAGAGATTTATAGATGACCTGGAGCCAGTGGGATTGGCGACGAATATGTAGTGAGAGCCAGCCAACGAGAGCGTACAGGTCACAATGGTGGGTAGTATATGGGGCTTTGGTGACAAAACGGATGGCACTGTGATAGACTACATCCAATTTTCTGAGTAGAGTGTTGGAGGCTATTTTGTAAAATCGCCGAAGTCAAGGATCGGTAGGATAGTCAGTTTTACGAGGGCATGTTTGGCAGCATGAGTGAAGGAGGCTTTGTTGCAAAATAGGAAGCCGATTCTAGATTTAACCTTGGATTGGAGATGCTTAATGTGAGTCTGGAAAGAGAGTTTACGGTCTAACCAGACATCTAGGTATTTGTAGTTGTCCACATATTCTAAGTCAGAACCGCCAAGAGTAGTGATTCTAGTCGGGCGGGCGGGTGCAAGCAGCGTTCGATTGAAGAGCATGCATTTAGTTTAAGAGCAGTTGGAGGCTACGGTAAGGAGTGTTGTATGGCATTGAAGGTCATTTGGAGGTTTGTTAACACAGTGTCCAATGAAGGGCCAGATGTATACAAAATGGTGTCGTCTGTGTAGAGGTGGATCTGAGAGTCACCAGCAGCAAGAGCGACATATATATATATATAATATAATATATAATAATAATATTATATAATATATAATATGCCATTTAGCAGACGCTTTTATCCAAAGCGACTTACAGTCATGCGTGCATAATTTTTTTTTGTGTACGTGTGGTCCCGGGGATCGAACCCACTACCTTGGCGTTACAGGCGCCGTGCTCTACCAGCTGAGCTACAGAGGACCACATTGATATACACAGAGAATCGGCCCGAGAATTGAGGTCCAGACAACAGGCCTTCCGATTTGACACATTGAACTCTATCTGAGAAGTAGTTGGTGAACCAGGCGAGGCAGTCATTTGAGAAACCAAGGCTATTTAGTCTGCCAATAAGAATGCGGTGATTGACAGAGTCGAAAGCCTTGGTCAGGTCGATGAAGACGGCTGCACAGTACGGTCTTTTATCGATCGCGGTTATAATAACGTTTAGGACCTTGAGCTTGGCTGAGGTGCACTCATGACCAGCTCGGACACCAGATTGCATAGCGGAGAAGGTACGGTGGGATTCGAAATGGTCGGTGATCTGTTTGTTAACTTGGCTTTCAAATACTTTCGAAAGGCAGGGCAGGATGGATATAGGTCTGTAACAGTTTGGATCTAGAGTGTCTGCGGTGGATAACTGCGGCAGCTTTCCAATCTCTGGGGATCTCAGATGATACGAAAGAGAGGTTGAACAGGCTAGTAACAGGGGTTGCTACAATTTCGGCGGCTAATTTTGGAAAGAAAAGGTCCAGATTGTGTAGCCCAGCTGATTTGTAGGGGTCCAGATTTTGCAGCTCTTTCAGAACATCAGCTATCTGAATTTGGGTGAAGGAGAAGCGGGGGGGGGGCATGGGCAAGTTGCAGCGGAGGGTGCAGAGCTGGTGACCAGGTGGAAAGCATGGCCAGCCGTAGCAAAATGCTTATTGAAATTCTCGATTATCGTAGATGTATCGGTGGTGACAGTGTTTCCTAGCCTCAGTGCAGTGGGCAGCTGGGAGGAGGTGCTCTTATTCTCCATGGACTTTACAGTGTCCCAAAACTTTTTGGAGTTAGTGCTACAGGATGCAAATTTCTGTTTGAAAAAGCTAGCCTTTGCTTTCCTAACTGATTGTGTATATTTGTTCCTGACTTCCCTGAAAAGTTGCATATCACGGGGGCTGTTCGATGCTAATGCAGTACGCCACAGGATGTTTTGTGCTGGTCAAGGGCAGTCAAGTCTGGGGTGAACCAGGGGCTATATCTGTTCTTAGTTCTGATTTTTTTGAACGGGGCATGCTTATTTAAGATGGAGAGAAAAGCACTTTTAAAGAACAACCAGGCATCCTCTACTGACAGAATGAGGTCAATATCCATCCAGGATACCCGAGCCAGGTCAATTAGAAAGGCATGCTCGCTGAAATGTTTTAGGGAGCGTTTGACAGTGATGAGGGGTGGTCATTTGACCGCGGACCCATTACGGACGCAGGCAATGAGGCAGTGATCGTTGAGATCCTGGTTGAAGACAGCGGAGGTGTATTTAGAGGGTAAATTAGTCAGGATTATATTTATGAGGGTGCCCATGTTTATGGATTTAGGGTTGTACCTGGTAGGCTCCTTGATAATTTGTGTGAGATAGATTGGGGATAATCAATTCACATATGGTGTCCAGGGCACAGCTGGGGGCTGAGGGGGGTCTGTAGCAAGCGGCAACAGTGAGAGACTTATTTCTGGAAAGGAGGATTTTTAGAAGTAGAAGCTCAAACTGTTTGGGCACAGACCTGGATAGTATGATAGAGCTCTGCAGGCTATCTCTACAGTAGATTGCAACTCCGCCCCCTTTGGCAGTTCTATCTAGACGGAAAATGTTGTAGTTGGGGATGGAAATTTCAGAGTTTTTGGTGGCCTTCCTACGCCAGGATTCAGACACTGCTAGAACATAAGGGTTGGCGGAGTGTGCTAACGCAGTGAATAACTCAAACTTAGGGAGGAGGCTTCTGATGTTAACATGCAAGAAACCAAGGCTTTTACGGTTACAGAAGTCAATAAATGATAGCGCCTGGGGACTAGGAGTGATACTGGGGGCTACAGGGTCTGGGTTAATCTCTACATCACCAGAGGAACAGAGGAGGAGTAGAATAAGGATACGGCTAAAGGCTTTAAGAACTGGTCTTCTAGTGCGTTGGGTACAGAGAATAAAAGGGGCAGATTTCCGGGCGTTGTAGAATAGATTCAGGGCATTATGTACAGACAAGGATATGGAAGGATATGAGTACAGTGGAGGTAAACCTAAGCGTTGGGTAACAATGAAATAGATAGCATCACTGGAGGCACCGATTGAGCCGGTCTCCGCGTGTGTGGGTGGTGGGACAAAGGAGCTATCTGAGGCAGGTTGAGCGGGACTGGGGCTCTACAGTGAGGCATATTGACATGGCAGAGAGGCTTAAAGCAATCACAGGTGTTATTCGAGAGAGCTAAGACAACAACTGGTGATGGCTACGAAAGTTTGGGCTGAGGCTAAACAGGACAGATAAACAGGATCGGGTACCGTGTAAAGGAACAGTCTAGCAGGCATCAGCTGTGTAGCTGAGTGATCATAAGGTCCAGTGAACAGCATTAGGTGAGTCCGGGAGCAGTTTGATGGCTGCTACGGCACAGGCGAGCAGGAGGCACGGCTTTTGATTGCGTGTGCTAGCGGGCCGGGGCTAGCAGATGGATCTTCGTGGTCGTCGCAACGGGAAGCCTGTTGAAACCACATCAGACGATTACGTCAGCATACCAGTCGTGATGGATTGGCGGGGCTCCGTGTCGACACTAGGAGGTCCCGTCCGGTTGACAGAGAGGTAGATAGCCGGGAGTTGGGCCTGGCTCGAGGCTAGCTCAAGGCTAACTGGTGCTAGCTTCGGGACAGTGGTGATTAGCCAACATTAGCCAACAACAACATCCATTCGGTTGCAGCTAGCTAGTTGCGATGATCCGGTGTTAAAGGTCCAGTGATTCAGGCAGAAAATCCGATATGTTCTGGGTCGATAGCACGCTGTGCAGACTGGCCGATAATTGTCCAGGCTAGAGCTGGCTGGTAGGTAGTGCAGGCCACGGACAATGGTGAAAACCGCTAACAGTGGCTAATAGCAAGTAGCTAGTTAACTAGCCAGCTTCAGCCGGTTCTAGATAAAAAGGTATAAGAAATAATAGAATCCGTTCCACATTGGGTGAGGCGGGTTGCAGGAAAGTATATTTAGTTGAAGGATGAAAAGTGAGATTGAGAAATATATAAGAAAAAAACAAACAAAAAAAACAGGCTATTTACACGAGCACACTACAGAATACACGACTGCACTGCTACGCCATCTTGGATAAAAAATGCGAAGGAGATGTGTCACGCTGCATGAGGAAAATGATGGTCACACCAGATACTGACTGGTTTAATGATCCACGCCGCTACCTTTTTTTTTTAAAGGTATCTGTGACCAACAGATGCATATCTGTATTCCCAGTCATGTGAAATCCATAGATTAGGGCCTAATGAATTCATTTCAATTGACTGATTTCCTTATATGAACTTTAACTCAGTAAAATCTTTGAAATTGTTGCATGTTGCGTTTATATTTTTGTTCAGTATAGTTATCAATCTTTGGTTATCTCTAGCTGTCAAACAGTAATGTTAGTTAGCTAGCTCGCTCTGGGTGGGCGTGTAGCTCTCCTGTAGTAATAGACAAGGTGACTCACACACAAACATCTCATACACACACATACTCCTGTACTCACACTGATTGTACATAAAATTAGGAACACCTTGCTAATATTGAGTTGCGCCCCCCCCCCCCCAAATTGTAGAATAATAGTGAAGACATCAAAACTATGAAATAACACATATGGAATCATGTAGTAACCAAAGAAAGTGTTAAACAAATTTCAGATTCTTCAAATAGCCACCCTTTTCCTTGACGACAGTTTTGCACACTCTTGCCATATACAGACACTACCAGACTCTCAAACACAGCCAACGTTGCGAGAAGGGGTTAGCTGCAACTCAATATGGCGACCAGAGTATGGGCGAGTGGGTGTGTCGAAAAGAAAGGAGTGGGTGTGACGAAAGCACTCTGCTATAGGTTAGATGGTTTTGATTGAGCTGTGTTTTTTTCTTTCGTTGATTATCACGCCACTACTGTACATTTGAGCTACCGAACGTGAGAGTTTGGACTTATTTAACTGTTTTAAACAAATAAAACGTGAGAGTCTTGAGTCGTATTTCACTGTTTTAAACAAATAATTTTACATTTTCAGTTATAAAACTGAAGATTGTTTATTTTTTATTAAAAGTATTGATGATGGGTGTACTGTTGCTTCATGCGTTGTATGTGTGTGCTTACTGTGACTGTCACCCTGATATTGGCTACTAGCTAGCTACTTCCAAAGCCGTTGCCGGACAGCAGTACTTGTCAAGTGGGAGCGAAGGGCACTGTGTCCCGGTGTTGTGGCTGTGTTTACTCCTCAGTAAAAGGCACATGACAGCCCGCTTTTGTTTCCCAAAAGGCACCTAAAGGACTCACAGACCATGAGAAACAAGATTCTCTGGTCTGATGAAACCAAGATTGAACTCTTTGGCCTGAATGCCAAGTGTCACGCCTGGAGGAAACCTGCCACCATCCCTACGGTGAAGCATGGTGGTGGTAGGATCATGCTGTGGGGATGTTTTTCAGCGGCAGGGACTGGGAGACTAGTCAGGCTCGAGGGAAAGATGAACGGAGCAAAGTACAGAGAGATCCTTGATGAAAACCTGCTCCAGAGCGCTCAGAACCTCAGACTGGGGCCAAGGTGCACCTTCCAACAGGACAACGACCCTAAGCACACAGCCAAGACAACGCAGGAGTGGCTTCGGGACAAGTCTCTGAATGTCCTTGAGTGGCCCAGCCAGAGCCCGGACTTGAACCCGATCGAACATCTCTGGAGAGACCTGAAAATAGCTGTGCAGCGACGCTCCCCATACAAAATGACAGAGCTTGAGAGGATCTGCAGAGAAGAATGGGAGAAACTCCACAAATACAGGTGTGCCAAGCTTGTAGCGTCATACCCAAAAAGAATCGAGGCTGTAATCGCTGCCAAAGGTGCTTCAACAAAGTACTGAGTAAAGGGTCTGAATACTTATGTAAATGTTTTTGTATTTTATAAATGTGCAAACATTTCTAAAACACCTGTTTTTGCTTGTCATTATGGGGTAGTGTGTGTAGATTGATGAGGGGGGGAAACAATTTAATCCATTTTAGAATAAGGCTGTAACGTTACAAAACGTGGAAAACGTCAAGGGGTCTGAATACTTTCCGAATGCACTGTATGTATCAAGGTGACATCTAGATGGTTCTTAATATTATTATTTATTGTGTAGGCTGCTATCAAAGATATTTATAACTAACCCAAGATAGTTCATCTGTGTATTTTACAGTGGGAGCAAATTAAGGATAGTGGGCAGGTTAAGCAAGGAGGTGGGCAAAGCCATGCACAAGCTAGTGAGATCCTATTGGCATGTTATAGCATGTATTTGCATATTTCCGTTAGGGAACGCCTCCTCTGAAGTGCGCTTGTGCACAAACTCAATTCGACCGTGCACTCCTTCTAAACAACGCTTTTTTTTACTTTGGCAAAGCGTCAAGTCTATGAAACTTTATATACTGTGTTCGTAACGGATTCTAGTTTTGGGAACAGAAAAATGTATTGAGATAAGATGTTTCATCGATGAGAAATTTGCAGAATGTCGGCCCAGTTTCACCTAGTTCCATCCTCTCACTACCATATGTGGTGGTGAGAAAATGCTTCAGCTTTTTGACGCTTCAGCTTTAAAGCTGCTGTGACGTGTCTGGATTCCCCCTTCTGTCTGTGCTGCTATTTTACTTGAAATAAAAAATGGCCATGTTACCTACCGCCTGCGACACGACTGTGATACTCAGTAGGAAGCACCTCAGGTCGGCAGCAGTGTTCGGCAGGCACGTCGATACAACGCCACGCGAAACGGTCTTGAGTGGCAACACATCTGCCCAATTAGCCGATTCGCTTTCCATACACTCACTCCTTTCGACACACCCACTCGCCCATACTCCAGTTGCCATATTTGACTGCAGCTACCCATACTTGAGCGGGAAACACTCTTTTCATGCCACTTCAATACCGAAGTGACTTTTTCGTAGCAGGTTAGGAGAATTAACGTAGTAGGTTAGGAGACTGAGGTTAAGGTTAGGAAAAGAGTTAGGGGAAATGCTCTCCTAACCTGCTATGAAAATCACTTTGTATCAAAGTGGGCTGAAAAGAGTGTGTCCCATACTTGAACGCTGCTGTCCCATGTATATAAAGACATTAAACACTGGACTGTTTCTTTACTGTTTTTCACACTGTGTATTCATATACTGTATTCTTCACATAGCTCATTCTAATATACATTTACATTTTAGTCATTTAGCAGACGCTCTTATCCAGAGCGACTTACAGTTAGTGAATAATTTTTTTTATACTGGCCCCCCGTGGGAATCGAACCCACAACCCTGGCGTTGCAAACGCCATGCTCTATCAACTGAGCTACATCCCTGCCGGCCATTCCCTCCCCTACCCTGGACGACGCTGGGCCAATTGTGCGCCGCCCATGAGTCTCCCAGTCGCGGCCGGCTGCAACAGATCTCTAGTGGCACAGTTACCTCTGCGATGCAGTGCCTTAGACCACTGTGCCACTCAGGAGTACACTACTACTCAGGAGTACATCTACTACTGTACATTGCATTTTGTTAGCTACACTGTTTATACACTCGATTCTCGTCATGGCGCACTGTAATATATCTAATGCTGTAAGTTACATATCATTATTTGGAAATATATTTTTGGTTTAAATACGCATAGATTGCATTTTGATTACGATGACCACGTTTACATACACACCTATATCCCGTTATTATACGGGATACTCAAGTATTCTGTTTTTGAGTTGACGCATTTAAACATCATATCCTGTTTACAATTACCTCAGAAAGCTTGTATTGCAGTTATGACAAACCCGGATAAGGTGCCTGGGTATGCTGATTTTAGACGGGATACTGTGGCATGTAAACATCTTATCCCGTTTACTGTTGTTTTTGCAGTCTGCGTAGGCTCAGTTTCACATATCATGGGTGTTGTGTGATGTTTTAATCTGATTGTCAAACAAATTACATTTTCTCAAGAGATGCTTAAAGAAATATTTTCTCCACTCCTGTTCCCGAGTCAAAATTAACATTTGTTGTACCATTTTAAGAAATGCATAATTCTGCAAGAGTTCATATTATATTAAGTTACATGTGAAAGGTTATATGCCTACAGTCAGTGTCCATATATCAGTTACTATTCCATGTAATCCTTATGAATTTAAAGGAGGAATATTCTGTTTATTCATGGTTACAGGGATACTCTTGAGCGGGATATCAAAGGTGCATGAAAACTGCTTATCCAGAATAAGACCGTGATATGAGCTACTATCCAGAATACTGTGCCCATGTAAACGTGGTCAGTGTTATTTGGGGTTGTTAGCTAACTGTCTGGAGATGTTATTTGTATTATTTGTGTAGTTGTTTGACATTTTTTGTGCACTGTTAGGAACTAGTAACACAAGCATTTCGCTGCATCCACTATACTAGCTGCTAATGTGTACGGCAACGCGACCAATAAACTTTAATTTGGCTAGCCAGTTAACGTTAGCCAACTAGCCAACGACAGCTAACCAGCAGTAGTAACAACATGTCAACAAATGTTCCAGGAAAAATAGACCAGCACCAGGGTATAGCAACAACAACAAAAAAGATTTAAACAACAGCATCCCCACTCACCAGGCAAGTCAGTCCTTGCTCTGTTTTGTTATGCTGGTTCTTCTACTTCTGTCAAAAGTTAGCTAGCTAGCTTTGTTTACGCAGGTGTGCTTGAGACTTGCGCGGGCCTCCCTCTTTCGCTGTAGTGACGTTAACGGTGGTTCTGAAAAAAAACCTTGAAGCCAAGGTGCTACCGCCACCAAGCGGACTGGTAGACCAAAAGCGAATCAAGCTAAAATAGCGCTCAGGGAACGATAGTACAGTAGCAATGGTTTAGATTGGAAACTCTGTGGCTCAGGGTTCCATGTCTTTATCTGCAAACGGACTTCCCGACAATAGATCAAGTTGCGAAAAGATAGCCTTTTCGAAATATTATCAAGATGTCGTTGTTGGAATTTGAAGTTGGTAATCAACCATAAAATGTGTTTAAAAAGCGTACGTGTGATATGGTCATACAAGGAACGGGGACGAACTTCCCATAAAAGGTGTGTCCTGTTGGAACTGTAATTTCCAGTAAGCAATGCGGAGTTGTCAACACCACAGCTTTTTCTATTTGTGTAAAGTGACAAAGTATTGTTAACACTTTTTATTTAGTTTGTTCTTTAAAAGAACGAATGGCTACTTCCTCAAAATGATGATCTATCATTGTGAGGGTGAGTGACTTTCTATTTGCTATATCTGTATGTAATAAAAGGGAATCTAGTGGGAAAGTTAGGTCTGTAAACAAAAGCAACAACTGTAGACCCATAAAAACCATACTGTATTGATAATCACTTACTTCTTCATATTTAGGCTAACATGTAGCCTATTGTAATGTACAGGAATTTAAACACTAACAGGAATCATTTTCGCTTTCTGATTTCAGATTGAATTATACTGTGTGGTTTACTCTCGAGTACTCAGCAACAATGTTTCTATTGCTTATTATATTCACAAACCTTGGGACTTTGATAGCTGATGATGGTAAGCAGTCTTTTTTTATATAGCCTATAAACATGTGAGTAGATTTAACCTCAGTATTTTGCCTGATCATGATTAACATTTGACAAGTTTATTTTATTTTTTATTACTTGTAGTAATGAGTGATGAAAATCTTCAATGCTTCAACGACAAAGACAAAAGTATGGTTTGTCATTTTACAACTGACAAGTCTAAGTGTGCTGAATACAACATGACATTGAAATTATTGGACCCACAAAAAAAGTACGTTTATGATTGTTTAAGGTTTTCTATTGTTGATGTTAATCTCACCAGGAAGTCATATTCCATTTCAAAATTGCATACTTATTTCCCAGGGTCTGGAATGATTGTACTTTCAAGGAAAAGGAGAGGTCCAATGGTGTTTCCAAATGTGGATGTTATATTCATCCAATGGTACTTGTTATTGGGGAGGAGTTTAATGCAACACTTTGGAATTCTGGGAAGCGCCTAAATTCCAAAGTAATCAGTATCAAAAGCAGCAGTGAGTTGCATCTACATATGCAGATTTCTATTTGCAAATTAATTACTGTTATAAAGAATATTGCATGAAATTAAAACATGCTTTCATTGATTGATATGTCAAACGATCCCTATCGTTGCCCTATACAGTAAAACCCAAAACCCCCACTGTCCAAGAGGTGAAACCAACAGAAAATGGGAATTTCCTGGTCAAATGGAAGACAAACTACCCTGATGATGCACTGTTTCCTAAGTACTTGATTGCCGAATTGAGCTACAGAAAGAAAGGAGAAACAGATGAGGTAAAGGAGGGTGATATGATAAAGCCCTCATATTACAGCATTCCCCCATTTGCTATCACATCACAAAGACAACTTTCCCTCTACCCCTTTCCTTTGTTCCTACAGGTGTCCAAAAATGACTCAACAACTTCCCATGAAATACTTGGCAGAGACTTGGAGCCAAACACCATTTATGCTCTGAAGGTCAGAACCTATACTGACTTTAGCGGCCGTTTCAGTGACTGGAGTGAAGAGTTGGAATTCACTAACCGTAAGTGATTAAAGGAGATTTATCATCAATGGGTTTTCAAACCTTAATTTCACTTTCACCTTGTAGCTCATTGTATACTCTTCTCTGCTCCACAGCTGCATCATCTCAGAAAGTGCTCCAGATTGTCATTGTTTTAAGTTGCATTACCATTATCATCATCACAAGTGCTTTGTTTTGGTGCAGTGTTAGGTAAGTTGTCCTGACTTGTCTTTAGGTGATAGTACAGTGGGGAAAAAAATTATTTAGTTAGCCACCAATTGTGCAAGTTCTCCCACTTAAAAAGATGAGAGAGGCCTGTAATTTTCATCATAGGTACACGTCAACTATGACAGACAAAATGAGATTTTTTTTCTCCAGAAAATCACATTGTAGGATTTTTAATGAATTTATTTGCAAATTATGGTGGAAAATAAGTATTTGGTCAATAACAAAAGTTTCTCAATACTTTGTTATATACCCTTTGTTGGCAATGACACAGGTCAAACGTTTTCTGTAAGTCTTCACAAGGTTTTCACACACTGTTGCTTGTATTTTGGCCCATTCCTTCATGCAGATCTCCTCTAGAGCAGTGATGTTTTGGGGCTGTCGCTGGGCAACACAGACTTTCAACTTCCTCCAAAGATTTTCTATGGGGTTGAGATCTGGAGACTGGCTAGGCCACTCCAGGACCTTGAAATGCTTCTTACGAAGCCACTCCTTCGTTGCCCGGGCGGTGTGTTTGGGATCATTGTCATGCTGAAAGACCCAGCCACGTTTCATATTCAATGCCCTTGCTGATGGAAGGAGGTTTTCACTCAAAATCTCACGATACATGGCCCCATTCATTCTTTCCTTTACACGGATCAGTCGTCCTGGTCCCTTTGCAGAAAAACAGCCCCAAAGCATGATGTTTCCACCCCCATGCTTCACAGTAGGTATGGTGTTCTTTGGATGCAACTCAGCATTCTTTGTCCTCCAAACACGACGAGTTGAGTTTTTCCCAAAAAGTTATATTTTGGTTTCATCTGACCATATGACATTCTCCCAATCCTCTTCTGGATCATCCAAATGCACTCTAGCAAACTTCAGATGGGCCTGGACATGTACTGGCTTAAGCAGGGGGACACGTCTGGCACTGCAGGACTTGAGTCCCTGGCGGCGTAGTGTGTTACTGATGGTAGGCTTTGGTACTTTGGTCCCAGCTCTCTGCAGGTCATTCACTAGGTCCCCCCGTGTGGTTCTGGGATTTTTGCTCACCGTTCTTGTGATCATTTTGACCCCACGGGGTGAGATCT
This sequence comes from Coregonus lavaretus, assembly GCF_964263955.1. Lineage (NCBI taxonomy): Eukaryota > Metazoa > Chordata > Actinopteri > Salmoniformes > Salmonidae > Coregonus > Coregonus lavaretus. The sequence goes on along the minus strand of NC_140015.1, from coordinate 14,894,123 downwards.
TGTGTGGAGCCCCAGATCGAGGGAGATTATCAGTGGTCTTGTATGTCTTCCATTTCCTAATAATTGCTCCCACAGTTGATTTCTTCAAACCAAGCTGCTTACCTATTGCAGATGCAGTCTTCCCAGCCTGGTGCAGGTCTACAATTTTGTTTCTGGTGTCCTTTGACAGCTCTTTGGTCTTGGCCATAGTGGAGTTTGGAGTGTGACTGTTTGAGGTTGTGGACAGGTGTCTTTTATACTGATAACAAGTTCAAACAGGTGCCATTAATACAGGTAACGAGTGGAGGACAGAGGAGCCTCTTAAAGAAGAAGTTACAGGTCTGTGAGAGCCAGAAATCTTGCTTGTTTGTAGGTGACCAAATACTTATTTCCACCATAATTCGCAAAGAAATTCATTAAAAATCCTACAATGTGATTTTCTGGAAATGTTTTTCTCAATTTGTCTGTCATAGTTGACGTGTACCTATGATGAAAATTACAGGCCTCTCTCATCTTTTTAAGTGGGAGAACATGCACAATTGGTGGCTGACTAAATACTTTTTTCCCCCACTGTATGTCTGTTTCCACAAACATTTGTTATCATACAGCTTCATATTGGCCCTATAGGCTTTCAAATCCTCCTGTTTTCCCCCTCTGCAGACTCAAAACCAAGTTGTGGGATAATATTCCTAAATGTTCAAACTCAGAACTTTTGTATATGGTTCCAGGAATACATAAGGTGAGGCTCTATCTCCAAATATTATTTGTTTAAATAAACCTTCATTACTTTCCTACTGTAATTCCTTCCATTTGTGTATTTGCATTTAGTTATGTTTGTTCTCCACCACAGATATTGTCTCCTCCCAAAATACTTTTGTCCCCCATCTATGTTGATTCTTCAAAAATGGACATTGAAGGAAAAACATGGTGAGCATATTGATGCAATATAAACATAGCAAAATGTAAAGGTGTCTTCATGTTCAGTCCTATTCGCGTGGGCAGTCAAGTCCTTGCAATGAAAATAAGCTTTAATTCACTGTAAATTGCCCGCTTGTCTTTTCACTACAGGACAAACCTCTCGATAGGGGATGGGAGCAGTGGAAGAGGCCAGCAGCAAGGCAATGGCTCAGAGCTTGACTCATCATCTTCCCTGGGCTATGCCCACACATGTTCCATGAGCCCGGAGACTAGTAATGTGCAGATCATTAGCCATCTTCAAGAGGCCCTGAGCAAAGTCTTTCCCAGCCTTGTTCCTTTGGACGGGAATCCTCAGTTATTGCTCTTGGCCCCTCCTATGACAGATGCTTGTACACAAATGAACTGCCCTGAGTCAAATAGAGACAGTGGTGTGTGTTCATCTGACTTCAATCGTCTTCATTTAATGAGTGAGTTTGGAGGCTCTCGTGGGTCGTCTTGTTACAACAATATTACCTACTCCCACTCAGTGCCCCTCAACTTCCTTCAAGAGTTAACAACAAGCGAGACATCCTCATTTCCTACACAGCCTCTGCTCTTTTGTAACTCCTTCTACCATACTGGTGAGGCTGAAGTGTTGAAAAATTGCCATCCACAGCTGTTTCTTGGTACTGGTCAACAAGACCTTAACTTGTCCACTAACTGTGCACCCCTCTTGCAAACCGACTTTTCATATCACCCATGTGATGGCGCCAGTGATGATTCAGAGACTACCACGTCAGCAGAGGACACCAGTCTGATCTACGGCTCTAATGACAGCAATGTTACCAGTGTCGTTGCTGGATATCAGAGCTTCAGTGAGGCGGTCGGTAAGTACAATGAGCGAGGGACTGATGCCTTCATGGACGTGCCACTGCCACTTAAGGGTTTCAAGGATGTGAATCCATGTTACCACAGCCTGCCAGACCCTGGATGCAGCCTCCCCCCGAGTGACGGCGATTATCAGGCTTTACAGAGCCTGGGACAAAATAGCCCAGATCAGTGGGTTTCAGGGCAGAGTGCTGAACAAGACAAACTGTTGAACAAGTGTCTGGAGACTGAGATCCCTCAAAACTCCATGGGGAACATGCCTCTAAATTTCATACCCAACTCACAGGGAGGACAATGTCCGATACTTGGAAGTCCCTTTCTTACTACTTTCTGTTCAGACCAAGCCATGCAATTAGACAATGACAGCTCTTATCATTGTGTGTGATGATACGGTAGACGCTTTTGCATTTCACTTTGCTATTTTTTTTATCTTGAGGAATTGAGCTCATAGATGTGTTTTTTCAATATCATACAAACGGTTTGAATACCATTCTGCCATGAAAATGCTGTAGCCTCAAGTCCAGAAATGGTCCACATGTTGCATGTACAGCTACTCTAAATAAACATTTGTGTGTGGGAAACTGCAACAGTTAATTGTTGAAGAGACATTGTGTGGATACATAACATGTCTTGTCTTTGCCTCGTCTGTCTGAGACATGTTGTTCATCATCTGGGATGAAAAAAAAAGGGATGTGTACGTCAGTTGAAATACTGAGGAATAACATCTAGATTACACATCAAGGTCGTCAAACTAGTCTCCAGCCTCTAAACGTTACTTATCTTCTAATGGCTTCTCAAAATAGTCAGACAGTTTCATTGCATCTGATGTTTGATAGGCTAAATAGTGTTAGCAGTACAACCCTCATGCAAACATGGAGGTTGAATTTCTGAAGAAAAAAGTGGTAGGCCTACTTCCTCATTGCGCTGTTCCTTCAAACACGTACGTTGCAGCTTCCATGGAAATACACACCCACAAAGTAGAGCCAGCCCCATGATGTCATAGATGTGTTGAGCAATCAAAAATAGGGTTTGTTTAGGGTTATTTTCTGAGGATGAAGTTCATGTTTTATAGTGTTTATTGTAGTGTTCTTCGCTTAACTGGTGAAGCTTGAATAAAGATTACCTGACTAGTGACACACAGTGATGGTTTATCATGCAGAAAATTGTGAGGCATTTGCCACAGTTTAACCATCAATAATAGTATACGGTTGTAATGACTGAGGCATTCAGCATAATTTCTTTCACAGTTTGTGGCGGTTTTGTGACAGGCTGTTTTTGAACAAAGTCCAAGATAGAAGTGTGGTGACACCGGAGGGGATTGTGAAAGGCCATTTTCACAGAGCCACAGGTCTGCTATGCTTGTCATGCTTGTATTGAGCAAGCATGCAGGAAAGCATTGTGGCATTCACAGCTATGTCATACTTTGAATACTTTGGACAGGCAATGCAAGTGATGGAAATTACTTTTCACAGCCTTCATTGCAAAATTGAATTTTGTTGAGGATAAAGGTCAAAGGTCTTGAAAATGTGAATTTATTGACTTGTTCTGTCATGGGCACCACTTTCTGTCATTGCCATTTAATAGCTCAAATACCTAGGTACTTCTCTGTGTTAAAGGTATGTTAAACTTCAGTCCAGTTAGTGTTAGAAATACCAAGTGAGCACTTGTAGATTCCAATGGGTAATGTACATTTCAGGTCTTATACCACACGTCCTTCTTTATGTTTGTATGCAAAGGATCAAGTTGCGCAATTGACTAGAAAATGGCACGAAGGAAGAACACTTTAGGATTCTGATTATAATGCAATCAATACTCAATTACCTGTGAAGTACTGTGGGACCTCTGGTGCCCTTACTGCTTCAGTGCTTCTCTAAGGCTCAGCGTCCACCTCTATGATTTATGGGCCCTGCTCTTAAACCTTGCTTGGAAAACAAATGAACTGAAGTGATATCACATCTTCCTGCCAGTGATCAACATTAAAATGTCCTTGTTAGAGGGAGAAAATATACATCACTTATAGGGAGTACTAACAGTTAAATCACTTTTATCCAGTTCTTTTTAGCTTTCTATCTAAATTGTTGCAAGTGTAATAAAATGTTTCACATAGATGCATTTTAAGGTGGGCATTTGTAATGGAAAATATTTTTTGGCTGAAAGTCTGCATCACCTTTAGCAATATGTACCACACATTTACAATGACGTACAGTACCAGAAAGGACTTGCAATAGAAAACAGCACACACAACCTATTGCATGGGAGGAAAAAAGAGAAGTGCATTATCATGAGGATGTAAATGTGTCTACACTTGGACTGAGTTAACATATCCGTTTCCTGTATCTAAAAAAAGGAGATCCGCAACAGTATAGGTGCTACCTGACAGTCTTTAAAAAGGAGTAGTTGCAATAGGAGTTGAATTAGAGTGCTTTTGATTGAATGATCAACGTTACTGTTTCCTCCACTCTAATCTAAATTGAGGCCTACAGTGGTATCTTAGCACCATCTTCTGAGCATAATTTGTATTGCATGTCGTTGTCCCACACAATAACCTCTGATTTTGAATGTGCAGTCTAGAACTTCAATTCCCAGTAAAAAAAAAGAAAAGAAAGTGTAGCGCGTGCCCCGTGATGTCTACCAACACAAACCGAAGAAGAGGTACAAGCAAACGCACTAGTTGGTGTAAATAAAAAAATCTGATTGTGTTTGTGCTTTCTTGTTGCCACCGAGGAAAGGAACTCATATTGCACCTTAATACTAGGTTACTTATACCTAATCCAAAAAGTTTAGAAGTTTACAATAGTAGACATTCGCTTTATTTATAACAGATACATTAACAGGCACTTAGTATTTTTTTTTTTTTTTTTAGTCATTTAGCAGACGCTCTTATCCAGAGCGACTTACAGTTAGATGTATGACTGAAAACACATTGATATGTAAAATGTAAGTAAAAGGATGCCATAAATGTTCATGCATATGGATGTATTTGTTAACTACTCTACTACTACTACTACTACTACATGCTATGCTCACTGAAAATAAGTTGTACAGTAATTGTATTATTACAGGGCTAAATTATTTCCTAAACATCACTGGCTAGCACTTGCAAGCTTTGGCATGGTGGATGTTGAGAATTACATATTTTCTCAAACTGTAAAATCATTCAATAAGCCTCAATATTTACATGTCTTGTGTTTCGTATGGATCTTACATTCTAATAAACATCTAAAAACAATTCCATCAAGATACGAAATGTATGACGTATAATCACACTACAACAGAATATGCAACAATGACAATTAAATAACAACCCTGAGAGCAATGCATAAAGACAGCTAATACATCAGGTGAGTGGTTACAACTTATATTACACATACACAATCCTATAGGAACCTCTCTGTAGTAAAAAAATTACATTTACTCATAATATTATTAGTGTGTTGTGCAAGATAAGTTAAAGCTAAGACAGTGAAGGTGCAAAGTATCTTTCCTGTTAAAAAAACCTAGAAATGTAAGTCTGACACACATGGCTGCCAGTGTTGAAATGACGGGTCCTAATATTCTTGTTGTAGGTCTACAGAGAAGTTCTGTATTCTTTCCACCATGAAGAAGCAGAGTGTTCCAATGAAGCCCAGGATGGCCATAAGGAGCAGTTGCCATGTCAACAGCAGGTAGCCACTGTAGAAAAAGGCCACTGCTGCAAAAATGGACTGGCAAAGGAATGAAGGAAACAGAAACATGTTGAAAGTAATACAAAGAGTTGACTTTGTGTTACTACTATGTTATAGTAATGTATTAATTGTATCTTAGATTGTGAGTTCTTACAGAATACTACTGTGATAAACTAATTGGTACATACAGCTATATAATAATAATGCATGTTTGTGTGGCTAAATAGACAGACACAATATGGCTTTCAATCGTCCTTCCCTCTAGTTATTCTTACAGTATAACCACACAAGGGATACATCGGCCTACATATACCTAAACAACAGCCATTCATTATTAATCAACTACACTGCAATGAACTACACCCAGCGCACCACAGTATCAGTTGCTGGTACATATGTTTTAGTAAATTATCAGCTGTATCAAGCTCTCTCGAGGGTTACCTGGATGAATTTGAAGATGGCAAAAGCAGGCGTGCTTTGCTCAGCATATACACGCCCCAAGATGCTGTACAGTTGAGTGTTGAAACAGCTGTCACCGAGTCCAAGCAGGAAACTACACAGCAGTGCGATGGAGATACTAGGAAACAGATAGGACACGCTCAACTGTGAGGGGGTTACAACAGGTCGTTTTCAACTGACATGAACAATATACAGCCCTGTTTTTATTATTTTGTTTTCTATTAAAACAATACCTTGGTGTCAGATATGGCTTGTTCAGTGTGCTAGTTTTTAAAACCACAGGGGCATCATCTGGGATGTTGAGGTAGATCAAGTAGAAGGCGATAAAATGGACGACCATCCCCAGGAAGACCACAGATGTCCGTCTGAAGCGGTTGTTCTTACATACTAGTCCAAAGATGCCTCCACCTGACAAATAACATCAGATTACTGTCAAACTAGTTCCTTGTTAGATAGTAACACCAACATAGAGTGATGGGTAAAAGTTACACTGGGCAACATAAACCTACCAACTATCTCTCCAATCCCCACCACGATTCCAGAGATCCCAATCAAGCCTTTAGCTGCCGCTCCAAACTCTGTTGTTGCCCCGATACATGTCCCATACACACCACTATAGAAAGACAGCTCCAAACCTACGATGACAACACACTGCTAAAAACACTATTCCCCTGACATAAATGGATGGACTTTTGGTTGTGCAGTACAATCTACTTACCACTGTATGCCATGCAACAGCTCAGGAGCAATATGGTTTTGGTTTTGAGCAGTTGCAGGATTGTCTCTGAAGAGAAGGAAACACACAAGGAATTGCTTTGGATGACTAACAGGATAGTAAACAGTGAAACAACATAAATGAGGTAACAGATGTGTCCTTTAACCCTAAGGAATAGATCAATGATTGATTGTATAATAACACATGAGCCTGTGAAGCTACATTAACTTACTGAATTCTGACTTTGCATCTTGTACTGCAAAGTTGGCTCTTTGCTTATACCTGCAAAACATTAAGAGGGAAAATGATCAAATTAGCAAGACAAATTAGACACATTATTTTCGATATTGTGATACTCAAATTCTTAGCAGAATGAATAAACACCATTTAAAACAGAGACACCAACGCAGTGCCATCGCTTCCCATTGGAATAAGGGTACAGTGAGAGAGTACTGTCAATAAATTAGGAAATTAACTAACATCATGTGAGTTGAGAGCAAAGGCTGGCCCTCCTCATCGTTGAGCATCTCCTCCTCTGGTGGAAGAGTCTTTCTCAGAGCCAGGAAGCTGAGTGTTCCCAGCACTGAGGTGACCAGCAGACCTATAAAGATAGTCTTTCTGCTCCTATCTGAGAGGGACATCAATAACAAAGAATAAAGTATCAAACAGAGAACACACTAAGTAGGGCAACAATATTGGAAGGACGCATGAGTCATATCCTAAATGAAAACAAAGATGCAATTGCAAGTTTTCATTAATGTTAGCTCTATTTTATCCATATTTTCCCATTGGATGATCTTCACATGCACATACCTGAGATTTCTGTACTTCCATTCCAATCGAAATAAATGTAAAGATTGCCAAATAACATGCTGAAAAAGAAAACAACGTGTTACGATTACACCTTCTGCTCTAGGCCACCAAATAATGGAAATGACTGCCATTATTATGTAGTCTACCGTTAATATATACTATTAATATACCTGCACTGTAAAAGGGCCCAAAACATCCCTGTGTTCCTATTGATGGTGGAAGCATCAGAGTTCTCCACAAGGAAGTGTCCTTGAGCTGTCCAAAGCACTGATGAAAGGGATAAAAAGAGTGAGTGAGAGAGGCTGGTTAGGAACTGCAGATGTAATGAATAGAGATGGTTGCTATTTAATGACATTTGAATTTATCAAAATGCAGTATCGGGGAACTATTCAGGGTAAATATGGGTCTCTTATTTGTCACAAACTAACATTATCAAACAACTCGGTTCATCTGAATTTGTGCCCTAAGAATTCTCATTTTGGTCTCCCATTTGTAAAATGTTTGCTTTGCTTGCGATCGGAGACAATGAACATAACCCCAGCATTTCCCTTTGATGCAAGTCATTAACAAGCTCCATTTCAGACATCATAACCTTTGTCCAATGCTCAGCAACTGACAAGACACTCAATACGCTTTACCATGCATGCAGGTCATGTGCTCCTTCTGGATTTGATCTGCCGTACCCATATTGATAACTCTTTATAATACTGTGTAATTACTATGGCATTTGATCTACTTACAATTTACAAATCATTATTCCGACAGCAAAAAATGGGTACAATTCAGTTTACAAATGTGTTAGGAATGAATGGCATGCGTAAGAGAATAGTAGACTCCAGAGCCACGTAGAGAATTTTGGATTGGATTAGGCATATGCACAAAGAGGTGAAACATACACTACATGACCAAAAGTATGTGGACACCTGCTTGTCGAACCTCTCATTCCAAAATCATGGAGTTGGTCCCCCCTTTGCTGCTATAACAGCCTCCACTCTTCTGGGAAGGCTTTCCACTAGATGTTGGAACATTGCTGCGGGGACTTGCTTCCATTCAGCCACAAGAGCATTAGTGAGGTCGGGCACTGATGTTGGGCGCGATTAGGCCTGGCTCGCAGTCAGTGTGCCAATTCATCCCAAAGGTGTTCGTTGGGGTTGAGGTCAGGGCTCTGTGCAGGCCAGTCAAGTTCTTCCACACCGATCTCATCAAACCATTTCTATATGGACCTCACTTTGTGCCCAGGGGCATTGTCATGCTGAAACAGGAAAGGACCTTCCCCAAACTGTTGCCACAAAGTTGGAAGCACAGATTTGTCTAGAATGTCATTGTATGCTGTAGCATTAATATTTCCCTTCAACTAAAGGGTCTAGCCCGAACCATGAAAAACAGCCCCAGACCATTATTCCTCCTCCACCTAACTTTACATTTGGCACGATGCATTCGGGCAGGTAGTGTTCTCCCGGCATCCGCCAAACCCAGATTTGTCCGTCAGACTGCCAGATTGTGAAGCGTGATTAATCACTCCAGAGAACGCGTTTCCACTGCTCCAGAGTCAAATGGCGGTGAGCTTTTCATGAAGCTCCCGACGAACAGTTATTGTGCTGACGTTGCTACCAGAGTTTGGAACTCATAGTGAGAGTTGCAACCGAGGACAGATTATTTTTACGCGCTACGTGCTTCAGCACTTGGCGGTCCCATTCTGTGAGCTTGTGTGTCCTACCACTTCGCGGCTGAGCCGTTGTTGCTCCTAGACGTTTCCACTTCACAATAACAGCACTTACAGTTGACATGGGTAACTCTAGCAGAGCAGAAATTTGACGAACTGACTTGTTGGAAAGGTGGCATCCTATGACGGTGCCACGTTGAAAGTCACTGAGCTCTTCAGTAAGGCCATTCTACTGCCAATGTTTGTCTATGGAGACTGCATGGCTGTGTGCTCGATTTTATACACCTGTCAGCAACAGGTGTGGATGAAATAGCTGAATCCACTAATTTGAAGGGGTGGCCACATACTTTTGTATATATAGTGTATATAACTTTATACCAAATTGTCATGTAAATCATGACAGTTCAATGTAAAAACATATTTGTACCAATATGTAATGATGTGAGTGATTCTGTAGTCGGGGAATGTTAACCACATAGCAGAGGGAACATAGGAGAGATCCCAAGAAACCGGACTTACTGGCTGCTCCTATACCGATTAGTACTGAGGTGAAGTAAAAGGACCATGTTGATGGGGTGATGAATACAGCTACGTAACCACTATGGAAAATAATGGAACCATAACAAACAACAGCACATGACCTTGTTCTAACTAGACAACTACTTCAGAAATATCAATCAACTACAAATAGAAAATTAATGGGGGGGGTAATTCCTTTAGAATTCTTGATACTCACCTGTAAAGAATTCCACTGAAAAACATTGTAAACTGTGGTCCAATTATTGCAACAACAGTTGGAGCTAACAAATTTGAAAAGGAAAACATTCCATAGATGATTCCAAGGCTGTTGTACAAGGACAGAAAGAAAACAGTACAGAGACAAGTTTAGTGTCTGGTATAAGGGTCAATGATTCTGAAAGATGCACATTTTCTCCCACACTTATTTGGCTGGGATAATGTGGTTTTCCAATATTTAGCCTATGGTAACACCATCCAACTCACCTGTGATAACCACTTCCAGTGAAGGTGTCATTGTCCAGGCTTTTAACTATGGTTTGCTTTAAAATAGAGGAGAAATGGGATATTAATGTGAAGCATAAGAACATAGAAAATATGTTCTCAAATATTGTTGCCACCACTACCAATGTGCTCTGTGGATATTGACCTTTACATGTATTAATTTGAGTAATTCCTTTGACATGACAATCTATTGACCAATGAAGAAATTGGAAACACAAGATGTGCCTGAACCAGGACTCCTCCAACAATGCACCACTGACAAGGCAGCTGAGGACATCATGTGAGCTGGAAGATGCACTGGAAAATAAACTGATGCAATTTATCATGGAGTAAAAGTTCTTAAACTTGAGAGTCAAAGGCAATGGACTTGAAAAAAGCAAAGTATGACTGCAAAATGACAACAATTCAAATAAAATCACATTTTATTGGTCGCATTCACATATTTAGCTAATGTTATTGCGGGTGTAGCAAAATGCTTGTGTTCATAGTTCCAGCAATGCAGTAATATCTAACAATTCACAACAATACACACAGATCTAAAAGTAAAAGAATAGAATTAAGAAATATATAAATATTGATGTACCATGAATGATAAACAATGATGACATGTCTAACGTAACAATTTTTAAAGATGACAAACAGCTACCAACTTCAGATAGCAGTTATCAATGGGTAACTGTCCATTGTCTCAAGTGAAGTTGAATATTTAGCAAACAAAACAACTGATCAGTCAATAGATTACAAACATGTCAAATGACAACATATATTATATTTCTGATTAATTAGAGTATGTAGCCTACATGACATGTAATTTGAAGGGGAGAGGTCAAACAGCTGTCAACTTCAGATAAATTAGCTAGCTAGGAAGTTGCTAATATCTGAAATATTAATGGGTAGGTGTGAATTTTCTCCAGTGATAATGACTCTAGCAAACAAAACATATTACCAGTCAATATAGTTTGCCTAGGTAACGACTTCAGCTGAGGTTACACAAGTGAAAGTGTGTCCTTTGACTTACTTCAATGTTTCCACACGTGGTGAAGGCAGTGAAAATGAACAGAAATCCTAGTCCCAGAATGACAACGTTGTAAATCCTAAGGTCTGCCATGATTATATTATTCGTGCACCACCTCTTGGTAGATGTCCCAGGTCGCTACACAGCACTCAATGCAATGAGATAAGATTTTTCCAACAGTTACACTTCTTGCGTCGACCAGACATTTCTGAGATGGCTAAGCAAATACAAAAAGCATAGAATCTAGGAGACCCCACGCCTCTGCTGGACATGCACTTTTCGGCTACTCTTCTTCAAAAGTCCATATGGTAACTTTTCTTCCGCACGCTCTCTCTGTCAATAAATTCTAAGCACGAGCCAATTTAGCATAACCCTACCATTAGCACATTTGGTAGATTGTTGTAGTAGGCTATGTATCTAATCGCTAGCTAGCTAGCGAAGTTTCTCGTGATTGCACACAATACAACCAAGCTGTATGTCGTTGTTGTTGGGACGACAAATGCCAAATGACTTTCATTAGAAACCAAGCCAACAGTTGAGATTTATCAAACGCTTTACAGGCTATGGAAGCCCCGTAGGGCCAATACACGTCAGCGCGTACGTTTCCCAGCAGTCTCACTTCATATTGTACACAATCATCATGGCGACCCAGGATGGTGGGTATTGACAAAATATAATGTTATGCTTTCCCAAATGTCTATGCGGTGCAATTGATCAATTTTCAATTAATTATCTTAGGCATTTAATCGTCTTTCTGGTGTTAGTGCAAATTGAACATGTCAATGGGATTTGAAATCATATTTTCTTCATAATCCAATGTTCGCCCGGTTATCCTGGTCACTGGCTAGCTGCTAGCCAACCATATTTAGCTAGCTAACGTTAGCACTTTCGATTTTGTTACAGAGCCAAAATAACTAGAGCTATGGTTACATAATTTGATTCTAAAAACCTATGACAAATGTAATAAGTGTAGCTATCTCTATGTTCTCATGTAGCTATCATTAGCTATATTAGGTATTTATAAGCTAGTAAGTTATGTTAACTAGCTAGCCAACTCTATCTGACTGCAGATGTAGCTTGGATGTGTCAGCTAACTTAGCTAGCATGACTATGTAGCTAGCAAGTTAGCGCTGTTTGCAAATAAGCTACAGTAACTCGCTAACAGCCACGTGAGATGTCAGACTTGGCTAACGTGGCTAAACGACCCACAGAATACCAAATAGGTCAACCAGCCAGTTGCTTGCAGCTGCTTTGTCATAACAAACAACGAACTGCATGAAGCCATACTTGCTAGCTGTTACTTGGCTGAGAAGACCTAATGTGACAAACTTTTCCCAGACATTGAGTTTTGACATAGCTGTGCCTGGCTGAGAATTCTTGTGGATTTGAGAATTCTCAGCTAAAATGTGCCTTTCTTAATCCTTTCGTAGGAAGTGAAGAAGTCGTAATGGAAACTGAAGCCACGTTGAAAGAGCCAAAACCACTGTGTGAAAATGTTGGCAAAGGGAATACTGAAGTATCGGAAACTGTGTCTCGGACAGATGATGCCGGAGAAAGCTCTTCAACTCAGGACCCTACTGTCAGCAATGGAGATGACAGTGATGAAGGAAAGGAGATGGTGGATCTAAAGATTATTTGGAACAAGAATAAGTATGATCTCAAAATTCCTTTAGATGGCACTGGAGCCAAACTGAAAGAGCGGATCCATTCACTCACTGGTAAGTAGTTGTTTAGGCTTGCTTACTAACTACTTGGATACATATAACAGTCACAATGTTTATTAATCTCTCCCACTCTCTCCTTTTCTCTCTCATATGTTAATAGGTCTTCCACCTGCTATGCAGAAAGTGATGTACAAGGGACTGCTACCAGAAGATAAGACGCTACGTGAAATTAAAGTTACAAATGGTGCAAAAATAATGGTGGTGGGATCTACAATAAATGATGTACTAGCTGTAAATACTCCAAAAGAGGTTATTCAGCAGGAAGTTAAAGCTGAAGAAAACAAAAAGGAACCTTTGTGTCGGCAAAAAGTAGGACTTTTCAACGTCTTTTGATTTCCATATTTGTAAATAAACAACAGCTTTTTTGCCCAAGGTATGGTCACAGGTTATTATATTTTTTATTCAACTGTGAACTTAAAATAATAATATATTGAATTTCAGCAACACAGAAAGGTGTTGGACAAAGGCAAACCAGAGGACATAATGCCATCTGTTAAAGGAACAAAGGTGAGTATTTTCAACCCCCCTCCCCCCCCCCTCCCCTTGCCCTCAGAACAGCCTCAATTCTTCAGGGAAGTCAGGAACCAATATACACAATCAGTTAGGAAAGCAAAGGCTAGCTTTTTCAAACAGAAATGTGCATCCTGTAGCACTAACTCCAAAAAGTTTTGGGACACTGTAAAGTCCATGGAAAATAAGAGCACCTCCTCCCAACTGCCCACTGCAGTTGGCTAGGAAACACGGTCACCACCGATAAATCTACAATAATCGAGAATTTCAACAAGCATTTTGCTACGGCTGGCCATGCTTTCCACCTGGCTACCACTACCCCGGCCACCAGCTCTGCACCCTCCGCTGCAACTTGCCCATGCCCCCACCGCTTCTCCTTCACCCAAATGTAGATAGCTGATGTTCTGAAAGAGCTGAAAAATCTGGACCCCTACAAATCAGCTGGGCTAGACAATCTGGACCCTTTCTTTCTAAAATTAGCCGACGAAATTGTCGCAACCCCTATTACTAGCCTTCGTAACTTCTGAGATCCCCAGAGATTGGAAAGCTGCCGCGGTCATCCCCCTCATCAAAGGGGTGACACTCTAGATCGAAACTGTTACCGACCTATATCCATCCTACCCTGCCTTTCGAAAGTATTTGAAAGCCAAGTTAACAAACAGATCACCGACCATTTCGAATCCCACCGTACCTTCTCCGTTATGCAATCCGGTTTCCGAGCTGGTCATGGGTGCACCTCAGCCACGCTCTAGGTCCTAAATGATATTATAACCGCGATCGATAAAAGACAGTACTGCGCAGCCGTCTTCATCGACCTGGCCAAGGCTTTCGACTCTGTCAACCACTGCATTCTTATTGGCAGACTAAATAGCCTTGGTTTCTCAAATGACTGCCTCGCCTGGTTCACCAACTACTTCTCAGATAGAGTTCAATGTGTCAAATCGGAGGGCCTGTTGTCTGGACCTCTGGCCGTCTCTATGGGGCTGCCACAGGGTTCAAGTCTCGGGCCGACTATTCTCTGTGTATATCAATGATGTCGCTCTTGCTGCTGGTGACGCTCGCATCCACCTCTATGCGGAATACACCATTTTGTATACATCTGGCCCTTCATTGGACACTGTGTTAACAAACCTCCAAACGAGCTTCAACGCCATACAACACTCCTTCCGTAGCCTCCAACTGCTCTTAAACACTAGTAAAACTAAATGCATGCTCTTCAACCAAACGCTGCTTGCACCCGCCCACCCGACTAGAATCACTACTCTCGGCGGGTCTGACCTAGAGTATGTGAACAACTACAAATACCTAGGTGTCTGGTTACACTGTAAACTCTCCTTCCAGACTCACATTAAGCATCTCCAATCAAAAGTTAGATCTAGAATCGGCTTCCTATTTCGCAACAAAGCCTCCTTCACTCATGCTGCCAAACATGCCCTCGTAAAACTGACTATCCTACCGATCCTTGACTTCGGCGATGTCATTTACAAAATAGCCTCCAACACTCTACTCAGCAAATTGGATGTAGTCTATCACAGTGCCATCCGTTTTGTCACCAAAGGCCCATATACTACCCACCATTGTGACCTGTACGGTCTTGTTGGCTGGCCCTCACTACATATTCGTCGCCAAACCCACTGGCTCCAGGTCATCTATAAATCACTGCTAGGCAAATCCCCATCTTATCTTAGCTCCAGCAGGTATATCTCACTGGTCATCCCCAAAGCCAACACCTTTGGCTGCCATTCCTTCCAGTTCTCTGCTGCCAATGACTGGAACGAACTGCAAAAATCTCTGAAGCTGGAGACTTATCTCCCTCACTAACTTTAAGCGTCAGTTGTCAGTGCAGCTTACCGATCACTGCACCTGTACACAGCCATTCTGAAATTAGCCCACCCAACTACCTCATCCCCATATTGTTATTTATTTTGCTAATTTGCACCCCAGTATCTCTATTTGCACATAATCTTTTGCACATCTATCATTCCAGTGTTAATACGAAATTGTAACTATTTTGCACTATGGCCTATTTATTGCCTTACCTCCATAACTTGCTACATTTGCACACACTATATATAGATTTTCTGTGGTATTTTTTACTTTTATGTTTTGTTTTACCCCATATGTAACTCTGTGTTGTTTTTATCGCAGTTGTAAATGAGAACTTGTTCTCAACTGGCTTACCTGGTTAAATTAAGGTGAAATAAAATAAAATAAAAAATCCTTGGGGCATGGACTCTGAGGTGTTCACAGGGATGCTGGCCCATGTTGACTCCAATGATTCCCACAGTTGTGTCAAGTTGGCTGGATGTCCTTTGGGTAGTGGAACATTCTTGATACACACAGGAAACTGAGCGTGAAAACCCCAGCTGTGTTGCAGTTCTTTACACAAACCGGTGCGCCTGGCACCTACTACCAGACCCTGTTCAAAGGCACTTAAATATTTTGTCTTGCCCATTCACCCTCTGAATGGCACACATACACTATCCATTTCTCAATTGTCTCAAGGCTTCAAAATCCTTCTTTAACCTGTCTATTCCCCTTCATCTACACTGATTTGAAGTGGATTTAACAAGTGACATCAATAAGGGATCATAGCGTTCACCTGGTCAATCTATGTCATGGGAAGAGCATGTTTTGAAAGAGCATTTTTCTCACAGATATTTCAACTGGAACACTGTATCGCTGTCAGGAGCTTGGAGATGGGTTGTTGTGAATGACTTTCTTGTTCTTCCGCTAATGACCAGCAAGTGATCTCTCATTTGTTACACAGGAACGCTTACCAACAGTGCCTTTAGCCGGAATGTACAACAAATCTGGTGGAAAAGTTCGGCTCACCTTCAAACTGGAACAAGATCAACTGTGGATTGGAACTAAGGGTGAGATGACCCCCTGGTTTGGTTGGATCGTGTGTAAGGAACAAGCGTTATGGCGCTCACCCTTATCTGTGTATATTCTCTCCTACAGAGAGGACAGAGAAAATCCCTATGGGCTCCATCAAACATGTGGTGACTGAACCCATTGAAGGCCATGAGGATTATCACATGATGGTAACATGTTTCCTTACTACAAACTGCACAAACCAGATTGACAGTTGATGTAATGTATGTTTTTTCCCATAAACACATACATTACTTTGTGTATTTTGTCAAAAGTAGCTATCTTAATATCATTTATGGTGCAATAATTTTTCTCATTCACTTTCCTAGGCATTTCAGTTGGGTCCAACAGAAGCCTCTCAGTATTGGGTCTACTGGGTGCCAATTCAGTTTGTTGATGCAATCAAAGACACAGTCCTTGGAAAGTGGCAGTATTTCTAATGTGCCTCTATTATTGACATTGAAGAACTGCGATCTAGAACAGGAACAAATGAAAATGGGGATCTGGAGACAAGGAGTCCTAAGGAACTTAACATTGAAGCATATTAGAGAAGCAAACTGAAGGATGCCTATGGACTAATCATATTATTTTGGGTTTCAAGTGCACTATGAGGCAGCATCATATTCCTCAGCCCAGTTCATCATTCATTTTTTTGAGCAAACCCAAGGGAAAACAATAAAACTAAATGTACAGAGATTGCGGATGCATTTCTCACAGTTATTCTTAAAGTAATAAAATGTATTTAAGGAAAAGAAAGCTGCACTAGGACATTTGAATGTGGTAGCCTATGTTGTATTTATTCTATGGATCAACACAAGCAAACTTGCCAAAGTTGAATCCGGTTTCTAATGGTCTCAAGATATTGGTTTACCTGTAGTCATGATAAATGTTCATGGTAACAGAAAAAATTGAAAGATCTAATGGAATTTATGGTGATTCCTTCAGCAGTAGTAGTAAGCAACTTACTCGTGTAAGTTTTGCTATTTACAATCATTATTTAGAGTATTTCTGTTGATTATTTAAAAAGAAGGGTGGGTGTTTGGGGATGGGCGCTGTGGTATTGTGTGGAATAGTCTCACAGATGATTCAGAGCATGTTTCTATTCAGCATCAGGCCAGACATTGAGCATTGCGGCAATCCAGTGTCATGGTGTCATGAGACCTCTGTCACATGCAAAGGGATTTGGTTAGTATAATCACATGGTTTAGATTAGCGATGGGCAACTGATGGGGGCCATAACAAATCTGAACTCATCATGAGGGGCCGCAGTTGCTTGCGAACCCCCCCCCCCCCATCACATTAATCACATTAGCAGCCTCCCTCTTGACAGCGGATATAATGTTTTTTTGTTGCTATAGATTTAATTTCGTGCAATTCTACACATTTTGCCATGGGGTATAGAGGAAAATCCTGTAATTCTACACTTTTTGCCATAAGGTGGACAGAGAGAAAAGTTTGCAGTTTTTAATATATCTGAGTGAGACTGACTAACAAAATCAATGGGGGCCCCCTGGACGGTAATTCGACCATGATTACTAAATTTAGATACTGTAGCTGGCCGCAATACTTAATTTACCAATCTAAAAAATTTAAGCTGACATGGGCTATTTGAGTGACTATCAGTGACTGACATAAGAGAAAAACTGCTTATGCACAACCACGTTTTGAAATTGCACCTTGTGTATTCTACTATTCTAACTTGCAACAGTAAGTTGAGACACCCATTGAGTTAAAAATTAAAAATAAATTTGATCCGAGGGCCCATCCCTGGTTAAGATGCACTCTGCTGTTCCTACAGCAGAGGGCCACAATGTCACACTTTTACATTTCTTGTTCATAGCAATATCAACTGGCGTGGGTATAATTTTTCAGAAATGCATTTTCTGAAATGTATTTAGTAACACAAAGAAATAGGCCTTAATGTATTTATATACAGATAAGAACCAGTAACTGCAACATTCATATACATTGTTTTATTTAATTGAAAGTATTTAATAAATATACAAACACATTTCCATAGCCTAACAATGTATTTATTTTCCAAATCTGCAAAAGAAATACAGACACTTTAAAAGCAAAGAACTGAAATAAGTTGTTCGGGACTGATGTACTGATATTGAATGGTTATAGCTTTGCCAGTAATAAGGTCATCAACTGAGGTCGATACTGAACTAAACGTCAATTAAGCAACCAGCTTATAAGAACATGTCAGTGTTGTCTGGCTTTAAAAAAAAAAGATACTTTTGGAACCATTTCTTGGAATTGTCAGAGAACCATCAATTTAAACAGTGTACTTGACATACTTACAATTATGATGGTTATAATGATAATATTACAATGATTACAGTTGTTATAATAATACCTCAGCTTCCAGTCTATAAATATAAAGTAATTTGTACTGACATTGACATGGCTAGAGAAAGACCTGACCTTTGAGCCAGATGGCTCCAAGTGTCCAGTAAAGATCATCACCCTTTGGTATACTCTGTTACTTTAGTGACATTTTGCTGGCCGCTCAATGGGTTATTATTAATCCTTGGTTGTATCTCTTCAGACCTTATTAATGTAAAAATTCAAATTTTTAGTCATTTAGCAGACACTCTTATCCAGAGCGACTTACAATTAGTGAGTGCAAACATTCTTTTTTATTTATTTTTTATTTTTCATACTGGCCCCCCGTGGGAATCGAACCCACAACCCTGGCGTTGCAAATGCCATACCAACTGAGCTACATCCCTGCCGGCCATTCCCTCCCCTACACTGGACGAATTGTGCGCCACCCCATGGGTCTGTTGGAGGCGGTTTATGGCAGAAAAATAAACATAACATTCTCTGGCAACAGCTCTGGTGGACATTTCTGCAGTCAGCTCCCTCAAAACATTAGACATCTGTGGCATTGTGTTGTGTGACAAAACTGCACATTTTAGAGTGGCCTTTTAATGTCCCCAGCACAAGGTGCACCTGTGTAATGATCATACTGTTTAATCAGCTTCTTGATATGCCACACCTATCAGGTGGATGGATTATCTTGGCAAAGGAGAAATGCTTACTAACAGGGATGTAAACAAATTTGTGCACAAAATTTGAGAGAAATAAGCTTCTTGTGTGTATGGAAATTTCTGAGATCTTTTATTTCAGCTCATGAAACATGGGACCAACACTTCACATGTTGTGTTTATATATTTTTTCAGTGTAGTTAAGAAATGTCCCCAAACCACTACAGGCAGCAGTGTTAGCAGCACTTATTCGACAATCAATGTTTGCCTAACTACACTCTAAAAATAAAAGGTTCCTGGAGTATCCTTTAGGGGTTCTTCAAATTGAAACTGTGGGGGAACCCCTATAAGTTATTTGAAGAAACCTTTTAGGGCTCTTCAATTAACCCCTTTTAATGGATCCTTGATTAACCTTTTGAAGAACCTTGTCGGGTACATTTTTTAACTACACCCCCCTCGCCTATTATTATTATTATTATTATTAATAATACGCATAACAACAAAAACACACTATTTTAGTTTATTATGATTTTAGTGGCAAAGCAGAGTAAAGAAATCAAAATATGAGGTAAACTCCCAGCAGAGCCCCAAGTATAATGGGTATATCCTCTGGCGTGTTGATGGTAATGTGTTGATGTTCTCCATATCCATAGCCAGAATGATTGTGCAATGCATTGTGTCGTGACGTGACTCTCATTATTGTGATGACTATTATTTATCGAATAATTACCTACTATGTTTAATTGTCACTAGATTAAATTAATCATGTAACAATTAACTCATTAGGAATTTGGGGCACCACAGGAAAAGTTGTTTAACGAGTTACCGTTTCCCGAATTAACTCTAAAGATATCTAGATATCTCTTGTCGTTTAACAGTCATTTATTAGTCATTTACCTCATATTAGTCTCATTCAGAAAGTCGTAGGCTCTTTAAGTCTGCACGAACCCGAGTCTTACTGATCATACCACACAAATTGATTTAATTATGTGTATTCCGCTACGCGTGCCGAGCATGTGTCCCTGGTTTGCAAAGTGCTGGCCTGACGGTTGGAAAATGACCTTTATTCCAAGACCTGCCGCCTCCTTCCTCTGCCCGGTCTCCCCACGGCCCTGCAGTCTGCGTAGGCCCTGTTTACACACGTCTTCCAGCACTACGGGGTACCAGAGGACATAGTGTCTGACCGGGGTCCCCAGGTCACGTCCAAGGTCTGGAAGGCATTCATGGAACGTCTGGGGGTCTCGGTCAGCCTGACCTCTGGTTTCCACCCCGAGTCTAATGGGCAGGTGGAACGGGTAAATCAGAACCGGCCGGGGGAGTGGTCAGTGTTCTTGCCATGGGCCGAATATGCCCAGAACTCTCTCCGTCACTCCTCCACTAACCTAACGCCATTCCAATGTGTTTTAGGTTAGCAACCGGTTCTAGCACTGTGGCACCAGAGCCAGACCAAGGCTCCAGCGGTGGATGACTGGTTTTGGCGCACAGAGGAGACGTGGAACGCTGCTCACGTCCACCTCCAACGCGCCATGCGTCGTCAGAAGGCCAACGCTGACCGCCACCTCAGTGAGGCCCCGGTCTTCGTTCCGGGTGATCAGGTCTGGCTCTCGACCCGGAATCTGCCTCTCCGCCTGCCCTGCCAGAAACTGAGCCCGCGGTTTGTGGGGCCATTCAAAGTCCTGAGGAGGATCAACGAGGTTACCTATAGGTTATTACTCCCCCATGATTATCGTATTAACCCCTCATTTCATGTGTCTCTCCTCAGGCCGGTGGTGGCTGGTCTGCTCCAGGAGTCTGAGGTGCGGGAGGTCCCTCCGCCTCCTCTGGACATCGAGGGGGCCCCGGCGTACTCCGTCCGTTCCATCCTGGATTCGAGGGGTCGGGTGGGGGGCCTTCAGTACCTCGTGGAGTGGGAGGGGTACGGTCCGGAGGAACGGTGCTGGTTCCCGGTGAGGGATATCCTCGATCCCTCCCTGTTGCGGGATTTCCACTGTCGCCATCCGGCACGCCCTGCTCGGCGTCCTCCTGGCCCTCCCTGAGGCCGGTGTCGGCGCGCTGCTGGAGGTGCGCGTCAAGGGAGGGGTACTGTCACGACTTCCTCCGAAGCTGCCTCCTCTCCTTGTTCGGGCAGGTTTCGGCAATCGTCGTCACCGGCCTTCTAGCCACTGCCGCATCACATCTCATCATTCCATTTGTTTTGTCTTGTCTATTACACATTGTGATTGTTTAATGTGAGGAGAGAGTAGCTTGGTTGAGCTCAGTGTATTTTGTATTGCCGGGGTATATTTTCCCTGTGTGCCTGTTTTGTTCCAGTGCGCCTGTTTTGCGCACTGGACTGGTTGACGCTGTTCTGCGTAACGCTGTACTACGGAATAAACTCTGTATTCTGTGATTTACGCTCCTGCGCCTGACTCCTTCAAATCACCCATCACATACTCAACCTAGAAATTATTGAAAATGTGTTGTTTTTTAACAAACTTGCATGGTTGTGGTTAATTCAGATTCTTACTTAATCATCACGTTCACCAGCCTCATTACAATTAGTAAATGTTTTTTTGTGTTTAATAATAGTTTCTGCCAACGCAGCAGCTAATCTTCCTGGGGTCCGGCATGACCTCTCCTCCTAGATGCACATTTTGCGATAGCTTCATCAGAGACACCTTACCTAACCTAAGCCACTTTTGTCTAAGGAGGTAATCCTTCTGAACCCACAAACATACAGACGTAGCCTATTGTATTTTGTGGATATTGTCAACCATTTAAATCTATGTCAACTATGTTAATGAATATCCTTGTAGCTTTTGGAACTGCCACCTTGACAGAATACACCTTTACTAATGTCTAGATCCCTAGACTGAAGTGTTGCACATAACTTGAAATTCCAGCAGTTAGAGCATTGGAAGATGTTTGAAGCACAATATTGTGTAACCAAAGTGGTGACATTAATGACTATCTAGCCTAAATCATTTTGCAATAAACATATCACTATACAATAGTGGAATCTTTCATCCCAATAATGGTCTTAGTGTGTATGTCCTATTCAAGCTGGGTCCTTTATATAATGTTCTCTAGGACTGTAACTTGAGATTTAGTGTCACATTATTGTGTGACGTTCACAACTTGCATGGTGTTGTTCATAGTGTTTTATAAAGTACAAGAACTTGGTAACCTGTAATCACATACTTCACAACCCTCAAACAATAGTGTCTTGCAATGCATTGTTTTCTCTCATAAAAGGAGAATGCAAAGTTAGATTGTGTTTCTTGATCGAGTTTGTTGAAGTTTATACCTAGAATTGTCATCCACGATCACATTGTTTTCATTTCAAAAACCTACTGGAACTTAGTGTACTGTATACATTACCTACACATTACTTTAGATTGACATAGTTTTCTATTTACATATAAGTTCCCATTTCATTTTTACAAAGCTTTTTACAAGCATATTTGTCACAGAATGCCCCTTGAAACCCCCAAAGTTAACCCACTAAACCGCCTTTGGCAAAAGAAGGCAAAGAAGATGGGGGGAAATTACATGTCAATGAAGAGCAGCAAAGCAGTGTCAATTCAAAGTCATGTTGGCTCTCTATTTATTATGTAGTGTTGAAGCTGAAGACAAACCCTCAGCAAATGTTAATGATGTACATATTAACAGTCACACAATCTATAATATTCCTTGATGTTCTGTCTATTACATGACTGAACCAATGTTTCGGCACAGAGTGCCTTCATCTGTGTTACGAAGGTTCAGTCATACAATATAATAGAGTGTGCACATTTCTTTATTTTTGGCCTTTTGTTTGTTTCGTATAAATATACCCTAGCCTAGAGAGCAAACAGATACTGTATTGTTGGATAAATATTTACATAATTAAGAACACCTTCCTAATATTGAGTTGCACTGCTTTTGCCCTCAGAACAGCCTCAATTTGTCGGGGCATGGACTCTACAAGGTGTTGAAAGCATTCCACAGGGTTGCTGGCCCATGTTGACTCCAATGCTTCCCACAGTTGTGTCAAGTTAGCTGGATGTCCTTTCGGTGGTGGACCATTCTTAATACACACCGGAAACTGTTGAGCATGAAAAACCCAGCAGCGTTGCAGTTCTTGACACACTCAAACTGGTACATCTGATACCTACTACCATACCCTGTTCTAAGGCACTTAAATATTTTGTCTTGCCCATTCACCCTCTGAATGGCACACATACACAATCCATGTCTCAATTGTCTCAAGGCTTAAAAATACTTATTTAACGTGTCTCCTCCCCTTCATCTACACTGATTGAAGTGGATTTAACAAGTGACATCAATAAGAGATCCTAGCTTTCACCTGGATTCACCTGGTCAGTCTGTCATGGAAAAAACAGGTGTTCCTAATGTTTTGTGCACTCAGTGTACATGTATGCAAAAACATGTACTGGAGGAATTACTTTTTGAATCCTTTTGTCAGTTTATTTATCCAGATTTGTATAACTTTACATTGGTGTAGCTTGTTTTTCAACTTTGGTTGTCCTTAAATCCAAGTGAAATCTCATCTTAATCTGTCTTTTATGTTGGGTTGCTTGTTGTGCACACCCTTCCCCACCCTTTTTGAGAAATGTTTCCTATGGGTGTCTCATATGTCACTCACTTATCCATTCTCGCTCAGTGGTACCTCACATCGTCAGCCAGTCAGGTCAGGTGAGCCCTTCATTGTCCTTTAACTATTATGAATATGATAAAATGTTTATTAAAAACATAAAGGATTCCATTTTCACTTTGCAAATTATGAATAGATGGATGAACATAATAATTTATTCTTCTAGTTTTGCCAAATTATTGTATGTCATTTATTTTTGTACAGATTTTCCATACCTATAATAGAGTTTCATATTAGCTGAAACCAAAACAGTCAAAAGTTTTTCCTTGTATATGATTAATGAGAATACATGCCTGGGGATAGATGGAGTTACCCTGTCTTTACGGTGAAATCTTATTACTGTCATCTTGGTATAGGCATACTTTAAAAAAAAATTGGTCTCAGGAAACTGTCTAGATATATTTGAATTATAACATAACTTTTAGACAAAGTTTTGGGTACTTATTTGTTTTCGAGCACACACAAGATGCCCTTGAAAACAGCTTACTGTTTTAGAGGCTGCATGGGTGGCATTGTACTGGTGACCAACCTATCGGTATGTGGGTGACAAAGTAAAAAAGGAAAAAGACAGAATAAATGGAAATAGCTAACAAACCACCTTTTCAATGACTTGCACAAATCAAGAGATCTTCATGTAAGATCTATGTTAATACTGAGCATCAGTACAACAATTTAACATGAATATGATATCTATAAGATGTCCATTTTATTACGGCTTTTAGAATCTCTCTGCCCCACTATCATTGGTGGTGGTATAGTAGGGGAAGAAACAAGGTGGGTTAGGTGTGAATCTGTTGTGACTTTATCAAGTCTGTCTTTTTACATAAATGTAGTTGTTGGATGAGCCAATGACTTGTGGTGCCAAAATGAGACATCATGGGTATTGTCTTGCCCTCACCTTAGCTGTCCTGGGATCAGGTGGGTAAATGTTCTTCTCCTCCATTGTTAACTTTGTTCTTAATTGATCTAAAGACATGCATATGAGAATAAAAGGCTGGCACTCAATGTTACACATAAAACAGAGCCAAGTTGCCTACTGTTTCATGCTTCCATTTTAATGTTCTGTTTATTTTAGGTATTTTCACCGTTGGGTCAGCCAAGGTAACATACATTATTGTCTATACACAACAACAGGGTTTTCAAGATCCTAAACACTTGGTAACGGAAAAATACAGTAGCTCTTGTTCCTAAAAAGAAAAACAGGTTTGCTAAGAGCCTTTCAACTGATGAATGATGGTATCAGTTGTATAGGATGTACCTATTGTGGTGTGTTTAGTCATCGAAAACCAGTTTGATTGTGACAATTTGATTAAATCCATATGATAATGCAGCATATGTCAATGTGTTTCAAGCTATGCTGATATCACAATGTCTTTCTTTTTACTCAAGTGTATTACACTGTGCGATGGAGGAAATAGGTAAGTTAAATAAAATTGGGTATGTTTCTTGTTTCATTGCCACTGTGGTCATGTTAAACTGATTAGACAGGGGGCTAAGAGATTGACTTAACTTGCGATCTATGTAATCACTAGCACCCATGGAAACTCCACCGGTGGAATGTGTAACAGGACTGAGGGTGCATGTGCTCCTGTGAGTTTCCACCCCTACATGTTACACTTCAATATAAATCCCCAAATACCTCACAGAAAATTCCTTAACAAGAGATTCATCTTTTTATCTCTATATCACTATATTTTTTAGTTTTCAAATGTCACATTTGACAGCTTCCTAAGCTGTGCTGGGCTGAGGAGGATCAATGACACACAGGAGCACATCGACAGACTCAAAGGAGTTATGGAAGAGGCCTTTCACTTCTACTCAGACTCCTTCATGGTACAGTACAACAAGAGAGACACATTTGATCAACAGTTTCAGAGGGAAAATGACAAAATACCGTTGTGGAAATTCTTACACAGGGACACTCGAAGTCAATCTTAGATTAATCATAGTTTATTTGTCAGTGCGCTGGAGAGGTTCCAACCAACTCAATGCACCATAGTACACGTCTGTCAGAAGCCCCGGGGCCGTCCCAGCAGTTATCTTATATACGGCTATACACAGACAAGTTATATTTGCATGATTTAGCATAATTAATTAATCATTACCGTTTTGTTTCATCCATGTGACCGACCAATACTGGTAAATAACATGTGACAGACCAATACCTCACGAGGCTTCTTCTCTCTAAGCAGATACCTTGAAACTGAGATATCTTTCTCCTCATGTTCTCAAAACAAGGTCTGGGCATACTGCCAAATTGCAGATACTGATAAGTGAGGATTTGTCCGATCAGTCACTTGCATATACACAGAAAATGGTTATTAGATCAGCACATTAATAGAATATAGAAATGTATAGAATAGGAAAGCACCAACATTAACATTTCCATCACATGTTATAACAGCATGAAGTGGACGTAATGTGCTTTATGTTGACATCACTGTTATTTCCCATACAGAGGTTCAGCAGGGATCTGCAGCCCATCCTAGAGCTGATCAATGGGCTCAGCTTCAACACCTCAAAGCCCAGGTTCCACGACGTCAACTTCACCAGAGTGTGGTTCCAGCTCAAGCTCAGGCCACGCCTTGCCTATGTCTCAGAAAGCCTCCTCTCCTGTCTCAGCACAAGCGACCTCACCTGCGAGACCTACCAGGCTCTGTGAGTTTCCCATTTTCCCTGTGATTTTTTGTGTGTTTCCGATACTTGATTTGTTGTTGTTTTGATAATTTTTAGTGTACATGAATTGGATGTGAATATCCTGAGTATGGACCCTCAACGCCAAAGGATGGTCTACACGTCCTTCATGCGCAGGTTTCTGGAGAGAAATGATACAGCAGGTAGCCTATTTATTTCATTATTGATGGATATTGTCACTCAATATATTTGTACTTGGCTGGTGAATGCGGTAATCTGTAGGATGTGATTGAGAGTTCTATTTGTGTTCTAAAAAAGGATGCCTCATCCATGGGAACAGCAGTGAGCAGTGGCTGATGCGGAACTTTGGATCCTTCTCTACCTTGGTTGACTTTGAAGACTTCTTTGCACTGAACATGAATTTCAGTGGTGTAAGTGTAGAACTTTATAGGGGCTCTTAATAAAGCAGGGACTGTAATGTCAGGAAGATACAGGATGTCATTAAGATGTTATAGGATGGTACAGGAAGTTCATGACCAATCGAGATCAAAGTTCTCTCTCCCACAGCTATCAGTCCTGGCACTGCTGAGCCCGGAACAGAAGGCTGAGTTGGTTCTTCACCCCGGAAATGGAGGCCTGGACAATGGCACCATCAGCCTGGTCTTCCAGAGTCTGCTTGGACCTCTAATTAACAATTATCACCTGAATCAGTCAATGTACAATTCAACCATGATGTCCAACATGACTGCAGGCAATGTCACAGGACCACATGAACTTGATAGAGTGGGTTATGTGTTTATTTCTTTCTTTTTAATTTATTTGGATCCCCATTAGCTTTTGCAGAAGCATCAGCTACTCTTCCTGGGGTCCAAAAAAACACAAAACATGACAAGTAACAAAACACTGATAGACAAGGACAGTCAAACAAATTTCAAATACAAGGATATACAAGCAATACAACTAAAATATGTTGAAAAATCTGTCGATGTGCCTTTGAGCAAGGCACTTAACCCTTATTGCTCTGTATAAGAGCGTCTGCTAAATGACTAAAATGTTAACATCGAATAAGGCTGTATATTTTGCTGTCATCAACTCCATGTACAGTATGAGCCAACTAATGATTATAAATCTATGGTTGCAGACTCTAAACAACTTCCTGTCATTCCTGAGGCCCTTGGGTAGTTTCATCAAGACCTTGGTGGGCAGCATTCAAGCGGTATGTGTTGTCTTTTACAATCTCACAAATTATTTCCTTTCCCTAGTGTTGAATGTAGGTCCAATCTGAAACGATGTACTATGCACTATGTACTGTGTCCCCACAGAGGAATGTGAGCTCGGAGAGACGGCATGTTCTGGCCCAGGCTGTAGTGAAGTGGATCCTGGCAGAGCTAGCTGGACACTTCTCCCCCAACTTCACACTGACGAATGAGACCACCCCCAGCCAGACTCCCTCTCTCAGCAACTTCAGCATCACCAGCCTTGAGGACTGGTTCCAGCATGTGGTCCTCCCTGCCCTGAGACGCTTCCAGCCCAACATCCAGACTCAGATCCCACACGACCTTCCTGCTGTCTTCGACCATGTCTTGTGAGTTAAATACATATGTTATGTTATTAGCCTTATGGACTTTGTGGACTTTGTCTAGTTGATTCTGATCATTTGAATATGATCATTAGTAGTATTTTGCACTAAATATTATGCCTCTATATTATTTTTCAGCTCATTAAATCCTCCAATGGGTTCTAATTCTTCAATGTATTCAATGGTTGGTGCCATGGATGTCTGTCACATTGGCAACAATGATGATATGTGCTCGGTGAGTTTTATCTGTCACTATGTTCACCTTGGTTAAGCCCTCATTATCTCTCATTCAATATGGGATCACTATATAGAGGAAGCTTTGTGATTCTTAGCCAAAGTATTTCAACAATCTAGACTGTTCCAACAAAAACATTTCAAGCAAATACATTGACATCAAGTAGGCCACTCCTAGTTGATAGGCATCATTTTTCCTAATGCTACTATTATGGGTGTTTGTTCTTTCATTCTTCATTATTATCTTAAAGGTAGACTCAGCGATATGACGTAGGTGCACAAATTAAACAGCACAAACTCTTAGAACCTAAAAGGGTTATTCTGCTGTCCCCATAGGAGAACCCTTTGAGGAACCCTTTTTGGTTCCAGGTAGAATGCTTTTGGTTCCAGGTAGAACCCCTTTGGGTTCAATGTAGAACCCTTTCCACAGAACCCAAAATACTTCTACCTGGAGCCAAAACTAGCTATCCTATGGGGACAGCCGAAGAACCCTTTTGGAACCCTTTTTTCTAAGAGTGTAGTGGGTCAATTTCTGTAACAACTAAGAGTGTTGAAGTGCAAAGCTCAACTCCCCCACTGTTTTGGTCCCGTACCTACGGGGCTCTAACAGCGTGAAGCAAACCCATGTACATGCACAGATACTGTATGTGACTGTGTGGGAGCGAAGTCTTGCATCTCGCTCATCATCTGCAGTGCTGCTCGTGGCTTCCAATTCCAAAATCCTTTTAAATCTTTATTGACTTCATGATGACACGTCTTCCCCTGTCACAGGTATCCCATGCAGCAGAAAACTTGGCTGTGGTCCTGAGATGTGTGCCCCATTCTAACCTGAGCCTCGCTGGAGAAAATATGAAACTATTGGTCACAGAGCTATCCAAGACACTGGATAACCCATTGACAGGACCACACCAAATGGTAAGAATACTTTATTTTCAATCATCAGAGATTCAATTAAAGTCAAGACAAATGTCATGCCACTGTGGAATATGACTCATATTGTGAAATCCTTCCCTTTTAGAATGGCAGTTTGGGTCTGTGGCCCAACCTCACAGACTTGTTTGGCCAGCTTCCGACAGACAGCTTCAGTGCTGAGAACCTTGGTGATGAGAACTTCATCCACTTCTGGTTCCTGATCAGACTGCGGCCCCTCCTACCTTCAGTGTCAGAGGAGTACCTATCCTGCCTCAGCACTAGAGACTTCAGCTGTCAAGCCTACCAAGCCCTGTATGTACAACCCAAAGACAACTACAAATACATTTTTCAGTTCATCAACATATTTGTTTCATGATCTCCTTCAATAGAAATGTTACATATCCTATTGATAATACCAAAAGTGTGTATTCTGAATCCTGATTTTCTCATTACTTACAGTGTCATGGGGCTGAGTGATCACATCTCATCAATGGATGAGATGAGACAGAAACTGGTCTACACATGCTTCATTCACCCATTCCTCTCAAAACACCGACATTCAGGTATTTATTTTGATATGGCGATTTGTTTCATTTAGGACTGATTTTGTATGTATTTTTTCAAATAATGTATTGAACTGAGTGAACAAGCTAATACGATACATTGCATACTTTTCTTTCAGATATGATGGGATGTCCTTCGAATGGGAATTTGGATTCAATTAAGAGATATTTTGGGAGATTTTCAATTTTCCCACCTCTACAGCACTTCTTTGATTTGCACAGAAACTTTTCTGCAGTAAGCATTTACATTACATTCTACCAACTCAGAATATTTCTATAACTGGATGTCTTTAAGGGATCAGGCTACGTGATTATGTCTTTGTAGCACAATATTAATCAGTGTGATGTGTGTGTCTCATCTCTCGTTCAGCTGGATGCCCTGCCAGCTCTCTCTCCAAAGCAGATAGCAGAACTGGTGCTGATGCCCCACACTCCACCTCCACAGAGAGATAACATTATCAACAGAGTCTTTGACCACCTCCACAATGACACCAGACTCAGAGATTTCCTCCATGACCTGCAGATGCTAATAAGAGGGGTACTGTCTCTACCTTAAGCACACTTAAAATGATATATTTGTTGGGCATATTGAAGTTTTGCTAAACTCATTTTGATTTTTTTTCTCTCTCACAGGCTAACCTTGAGTGTGAGTCTTTCAGAAGCATGTAAGTATCAGAAATGTTTTTGAAAAAAAGAACACCCACACTGTACAACTTTGTATGTTAGCAGAGTTAATTACATCAGTTTTTATTTCTCATCAAAGATTCAACAGGCTGGACAGGGCTGCTACATCTGGCCCATCTGATTTGGGACCAGTCATCAGAGACATACAGGACTCCATAATGGATGCTGCTCCTCCGGGTGAGTCAGGATTTAGATATGATTATGTGATTGTGAGCTGTGACTCAATGTAGTATTGTTCCATGTCCTGACATCTGTTGTTGGTTTTGTCTTACATCAGATTGCAACGTCGTTCCCTTTAAGTTTGGGGTGAGAAAAATCTCAACGATATTATTATATTATCATTATGTTTCAATAAAATAATTTGTATTCTTCAACAATAAATGTAATATGGTCCGAATTAAATATACTGAATTGAATTCTATGAGATTTACATTATGCCTTTTTTTTACACCAGTTCTCTGTAACCCCCCCAGTCAATGGTGAGG
The DNA here is from genome assembly GCF_964263955.1 of Coregonus lavaretus. Lineage (NCBI taxonomy): Eukaryota > Metazoa > Chordata > Actinopteri > Salmoniformes > Salmonidae > Coregonus > Coregonus lavaretus. The sequence goes on along the minus strand of NC_140015.1, from coordinate 14,863,175 downwards.
CAGTGTTTTGAACACCATATCAGATTTATTTATATTAACTTAGAACTTAGAACTTTGATAGTAATTAATATTAATCTCCTCTTGCAGAGAGCCACATCTGTGCTGGAGTGAATACGTGAGTGCTACCCCTTACCCTATACAACAGTCATAACAAATGTAAAGACACAGCACATCTTTATAATAGTCTATAGTACATTAAATAAATTATGTTTATTCATGCATGTCTTGTTTCTGATATGATTTCCCTTCTCACAGCACTGATGTGGAACACTGCATGGCTGGCATGAATATGACCCATATGCTCTGCAACTTTACCATCCGACATTATGCTTGCCTACCTCAGGTTTGACACTCTGCATTGTGTGTATTTATGAAACCCACATTCTACATGCAACATGTTTGATTTGATTGATTACATTTACAGTATTGAATTGATTTCCAAAAATAAATGTCCTAATGTATGTGTTTCTTTGTGCCCTCTCAGCGTACCCAGCTAAAACCAGAGCAACTCTCTGAGATCCTGCAATGCAAACTGTCAGGCAATATGACCTATCCCAAAGAAATGTGGAAGTTGTTCTTCACCAAAACTTCTGCATTTCTTGACGAGGCTCTTCACAGGTTTTCAAACACGGTAAAAAACATCCAAAAGAAAGGAGGACCAAGGCACTCTTCATATAATTAATTAAAATGCCTTTACTTGTATCCATGTTCAATGGAAACAAAGTTTTAAAACTCTGACGCATTTCGGCTGTATGGCCTTGGTCGGGGAGTACAAGGATATGATAATACAATGTCCTCTTTTGAACAGCTTCTTTTGAAACATATTCTTAAAGAGTTTCTTGAATTTATACTCTTTAAAAAAAATGGAAAGTCAGAAGATTGTGGGTAAAAGTCTTTATCCAAGAGAACATCTTCTGAGTTGTCTTTGTGTTGTCTTTGTGTTCAGTCTTACCAGCCCAGCGGCCCATCCATCTCTCTGGTGCTAGATGTACTTGGGGAGGTAGTAGTTGACCAGTTTAGTCAGCATGACCTGAGAAGTCCAAACCACACCCGCAAGTGGTTCCTGGGGAATCTCCGACCCTTCCTCCCACAAGCCTCCAGAGAGTTCCTGTCCCGTCTCAGCACCAAGAACTTCACCTGTGGGACCTACCAGATTTTGTATGTGAAAACATCCATTTTATTTCAGTGTGGTTGACTATTTGCCCTCACTTGATCTAGTACTTCAATGTGGTGTCTTTGCCTTCGCAGAGTGGAAGCTCTAGGTCATCAACCAGCTAACCCTAACCCAGCTAACTCAGCTATGGACAGACAAAGAAAGCTTTTGATCTACACTGAATTAATTGGGCCCTTCTTGAAGCGCAATGACACTGAAGGTACATTTAAATTATTCTGTAACGTCAATGATACCTGTAAATGTAATTTTACTAAGCATGGTGAAGACAAAGGAATTGTAATTAATTAGGATAGAAAGACTGCTATTTTTCTCCAGTCTTTGAAAATATGTTTTATTATTTCAGACCCCAACTGTGTCAACAACTCAACCAACAGCACTGACTGGCTTAAAACGTACTTTGGGCTGTTTGCTGGTTTTGCCCCCCTAGAAGAACTCAAACGACTGCATGGAAACTTCTCAGTGGTTGGTACTAGTTCATGATTTTGACCTTTTGAACTTACTGATTCATCCAAGAGCCATTTGTTACCAGTCTGAATCCATGTTCTTATTTCACTGTGTAGGTGGATGTCCTGCCTATGCTGAGCCCCAGGCAGCTGGCGGAGGTGGCCTCCACCCCTGGTCAGCTCAGAAACCCTGGAGATGTCGACATCATACTGATCCATGTGCTTACCAGAGATCTGGGCGAGTTCTTTGACATCGTTTCTCCAGCTGTTGAGGTATGGATGAGTGATGTCTATGGTCAATTCTTATACCACTGCCTTATTTCCTATATACCATTGCTTAGTACAATCTTCTCATGTGCTTCTGTCCTTCAGGGTCTTCACCTTCCGGTGAATGTGCGCCAGGTGCTGCTCCAGCAGGTGTTTAACAATGCCAACCTATCAGATCCCTCCATCAAAGACCCTGAGGTGCTGGTGTGGTTGGGCCAGAGACTCCGCCCCCTGTTACCCAACTTGACAGAGGAGCATGTGGCCCCCCTCTTCAACATCGTCAGACACAGAGACTGCAACACCAGCCAAGAACCGTAAGATCAGCACAGTGTATTATAGAAACACTAATAATTTTGAATAATGTGATGCATGTTTGCAACTGACCTTCGTGAACAGTACATTACTGCTCTTAGTTGTGCTTGATAATGCATATCAAAGGGTGCTCTTTCTGGTTTCTGCCATCTACAGAGTGAAGTTGCTGAACTCTATCCTACCATCGCTGTCCAATGGCACACAGGCTGCTGTCCAGCATCAAATCCTCATGTCTCTCAGAGGTATTCACCTAGTCATCATCTCATAGGTTAACCTGTAGAATTGTCTTGTCATACCATTAACTGACCTACAGTATTTAAAATGTTTTATGTCATCATATCATGCAAAACTCGTCATATCGGCTGTATTTCTGCCTGCTTGAACGGCAATCGCTCAGATACACATGAAAACACGAAATAACCCCAGGAATAAATAGACAACGCTCAGAGATGCACAAAAATGATATAACGTTCAAAATGGGTGAATCTTTCCAGACAGCTAGGTGAATCAACAACATATTACAATCGTAGCAAGTACATTTACCCTCAACAAAGTACTAGTTACCAGTAGCAGTAGTAGCTTCTCATGATCCTATAATTCTCCCTAAATGCATGATAATATACAATAATGTGTTTTATATACCATGGTCTGAGGACCGCAGTTTTGGACTTAGTGCTGGACCAAATGAGGGATGGGTTAATTTACAGTATCTCATTGTTCGCAGAATCAACTCCACTACGTTGCTATAGGAACAACAGCTTCTTCGTGTTCCTGAGACAATCCTTCCTCAACTTTCCATTCCCAAAGTTGACCAAATTCCTCTCCCTTATTCCACCACAGCGGGAATCTGAGGTACAGTACATTTAACGTGTTTCAGCTACACTTCAACTTTTGGAAAGTGTGTTCTGGCCTAGAAAGTCACTGTGTATCCTATGCTATCTGTGTTTCCAGCTGCTCAACACCATGCATCCCTCAGAGCTCGGTACCTTCCTCAGGAAGCCACAGGTGGTGGACAACAAGACTAAGCTATGCACAATCTTCCGAAAATACAAAAAAACTCCTGAGTTCTTGGAAACCGTAAGGACACACACTGCTGATTGTGGCCACCATTTTCAAGCACTCACTCCCTCTCCCTGAGTATCTATTTCTTAGGATTTACTGAAAGAACAACCTCTGTTAAATGGTGCGTTCTCTCAATCCTTTGACTTTGAACATTATCTGTCTGTAGGAGACTCTTCCGGATGATGTGATGCGTCCAGTCCTGCCCTGCGTCTGGCCTTTGGCTCTGTCCACTGATGACAAGGCTGAGGTTGACCGCTGGTTTGACAACAGGCTGAGGAACTACCTGAAGTTCCTCAACAGAGACCTGCTCCAGTCCTCTGACACACTCAACGCCTCCTGCTTACCCTTCAGGAGACTGTAAGCAACCACACTGGAAATACATTACATTTGCTGATGCTATTACACAGAAATATCTACATAATTGAATGTGAATAAAAGGAAGAAAAGTTTGATGACTGTCTGCTGTGGTTTTGACAGTGTATCTGTACTGGGAAGCAACCACACTTTCAACAGCTCAGCCATAACTCAAGATGATGCATACTACACCATAAAGACCTACCTCAACACAGGAAGTGAGTGTTTTAGTACTGACTACTGATTACTCCAGTTTACATTATACATATACAGTGAGCACCATAATTCATTGGACAGTGACAATATTTTTGTTATTTTGGTTTTGTACTCTAGCACTTTGAGTTTGAAAGGATACAATGACAATGAGGGTGAAGTGCAGACTGTCAGCTTTAATTTGAGGGTATTTTCATACATATCGGATGAACCGTTTAGAAATGACAGAACCTTTTGTACATGGTCCCCCCATTTTAAGGTACTACAAGTATTTGTTAAATTGGCTTCACAGATGTGTGTCGTTAGGCAGGTGTATTCATTTGTGTCGTTAGTGAATACAGGAGAGCTGTTGATGAATAGTATTGATTCTAGACTTTGCTATTGCCTTTGGAGGTTGTTGTTGGGGTGTGACAACATGAGGAAGACAGCAGTGTCGATGCAAATGAAGCTGGCCGTCATAAGGCTCAGAAATGAAAATCAATTAATCAGGAACATTGCGAAAACCCTGGCCATGCCCAAGTCAACAGTTTGGTTCATCATTAACAAGAAAAAAACTACCGGTGAACTCAATTATGTCAAAAGACCCGGTAGACTGAGGAAGACCACTGTAGTGGATGACCGGAGAATACTCTCTATGGTGAAGAAAACCCCCCTGACAACAGCCCAACAGATCAAAAACACTCTCCTGGATGCAGGTGTAGATGTGTCAAAGTATACCATACGTAGGAGACTACACCAGCAGGACTACAGAGGGTACACTACAAGATGCAAACCACTAATAAGCCTGAAGAACAGAAAGGCGAGATTACAGTTTGCTAAAAAGCACCTAAAAGAGCCCCAAGAGTTCTGGAAAAGTGTGGAGAAAAAAAAGAAATGCCCATGATCCAAAGCATACCACCTCATCCGTGAAACATGGTGGAGGGGGTGTTATGGCTTGGGCCTATATGGCTGCCAGTGGAACAGGCTCACTTGTCTTCATCAATGATGTGAAGTAGAACAATGAATTCTGAAGTCTACAGGAATATTTTATCTGCTCAGATAAAACCAAATGCCTCCAAACTCATTGGACGGCACTTCATCAGGCAACAAGACAATAACCCCAAACATACTGCTAGAGCAACGAAGGGGTTTTTGATGGCCAAAAAGTGGAAAATCCTTGACTGGCCGTGTCAATCACCGGATCTGAATCGAATTGAACATGACTGAAGGCAATAAGTCCCCGAAACAAGCAGGAACTGAAGATGGCTGCAGTACAGGCCTGGCAGAGCATCACCAGGGAAGATACCCAGCGTCTGGTGATGTCGATGCTTCGCAGACTTCAAGCAGTCATTGCATGCAAAGGATATGCAACCAAATATTAACAATGATTACTTTATTCTACATTATGTTAAACTGTCCAATGCCCGAAAATGGGGGGGACCATGTACAAAAGCTTCTATAATTTCTAAACGGTTCATCCGATATGTATGAAAATACCCTCAAATTAAAGCTGACAGTCTGCACTTCGCCCTCATTGTCATTGTATCCTTTCAAACTCAAAGTGCTAGAGTACAGAACCAAAAAACACTCACTGTATTTATTATTGTACTTTACAAATTGCATGAATGGATATTTTTCAACATAAAGGCTGTTACCAAAGAATATGCATAAATTCTGCTTCATGACAGATATTCCTCAAGGATGTATGCCGTTTTAATAAAAATGATTTGGTGTAACTTGTGCTAAAATGATTTCTCACATCAAATACATTAAACACATATTTATTGATTTGTGACTTCTAGGTTCAGCAGCACCCAAGTGTTATAGTCCCACTGACCCAAAGCTCAACTCCACCGCCTGGTTTCTTAACTACATTGGTGTGTTCATCACCTTTGTGACCATTGAAGACTTCAACATGTTTGGCTCAGAGTCAACGGTAAGCCTATGCACCTGCCTGTTTTGATGAAGGGACATCATACATTACCAGAAATACATAACCAAAGGTTTGTCTTTTTGTTTGTTTTTTACAGCTACAACTATTTGCCGTGAACCCTGTCAACATTGAGTTGTTCAATTTCGCTGGAGCTCCTCAAAATCTGACTAAACGCTTTACTGAGCTTATCTTCCTGCAGAACTCCAACTTCCTCCCACTGAAGTGAGTTTTGAACAGTAGCCACTAAAATCATTGGTTTTATGTTATAACTTTATTTATTGAGTTTATGTCAAGGGTATGATAACAGACAACAGTCTACATTGAATCAGAGTGACGCTATGGGGAAATTAGGCTTGGCATTCTAATCCAAGAAAGTGTTACTCAGTATTTCATATTTTTGTTTTATTCCCATATCGTTAGGCTTCCACCACACTTACAATGTTATGTCCCAGCCTCCGCTTACTCTAAGCTCAATGAGTCAGAGAGTGTGGTTGTCTTGGGCAACCTGAACCAATCCTGTACTAACGTGGACTCAGAGGTGAGCACCATCTTGATCTGTCTCCATTTTTGTTACATCTTAACCTTAGACCTGTGTTTTGAACACAAGTAAATTAAATGTTACAGTATGAGACATTATTTTCATGTTATCACAATCCATTGATTGGTTGAGTGATACTGTTACCTAATCTTCGCTGATGTAATTTCCTTCCAGATTTATTCTGCACTGGCATCGATTATCCAAACTGTCAGTCTGGGATCAATCACGGCCCTGGGCCCGCAGGTCACAAGTCTGACCACTGGACAGATCACTACAGCCCCCCCCAGGGTGATTTTACAATCCTTGAGTACTCTGAGCAGTGTTTCTGGATGGAACTTGGGACAGTCCTTGTCCATCATACAGATACTCATCACCCAAAACTTCCAGGTGATTCATTTCTTAATAGGTGTATTGCTGGTGGCGTATTGGTTGTGAGCATCATTCACAACCATGATTCCTGCTTTAAACCATTCCATCCTCTCTACCTCCACTGTAGAGGATATTTAATAATTCTATGTTCTCTTTCTTCAGATAAACAATTCCAACAGTCTAATAAACCTGGGCTCTTTAGTGGGAGGTATTCCTACCCAAACACTCACCGCAATACCCGCAAAGCAGGTTCTAACAACATCCGCCAACCCAACATTTGTTACCAACATGCTGACTGCTCCAAAAATTGTGCAACAGATCTATGTTAATAAGGTATGTACTTGGCTAGCTAACAGTAGCTAGACTAACTGATGTGAAGTAGGCGTTATAAATTTCCCTCCCAATGTTTTTCAGTATGAGTATAATAGTGTATCTAATGTAATGGTAATAGCTTTTTATTGGTTCTACATGCCTGATTTAAATGTGTTATGAAAAAATCAAGGGTAATCAATCATAATAACAGTATTCATTTAGAAATGTTGACATGTTTTTGTATTACTTATTCAGATCATCTCAGTCGACACAGCACCAACGCAACTGATAGTCAATGTCCCAGATGAAATGGCAACCGAAATTCCCAGGAATCTACTGAATTTCCCAACAACTGGAAATCAAACACTCATTGCTCTGAACATCAACAAGAAAAACTGGAAACCTCAGCAGGTATTGAGGGGTTTGTAGTATTCAAAAGCTGTGTAGACCTTCAACATTTACACGATTATACAATGGTGAACATGTGTATTATACATCTATAAATGTGTCTGTTTCTCTCTGTTTCATTTATAGGCAGTGCTGTTCTTTGATACAGTATCAAATGGATTGGATGAGCCTGATGAGTAAGTGTAACAGTGTTTAGAGAATGTCGGTCCTGACCAATAGCTGAGCAGAAATCATACAAATGTATATTTTCCCATGGGGATACATTTTTATTATGTACTTGAACAGAAAGTGGTTATGATGACATTTATAGTTAATGTATTAACTCTAATGAATGTACTCCATTGATTTCTCTATAGCCTTTCTGAGTATGTGCTTCAAGGATTCACTTGCTCTCGTGTCCAGACTTTCGCCAAAACAAAAATTAAACGTCTCATCAGAGCTTGCAGACATAGGGTCGGTCGAAGAAAGGTGGTTCTCAAGGAGACACAGGTGAATATTAAAAATAAACTTTCTCTACATCAACTAAAGGGCCCTACTCAATCAAAACCGGTAGCCAGGCCTCCAGATTACATTGTTAATGTGCCTGTATGAATTATAATGCAAATGTTTTTAATTTATTTTTCATGGCTACATGAATCCAAGCATGTATTTTCTCAGCACAAGAATGACAATACTTACTGGAAACCCAGTAACAAGTATTGATTGAATATGTTTCTCTGTTTTCAAGGAGCTTATTTTACAGACATATGAGAAAGTAACATTTTGTTTTACAGCTAACTTGCATGTGGAACAACGTTGAAGATGAAAGTCCTCAAGATTTTATCAACTATCCATCAGATATGTTGCTGTATTACAGGTAAGTTGGTCATGTCACTGACATTATAAAATACATTGTAAATGAGGGTAACTAATTACTGTTAGTTTATTACGCTGACATAACCAAATGAAAATGCCATATAAATGAAGCATAAAGACAATGTAAACTGTTTGTATCTTTCTCCAGCTACACCAACATACAACAGACCAACTGCAGATCCTACTTCACTGAAACAGGAAGAGCAGACTTCTCCGTCCTGTCCAGCACGTTGGATGGAAGAAAGGTTGAGCTACTGAACAATGCCAAAAAGTGCCTGGTGAGTTATGTATTCAAAATGAAAGACACAAGTATATGACTGAATGTTTAAAAGCAGTGATTATGATGACATTTGATTTATTCCAGAACATCCAAGGGACACAGCTCAGTCGAGATCATGTCGAGGTCCTGGGCAACATGGCCTGTACTCTGGATGAGAACTACATTCAGAATTCTGACTTTTACATCCTGGAGAAACTAAAGAAATGCAATGACTTCTCAGATGAGCAGATTACAGCTATGGAGAATGTTATCTGCAGTGGCAACACCACATATGGGTATGTCACATTGTTGCGATTGGAGCTGTGCTGATTTGTGTTCATGTACAGTGGGGAAAAAAAGTATTTAGTCAGCCACCAATTGTGCAAGTTCTCCCACTTAAAAAGATGAGAGAGGCCTGTAATTTTCATCATAGGTACACGTCAACTATGACAGACAAAATGAGGAAAAAAATTCCAGAAAATCACATTGTAGGATTTTTAATGAATTTATTTGCAACTTATGGTGGAAAATAAGTATTTGGTCAATAACAAAAGTTTCTCAATACTTTGTTATATACCCTTTGTTGGCAATGACACAGGTCAAACGTTTTCTGTAAGTCTTCACAAGGTTTTCACACACTGTTGCTGGTATTTTGGCCCATTCCTCCATGCAGATCTCCTCTAGAGCAGTGATGTTTTGGGGCTGTCACTGGGCAACACGGACTTTCAACTCCCTCCAAATATTTTCTATGGGGTTGAGATCTGGAGACTGGCTAGGCCACTCCAGGACCTTGAAATGCTTCTTACGAAGCCACTCCTTCGTTGCCCGGGCGGTGTGTTTGGGATCATTGTCATGCTGAAAGACCCAGCCACATTTAATCTTCAATGCCCTTGCTGATGGAAGGAGGTTTTCACTCAAAATCTCACGATACATGGCCCCATTCATTCTTTCCTTTACACAGATCAGTCGTCCTGGTCCCTTTGCAGAAAAACAACCCCAAAGCATGATGTTTCCACCCCCATGCTTCACAGTAGGTATGGTGTTCTTTGGATGCAACTCAGCATTCTTTGTCCTCCAAACACGACGAGTTGAGTTTTTACCAAAAAGTTATATTTTGGTTTCATCTGACCATATGACATTCTCCCAATCCTCTTCTGGATCATCCAAATGCACTCTAGCAAACTTCAGACGGGCCTGGACATGTACTGGCTTAAGCAGGGGGACACGTCTGGCACTGCAGAATTTGAGTCCCTGGCGGCATAGTGTGTTACTGATGGTAGGCTTTGTTACTTTGGTCCCAGCTCTCTGCAGGTCATTCACTAGATCCCCCCGTGTGGTTCTGGTATTTTTGCTCACCGTTCTTGTGATCATTTTGACCCCACGGGGTGAGATCTTGCGTGGAGCCCCAGATCGAGGGAGATTATCAGTGGTCTTGTATGTCTTCCATTTCCTAATAATTGCTCCCACAGTTGATTTCTTCAAACCAAGCTGCTTACCTATTGCAGATGCAGTCTTCCCAGCCTGGTGCAGGTCTACAATTTTGTTTTTGGTGTCCTTTGACAGCTCTTTGGTCTTGGCCATAGTGGAGTTTGGAGTGTGACTGTTTGAGGTTGTGGACAGGTGTCTTTTATACTGATAACAAGTTCAAACAGGTGCCATTAATACAGGTAACGAGTGGAGGACAGAGGAGCCTCTTAAAGAAGAAGTTACAGGTCTGTGAGAGCCAGAAATCTTGCTTGTTTGTAGGTGACCAAATACTTATTTTCCACCATAATTTGCAAATAAATTCATTAAAAATCCTACAATGTGATTTTCTGGAGAAAAAAATTCTCATTTTGTCTGTCATAGTTGACGTGTACCTATGATGAAAATGACAGGCCTCTCTCATCTTTTTAAGTGGGAGAACTTGCACAATTGGTGGCTGACTAAATACTTTTTCCCCCACTGTAGATACGCATGAAATGAAAAATGAATGCATTTTTGTCGATTGATTTTGTCTTAATCAGTCTTTATTCTTATCTGTTCAGAAACCCAAGTACATGGAATGTGACCACTCTAGAACAGCTTGACATTCTTCCACTGTACTTAAGAGAAAACTTCTGGAGACACATCAGCACGGTATACTATACATGACAATTGCGTAGCACTTTGACATTATTTTCAAATCAAATCAAATTGTATTGGTCACATACACATATTTAGCAGATGTTATTGTGGGTGTAGCGAAATGCTTGTGTTTCTAGCTCTAACAGTGCAGTAGTATCTAACAATTCACAGCAATACACACAAATCTAAAAGTAAAATAATGGAATTAAGAAATATATAAATATTAGGACAAGCAATGTCGGAGTGGCATTGACTAAAATACAGTAGAATAGAATACAGTATATACATATGAGATGAGTAAAGCAGTATGTAAACATTATTATTTTGTATTCACTCCTATCTTTTGAATGACCTCACATCATTTGTATAAAAAATGTATGCACTCACTAACTGTAAGTCGCTCTGGATACGAGCATCTGCTAAATGACTAAAATGTAAAAATGTAAATGTGAATTTGAGTTTGTTACCCATCTCAATTTGAAAAGCTCTCATTTACCTTTTATGCATTTCTTATTTCTTAATGTGTTCTGTTTTGACTGAAATAGCAAAATAAAAGCATGTTCCTGAAGAAATTCATGAAAAGACTGCGTACAAACAAGACAGAGAAGAGGAAACTGAAGAAGCTGTTCAAAGCATGCACCGTGTCTTTGAGATCCAAACGAAGCACTGGTAGGTTTAAATAATATCAGGTCAATATAGCTGTTCTGTGGTTTAATAGTGGAGGCTCCTCTATGACATGAATGATCACATTTATTTTCGATACTTGTCTTTTTAGTAAATGCATGTCCAGACTCCCTTGGCAACATTACTCAAGTGACCATAAGCGATGACGCGTTCCCCTTTGGGTACGAGACCACCACGTTCAACCACTGTCTGAGCACCCAAGTAGTAATGGACAATCTGGCCAGCCTGACTGAGAAGATAGATGATGATGGCATGCAACAGGTCATTTTGGAGAAGCTACACCAGGTATAAAACTTGACTGACACAAAATGGGAAATTACAACAGATTTCAAACTCACAGTCTGCCAGGGGGTGGTCATTCGGTAACAGCTCTTTATGGTGTGGTCTTGTCCACCAGGCGTACCCCGAAGGTCTCTCAGACCAGCAGGTTCAGGTGCTTGGGTCGGTGTCTCGTGTGGCCTCCATAGAGCAGATCAACAAGTGGAACATCACTACAGTGGACACACTGGCAGCACTGATGGACAATGACAATGGAGAATGGGACTCTGGCAAAGTAGGGATATTTAACTTTACACCAACAATGTCTTTAAATGGTGTTTAAAAAAACATGATAAACATTTTGCTTCTAAAAGATGTGTATGAGTGGCTTTTTGATTTAAAGGTATCTTTCTTCTTCCTTTTCAATTTCAGGCCAAAGTTATTGTCACCAAGTTCTTAAGTGCTGGCAATTCTCTTGGTGCCTCTAAACTGAATTCAATTGGAGGGCCTAACCTATGTGCACTGGACCCCAGTGTGTTGCAAGGCATCAGAAATGACAGTCTCAGGTAAGATCATCTACAGATCTTGCTGTGTGAGAGAGACACCCTGTGGTTGAGTCATGCAAGTCACTCCACTTCACATTTATCTTTGTTGTGCTCTGGCAGTTTGACCTCAACAGAGGATCCAGGCCTAAACACCCTTAAATGATGTTGGAACATTTTCATATGCTTTTTTGTTTGCATGTTCATAGTTTGTGTTTTTCTTGTGCCTTTTGAACACAACAGAGATGCAGATGCTCTGGAAATCACTAACTGTTCCTCAGCGCATAAGAAGGCATTCTTTGCAGTAGCTGAGATCGCCTTCCCTATCAACTTTGTCCAAACCCGCACCACTGCAGATCAGCTAACATCCTACCAGCTCATTCAGCCATACCTGGGTAAGGGTTCCCTTTTCTGGATACATACAGAAAAGCGATGCTTTCTTGGATATCCTGTAATAAAAGTTATTTCAAATATTTAGTTTGCTTGCGTGGTGACCTTAAAGAACCCTTGTGCCATTCTCACCATGTTCGTTGCCCTTCTTTAGGAGGTGCCAGTACCAGCTACATACAGAGTCTGTCTGGGCTCAATGTTAGCATGGACATCTCCACTTTTGTTGGTTTGGATTCAACTGTCTTCCAGGTATGTGCTCATTCCTGTAACCATACCATTAATCATTGACCTGTGATGGCAGTGACTCATATTCATTGTCATCTATCATTTTTTCTGTAATTCTCTGCCTCTAAATAGAATCTTACTGTGAGTGAAGTGTCTGGACTCCTCGGCTCCAACCGAAATGACCTGAAAACCTTTGAGAATAACACTGTAGTGAAGAACTGGGTCTCAAAGCAGTTACAGTCTGAGCTTGACAAGCTGGGTATTGGTGTGACCGGAGGAAGGGTGGTACCAACGAATGGAACAGATTCAAACACCACCACCATCACACCAGCAGTGACGATGACAACAACTACTGCCACCACCATCATCAAAACAACTTCCGGTAAGGTGTCAAACGTTGCATTAATGGTTAGCATGCTTCGCCTGTGCTAAATCCATTTAAAAATGTGATTAGCTTAGAAAGTGTAATTTGGTTGGAAAGAGTGGAAATTAGTTATCTGCTTTGTAATGTACCGTAAACATAATTTTACTTATAATTTATAGGAATGTGTTTGGGAACAGATAGTAACAGTAATGACAGAAGACATGCAAATCTTAACCTTGTTTTTCTGTTCTCTCTCTCCATGTCTTTTAGGCCAGAGCAGAGGCACATATCCAGCTCCTCTGCTTTTCCTGTTTGGTCTCTTGTTCATTGCAGTGCAAATGTAGATTCTAACATTGCAATAGAAGCATTATAATTTAGACCAGGTTACATAATTAACATATCACGTCATAATATTCTATCTATTTTTGTAATCTATTTTTAAAGAAGACATTAAAGCTGACATTATCTTTGACAGCCATTATCTTTGACTAGCCGGTGCCCCCGCACATTGACTCTGCAACGGTACCCCCCTGTATATATAGCCTCCCTACTGTCACTTTATTTTACTTCTGCTCTTTTTTTTCTCAACACTTTTTTTGTTGTTGTTTTACTTTTTATTTTTTAGTTAAAAATAAATGCACTGATGGTTAAGGGCTGTAAGTAAGCATTTCACTGTAATGTCTGCACCTGTTGTATTCGGCGCATGTGACCAATAAAATTTGATTTGATTTGATTTGAAATGAGTGCAATATGCAATAAATATGCCATATAATATGCAATGTTTTATCAACTCCATTGCTCCAATTGTATGTTCTATTGGTTAATCATTAATATTCATATCACTACTTTTGGTTATTTATCAACTACTTAATCATTTTTGTTTATAATGATTTTTGTTTATTTCATTTTGTATATTGGGGATGGGAAAGAAATACAAATTAATATGAGGGTGTTCTGTTGTGTGTTTTACTAAGAAGAGCCTCTGGTTGGAAAAACAGCCACATTTCACTTTAACTTGGCAGAAATGCTTTTCTCAAAGAAAGGGAGAAAGGTGTGACTTCAAATCAAATGAAAAAGTGTCCAATTTGATTTTCTAGTTTTATGTTTATTTTTATTTTTATTTTTATTTAACCTTTATTTAACCAGGTAAGCCAGTTGAGAACAAGTTCTCATTTACAACTGCGACCTGGCCAAGATAAAGCAAAGCAGTGCGATAAAAACAACAACAACACAGAGTTATACATGGGATAAAACAAAACATACAGTCAATAACACAATAGAAAATATATATACAGTGTGTGCAAATGTAGTAAGTTATGGAGGTAAGGCAATAAATAGGTTATACTTTAGTATTAACACTGGAGTGATAGATGTGCAGAAGAAGATATGCAAATAGAGATACTGGGGTGCAAATGAGCAAAATAAATAACAATATGGGGATGAGGTAGTTGGGTGGGCTAATTACAGATGGGCTGTGTACAGGTGCAGTGATCGGTAAGGCGCTCTGACAACTGACGCTTAAAGTTAGTGAGGGAGATAAGAGTCTCCAGCTTCAGAGATTTTTGCAGTTCGTTCCAGTCATTAGCAGCAGAGAACTGGAAGGAATGGCAGCCAAAGGAGGTGTTGGCTTTGGGGATGACCAGTAAGATACAGTGGGGGGAACAAGTATTTGATACACTGCCGATTTTGCAGGTTTTCCTACTTACAAAGCATGTAGAGGTCTGTAATTTTTATCATAGGTACACTTCAACTGTGAGAGACGGAATCTAAAAAAAAAAAAAATCCAGAAAATCACATTGTATGATTTTTAAGTAATTAATTTGCATTTTATTGCATGACATAAGTATTTGATACATCAGAAAAGCAGAACTTAATATTTGGTACAGAAACCTTTGTTTGCAATTACAGAGATCATACATTTCCTGTAGGTCTTGACCAGATTTGCACACACTGCAGCAGGGATTTTGGCCCACTCCTCCATACAGACCTTCTCGAGATCCTTCAGGTTTCGGGGCTGTCGCTGGGCAATACGGACTTTCAGCTCCCTCCAAAGATGTTCTATTGGGTTCAGGTCTGGAGACTGGCTAGGCCACTCCAGGACCTTGAGATGCTTCTTACGGAGCCACTCCTTAGTTGCCCTGGCTGTGTGTTTCGGGTCATTGTCATGCTGGAAGACCAAGCCACGACCCATCTTCAATGCTCTTACTGAGGGAAGGAGGTTGTTGGCCAAGATCTCGCGATACAAGGCCCCATCCATCCTCCCCTCAACACGGTGCAGTCGTCCTGTCCCCTTTGCAGAAAAGCATCCCCAAAGAATGATGTTTCCACCTCCATGCGTCACGGTTGGGATGGTGTTCTTGGGGTTGTACTCATCCTTCTTCTTCCTCCAAACACGGCGAGTGGAGTTTAGACCAAAAATCTATATTTTTGTCTCATCAGACCACATGACCTTCTCCCATTCCTCCTCTGGATCATCCAGATGGTCATTGGCAAACTTCAGACGGGCCTGGACATGCGCTGGCTTGAGCAGGGGGACCTTGCGTGCACTGCTGGATTTTAATCCATGACAGCGTAGTGTGTTACTAATGGTTTTCTTTGAGACTGTGGTCCCAGCTCTCTTCAGGTCATTGACCAGGTCCTGCCGTGTAGTTCTGGGCTGATCCTTCACCTTCCTCATGATCATTGATGCCCCACGAGGTGAGATCTTGCATGGAGCCCCAGACCGAGGGTGATTGACCGTCATCTTGAACTTCTTCCATTTTCTAATAATTGCGCCAACAGTTGTTGCCTTCTCACCAAGCTGCTTGCCTATTGTCCTGTAGCCCATCCCAGCCTTGTGCAGGTCTACAATTTTATCCCTGATGTCCTTACACAGCTCTCTGGTCTTGGCCATTGTGGAGAGGTTGGAGTCTGTTTGATTGAGTGTGTGGACAGGTGTCTTTTATACAGGTAACGAGTTCAAACAGGTGCAGTTAATACAGGTAATGAGTGGAGAACAGGAGGGCTTCTTAAAGAAAAACTAACAGGTCTGTGAGAGCCGGAATTCTTACTGGTTGGTAGGTGATCAAATACTTATGTCATGCAATAAAATGCTAATTAATTACTTAAAAATCATACAATGTGATTTTCTGGATTTTTGTTTTAGATTCCGTCTCTCACAGTTGAAGTGTACCTCTGATAAAAATTACAGACCTCTACATGCTTTGTAAGTAGGAAAACCTGCAAAATCGGCAGTGTATCAAATACTTGTTCTCCCCACTGTATACCTGCTGGAGCGCATACTACGGGTGGGTGTTGCTATGGTGACCAATGAGCTAAGATAAGGCGGGTTTTTGCCTAGCAGTGATTTATAGATGGCCTGGAGCCAGTGGGTTTGGCGACGAATATGTAGTGAGGGCCAGCCAACGAGAGCGTACAGGTCACAATGGTGGGTAGTATATGGGGCTTTGGTGACAAAACGGATGGCACTGTGATAGACTACATCCAATTTGCTGAGTAAATATTTATTAATGAGTATTTGCTCATCAATGTCATTATTATTTACGGACCATGGTTTTATTTTGTTCATTTGATGGTTCAAAATAGTGATAGGCCTAAGAAACTGCATGGGTAAATCAGGATCAAGAAATCTAATGGGTTCGACAAAGCTTGTGTTCACCGTCACACAAGTCAAAATACCATGGAAAAAATAGGAGGTGCTCAACTCGGCGGACACTCATTCTCCCTCTAGCAGGTGGCGTTGTTTCGCCCATGGTGGTCAATGAGTGTCGAATTTGTTCAACAACAAAATATAATGGTTTATTTGCTACGTGAGGTTTATTTGATCGAATATGACTTTCTTAAATTGTTACGAGTGTACTGATATAAGTAGGACACGTGACATCCCGGCAACTTTGAGAAAAAAAACTTTATATTGGGAGTTTTCTCGAGATGGCTATGCATATTCATTGCATGAGGCTATTAGCAAAGTGTCTCTCTCCAATAAATACAGGCGGTTGACGTCAACAACCCTCATCGAATATTCAAAACAGGATTACAATAATTAAATGTATCCACCAATCCAAAGAAAGGATAGGCGGGAGCTTGACAAACCACGATACTACCCATTGTTAGCACCACGTATGCAACCAATCCGAGGGGATTTTATTTTAAAACGTTCAAATCAACATCCGGGTTATTGGTCACAATAACGTCTAAGGGTAACACGAAATATTTTTTATAACTAACTCGTTTGAAAGTTTTCACTCACAGATGGCATGGACTCCACTGGGCTAATTTCAGGAGAAAATAAGAAAAGTCCTCCTATCAAAGTTATTTCCAGCCAACTCCGAGAGGGAAAAGAGAATCGATTGAATGGCAAGCTCGAATGTAATATAAAAAGACTGGGACAATGGAAAAACACTGCACTTGTAGTCTCTGTGGTTTGGATGCAAGGGACAATACTGGAAGTTCGGTCGGATCACAACACAGTGCTTCTTTTGGACGAGACAGGGACATTTGTTGTCAATGGTGTCAACAACATTCCTAAGGGCAACCCATGCCTACTTCAGGGTGAGATGCACCTTTATTTTCCTTTTAGCTGCAGCTAAAATATGTACAAAATTGCACAAAACACTTGATTTGTTACTTCCTGATTTTACCCAGGTAACTATGTCATGGTGATGGGGATGATCCAGGCCCTCTCTCCAGAACCTGTCCTGCGCGCGGTGAAGATGGCAGACCTCTCTGAACGCGCTGCGATTCACAGAAGAATGTGGAAGTTTGAGGTGGAAGACCTTCAGCAAACGCTCACGTAGAAGCATCAGCAGTATGTTGCTATCAAATCAAAATCAAATCAAATGTATTGGTCACATACACATGGTTATCAGATGTTATTGCGAGCGTAGTGAAATGCTTGTGCTTCTAGTTCCGACAGTACATCAATATCTAGCAAGTAATATCTTAACAGTTCTACAACAAAAACCTAAAACACACAAATCTAAGTAAAGGAATGGAATAAGAATATATAAATATATGGATGAGCAATGTCATTATCATTAAAGGGAGTGGCATAGTCTAAGATGCAATAGATAGTATAGAATACAGTATATACATATGAGATGGGTAATGCAAGATATGTAAACATTAAAGTGGCATTATTAAAGTGACTGGTGTTCCATTTATTAAAGTGGCCAGTGATTTTCAAGTCTGTATGTAGGCAGCAGCCTCTCTGTGCTAGTGATGGCTGTTTAACAGTCTGATGCCCTTGAGATAGAAGCTGTTTTTCAGTTTCTCGGTCCCAGCTTTGATGCACCTGTACTGTCCTTGCCTTCTGGATGATAGCGGGGTGAACAGACAGTGGCTCGGGTGGTAGTTATCCTTGTCAATGCCTGTTTGTGTTTTCATTCATTCTTTTCTTTTGCAAAATGTAAAGACTGCTGCTGGTTCTGGGTGATTTCTGGCCTGCCTGATATTTAATTGCCAAAGGTAATGGACCACAGCATAGAAGTACGTGCCCAACACCATTTATGATAGAAAGTGCTTTATATGCATATATAATAGCCTAACACTGTTTATTAGGCTATAATATATGCATATAATGCACTAAAAACCTGTCAGAAGTGCTAGTCTGGGCAAAAAAGCACAAACTCAAACAAAATACAAAGAATTTACATTATAAAGAATGAACAGTGTGGTAAAATGATCATTTATTTGTGCTTATGTCATACATACACATTTGAAAAAATGCCATTAAGTGAATTCTACAGAAGCACACAATTGTATGTGATGAATGAAAATAAACAAATAGGGCCTATACAATCAATGACACCCTTGTGAATCAATGGACTTAAAAAAATATATTATTTTGAAGGACTGCTCAAAGGTGCCTGGATTTCAATCAATCAAAACATCCTAAAATAATACTTCTTCCACTGCATAACTTACAACAAAGCCATTCATTCGTTCAACCTAAAGGCATTTAGGCCTAAGACAACAAGTGGATCTACTTAGGGCAGTTTGTACGATGAGCTTGCTTACCACTTACCAGTAACCATCACAATAAGACTATAAAAAGGTAGTCTTAACAGGTAGTCATGTTGCAGTTTGATTATAAAAGATACATATAGATCCTATAAAAATGTAGTTACAATATCAACCAGTCTTACCCTACCAACATGGGGTGCACATTACTATTCAAACTGACTGCATATATACAATTATATAATAGAATCCTTCATTTGAAAGTGCAATATTGACACATTATCTAGATAGTTATCTAGTGGACAAAGCTCTTAATAAAGGTAATATATAGACCACTCAAACTCAACTCTGGACCTCAAAGCCAGTTCCACTGCATTTTTTTTATTGTTCCCCTCTAATCAGGGACTGATTTAGACCTGGGACACCAGGTGTGCAATTAATTATCAGGTAGAACAGAACCAGCAGCTCCGGACCTCATAGCATAAGAATTGAGTACCTCTGATGTAGACTACATGATGACCATCATCAAAATATGCATGTTTAACATGATTATTTAGCCTCTGACAGTATTTGTAATTAGACAATTCAAGATAGAGACAGGCTGCAAGGTTGCATGCTCAATAGAGAGACTACTCTTTTCAAACGGCAAAATCAAAGCCGTTTGTGTTCTCCAAGGACGTTGTTGCAGTTGGGACATCGATGTGTCACATCCTTCAAACCATCCACACAGAAAGGAAGCAGGCAACAGCCATAGATGCAACTAGAAAAAAACAAAATATCAGATTACGCATTATGCAGCCCATACAAAATGGGACTTTTCAGGACTATGAACAACCATACAGGGGGACTCTTGATAAATGAATCTTACCCGAAAATGAACAGGCCAGCACATGTTAACCAGGCCATTGTTCCAGAGGTGTGCTCCAGCCGAGTGATTACCATTTGGGCACATGCAGGGCAATGCGTCTGCACTGGAAGATCCCCAAACACCACACCCGGCTGGACGTAAATGGTCTGAACTGACACTGAGGAACAAAGAATGTTAAACACCAAACAGGAAATTGAAAGTTAACGTTAATTACGTAGCCTCCTAGAGATAAGCTTGGTCCCTTGCACAGGACACTGTTTATTAACATCCATCAAGACCTATCAGATTCCAAGACTATTGTGTTAAAAGTGCAAAGCAAACCAATAGTTTAAAATAGGGATTAGGCTACTTGAGATGATTTGAAACCAAAAGAGTACATTTTGGATGGCCCAGTTTGAGCTGTCTCAAGCCAAGTGTGTCTAGAGAGTTCGACCTAAGAGGGAACAGCATAGTGAAAAGTGAAAGCAATGTGATGAAGATTTTATTTACCTATTGGACTGCTAGTACCATGAGCCGTTGGTTGATATATTTGACTATACGGCTGTGTTGGGTATGGATACTGTGCAGATTTGGTGTAGGCAGGAGGAAGCACCGGCCCCTGGTACTGAGGACCCACTGATTCTTCATAGGAAGGTGGCTGAGGGAGCCCCACAAATCCAACTGTCTCCACTGGAGGTGCACTTGCCATGTCTTTGTTATCAATCAGCTAAAAAAAAAAAAAGGTCCAAGAGAAAATCATAACTTAACTTTATATTGCAATGACTGGGAGTCGACAGATTCATAATTTCTTAGCACATTTTGTAAATAAACTACAATCAGATAGCCAGGTCTACATGGCTACAGTCACAGCTGTAACTACAGGCTGTAACGTTTGCTAATAATACCTTAATCCTATTACATAGCTCTATTAAATCCAACGTTATACAACAGGTATACAAGAGTCATGAAACATGATAACATTATTAATAATTACTATGCTAGTCAGGTAGTTGGATTAAAGGGTACAGTTAGTTATGTAACTCAAGACTCGCGTCTGGCTAGATTATTGCTAGCTAATTTAGCTAGCTAGCTACTATGCTAGGAAACTAATTTAGCTAAGCTACAAAGCAAAACAAACTTGTCAGAACAAGCCCTAACTTCGAAAGCTAGCCAAAACATATGTGGCCAGTGGCACCTGTGAAAGGCTGACTATAGACCCACGGGCCCATAGACCCACGGGTTACTGACTATAGACCCACGGGTTACTACAATTAATCAGCAAGCAAGCTGGCTTGCTAGCTAGGCAAATAGCTACAACTCGGTTAGCTAACTAGTCAAGACGAGACTGAGTGAGAGAGGCGTCATCGATGGCTGTCAAAAATATGACGGCTTGCTAGCTAATACTAATATTTACAAGAGCTCAAGGCATCAGTGTACTGTAGCTACATACTTTTTAGAAGAAAAAAAACACTTAAGCTAACTAGCTTTTCCTTACCTAGCGATAGCAAAGTTGGCTAATTAACCTGCTTCTTGAAGTCCAAACAAAATGCTGCTTTACAGTAGCTCGAGGCAACTTCCAGGAACAAGCGTCCTGTATGTATCACGTGATATTTTGGGGTCTGGAGGGTCTACGGGTATTTCCATGACATTGAGCTAGGACTGATATGAGACCAAGAAGGTAACACAGTAGCACATCTATGAGCTCCTATAACTATAACTTTTCAAAATGATGTCCATAGACAAAAATTAAGTGATATTTATATATTTTAAACATTTACTTTTTGTTGTCAATGAAGATAATCTAGCTACTACTTTTGCTTTAAAATAGAGATTGACAGCACAAATAAAATTTGATTCGATATATTGTGCGTCACATGATCTCATTTTCTGCACTGAAACAGGGGCCTTGAAATTCGGTTATTGCGTTCTTACACTGTATTGGACATTTTTACGAATGAAATCGGTTCCATTCGGAAGAGCCATGCATTTTATGTATTGATACAGGCAGGGCTGTTGCTGCATAGCGCATTGATGAAGAAGACACGCGATCCCGTCGTCTGTTTCAATGGAATGGTAAGGAATCTCAGCTAGTGCGTCTTGATTCTCGTTAGGACCCGATGTATCATGTATGAACATACATAAATGCGTATTAATGTGCAATGATTCAGCGTGCACAGTTATCACATGCGTTGGCATTGATGGCATAAAGGCGTTCCGTTCATAGTTCATTATTGCTACCTGCAGTATATTTCCAGGCAATTTCCATACGCTATTATGCAGAATATAGCCAATAGATAATATATGATTACCTACCACAGGGTGGTAGGCTATCAACTTAATTTTGTATCAATAAATTATTTCAAGCCTTTTGCTTCTTTGATGGATTTGGAGGTTAGAGGATTCTGTGTTCAGTCCTATTACATATGTCTATGGTTGAGTCAGCAGATTAATTGTAAACACAAAGTAAACAGATTCAGATGTGCAGATACAAGCACTGACAACAGGGTTTATTTCGTTATTTTTTTAAATGTTAAATATTCAACATTCTTTGCTTTTTGTGACCCCCAGGTATTCCAAGCAGAACTGTAAGACACCTGAGTCAGCAAGGGATGATACAACGCTGTCCTTGTCAAGTCTCCTGTTCTGTGACAATGCTCTGAGTCACCTTCCTGTCGCAACATGTACATCACAGACCACAGCCCCACTACTGGGGTGGTGACAATCGTAGTGATCCTCATTGCTGTTGCTGCCCTCAGTGTTCTCATCTGCGGATGTTGGTGCTACCTGCTCCTGCAGCGGATTGGCCAGTCTGAAGATGAGGAGAGCATTGTGGGAGAGGGTGAGACCAAGGAGCCCTTCCTGATGTTACAGTACTCCACCAGGGGCCCTCACGTTGAGCACAAAACCAAGCTCGCCCACAATGGCACTGAGAATCACACTTAACTGAGCCATCAAGAAACCGTGTCATCACCTAATATTAACCAAGAGGAGCCCCTCATTCACATTTCCTGCTGATCATCATCATCAACAAGGATGATAAACGGCTCAGTGTCATGAGGAAATGTGATATTTTTGTTTGTCATTCCACTGTGTGGATCCCAGTCAGGATGTGAGGTTGTGAAAACTTCATTGTTATGTTTCTTAGGTGTACATATTTTGTACACAAAAATGTAAATCTGATTGATGTTGGTACTTTTTGTTAACTCAGAAATCCACTACTGAATTGTGACGGTAAACACTAGACAGCGCTCTGAGCAAATGAGTGGACATAACCTTCTTCAGAGCTTGTTGGAATAATGTATGACAAATTGATGAATAAAACAATTTACTTTATGTCAAGTTACTCAGAAATTATTAGAAATTAGCTTAATTTGTTTGTTTATTTTGCATAGTTGAACTTGGTTTTGTTTAACTTCAGTATTCAAATGTGAGTTAATAACCATTTAAATAATTTGCTAAATGCCAAATTTGCCCAAAGAGACAAAGTGTGATTCACTTCCTAATTTGTGTCTGTTGTTGCTGCTACTTACTATATAATCTGTTGTACAAAATACTGTTTCTTTTCTCCTGTGGTTGCACGGGCCTCAACTAAAACCAGACATTGATAAAACATCACGTTTCACAAGCACAACAGGGTCCAGGGTCTGAGTTTTAGTGAGGTCCACACTCTATAATACTATTTGGAGAACAACAAAAATTTGGCCATGATTACTACATGTTTAGATAGCTGGCTAGACTAATTTACCAATCTTCAAAAAAAATGTAACTGACATGGGCTAATTGAGTTACCGTCAGTGAGTGACATATAACAAGAGGGAAACTGCTGATGCACAACCAAGTTCGAAATTGCACCTTGTGTATTCTACTATTCTAACTCTCAACAGTAATTTGAGACCCCGACTGTTCCTAAAAAAATGTAGGCGAGGTCTGTACCTCGGTGTCCTCATATGTAGCTACAACCCTTAGTAGCAGCTACAACCCTTAGTAGCAGCTACAACCCTTAGTAGCAGCTACAACCTTTACTAGCAGCTACAACCCTTAGTAGCAGCTACAACCCTTAGTAGCAGCTACAACCCTTAGTAGCAGCTACAACCCTTAGTAGCAGCTACAACCCTTAGTAGCAGCTACAACCCTTAGTAGCTGCTACAACCCTTAGTAGCTGCTACAACTGACATGGGTTGAGAAGTCCTGTCAAGAAGCTACCAAGAGCCAATGACATATTTTCTATATTCAGTTGCAACATTGGAAATCCTGATGGCCAGATTCTATGGTAGCTGAGCAGGTTGATATTTGATGAAACAATGTTATAAAGTATTATGAAATGTAAATAACATCACAAAGACTATTGTTCTCTTTGTCATTTGATGTACCATTGTATCATTTCCAAATCCACTTTAAATGTTATATCGGTCCATATGCCTTATGATTACTTTTAGATGAATTCCTAACATGTATGTATTGTTGATAGTTATTCTTATTGCTGTTTACAAGATGGAGAAAGATCAAAATAATGTGAACATTTGTAGATTTTTATATGATTATACAAATAGTAATAGTATAGGTTCAAATAAGTTTTGCTTTCAAACTTGAGATGACTGTTACCCCACTTCTGTTTTGAGAGTTTGGCAGCTTGTGAGATACAGTATACATTTAAAAGTACTACCTATAACACGTTTATGACCACCTGTATAAGTAATTTGCAGTCTGCATAGACTTCATTGGAAGGCTCAAAAATATCTGAAGTTTAGAATCAGATTTGCAAAAGAAGTGGGTTGATTTGCTTTTGAAGCTTGATTCAGGAAGTGAGAATTAATATTTTTGCAATAATTCAGTCTATGTACATCATGAGCCTGTTCCTCTCATTTGTCAGATTTGTGACCATCACATTTGTGAACATAAATAAATAAACAAATGCCATACCAGTGCAGAGGGATGATTCAGCATCTCCCACAAAGCCTGACAGCAGTTAGAGTTAGGACAAACCCAAAACACAGAGCGCATTCCTCAGCCCAGGCATTGCTGACACATGCCAAATTTTACAACGCCTGAATAGGTATTTTACATATCAGCTAACCACATCATATGTTATAGCAATCTGTCAGTCGATGACACAGTCGATGATGTGGCACGAAACCATTGGTTGGTGCATGCAACGTCTGAGCAGGGGAACGCGACCTGCTTATGCCAAAGTGGGATTGACATTTATTTAATTGTAATTATTTGTCATTTAACTACACAAAATACTCCATAATGTCAGTGAAAATAAAATTCTACAAATTGTTACAAAATGAAATAACTAAAATATAGTACTTGCATAAGTATTCACCCCCTTTGTATAGGCAAGCCTAAATTAGTTTAAAGTAAAATGTGGCTTAAAAAATCAAAACCTATATGGACCCACACTCTGTGTGAAATAACAGGGGTTGACATTATTTTTGAATGACTACCCCTTCCTCTGTCTCCCATACATACAGTGGGGAAAAAAGTATTTAGTCAGCCACCAATTGTGCAAGTTCTCCCACTTAAAAAGATGAGAGGCCTGTAATTTTCATCATAGGTACACGTCAACTATGACAGACAAAATGAGATTTTTTCTCTCCAGAAAATCACATTGTAGGATTTTTAATGAATTTATTTGCAAATTATGGTGGAAAATAAGTATTTGGTCAATAACAAAAGTTTCTCAATACTTTGTTATATACCCTTTGTTGGCAATGACACCGGTCAAACGTTTTCTGTAAGTCTTCACAAGGTTTTCACACACTGTTGCTGGTATTTTGGCCCATTCCTCCATGCAGATCTCTAGAGCAGTGATGTTTTGGGGCTGTCGCTGGGCAACACAGACTTTCAACTCCCTCCAAAGATTTTCTATGGGGTTGAGATCTGGAGACTGGCTAGGCCACTCCAGGACCTTGAAATGCTTCTTACGAAGCCACTCCTCCGTTGCCCGGGCGGTATGTTTGGGATCATTGTCATGCTGAAAGACCCAGCCACGTTTCATCTTCAATGCCCTTGCTGATGGAAGGAGGTTTTCACTCAATATCTCACGATACATGGCCCCATTCATTCTTTCCTTTACACGGATCAGTCGTCCTGGTCCCTTTGCAGAAAAACAGCCCCAAAGCATGATGTTTCCACCCCCATGCTTCACAGTAGGTATGGTGTTCTTTGGATGCAACTCAGCATTCTTTGTCCTCCAAACACGACGAGTTGAGTTTTTACCAAAAAGTTATATTTTGGTTTCATCTGACCATATGACATTCTCCCAATCCTCTTCTGGATCATCCAAATGCACTCTAGCAAACTTCAGACGGGCCTGGACATGTACTGGCTTAAGCAGGGGGACACATCTGGCACTGCAGGATTTGAGTCCCTGGCGGCGTAGTGTGTTACTGATGGTAGGCTTTGTTACTTTGGTCCCAGCTCTCTGCAGGTCAGCTTGTGATCATTTTGACCCCACGGGGTGAGATCTTGCGTGGAGCCCCAGATCGAGGGAGATTATCAGTAGTCTTGTATGTCTTCCATTTCCTAATAATTGCTCCCACAGTTGATTTCTTCAAACCAAGCTGCTTACCTATTGCAGATTCAGTCTTCCCAGCCTGGTGCAGGTCTACAATTTTGTTTTTGGTGTCCTTTGACAGCTCTTTGGTCTTGGCCATAGTGGAGTTTGGAGTGTGACTGTTTGAGGTTGTGGACAGGTGTCTTTTATACTGATAACAAGTTCAAACAGGTGCCATTAATACAGGTAACGAGTGGAGGACAGAGGAGCCTCTTAAAGAAGAAGTTACAGGTCTGTGAGAGCCAGAAATCTTGCTTGTTTGTAGGTGACCAAATACTTATTTTCCACCATAATTTGCAAATAAATTCATTAAAAATCCTACAATGTGATTTTCTGGAAAAAAAATCTTAATTTGTCTGTCATAGTTGACGTGTGCCTATGATGAAAATTACAGGCCTCTCTCATCTTTTTAAGTGGGAGAACTTGCACAATTGGTGGCTGACTAAATACTTTTTTCCCCCACTGTACATGTTAGGCCTACTGCTGCTAGGTAGCTCTCTCTCTGCTCTCCCCCTCCCCTCTGTCTGTTCTTGATTGCAGGAGTGAAGTCTGGTGTGCGGGAGTCAGGGTTCCAGCTGCAGCTCATTCACCATAATCACCTCAGCCTTTAAGACCCGGTCAAACTTGCCACTCATCGTCAGATCATAGTCAAGACGACCATGTTAGTCTCGCTGTTGACTCAACCTGCTTGTTTTCGCGCTTTGTGTTTTTTGGCCTGTTCTATTTACTTTTCTCCTGTGCCACAGATTATTGGAACCTGACTCCTGCCTCCGCTTCACTCCTGCCACCACCATCCTGCTTTCCACTACCGGACCTCCCTTTTGGACTCACCACGGACACTAGGACGTTACGGTACCACTCCTGCTCAGAACCTGGATCTGTTACCCTCCCTGTAAACCTGGACTTGCTCTTCCCCTATTTTTGGAAACCTGGACAATTGAACCTTGTAAATAAACCTGTTAAACCTTCTCTGGCTCGGTGTAGTTGTCTGCATTTGGGTTCATATCCAGTTAAATCATGACAGTACATCTGTAAGGTCATTCAGGCAAGTATTGAATTTCAAGCACAAATTCAACGAAAAAGACCAGGGAGCTTTTCGAAAGCCTCATAAAGAAGGGCAGTAAACTGTAGATGGGTAACAATAACAAATCAGACATTTCATATATCTTTAAGCATGGTCAAATTAATAATTATGCTGTGGATTATGTATTAAATCACCCAGACACATCAAAGATGCAGTTGTCCTTCTGAATTGAGCTGCAGGACAGGAAGGAAACTGCTTAGGGATGTCACCATGAGGCCATTTGTGATTTTTAAAACAGCTACAGCATACTGGTCTCAGACTAACATAGTAAATGTAAATCCGGGACACTCAAATTAGTACGATATGTTACGTTTGGTAAGGTTACATAAAATAGGTTACGGCGAACACGAAAGGAGGGTGGTTGTGTAACGCGAACGGCTAGCAACCTTTGCACATTTGAATCTCATCACGGGCCATTTTAGCTAATTAGCAACTACTTTTGAGCTACTTTGCAATTACTTAGCATGTTATCTAAACCTTCCCCTAACATTAACCATTTAACCTAACCTTAAACCCTAGCCTAGCTGTTAGCCACCTAGCTAACATTAGCCACAACAATTCATAACATATCCATTTAGCAAATTCGTAACATAGTGACGAACTGCAATTCGTCAAATATCATACAAATTGTAATTCGTAACAAATC
Source organism: Coregonus lavaretus (assembly GCF_964263955.1). NCBI lineage: Eukaryota > Metazoa > Chordata > Actinopteri > Salmoniformes > Salmonidae > Coregonus > Coregonus lavaretus. The sequence continues at coordinate 14,835,031 of NC_140015.1, read as the reverse complement.
ATACAAAATAGTTTTTCAGGATGAAAATAAATGGGGTGGAACTAAGCACAGGCAAAATCCTAGAGGGGAAGCTGCTTCAGTCTGCTTTACACCAGACACTAGGAGAGGAATTCACCGTTCAGCAGGACAATAACCTACAACACAAAGCCAGATTTACACTGGAGTTGCTTACCAAGAAGATGGTGAATGTTCCTGAGTGGCCAAGTTACAGTTGATTTAAAATCTGCTTGATAATCTAGCCATGATCCCCAACACCTTGACAGAGTTTGGGCAAATATAATGGGAAAATATTGCACAATACATGTGTGCAAAGCTCTTATGAGACTTAACCAAGACTCAAAACTGTAATCGCTGCCAAAGACTAAGGGTGGTGAATACCTATCTAAAATGTAGATTTGTTTTTTATTTTTCATTCATCTTTAAAAATGGTAGAATTTTTCTTCCACTTTGACTGAGTATTTTATGGAGATCGCAAAAAAATAAGAATTCAATCCATTTGAATCCCACTTTGTAATACAATAAAATGTGAAGAAATCCAAGGAGGGTGTAGACTTTCTATAGGCACTGTATATCATATGGGTCACGTTCCCCTGCTTAGACATGACATGCATCAACCAATGGTGTCGACTGACAGATTGCTATAACATACACTACATGACCAAAAGTATGTTGACACCTGCTCGTCAAACATCTCATTCCAAAATCATGGCCATTAATATAGAGTTGGTCCCCTTTTGCTGCGATAACAGCCTCCACTCTTCTGGGAAGGCATTCCACTAGATGTTGGAACATTGCTGTGGGGACTTGCTTCCATTCATCCACAAGAGCATTAGTGAGGTCGGGCACTGATGTTGGGTGATTAGGCATGGCTCGCAATCGGCATTCCAATTCATCCCAAAGGTGTTTGATGGGGTTGAGGTCAGGGCTCTGTGCAGGCCAGTCAAGTCCTTCCACACCAACCTCGACAAACCATGGACCTTGCTTTGTGCATGGGGGCATTGTCATGCTGAAACAGGAAGGGGCCTTCCCCAAACTGTTGCCACGAAGTTGGAAGCACAGAATCATCTAGAATGTCATTGTATGCTGTAGTGTTAAGATTTCCCTTCACTGGAACTAAGGGGCCTAACCCAAACCATTAAAAACAGCCCCAGACCATTGTTCCTCCTCCACCAAACTCTACAGTTGGCACTATGCATTTGGGCAGGTAGCGTTCTCCTGGCATCCGTCAAACCCAGATTTCTTCTGTCGGACTGCCAGATGGTGAAGCATGATTCATCACTCCAGAGAACGCGTTTCCACTGCTTCAGAGTCCAATGGCGGCGAGCTTTACACCAACCCAGCCGACGCTTGGCTTTGCGCATGGTGATCTTAGGCTTGTTTGCGGCTGCTCGGCCATGAAAACCCATTTCATGAAGCTCCCGACGAACAGTTATTCTGGTGACATTGCTTCCAGAGACAGTTTGGAACTCGGTAGTGAGTGTTGCAACCGAGGACAGACGATTTTTTATGCACTTCAGCAGTCTGCATCCCGTTCTGTGAGCTTGTGTGACCTACCACTTCACAGCTGAGCCGTTGTTGCTCCTAGATGTTTCCACTTCACAATAACAGCACTTACAGTTGAGGGGCAGCTCTAGCAGGGCAGAAAGTTGACAAATTCACTTGTTGGAAAGGTGGCATCCTATGACGGTGCCACGTTGAAAGTCATTGAGCTCTTCAGTAAGGCCATTCTACTACCAATGTTTGTCTATGGAGATTGCATGGCTGTGTGCTCGATTTTATACACCTGTCAGCAATGGGTGTGGCTGAAATAGCTCATTTGAATGGGTTTGCACATACTTCTGTATATACAGTTGAATACGGAAGTTTACATACACCTTAGCCAAATACATTTAAACTCAGTTTTTCACAATTCCTGACATTTAATCCTAGTAAAAATTCCCTGTCTTAGGTCAGTTAGGATCACCACTTTATTTTAAGAATGTGAAATGTCAGAATAATAGTAGAGAGAATGATTTATTTCAGCTTTTATTTCTTTCATCACATTCCCAGTGGGTCAGAAGTTTACATACACTCAATTAGTATTTGGTAGCATTGCCTTTAAATTGTTTAACTTGGGTCAAACGTTTCAGGTAGCCTTCCAGAAGCTTCCCACAATAGGTTGGGTGAATTTTGGCCCATTCCTCCTGACAGAGCTGGTGTAACTGAGTCAGGTTTGTAGGCCTCCTTGCTCGCACACGCTTTTTCAGTTCCGCCCACAAATGTTCTATAGGATTGAGGTCAGGGCTTTGTGACGGCCACTCCAAATCCTTGACTTTGTTGTCCTTAAGCCATTTTGCCACAACTTTGGAAGTATGCTTGGGGTCATTGTCCATTTGGAAGACCCATTTGTGACCAAGCTTTAACTTCCTGACTGATGTCTTGAGATGTTGCTTCAATATATCCACATACATTTCCTTCCTCATGATGCCATCTATTTTGTGAAGTGCACCAGTCCCTCCTGCAGCAAAGCACCCCCACAGCATGATGCTGCCACCCCCGTGCTTCACGGTTGGGATGGTGTTCTTCGGCTTGCAAGCAACCACCTTTTTCCTCCAAACATAACAATGGTAATTATGGCCAAACAGTTCTATTTTTGTTTCATCAGACCAGAGGACATTTCTCCAAAAAGTATGATCTTTGTCCCCATGTGCAGTTGCAAACCGTAGTCTGGCTTTTTTATGACGGTTTTGGAGCAGTGGCTTCTTCCTTGCTGAGCGGCCTTTCAGGTTATGTTGATATAGGACTCGTTTTACTGTGGATATAGATACTTTTGTACCTGTTTCCTCCAGCATCTTTACAAGGTCCTTTGCTGTTGCTCTGGGATTTATTTGCACTTTTCGCACCAAAGTACGTTCATCTCTAGGAGACAGAACGCGTCTCCTTCCTGAGCGGTATGACGGCTGCGTGGTCCCATGGTGTTTATACTTGCGTACTATTGTTTGTACAGATGAACGTGGTACCTTCAGGCGTTTGGAAATTGCTCCCAAGGATGCACCAGACTTGTGGAGGTCAACAATTTTTTTTCTGAGGTCTTGGCTGATTTCTTTAGATTTTCCCATGATGTCAAGCAAAGAGGCACTGAGTTTGAAGGTAGGCCTTGAAATACATCAACAGGTACATCTCCAATTGACTGAAATTATGTCAATTAGCCTATCAGAAGCTTCTAAAGCCATGACATCATTTTCTGGAATTTTCAAAGCTGTTTAAAGGCACAGTTAATTTAGTGTATGTAATCTTCTGACCCACTGGAATTGTGATACAGTGAATTATAAGTGAAATAATCTGTCTGTAAACAATTGTTGGAAAAATGACTTGTGTCATGTACAAAGTATAGTTTGTTAACAAGACATTTGTGGAGTTTTAATGACTCCAACCTAAGTGTATGTAAACTTCCGACTTCAACTGTATAGTCATTGTGGTTAGCTGATATTTAAAATACCTATCCTGGCATTGTAAGATCTGGCCGGCATCAGCAACGCCTGGGCAGAGGAATGCGCTAATTTTGTGTTTAGCTGACACCTATTCAGGAGTTGTAAGATCTGGAATGCATCTGGAATGTAGTCAGGCAGGAACTCGACCATTGTCATCCCACAAACCATGTTATCCTTCCTAACACATTCAACCACTGATCAAGCTTTGCAAAAGTTCTTCCATTTTAGATTGGTCATGACAACTAAGCACATTGCATAGAATGTCAACCTAAATTCTTTAGGCTGCTATACCAATTAACAAGTACCAAATCAATACTTGTAATAAGAAATCAAGATTTTATTTTGGTTGGTCCATATCTTCCGAAACCAACAGGCATAAATGCAACGAATTATGGAAATAATGAAAAAGACCTACATGAACAGAATTTGTGAAAGGATGCAGAATTCCATTTCAAACATTCCAATCTTCAAACTTATGAATCGTATAAAACAGAAAGGAGACCCCATAAGAACCCTTCTTAAAAACACAAATACATAACAAGCCTTTTAAGTCACCCACGACAGAAGAGCTGTTCTGATATAGTGTCTACCCCTGCTTTGGCTTCTCTGAGTAGGTCATCACTCCATTTTATGACAAGCAATCTTTGTGATGCGTCAATGATCGCTACGTTGCGTAAAAGGCAATGGTGCATCTCTTTATCTGTGATAAAAGGAACACAGCCATGATCATTTGGAGCACATGGCAATCTTTGTACTTTCCATTAAAATCAGGCTGTGCACTGAATCTCTCCTCTTAATGGTAGACTAGAGCCTCTCCAAGGTCACCTGACCCTGTACCTCTTACTTACTACTGCAAAAGATATTGCATCCCAACATAATCATTGTCATCAAATCATTACTTTATGTCTTTAAGCAGAAAACTATATTTGCCAAAGTCATTGTCATTTGGGGCTATAAGATGGTCTTTTCTTGCTTTGGCCAGTTTCATCAAAAGGAACTCCCTGCGCTCCGTCCATTCCTTTAGTTCCTCGTTTCCATGAGCCAGCTTACACAACTCCTCCTCTGTGCAAGTGCCTTTAAGGTATCTGTGGAAATGGATGCAGTATCAGAAATGTCAGTCACCAATAACACAATTTCCAGTAATCAAATTAGGCACCAGTGACCTAAATAAACATTGAATTAGCATAGAAACCTTACCTCTCGCAAACTCTGAAGGTGCCAGTGGGGAAGCGATACTGCCAGCAGTTCTGATCGTCTTCAGAGTTGAACACTTTCTCTCTGTGTTTTTCTGAGGTGATGTGCTGTTGCCACTGCCTGTCACTGTTGCAGTTCTTACCACAAAGCCAACAATGGTTGCCAGCCTAGCATAACATAAATCATCAAGATGATATTAGCATGTTGAAGGTTTGTGGTCACTTAAAGCATGTTGAAAGTTATATAATCATCGGGACGTGATTAAAACAGAGCTTGCTTACCACCTCCTCAGCATAGTCTGTGGGCATGTGGATCTGCTTCCCATTCTCCTTGATGGCGCTGTTGGAGGCCTCCTCGCTCCAGCCAGGCTTCTGAGACTGCAGCCAGCGCTCATACAGCTGTTCCATGTCTGGAACTAAATGGACACACACAGTATAGTATCTGATTAAGTTTGTATTACTCATCATAATTACATGTATTGTACATCACACAGGCACGAACTGCTGTACAAATACTACAGTCCATCTGTAACATGAACTCACTGTTGTTCTCTTTCATGTATGTCCACAGGTCCCTTTCCTCTGTGCTGTGTGCAAATGTGCAGTTCCCGATGTACTGGCACTTTTTGCCAGTAGACACGTGCATGCAAATCTGTAAGTAAAACACACACAAAACATGAGGACAAAACATGATCCTCTCTGGGAGATTCCCATTCAAGTCAGCAAAGTATGTGGTCAGACATACTGCAGCCCTGCTAGGCCTACCTCAAACTGAGATGGGATGGGCTTTTTTGTTGGGAGAGGGCGGATCGTTGTCCACTTCTTGCGTTCGATGGAACTCACCAGCACCACTCGTTTGTCTTTTGACCAACTGCAACACAGGTCAGATGCAAATTACTATGCTGACAAGGCTCATTATTCAAATTGATCCTCAAATGGTTTCAGGGGAGAGAACTACTCACGAATGCCTGGCTTTGGCAGTGCAGTACTTCTTGTTCTTGTCTGCCTCACTAAGTTGGCCGTTTCTCCAACACTGCCCACACACAAACTGCATCTTCAGATTTGGGGGTCCAAACCTCTTCAATGGTATGGTGAATTGCTGGAATGACACAAAATAAATGGTTTGTGTTAGGTAATGTGGAAAATCTGCAGTCAAATGAACATTAGAAATATGTTTAGGAAACAAAGCATTTTCTGAATATAGTGTTGTGTACAATGACTGTTTACCAGGGATCCTTGGGAGCCCGCCTCCATGTTCCAAAACCTATTGGCCTCCTGGACAATATTTTCAGGAGTGATGCCTATATGATCATAAACAGATTGCAAAGAGTTTTAAGAGGGATGTTCACGTAGAAAACCCACAAAAGTTACCAGAAGCTCCTTAAATACTCAGAAAAGCAATCTTGTTGAATTACCAATAACATTATTTGATTAGATGCTATTTGAAGGCACCTTTAATAGGTGGTAACAGCTTACCTAGCTGGTGCTGCATCATCCACACCTTCAGCTCGATCAGGCTGTGGGCATAGAAGCACTCATCTTCCCGCACGCAGCCGTAGCGCACCTCATGCCGACAGATGTCCATCTGGTTCTGCGGACTGTACGGACGGATTTTGGAGTAGCGCACAGTGTTCTCCCTCAGAATGTGGACCAGGCACCTGAAAGCACAACAACTCGTATAAAGTTCACAACCCCACTGTGCAGAGCATAGAATCATGTTCCAATATACACTAGTGGGCTTACTCAACAAAAAACTGTAGTTGGCCAAACTAAAAAAACACTCCTACATTCTTCACAAAATTAAGATTAAAAGAAAAAGCCTGTTTGAATTCACATGCAGTTATGCTACAAACTATACACAATGTTTAGTTGAGTTTGTGTGTCCAAATGAACAGTCTTACAGTATAAGAATGTTTTTAATTACTAAAGGAACCGGAGCAGTCAGCCACAAACCATCACTTACAAGGTAGACCGCTGCTTAATTCACTTTAAAACTTCTGCATCTCTCTCAGCATGTTTAAACAAGTGAAATGGCTTACTTATGATCTTCAAAGGCATGCTCTGTCACGGGGTGAGAGCAAAGAGATGGGTTGTCCTTATTGGTTTTGCTGATTATTCTGGGTTTGTGATCAAAACACACCTGGAGATCAGATCAGATACATTAGAGAGATGGACAACTCTTACAGGACACTGTACACAGAGTAGAGGTTTTACTAAGGTCAAGTGTTTTACTGAAGGGCACAGCTCCCATTCATAACGCTGACACTGAAGGTTATATGCCAGATGCAGTAATATGACAGTCAACATTAGTGTTGTATTAGGGCAATTCCATGGTAACAGAATGACGGCAAAAACAACAAACCGTAATTCTGTTACCAAACTTTGCATCTGCACTAGTAAATGTTTTTAATTAGATTTATTATCAGTGGAAATTGTTAAAAGTTGTCCTAGTGCATAGATGTGTATGGTTTGTTTAACTTTGCAATCATTAGTTTGGCATACTTTTAAAACAGAAAAAAATCAGTCTCAGCATCATTGTTACCATGGAATTATATTGCTCATGAGAATAATGAGGATTCAGGATGTGGTTACAGTAAAGGATGTGGTTACAGTCATGTTATCAGCTAGAGGTTAGATCAGGGAAACTCCAAGTCAAAATTTCCCTCTATAACACAGGAGTGCTCCTGCTGGTTTTCATTTCTCCCTGACACTTAATATAATTGATTGTCTAGAGCACACACTATTACTCTGGGCTAATTAAAAGGCAAAACCAAGCATCCACTGCAGCACTCAAGAACCAGAGTTGTGCACCCCGGCTGCTCTAGCACAACAATGGCAATACAAATAAGTCAGACTCAGCAACTTATCAATGAAGACACCCCATTACAGGAGGAACATCACATTGTTTTACATTAAAAAGCCCAACTTACCCCACAGAGGAACATGAATATCCCGTGATGCTCCTGTAGGATCTTCGGGACAGTCAGATTGATCTTACTGGTGGGCCCAAATGGATCAAAGAGAAAGTCTCTGCAGATGAAGCCTTTGCGCTCCAGGGACCAAACATCAATCTCCTCTTGGCAGTAGGCAAACGTGCAGTGACCAGGGTACCTGCACCCCTCTCCAATGGCGACATCTACAAGGTCATTGTTTTGGTTAATAATCTCCATAGGCAGCTGAACACTGGCACAGACGGACCATGAAGCACATTGGAGGAGTTAGTAGCAATATTTGAGAGGCTTACCTTTGCAGATGTAGTAAGGCCCGACATACTGGGATTTTGTCGGTCTGGGTCTGATCAGCTTCCATGATTTGTCTAGGTGATTTTTTATCCTTCCAAGTAATATGTCCTTCTTGCATTTGTGCTCTTCGGTATAGAATGTGAAATCCAACACTCCAAGCCCTAGTGATAGGATATCAACATGAGCTTTCACATCCATTCCCATTTATCAACCCAGTTTCATACTCTTAGATATCTCACAATAAGCAAAATAGCCTTATTCAACTACACTGAACAAAAATATAAACGCAACATGTAAAGTGTTGGTCCCATGTTTCACAAGCTGAAATAAACCCCTGCCCAGTCATGTGAAATCCATAGATTAGGGCCTAATTTATTTATTTCAATTGACTGATTTCCTTATATGAACTGTAACTCAGTAAAATCTTTGAAATTGTTGCGTTTATATTTTTGTTCAGTATATATTGAATGCAGTTATTTACATGAAGCATGTTCTTACCAGTTTTGACATAGCAGTTTGAGCATGCCTGTTTGAATTCATGAGTATCAGCCAGGGGATTTTTGGCCAAATCCACAACAGGATGGGGGGTTACATCTGGCATCCCCAGGGCCATTCCCATCGGCTTATCATGGTTGGTCAACTGGAGGGGGAAAAAAAGATCATGATTTATTTAAAACAGACATTAAAAACTAAAAAGACATATGAACAAAAGGTACTGTTGTGTAAATATCAGTTGGACATGAAGACTAGACTAGCTAGACTCACCTGCATGAACGGATGCTGACTATATCCTAGATTTTGGAGGGGGGAAAATAAAAAGACATCAGACATTGACAAAAAGTTTATGAAAAGTAAAATCAAATTTCAGTTGATTGTTTTGTCAAAATCCACATTTGTTAGCCAATGAGATTTCACTATTCAATAAGAAGTTATTTACATTTTAGTAATTTAGCAGACGCTCTTATCCAAAGCAACTTACGGGAGCAATTAAGGTTAAGTACCTTGCTCAAGGGCATATGGACTGATTTTTCACCTAGTCGTCTCGGGATTCGAACCAGCTTACTGGTTACTGGCTCTCAAGAGCTAGGCTACCTGCCACCCCAGATATAAGATATAAGGATAATAACAAATGTTCAACACATTCGAGAGGTATTACCGTTAAACTGGCTGTATGCAACTCCTTGCATACCTGTCTGAGGCTCTGACATGGAGAGACTATCCAGTGAATCCAATGGAGAGGAGACCCCGAAGGTGTCTAGACCTAAAGAGTACCCGCTGGCTTGTGGCTTGTGGTAGGGAGGAGGCAGAGTCACTGTGCACTGTGATGCCACATGCATAAAGGGGTTCATATGAGATGGCATAAGGAAAGGACTAGACATGGAATTCGAGGGGGCACTGGTTGGAAAAGGGATAGGCCCCTTCATGGTGGGAATGACCTAGAGGAGAGAGAACAACACAATCATCATAAGATATTGTTTTAACATGATATTCAGAATTAAAACAAAAACAGATAAAGAACTATAATTTAATGTGCAAAAAAAAATAAAAAAATGTTTTCCTACATTAGCAGCAATCTCCCATGAACGTACCATGGGAGATTCTGTGGAGCCGGGGCCAGCTTGGTCCAGCAGATCATCCAGGTCATCTCCAATGATTTCCGCATCGAAGTCCGGACGAGACTTTTGCATTGGCAAATGGTAGGACTGGGTAGGGCTGGCTCTGGCACCATTGACCAACGTAGGCAAGGGCATGGGCTTGGAAATGGGCATAGGCAGGGGCACCGGAACATGAATGGGCTCTGGGGTGTGAACCTCAACAGGTGAGACTGAAGGGATGATGCTGACAGGGGGGGATTCAGCTTCCATTCTCTCATTCCGAGGGGGGTGCACCTTCATGGCTGCCACTGGGTCTAGGCTTGGGGGGGCCGCGTCTGGACCGCCAGTTTCCTGAGGGGGCTGATTCACTTCTACAACACAGGTGGGAATGTGGAAAGTGCAAACAGATTATTTTTTTGCAACAAGACCTTCCCCCTTTAAAGGTCCAATGCAGCCGTTTTTATCTCATTATCAAATCATTTCTGGGTAACAACTAAGTACCTTACTGTGATTGTTTGCTGAGGATATTTCTGTCTGTAATAAAGCCCTTTTGTGGGGGAAAACTCATTCTCATTGGCTGGGCCTGGCTCCTCAGTGGGTGGGCCTAGCTGCCAAGTGGGTGGGCCTATGCCCTCCAAGGCCCACCCATGGCTGCACCCCTGCCCAGTCGTGAAATCCATAGATTAGGGCCTAATTTATTTATTTAAATTGACTGATTTCCTTATATGAACGGTAACTCCGTAAAATCTTTGAAATTGTTGCATATTGCGTTTATATTTTTGTTCAGTATACATTGTTACATTTGTTGGTTAGCTAGCTAGCAATTTTTTTGCCATATTAGCATAGACATGACAGTCAAAACACCTCAAAAAAAGACATGGTATCAATAACAATAATAAGCGAGCTTACTACAATTCCACACATGGCAGCTTCTTGCCATTGTTACTAGCCATCTGACCATTCAGAATCATAACAACGCACGCCTTCCAGCCACGTCGATGTGCGTGCATCATTTACGTGATGTCAGCCAACCTATCGATTGGTCTATTAACCAATTTAGCCAGGCAGGCCAAAAGTCCATCCCACCAAAACAGCTCTTACACTAAAAAGGGCATTATAATTTTCATAATTTCACAGTATTATTCCAACCTCAGTGTAGAAATATACACTGAGTATACCAAACAGTAGGAACCCCCCTCTTTGCCCTTAGAACAGCCTCAATTCGTCAGCCCATGGACTCTACAAGGTGTCGAAAGCGTTCCACAGGGATGCTGGCTCATGTTGACTCCAAGGCTTCCCACAGTTGTGTCAAGTTGGCTAGATGTCCTTTGAGTGGTGGACCATTCTTGATACACACGGGAAACTGTTGAGCATGAAAGACCCAGCAGCGTTGCAGTTCTTCACACAAACCGGTGCACCTGGCACCTACTACCATACCCCTTTCAAAGGGACTTAAAACTTTTGTCTTTCCTATTCAACCTCTGAATGGCACACATACTCAATCGTCTCAAGGCTTAAAAACAGTGGAGGCTGCTGAGGGGAGGACAGCTCATAATGGCTGGAACGACGCTAATGGAATGGCATCAAACACATGGTTTCTACCATTCCACTCCAGCCATTACCACGAGCCCGTCCTCCCCAATTAAGGTGCCACCAACCTCCTGCGTTTGAAAATCCTTCATTAACCGTTCTCCTCCCCTTCATCTACACTGATTGAAGTGGATTTAACAAGTGACATCAATAAGCGATCATAGCTTTCACCTGGATTCACCTGGTCAGTCTGTCATGGAACGAAGGTGTTCTTAATGTTTTGTATACTCAGTGTATACAAAACACAGGAAAATCACATTTGACTGCACTGGTCCTTTAAGTAAATTACTCAAACTAAATCACAGAATGTCTTACCCATTTCTATATCTTCCACAGATGTAGATCCATGACACTGAAACAAATAAAAAAGAAAGCTCTTAAAATCTTTACTTGCTGGTATACCACGTTCACTTGATGCAAGTAATCTGTATTGTGTCCAGATTGCCACAAAGAAATTGAATTCCCTTCCCTTTACCTTGTCATTGGATGCACCTGAATAACTTGATCCAGGCAAAACATTTAAGGCAGGCTGTTGAAAGAAATGTCACAAGGTTAGATACTAAGCCACATACTGAAGTAGCCCATTCATACTCAACACAGTGCACTCTCACCTTACTCCTGACATAGGCTTTACGGATTTTCAATCCCAACATTTTGGCAAGGTCCTGAGTCAATCGTATAACATTAGGATCCTGAAAGAACAATCACATATTGACAATAAGGATTATGAACTTAAGACAGTAAAACTAACAATCTACAGAGCCTTTTCACATGGTATATTTTCTCTGCCGTCTCACCTGAGGCACTGCAAGGGAGCACTTCGCTACAGCCTCATAGGCCTCCTTATGCCTGCCCATCTCTTTCAAGGCTCGGGCTTTCCTATAAAGAGCTCTATGGTTTCCCTCATTCAATTGAAGAGCTTTCTCACAGTCTACTAGTGCTTCATCATGCAGACCCTGAAAAAAATTTCACAAATTATACCACTATTTGAACAGAAAATAAATAGAAATAATAGTAAATTCATAAATGTAAGACAAAACACACCACTTTCTTAAACCTGGCTTACCGGTACAATGTTCAAGTAAGCAGCAGCTCGGTTGGCATACAGCTTTTCCAACGTTCCAGTAGATACACTGATGTCCTCCGAGTCTGCATATTCTGCTATGCTCAAGGCCTCAGTGTACATTTCTATAGATCGCATCCATTCCCCTTCATTGAATACATCATTTCCTTCACCAAACAGATTCCTCACAAGGTCCTGAATGAACACCTGAAAAAACAAATTGAACTTCTAAATACCAAAATATGGAGGTGCATTCTGAGCTTCATATGTCATTAATGTAGGTGCTGCCCTTTGGGTTGATTGCATAATCACCTCATATTGTTCCTGAGTTCCAGGATAGGGCAGAGTTGACCTAGAAACAAACAAGTTTAAACTTCGATCTCCTTGACGTTGAAAACATGAGCATTTTCAAGTATTACACCATTCAAGGACATCATGGAGTAATCTTTCCCCAAATAATACAATTTCAATATTACTCACATTGAGGCACAAGATCGAGAAATTGCTAAACAACATCTGACTTGTTGTAGTTCCAGGCAGTTACCACTATGCAAACACTTAGGCTGTCTCCTGTGAAAATGAATTGTAATTCTCTTCCCCCAAGACCATCCTTTGGTGGCTGACAACAGCTCTGTAGCATGATTTCCCTATGCACTCAACCAATCAGCATTCCCTGGGTACACTGACTTGGACTGGGGATCCCTGATCATACTCACTGGATGAACTGCAGCCCATTCTGAATATCCTGCCAGCGACTGCTTCGGTCCTGACACAGGATTGACATGTTCACCTGTTTCTTTAAGTCTCTGTCAACACAATATGTAATTTAAAAGTTAGTCAGCTTGCTAGTTGACATGTTTTAGGCCTACTCAGAGCTAAAGTGTATCATTGTCAAAACCTTTTTATCTTAGGCCTGGCATACAGTACGAATACATCCAAACATTAATTTTCATTAAGTTACTCACTCATTAACTACAATTCACATCATGAATGTGTATAACGTTAGACAGGTGAAATTACTTTTGTGGCTTAACGTGCTCCTAATTCAACAAAGCATACGGGAGCCTCGAAAACCCATGGCTTTAAACTTCGTCATGCCTTGAACTTCCTGTCTGTCGACTTCACTAGTTAACGTTAGTTAAACGTAATCTGTCAATATTTCGAGAAGATATAAAGCTAACTAGCTAAAGTGAGTCTGCTTACAATTGACAACTAGTCTGGCTATAAAAATCAACAATACAGTACAGTAGTTGGAAGAGCTGGTCCTGGACGAACGTTATAAAGTGTACATTATCACAAGTTAACACAATAACGTCAGAGGAAATGTTCGATACGCATGGACATATGTAACTACCTAGCTAGTTAGCTAGCGTCTAGGTCGAAAACATACCTCAACCAAGGTATGCTAAATTAACTAAATTAGACTAACCGGTCGGGCATGATAAATATATTGATATTCTAAACACAACAGTATGCAATGTGATTGCTAGCTAGCCATTGCTATAAAGTGTACAGTTACTTGCTTGCTAAAGATGACGTTCACTAGTACCTGTACATTTTTCTACAGTAACGTGTGTCGGGCAGGATATGCAAGTGAGCTAGCTACATGGCTAACGTTACATTGTTAGCGGTGTAGCTAATGTTAGCTATCTAGCTAGTTAGATATCTTACAAAAAATGACATTTAAAATATGCTCACCCTTAAGAAATATTTAGATGTCAAAAAGTCCACACCTAAATTAGTACAGCTTAAGATGTATGATTTGTTCCCCGGCCAGCATCACTGCTTTCTTGAGTGTTGGGGACACGAATCATGATGTGGCCTGGTCTCTGGCCTGACGTTTTTCATGTTCGCTAAATTCCATTCTTATTCGAGGAAACAGGGCCCCCTGTTGACCACAAACTGTGTGATCTGACTTTTTACTTTAGTAAGCTATGAAATTACAGTACAATGTACATGATGAGATCTTGAAATGTCAACAAATAAATATTATAATTCATATGAATTATGAACGGAAATATAGCACCTAAAACCCTCACAAACTTTTACAGATGAACAATTGAGAGCATCCTGTCGGGCTGTATCACCGCCTGGTATGGCGCCTCCTGTAGCTCAGTTGGTAGAGCACGGCGCTTGCAACGCCAGGGTTGTGGGTTCGATTCCCACGCGGGGCCAATATGAAAAATGTATGCACTCACTAACTGTAAGTCGCTGTGGATAAAAGCGTCTGCTAAATGACTAAAATGTATGGCAACTGCACCACCCGCAATCGCAGGGCTCTCCAGAGGGTGGTGCAGTCTGCCGAACGCATTACTGGGGACAAACTACCCGCCCTCCAGGACACCTACAGCACCCGATGTCACAGGAAGGCTAAAAAGATCATCAAGGACATCAACCACCCGAGCCACTGCCTTTTTTGAGGTCAGTACAGGTGCATCAAAGCTGGGACCGAGAGAATGAAAAACAGCTTCTATCTCAAGGCCATCAGACTGTTAAATAGCCATCACTAGCACATTAGAAGCTGCTGCTGCCTATTGAAATCACTGGCCACTTTAAGAAATGGAACACTAGTCACTTTAATAATCTTTACATATCTAGCATTACTCATCTCATATGTATATACTGTATTCTATAATACTCTACTGTATCTAGTCCATGCCGCTCTGTCATTGCTTGTCCATATATATATTCTTAAATTCCATTCCTTACTTAGATTTGTGTGTATTGGGTATATGTTGTGAATAATTAAGAGGGATTGAGAGGGAGTGAAGTAATGTTAAAGGACAATGTGCCTTCAGGGATCTAACATGAAAGGAAGTTAGATATTACTTGTTAGATATTACTGCGCTGTCGGAGCTAGAAGCACAAGCATTTCGCTACACCCGCAATAACATCTGCTAAACACGTGTATGTGACCAAGAAAATTTGATTTGATTTGATATACAACATTTTGACACAGTTGACTTGCTGGGCCTTTATGAACATGGTTTCTGTGAGGAATTGCATGCTATAAGGCTGTTGACATGATAAAACAATGACCACAGACATTAATTTATTGATAAAGTAGACCTACTTCTAGTATTCTACATGGCATTAGTCCTGAACTGAAGTCCTTGGTCTTCCAGAATCTGAACAAAAGTCATTGAGCAATTGGCTTTAAATAATACTAAAATATGGACTCTGGGGTGATTCTAACAGAGAGGGAACTCAAACCAAGTTCAGATCAGTGTTCAAGGATTAGGCTACAGCAGAGCGTCATGAGAGGAGGAGGGAGTGATCCTTAGGAGATTATTCAAGCCAGACTCTAAAAAAACTCTCCACACCAGAGTGTAAATAAGCAGCAGTGCATGCAGACTCCCTCTTGCACACCATGCCTGCGCTTTATCGGATACTTCTGCTGTTCTCTGGTAAATTGCTGCTTGAATTTCTTTAACTTTTTAACACATTTTGCAGGGAATAATTAAGAGGGATTGAGAGGGAGTGAAGTAATGTTAAAGGACAATGTGCCTTCAGGGATCTAACATGAAAGGAAATTAGATCTGTTATATTCTGATGATTCAACTCCTTAATTTCACACAAGAATACAACTGTATGATCTTGAAATGGTTTAATCTTTCATTTTCATTTCAATAATCTTGTGATCTTTATATAGAGCTCATCTGTACCAATGTCAATTGTCATGTCTTGTATGATGACAACTAATATGCACATGACAATTTCATGTTAATTAGATCTGTGAAAATAGGTTATAGAACTAGACCAGAGTATAAGAGCGTGAAAATAATTTCCAGCTGAACAAAAAGTAAAGAAGTCCCATACAAAGTGTGAAATTGTTTTGTATTGTGGGAAAGGGGGTTAATTTCATAAGCTATGGTTGTCTAAAAATATCAGTGTCAGAGAAATTATAGTCAATCATTAATACATTTGGTTTATTACAAGTTGCAACAAGGAGACACCCCAGCATAGAAGCATAGAAAACGTTGAACGGGCCTTCTCTGAGAAGGTACTTACATATTAATCAGACAGTACCAAATGTTCTCTGAACATCAGCCCGAGAGGCTTGTAAAGTCAAAACAAGACAGTGACCTTGCCAGCTGCTACAGAATCAAAGTGTTCATAATGTCATTGTGTCCTCAGTCCTTATACCTTCATTAACTCTGGTGTCAATCACTATCAAACGATATGAGAACAATTCATAACATTCAGTAACAAGTCTAGTGACCATCAACCCGTACACAAATGAGTGTCACAAATAGAACACTGGAAATCATGTGTCTGACAGAAAGGGAAAACATAGACATTTGCTAAGCATTGTGTTTATCACTCTTTACTGAATATGAACTTTATTCATCTGTAATATTCCCAAATACAAAGAGCATCTTTCTTGGAAAATGTGAGGGACTTCTCCAGGCTTGCAATTGCAATATTAGGTCATCACGTTGTAATAATACAGCATTTCCATTCAGACACTTTGGAAACTTAGACATTCAAAATCATTTTTATATGAGAGACTAATCACAGATCTCCACTTATCAATATTCACTTGATGACAGGACAAATGACTAAAGAGATAGTATGAAGCAAATGGCACATATTAAGCAAGGCTGCTACATACAGACAAGTATATGCAAGTGCACATTTTGAACAAGATGTGTGTACACGTGATTGGTGTACATGTGAAGAGCTGAGTTTCATGTTCTTCTGTTGTTGTTGTTGTTGTTGTTGTTTTTGCAGTGGTAATGGCCTCTATGGCACTGCAGAGGCCCCCACGGACTAAGAGAGGCCTACTGGAGCTGGCAGGAGTCATCAAGTGCAGCACGGGCAGATCAGCCCTGGCTTATATGATGTATGGCTGCTACTGTGGACTGGGGGGTCAGGGCTGGCCCAGGGATAAAGCAGACTGGTGAGGCAGTAGGACATTATGTACAAGTCTGGCATGTTCTGTGAAGCTGATTATGTATTACTGAGCTATATAGTTGTAATGATGTATAAACATGTTAAAAACATGTTGTTTTGTTTTTTGGGGGGTGCCATTTCATAACAAACTCAGATCATTTAGTGTACCACTGAATGAAAAACCCCTCAATCAACTGTTCAGTCTGGTTGGCCACAATAACAACCTGCGTTATGTGATGCAGTTCAAACTGCAAAGTGTATCATTTTGGGTGTTCTTTTTAGGTTTTGCCCTCCTGCCAATTGGATATTTGAAAATAGATATGCACAACCAGCGGAGCGCCCAAAATCCTTACCATAACATCCTTCTGTCCACTAATCACAGACATGAACTCCCACAAAACCATTAAACTACAGAACCTCCAGCCTATCTCTCACAGGCCTGCCCACTAACAATAGTTGAGCCCATCCTCTTTCATTTCCTGTTGTTTTAAATAGAGCTGCTGTTGGTCCAAGCTACAATAATATGTAAAAACGCCCAGTCTCTGCCTTTTCAGTTAATAGTTTCTCAAACATTATTAATCCAATTATAGTTTTAATTGGGTATTTTTCAAACTAGAAAAAGGGCCTGTATTACTTATGTAGTGCATCACTGAGACAGCAAATAGTTCTTATAATGTCCTGTTTTAAGTGTTACAGTAGTGTGTTTTGCCTTCTTTAAGGTGTTGTCACAAACATGACTGCTGCTATGGAGATGCAGAAATTGCTGGTTGCCAAACCAAGACAAGAAAGTATCAATGGACATGTGAGGACAAGACTGCAGAATGTGGTACACCATCTCCTTTTTATGCACATGAATGAGACATAATGATTCAATCAAGCTGAATAAGTCTATCCCTCCCCTTACACAGGTGTGGACATTTAGAGAAAGAAAATACTACATGCCGTGACTGTCATTTTTGTATAGCTTTGCTGTTAAAAATGAATGGGATTTTCAGTGCATGGAAATTAACAGATGTGTGATCAACAAACATCTGTATAGTTTACAAACACTGCAGACATTATAGGGGATGGGAGGGTTAGGAGGGAATGGGCAGAAAGGAATCATTTCTCACCCTCATTTTCGGTTATTTTAAGCTCTCACCATAATTGCTAATCGCAAAAGCACATGGGAAAAGCAACACCATTCAGGATTTTTACAGTGTTTATTTGTGCATCAGACATTTTCTAACATTTCTAAACCTCTGAGTGTTTCCTTCATTTTTTTTTTTTTTTTTTTTTTAATGTCATTTAGCAGACGCTCTTATCCAGAGCGACTTACAGGAGCAATTAGGGTTAAGTGCCTTGCTCAAGGGCACATCGACAGATTTTTCACCTAGTCGGCTCGGGGATTAGAACCAGCGACCTTTCGGTTACTGGCACAACGCTCTTAACCACTAAGCTACCTGCCGCCCCTTCATATCCTCCACAGACCACTCCTTTCACATCAGCTGTCATTGAAGGAACCTACTCACCCACTTAACCCTCTTTTCATTCCAGATGATCTCAAGGACAAATGTGAGAAGATTCTCTGCAAATGTGACAGGGAGGCAGCCAAATGCTTGAGAAAGGCACCTTTCATACGGAAATATGCTATGTGGCCAGACTTTCTCTGTGGGTGTACACTGCCAACATGTAATATCTACTGATTCAATTTCAATTTGCTGTGTGTCTATTTATGTTAATAGAATATCAGAAGGATCCCCTTCACAACATTATAATGACATGTAACAGCAGTAATACTTCATGACATTTTGTATGGGTATCTCCTTTTTTCTATTTACATGAAAAGGACAAATATGCTTAAACCACTATAACAGTGTGACTATGTCATTAGATAAACAAACTGTACGATGAGGCTCTCCAAATTGAGGATAATGACCAGGAATTATAAGCACAGGTAACAAACTAGTGTACAAAACAGAGAGCTCAGTAGTGGCTACATAAAATCCCAGGGCTTATTCAAAGGGGGTGGAATGTTGCAGCCAAGGAGAGATCAGGTAGCCGCCTAAGTCCTTACAATAGTGTGCTTATACCCGGGTGTGTTGTGCCTTACCTTATACTCCCTGAGGTTCTGTTCTGCCGAGGCCTCTTTTCCACTGCTCCAATCCTCTCCAACTAACCCAGCATGATATTTCACCTCTGAAAAGGATTCTTAAAGCATCCTGAGGTTTTCACCTGATTTATGTTTTCAACTTAATGTTTACTTTGCTGGAGCTAGGTAGCCGTAAAGTATAATGTACAGCATGTGACCAACAGATGGCAATGTTGAATGTTTACTACAAAGCTAAGATGCATGTTCATGTTACAGTTTACAGCAAAGATGCAAACACATGCATACACTATTAGTAGCATACTGTATACTTACATCTAGCCTAATGAATTTCTATCTAAGGCAGACCTGTGTGCAAATACTATTTAGGGTATTTCAATTTCTTACAAAAACACTTGAAGTAAGTATTTTGATATTTTTTATTTGAAAATACAAGTAGTTGAATATTGGAATGTATTTGGAAATACACTTGAAAAGTATTGGCATGTCTTTGAAAAGGCTTAAATACACAGACCAGTATATTTTCAAATACAAATATTAAAATACTCCTTGCATTTGTCCCCAGGTCTGTTTGGTCCTAGGGGTATTTGAAATAACGTATTTGGAAATAAGTATTTTAAATAGTTTCGGCTATTTATAGATAATTATTCAAAAACACTTTCAAATACTTAAAATTAAAGTAGCTGATTTGGCAAAAATCATTTGAAAATACTCAAATACACAGAAATATGTATTTGAACCCAGGTCTGCTCTGAGGTAGATCCATTTCTTGTCTACCTTTGTGGCAGGTGACATATGAACAGCATAGGGAATGTCAAATTTGAGGCAACTGAAGTCTGTCTTATACTTTATTTGGCCATGTTTTGTCCCACCACAGTGCCTCTCAAATGAATTCCTAACTTCAAATGATTGAGATGTTTGGAATGTTTTGCTATTTCTGTTTTTGGTCATGGCTCTTTGAAATTATTAATGACATCAATAGCCTTAAAGAGATACATTTCATCAGAACCCCAAACTCCTGTAATAATCTGAATACATCATACAGATGCTATGACTATAAGTAGTCTGTATAGAAGTCCTGCTTTAATCTAATCTACAGTGGTCTGTGTTCATATTCTGGGAATGTTGGGCATTCTCCTTTGGCAGTGCAGATGCAGCTCACAGATGCTCATGAAAGGAATCTGGCTCCCCCTTTGGGCACAGGAAACACAGGCTGCTTGAAGAAGGCCCTCCTCCTTCAATACAGTCATTGGTATTATGCTTTTCCCCACGTCACTCCCACATGGCCCAGCAGTGAAATCCCTGCAGAGATGGCCTCAGTTTCCAGACCTGCGCTTGAGGACATAAGGTTAGGAAGTACATCTGTTTGTGTGCTAATGGTGTGGTGGTGGAGGATGTTCCCCCAGCTGAATGGTTTTCTGGTTTCGTAATCTGCTGTAGGTAGTGTAAGCAAGTACTCACCACCAGTAGGTGGTGTCATACACATAGTTAACTAGACCTAAGACTAGATAGACAAGGAACAAGACAATACAAATGTTTATTGTGTCTGAATCATATTTCAGTTGAATTGATAAGAAATAAATAGCTTAGTTTGGCTGAACATTGTGTCTACTGTTGTACCTCATGTAAAGCATAAGGACCAAAAATGAATTCAAATAGTTTTCCATAGAGACTGTAAGTGTGAGCAGTAGGGTCAATAGATAATTATGATGTCTGACTCCTATTTTGCACATACATTCCTTCCCACTTATATGACCCGATGATGACCTCTGAGAAAGAATGTTGGGACCTTTTGCTATATACTGTACGACACTACTGACCAGTAAACTCAGAAGTACAACAGTCTTCATCATGTGAACCAATGTCAACAACTATATTAGTGTAACCTGATTACTTCAGTAAGTGCATCCACTTGTCACAGAGCACAGTGAGGTAGCTAAGCCTGCGTGTCTCATTTTCTAGCTCACACGGGACACTCCCCCACACGAAAAAATATATACATTTAAAAATATATTTTTAGATACATTTTTGGGGATATATGTGAAATATTTGAAATTGGCCCCAAACTATTTTTTATTACTTTTAAATACATTCCAACATGTATTACGGAAAGTATTAAAAATAATAATATATATACTACCGGTCAAAAGTTTTAGAACATCTACTCATTCAAGGGTTTTTCTTTATTTTTACTATTTTCTACATTGTAGAATAATAGTGAAGACATCAAAACTATGAAATAACACATATAGAATCATGTAGTAACCAAAAAGTGTTAAACAAATCAAAATATATTTTATAATTGAGATTCTTCAAATAGCCACCCTTTGCCTTGATGACAGCTTTGCACACTATTGGCATTCTCTCAACCAGCTTCATGAGGTAGTCACCTGGAATGCATTTCAATTAACAGATGTGCCTTCTTAAAAGTTAATTTGTGGAATTTATTTCCTTAATGCGTTTGAGCCAATCAGTTGTGTTGTGACAAGGTACGGGGGGTATACAGAAGAAAGCCCTATTTGGTAAAAGACCAAGTCCATAATATGGCAAGAACAGCTCAAATAAGCAAAGAGAAACGACAGTCCATCATTACTTTAAGACATGAAGGTCAGTCAATACAGAACATTTCAAGAACTTTGAAAGTTTCTTCAAGTGCAGTCGCAAAAACCATCAAGCGCTATCATGAAACTGGCTTTGATGAGGACCGCCACAGGAATGGAATACCCAGAGTTACCTCTACTGCAGAGGATAAGTTCATTAGAGTTACCAGCCTCAGAAATTGCGGCCCAAATAAATCCTTCACAGAGTTCAAGTAACAGACACATCTCAACATCAACTGTTCAGAGGAGACTGTGTGAATCAGGCCTTCATGGTTGAATTGCTGCAAAGAAACCACTACTAAAGGACACCAATAAGAAGAAGAGACTTGCTTGGGCCAAGAAAAACAAGCAATGGACATTAGACCGGTGGAAATGTGTCCTTTGGTCTGGAGTCCAAATTTGAGATTTTTGGTTCCAACCGCCGTGTCTTTGTGAGACGCGGTGTGGGTGAACGGATGATCTCCGCATGTGTATTTCCCACCATAAAGCACGGAGGAGGAGGTGTTATGGTGTGGGGGTGCATTACTGGTGACACTGTCTGTGATTTATTTAGAATTCAAGGCACACTTAACCAGCATGGTTACCACAACATTCTGCAGCGATACGCCATCCCATCTGGTTTGGGCTTAGTGGGACTGTCATTTGTTTTTCAACAGGACAATGACCCAACACACCTCCAGGCTGTGTAAGGGCTGTGTAAGTGATGCATCAGATGACCTGGCCTCCACAATCCCCCGACCTCAACCCAATTGAGATGGTTTGGGATGAGTCAGACCGCAGAGTGAAGGAAAAGCAGCCAACAAGTGCTCAGCATATGTGGGAACTCCTTCAAGACTGTTGGAAAAGCATTCCAGGTGAAGGTGGTTGAGAGAATGCCAAGAGTGTGCAAAGCTGTCATCTATTTGAAGAATATGAAATATATTTTGATTTGTTTAACACGTTTTTGGTTACTACATGATTCCATATGTGTTATTTCATAGTTTTGATATCTTCACTATTATTCTACAATGTAGAAAATTGTAAAAATGAATAAAAACCCTTGAATGACACCTCTGAGACAAAGCAATGAGTACCCCTACCATGGGTACCCCTACAGTTTACACACACAACTTTTTCCAACGACACTAAACATTCCTCCAGCACACTTCTCACATCTAGGAATCTCCCTCCTACACACTGCTGCTACATGACCATAACTTGACTTTATCTGGTAAAAACTCTGCATCAAAACTCAGTAGTACAGACATTGTCTTTGTTTCACCACACTCTCCACCGGGTCTGCGTTGCACCAAACGGCGGGCTTCACAGACACCGGATATCTTCAACTTCAGTTGGCCCTCCTCAACACTTAACGCCACTCCAGTTATCACTCATTTTAACTGCGCCCTGCACCGGAGAGGAAAGCAAGTCACAGTTCTTGTCCTTCTGGATGGCAGAAACGCAAAAAATCAACATGACCCAACATTCTCCAGCCTCTTCTCCACCCAACCTGACAGCACATATGGATCAACCAGAAGGCAAGGATCCATTCTATCCAAAAATCTCACTCCCACTTGGCAAAAAACATATTTATCACCATCGCGACGAGGCTCAAACTCGCACCTGCCACCTCAGTTAATTCATCCTCACTCTTGTCATGTTCAAGTTCCTTCTCCAGCACTCTATATTTACTAATATGTTTTTTAATATGTTCCACTTTCTTCCTTTTTTCCCTATCCACCTCAATGGGTTCCCCTGACTCCATCCCAAAGTCCGACAACCATTCAGGCATACCCACCATCTTGTGACTCCCCAGCAGCTTAACCTTTACAGAACACAACATAACACATTAACTGGCATGACAATCCGTCTCATGGGAGACCACGAGTGGCGCTGTTGTCTAAGGCACTGCACATCAGTGCTAGCTGTGCCACTAGAGAGCTCTGGGAGACCAATGGGGCGGCGCACAATTGGCCCAGCGCCGTCCTGGGTAGGGGAGGGTTTGGCCGGCAGGAATGTTCTTGTCCCATCGCGCACTAGCGACTCCTGTGGCGGGCCGGGCGCACAGTGCACGACTCTCGACCTTGGCCTCTCCTGTGTCCGTATGGGAGTTGCAGCGATGGGACAAGACTGTAACTACCAATTGGATACCACGAAAAAGGGGGTAAAATACAACAAAAAAACAATTGTACTTGACACATACCAAAAGCACTAAGATGCATTTAAATGACTACACACATGATACATTCAGTGTGCGACAAACTAAACGAGAGCATTGCAACCAACGTCCAACGGGGAGAACTTAACGCGTACTGGGCCGTTCTTGCATTCAATTGGACCACCCAGTTGCACACAACAAGCTTACCTTCCCCCTGTCACAAGCGGATTCATGGCTGATTTAAATAGTAATGACCAATTATTTATATATGCACTAAATGACTAATAGGGGGTGCTGTGTTGAAGCCACCGTGTCTCCATCTTGGCGCCGTTGTAAAACATTTTGAGAAGTGCATTGCAATCAACTTCCAAATGGCAGAACTTAATGTGTACTGGATCATTCCACGAAATTAGTACCTTTTAAATGCATTTGATATGTTAAGTAGAAATGATGCCCCAATATTGCATTTTATGAAGTGCCCTTTAATATAGACCACATGGTGAACTCAATAAATCTGATTTTCAGTATGAATAAAGACTTGCTAAAGTGCCAATATTCAGCATTTTGACATATTCCCCTGTGCACCCTCTGTGACTTCTAGTAAGATTTTAACCCACTAACTCCAGAAAATACTCAAAAGTTTTTACCATCATTGTAAAGCCCTAGTTATTCTGTTGCTAAGACAAAGTTATATCTGAAGATTATTATGTATTTCATGGGATTAGTGATTCATTTACATGTCCCCTCATTTTAAGGTTAACCCTGTTATGTGAACTGAACTGAACTGTTAATACAGTGAAACTATTTATTTTTCAAATATTTCTTTCAAAATCAAAAGTAAAGTCATAATGTAAAAGCAGGTGAGCTGGTGAGCTGGTTCTACTCTTTTTGGCCATTTTATGGTGTTTTATCATGAAAAACTGAGCGGGTCGAGCATAACACGTCCACCCTGCTCTACCCATAGATAGACAGGCTAGAAATGTTTTAACAATTAAAACATTTTTGTGAATTTTTGCATTCAATTGGACCTCCCTGTTGCACACAACAAGCTTCCATTCCCCATGTCACAATGGGGATTCATGGCTGATTTAACTAGTAATTACCAACATTTATATTCAGAGCCTTCAGAAAGTATTCGCACCCCTTGACTTATTCCACATTTTGTTGTGTTACAGACATAATTTTAAATCTATTAAATTGAGATGTTTTGTCATTGGCTTACACACAATACCCCATAATGTCAAAGTGGAATTATGTTTTTCGAAATTTTTACAAATTAATTAAAGCTGAAAAGCTGAAATGTCTTCAGTCAATAAGTATTCAACTCCAAGCCTAAATAAGTTCAGGAGTAAAAATGTGCTTAACACCTCACATAATAATTTGCATGGACTCCCTCTGTGTACAATAATAGTGTTTAATATGATTTTTTAATGACTACCTCCTCTCTGTACCCCACACATACAATTATCTCTAAGGTCTCTCAGTCGAGCAGTGAATTTCAAATACAGATTCAACCACAAAGACCAGGGACCTATTGGTAGATGGGTACAAAAAATAAAGCAGACATTGAATATCCCTTTGAGCGTGCTGAAGTTATTAATTACACTGTGGAGGGTGTATCAGTACACCCAGTCACTACAAAGGTACAGGTGTCCTTCCTAACTCAGTTGCCGGAGAGGAAGAAAACCGCTCAGGGATTTCACCATGAGGCCAATGGTGACTTTAAAACAGTTACAGAGTTTAATGGCTGTGATAGGAGAAAACTGAGGATGGATCAACAACACTGTAGTTACTCCACAATACTAAACTAATTGATAGAGTGAAAAGAAGGAAGCCTGTACAAAATAAAAAATATTCCAAAACATGCATCCAGTTTGCAACAAAGCATTAAACTAATACTGCAAAAAAAACTAACTTTTTGTCCTGAATACAGTGTTATGGTTGGGGCAAATCCAATACAACACATTACTGAGTACCACTCTCCATATTTTCAAGCATAGTGATTTTCAAGCATGGTGACTGCATCATGTTATGGGTATGCTTGTAATCGTTAAGGACTGATGAGTTTTTCAGGATAAAAATAATTAACTGAATGGAGCTAAACACTGGCAAAATCCTAGAGGACAACCTGATTCAGTCTGCTTTCCACCAGACACTGGGAGATTAATTCACCTTTCAGCAGGACAATAACCAAATCTACACTGGAGTTGCTTACCAAGAAGACAGTGAATGTTCTGAGTTACAGTTTTGACATAAATCTGCTTGAAAATCTATAGCAAGACCTGTAAATGGTTGTCTAGCAATGCTCAACAACCAATTTGACAGAGCTTGAAGAATTTTGAAAAGATTAATGGGCAAATGTTGCAAAATCCTGGTGTGGAAAGCTCTTAGAGTTACCCAGAAAGACTCACTGCTGTATTCGCTGCAAAAGGTGATTCTAACATGTTGACTCTTATCTAATACTTATCTAATCAAGATATATTAGTGTTTTATTCTTCATTTAAAAAATTCAATGTTAGAATTTTTCTTCCACTTTGACATTAAATAATATTTTGTGTAGATCAGTGACAAAAAACTACAATTAAATCAATTTTAATCCCACTTTGTTACACAACAAAATGTGGAAAAAGTCAAGGGATGTGAATACTTTCTGAAGGCACTGTATAAACTAGGTGACTGACAGGGGGAGCTGTGTTGAAGCCACTGTGTCTCAATCTTACCACCCCTACCATTGTAGAAAATATTTTGGAAGCTATAGAAATGCATTTATTAATGTCTACATTCGGTTTTGTCGCATTTATTATATGACAGACAGCTTGATGCATACTTTTAAAGTATACTATGTGAGCTAAACATAAAAATATAAAAAATATAAAAACATTTTCCTTAAAGTATCATTTTTATAGATCACTAATGTTACTGTCCCCACTACAACAACACACATACTTAAATACATGCTATTTTGTCCTTAAAACATTTAATCGAAATACTGTACAATTACATTAATTCCTATGGAGGACTGCTCACAAGACACAAAACAAGGCACAAGACATAGATCTACATTTTGACATATTGTGGAGCGTTGTACAATGTATGTTTTTTGTTAAAATCAATAAAAATTCAAACAAAAACTATACAAAAACAACTATATTTCTTTCATTATTTAATTAAGGCACTTAATATAGTCCTTTTTTTTGGTGAAATCCAACATTTATTTTTACTCACCATCCCAATTTAAATTATATCACTGCCAAAGTTTTGGCTTGGTGGCCCA
Organism: Coregonus lavaretus; assembly: GCF_964263955.1. Lineage (NCBI taxonomy): Eukaryota > Metazoa > Chordata > Actinopteri > Salmoniformes > Salmonidae > Coregonus > Coregonus lavaretus. The sequence goes on along the minus strand of NC_140015.1, from coordinate 14,807,882 downwards.
AAAAAATGTCTCCATTGACCATTAAGTAAAGCGTCATTTAAGAAGCCGAATTAGGAACCACTTTGGCCACCCTGTACACTAGATGTCATAGCCATGCATTTCTGGAATATTGTCAGGCATTAATTACATGCATTTGAGCAAAAATGCAAATGTATGTACATGCATCTCTGGAATACAATTTAAGTCATTACATGCATTTTAGCGAAGATGCAAATGTATCTATATGTATTTGAAATACGTACATTTTGCGTGACATTCAATATATTGAAATTGTTTTTTTTCCCGTATGGGTCATCATGTGAAGCCCCTTGCAGCCTGCAGACAGTGTGGCCAGTGGTGAGTTGGCCTGAAATGGGAGAGGATGTTTCTGCACAGTGGCCAGATAGAGCTGAGGACTGGGAGAAACAAGTATCTAGGGCATGGCCCACAAAACACTCACTCAATTGTGTCCAGCCCTTCACTGGGTAATGAGCGATTAAATTATGGAAGTCATATGCTGTGGTCGTCACATGGCATGCAGGAGGCGAGAGGGCGCTTTTAATTCCTAATTTTCATGTTGGCCTGTTAACTTCCTTTTAGAAGCTGCTCACTTTTATTTGACTAAGAGTACACAATGTGGTGTTGCATTTACATAATTTAACTCCTCTATCCTTTTGCTTAACTACCCAAATGTTGAGTTTTCAATATTGTTGCTGAGCTCAACCGCAATACTCTACTGCTACAATTTCTCCATTACATTTTACAATATGTATATTCCTATTACATACAATATGTCAAATAACATTATTAGCTATAAGATCTCTCTTACCTGTAATTCAAGGTCAAACTGGTTCGTAAAACATTTTAACAAGACAGGAGCAAGTCTGAGGAACCACAGTTAAAATCTACTAGATTTTCTGAGAGAGGACTGCTGGCATGTGGGCCTCCTGTTCTACCATTTCCCACCTCACAGGCCATGCCAAGAAAAGAGCCTCTGACTGCCAAGGAGTTCATTTCTTGGAGTGGAGCAGCCCTTTGTGTTGCGTCACCACACCTGTTGTCACATGCTTCCATGTTTTGAATATTACTGTGGCTGTTTGGCAGGCTCTGCTGTTTCTCATAAAAGCGAACACAACAAGGTTTCACCATCTTGAAAAGCTGTTTACATCTGACATTTTCAAACTGTCTCAGTTACCTCAGTGACTGAATTGCTCCCTGTCATACATTGTCAAGCTTTTGGCTCAAATTTTGTTTTGTTTTGTGAACTGTACACGTAACATACTACTATGTAGACCAGTGGCAGTCGCTGCCGTTTAAGATGAGGGAGGAGGATTTTATTTTATTTTATGAGCATGGCCTTATTTCTATTACAGCATATTGGATGACTGTCATTCATATTCCATTCACCAAGCTCAATGTAACATCGATAGGTTTAGGCTACTATATGAATGAAAGTTTACAATATATGTGCACAGGTTGAGAGAAAAATGTTAGTAATCAAGGTGGCAGTCAATACCGCCTTGCACACTCTTGCCTGCATCTAGGTGATCTAGGGTGTAATCATTAGTCCAACAGTTGCAATCAAGAGTTTCTATTGGTCAAATTCAGGTATGTTTATCCCCGTTTGCTTCAGTTTGAGAAATGTTTTTCAACATAATGATCACACGCAAACACAGTTCACTTTCATAGCAGCCACATACAAACAGCATGATCACAAAAATTCCTTCTTGCATCTATGCGCTCACCTTCTCTCACCTTTTCCCCTCACTTGTAGACTTCAGTGCACAACAAAGCAGCTGTCTGTGACCAGGCAATTAAATTTTTTTTTTTTAAAAAGCTTACCTTGGAAGAGTCGAATGTTGGATAGCCAGCTAGCTAGCATGGGAGGACAGAAACTCGATGTCCTCCGGCTACACCATGGTGCTACCGTACAGAGTGCTGTAGAGGCTACTGTAGACCTTCATTGCAAAACAGTGTGTTTTAATCAATTATTTGGTGACGTGAATATATTTAGTATAGTTTCACTATTTTTATGAAATTCACTGAGGAGGATGGTCCTCCCCTGAGGAGACTCCACTGATGTAGACATGATGAGGAGCAGTTGTGATCATTAATGATACCATCACCCAACAAACCTACCACTCGGGTCACTACAACAACCTGCTGAGTCACAATGTTGACCATCATTCATGGCAATTTACAGGCCTACAATCAACCAATGACTGGAGTGTGTGTAATCTGATAATGAAGTTAGAGGGATCTGTCTCCTTTCTTTCATGCCTTGAGGATGAAGTAGCTCTCCTTTAGATACATTTTAGTCATTTAGCAGACACTCTTATCCAGAGCGGCTTACAGGAGCAATTAGGGTTAAGCCTCTTGCTCAAGGGCACATCAACAGATTTTTCACCTAGATGGCTCGGGGATTAGAACCAGCGACCTTTCGGTTACTGGCACAACGCTCTTAACCACTAAGCTACTTGCCACCCTGTATAGATACCTATACAATGATTATGAAAATCATTCAGTGAACTGTATTTCTGATTCGCAGTGGGTCAAACCAATTGAGGGATATGAAGGACTTTTATCTTCACTTCTTTGGTGAGAAAACAGAAAAGGGAATGTGTGATGATGCACAAGGAAAGTGTCCTGACTTGCAGCAGAAGAAGGTGAAAACGCTTTGGAACAACTGAGGGTTTTGCTATGTGCAGTGAACCATGTCTTAACCTGTCTTGTGGTATATGACTTCAGCTAAATAGGAGAGAAATGTAAGGTTTAGTACAACTGCCCCACTGGTATATAGTATCATAACCCAATAATTAAAGCAATTGTAATATTTTCTAAAGTATAGCAACCTTGCCAGCAGGCAGGCCAGCTAAGATAGTTAGATAAGCTACTCTAACTTGATTGATAGCCTGAAATGGCTTGGTAGCTAGTTATGAGGTTGGGAGATTGGGACCCTATCTAGCTGGCTAGCTAAAGCAGAGCTATAGCTAGTATTACAGAGAAACAACAAAACATTGCCCATCACCAGCAGCTAAAATCAAATCAAATGCTGTGTGTCAATCAACGCTCTCTCTCCTCCTTCACTGGCGATACAGTCTGCACACACTAGAGTATCTAGCATCCTGCCTAGCATATCTTTGCTCATGGTGGACCTTGGAAGGAACCACTTACTAGGGAGGACGTGGGGGTACTCTTTGCCTGGTCCAGTTAGTGTGCATGCTCTGCAAAATACCGCTGACAGATATTTTTTTAGAAATAATGAATGCATAATAATAAAATGTTTAGTAATTAATTGAACAAAAACAGGACAAATATGAGGTGCCCTTGTGACCCCTATGGGCATGATTCCTCTGTGTGGATATAGCATCGTTTCTTTCTCATGTGTTCACCATGAGAATGCCTTTTGGCTCTATTTTATTGCACTTTTAACAAGAGACACTATAGAGGCAAACATAGATGGCCCAAACAGATGCTGCTAAACAAGAGGCCATGCAACAAAGTTGTTTGTCTAAAACATTTTCTCTCCGTCCTCTACTCGTCTCATAATAGACATTAATTCATTTGGTTTGGCTGCAAAAGGCCTGCATGTGCTTCTGGTTAGAGGCTGTGCTGCACTGCATTAATCAGCAGAGGAGGCGTGGTTCAGCTCAGCCCAACCTATATCCCCCCTCCCTCTTCCTTGACCCCATGACTCATGAAAATGAGGAGTATGGTTCTGTGTGGACTACCAATGATCTTCTCCCAGTCAGGCAATACTAAAACAAAACATGCAGACTACTAGGTCGCCACGCAATTATCCCATAAGAGAAAGAGAGGGAGAGAGAGAAAAAAAACCTTGGCCATGGTTCATGAAATGTCCCACTGGACACAGATGTCAATTCAACGTCTATTCCACGTTGATTCAAAGTTATTTAATTGAAATGACGTGGAAACAACGTTGATTCAACCAGTGTGTGCCCGCCCAGTGGGGTAGGTCTTGCACGATATTCTGTGTCAGTTGTGCCAGTCAGCATTTTAAATCCTATTTGATCTTTTCAACTGGGAGGATAGAATGCTCTCCATATGGTTTTATATTCAACTTACAGTAACATTTCCCTTAAACAAATGGCCTCACAAAGGTAAGAAACATGATCATTTGCAATGATGGATTGAACAAAGGGAGTCTTTCATACTATTTTTCACCATGTAAAAAAAAAAAGAAAAAAAAAAAGGGTAAAATAAGCACCATTGTGCAGATGCTGGTGAAGATCCTCATTTTTCAGAACCCTGTCAATACAGCATCCTTGAAACACTGTCAATGGGTTTGTTTACAGTCTGCCAGAGGGCCGAAGCACAGAGACATATTACCTGCCTCTTTTCCACAATGTTCAGACTATGGTGGACTCATAATAGCTGGCAGTGCAGCTTGTCATTGACCCACAACAACATGGCTGCATCCCAAAGTCATAACCCAACCAGCCAAAGTATCTCTGAGTGATTTCTTAACCGCTGAATCAACAGGAGGATCTTATTTAGTGTTTGTGTTTTTACCTGCCTATATGAAGACAATAACAACACTACCTGCATTTATTTTCTGTCAGCTTTGCCTAATGTAGATATCTCTTTAGGTACAGTACATGTCTATTGTGGTTGTTAATTAGGCTGTCACTCCTGGGTCTTCATGGTAGAGAGCACTGGGCCAGACTGCAGTCAGCAGGGCCTGATACTGATTCATTTGGGGGCTTCTCTCCAAGGCCTGGCAGTCATATGAGGGAGCTGTGCTCTACTGCACAGAGCTGGTCTCCAGGGATGCCTGTCAAGAATTCTGGATTTAACAAGAATAATAGATTCAGTTAATGGAAATCCTACTTATTGCTCAGTGAAGAAAATGTGCTATGCTGTGAATTTGAACTTTTAAACAGTTTTTTCCCCCAGTTTCGTTTGGGAATTGTACATGCACTTAGATTTTCAATAACCTTGTCCAATTGTGTGGTTTGTCTATGCACTTGAGTCTGGTTAAAAACCGTGCTTAGCAGCATGACAGTGAAATAAAGCAGTCCACATCCCCATATGTCTAGTAATTGGTCCACTTTTGATGACCCTCCTGAGTGTTCAAGTATGGTCTATAGATGTGATTACTACAATGAATATTGTCCAAATATGCTCAATGCTAAACACATTTTGCCTTTACAAAGCAGTCTCAAAAAACGAGACATGTGAGATTAGTCATATGATCCCCACCTCCCAAAGGCATATTACAATTTATCATGATTCAAATGGGACCTCTGCACGGTAGTTACACAACTGTGTATTGTTATAAACCCAAAAACTAGCCTACTAATATTGTTTCACTCACTTTGTCTAGGGGTCCTAGGCCTAGTTACATGGTCTGTAACCTGAATCAATGTGTGCATTTATGTGAGAAATCAGCGTTTGATGACCGTGTTGGATGCACATGTGCCCAGGAGACAGCAACTGTGATAAGGTGGTGTTGAAGGAGTCAGGCGCAGGAGGGTAATTCAAAGAATAACAGGCTTTAATCCGCAAAATACAGGTTTACGCAGAAATGCGTCAAACACACTCCAGGGCACAAAACAGGCGCACTGGAAAATACAAGGCACACAGGAAAATACTCCAGTCAATACAAAATACACGAGCTCCACCGAGCTTCACTAACCTCCACAATAAACAATCACCCACACAGACAAGGAAGCAGAGTGAACACTTATACAATGACTAATGAGGAAATAAGGACCAGGTGTGTGTGATTGAAGACAAGACAAATGGAGTGATGATAACTGGATCGGCAGTGGCTAGTAAGTCGGTGACGCCGAATGCCGAAACCTGCCCGAACAAGGAGGGGAGGCAGCCTCGGCGGAAGTCGTGACAGTAACTTACTGAGTTCAGGGCCAGCTCCGTCTTGACCCCTTGGACGGCCATTCCAAGCAGATTGTTATTTGTTCAGATGTTGACGAAACATGAATATGTACAAAAAGGAAAAATACCAAAGGCATGCACAAACTAAAGACTCAAAACCAAACGAAAGGCCTCATAGACACCAAACAAACCCAGCAGCCTTACAGTTCGCCAGCTGGGACAGCCTGATGTGCTTATCAACCAGGTTCAGCATCTGGACAAGGTTGCTGCTGCCCCCTGGGGGAATGGATTGTGGAAGTGTAACCTGGATAGTGTGTTTGTCTATGTCCTAACATTTACCTTCCCCCCAATATCATAACATATATGAATATTGTTTAAGTGAGAGCGACAAGTTGGTAATATTTGGCTGGACACATTTGTATTGTCATTATTACATTGTCATACCAAGAGAGCACGGCCTACATTCATTAGTATTACTGTGTTATTCATGTTTGGTGTCTGATTCGAGCATAAGCATCCAGAGAATCATCTAACTTCTTTCCCATTTAGCTTCAAATGCATCATGAAGTCCTCTGTTCACCATGTTCTACTGAAGCTCTAAATATAACTGCAGAGGCAGAAAGGGTAAATGTATCCCCCTCACGCTGTGTGAGGGTGGCTTGTCATGTGAGATTTTTCAATATACTTTCGCCTGCAGAGTTCCCCTGCAAGGTCTCTGTGTGTGTCCCTCTCTGTCTAAGTAGTCCTGCTTCAAAATGGGACTTCAACAGTGTATGCAGCTCAGTGAATGATAAAGGAATCTGACATCAGCAACAGTAGAGCACTCAATATGGCCAGATCCACAATAGGATTAGATGTGGGTGGGAGTCTTGGCTGCAAGGGTTTCATACCGTGCCTATTGCTTCACACGTGTCTTGATGTTTTGGACAAGGAAATATATATTTTTCCCAACTAACATTGTTATAAAGCATTCCCAAATGGAACAATTCCAAACTTTTTTATCATCAGAATGTGTAACACTTACATTGTAACAAGTGCTGTTATGACATTGTTCTTACGCTGTATTTAGGGTCAGGATTACTGTAATTACAATACTTGTTATATCACTTACAAGTAAGATCAGTGTCTGGTATATGGTGAAAGACTGAAACTAAATGTGTCATCCCATCTTGTGGTCCTGTTCAAGAATTTAGTGCATTGACAAGAAAAGGCACATTTCATCTTGCTATGCCACCTGGTCTTTTGTTTAAAAGCTGTGTGTGTGTGTGTGTGTGTGTGTGTGTGTGTGTGTGTGTGTGTGTGTGTGTGTGTGTGTGTGTGTGTGTGTGTGTGTGAGTGAGTGAGTGAGTGTGTGTGTGTGTGTGTGTGTGTGTGTGTGTGTGTGTGTGTGTGTGTGTGTGTGTGTGTGTGTGTGTGTGTGTGTGTGTGTGCGTGCTCTTGGCCTGCTAACTCTCACACCCTCAGATTGTTGTATCTGGCAGGCTGTCAGCTTGGAGACCTGCGAGCATAGATTATTAAACAGTAAACTGGGGCTGTGGAGGCGCAACGTGTGCCCTCCTCTCTCTGCTCTGCCTCCTCTGAAGACCACCAAATAACACTGGGAGGACTCATGTGCATGAGTGTAGTGAAAGAATACATGACACCATCTTCTATTCACTCATACACACAGATCCACTCATCCTATGATGAATAGAGGGAAGGTTCTTGAAGACAGGCACGTACACTGAGTGTACAAAACATTACGAACACCCTCTGAATGGCACACATACACAATCTATGTCTCAATTGTCTCAAGGCTTAAAAATCTGTCTTTAACCTGTCTCCTCCCCTTCATCTACACTGACTGAAGTGGATTTAACAAGTGACATCAATAAGGGATCATAGCTTTTGCCTGGATTCACCTGGTCAGTCTGTCATGTTTTGTCTACTCAGTGTAGAGTACTATACGTTGATGTAGATGTAGCCTCTCGAGAGGAAGGTTGTACAATTAAGAACACTACAGACAAACTGACGTCAGAGGAGAGGAATGCGCAGTGGTCTAAGGCACTGCATCGCAGTGCTAGCTGTGCCACTAGAGATCCTGGTTCGAATCCAGGCTCTGTTGTAGCCGGCCGCGACCAGGAGACCCATGGGGCGGCGCACAATTGGCCCAGCGTCGTCCAGGGTAGGGGAGGGAATGGCCGGCAGGGATGTTGGTAGAGCATGGCGTTTGCAACGCCAGGGTTGTGGGTTCGATTCCCACGGGGGGCCAGTATGAAAAAAAAAACATATAATGTATGCACTCACTAACTGTAAGTCGCTCTGGATAAGAGCGTCTGCTAAAATGACTAAAATGTAAAATGTACATCCTAAGGACTGGCAAGGACCAGGATATATTGGTCACATCTGGAATCTTAACGGTGGTTGTGACAATCCAAACCATTTCGTAGGTCATTGTGAACATACTTTGCTAATTCAGCAAAATAATTATGTTCTCCAGTGCATTCCTCTCCAAACATCAGTTTGTCTTTAGCAAGAGGCTTTTGGGGATTCATTTTTGCAAAGTTTACTAGTTTATCACAGAATCTAAACAACATAGTTTTGGTTTATACACAGCAATGCATCAGAAAACATTCTACGTCGTTAGGATTTGAGGGATCATTTAATGGAGATTACTCAAAGGATTACAACCATTGGAAAAAGTCAAACAAGCTTATGCTATTATCTCATTATATTGAACATCAAACGTCTCAGATGAATATCTTGCAGTCCCTTTTAAAGATATCTCAACTATGACAGTCATTTACTTAATAATCTACTTCTTGAGGCACCAGGCATTGCATGACGCAGAAATTATACCGACAATTAGAGTTGCTACTATCATTATTAATCAGTCTATTAATAGTTTCTCTGTTGTTTTCTCGTCTTGTCATTCACAGTTTAATATTTTACATACTCATATTGCAATATTCATATTTCAAGATTATTACCATAGGCATTCACTGTGTTGTTTTATTTCAATTCAATAAAGGCACAGATCCTTTCTGCCATGTCATTTAGATTGGAACGTTCCGTTGAAGGTATAGGGTGTCAATAATGACTTCCCCAGCTGTAACTGCCTCCCTCGCGATAAGCACAGACAAACCTGGAAAATCAGCAAATGCTCTGTGATTCAACACAGCCTGACCATATTATTCACACACAGTGTCTTCACCACCAGGGAAGGTGTTTACGAATTGACAATCACATTGCACGATGCAAATTATTACAGTTTTGATTCCATATGTCCATGGCTAGGATATGGTTACAATGATATAGATGTGTTTAGTAGCTGATATTTAGAGAGTTTATTTAGATGGGCTTAGTTATAGAGTGTTCTCCTCCACTGATATTCTACTATGAATGCAAATACAACCATGAAATCACAAAAACGTTTGTTTCATGATCCATTCTGTCAAAATCATTCTGATTCTGTCATCAGTTACAAGGTGAAGGTGAAGAGAGATAAATATCTATTCTGCTTGCTCACAGTATATCCCACATAGAAGTGCTCTCTTGACAGCAGTAGCTACAGACTTGTGGACACACAGAGAGCTTGATGGGTGTGAATGACCACTGACCACCTGTTTCATGTCTCAGCTCGCTTGCTCTGCAGCATATTTCATGAAGACGAGCAGAATTGCAAATGGCCTACTGAAGCTGTTCCTTTGAACCAAAATGTATTTGGTCTTCATCTGTTCTCCCTCATCTACAGTACTTTACAAAACATTTCGGTAATCGAACTAAACCAACTGTTTGTTATTTCAATTAGTGGATAATGAATGCTAGGTTTTAATGATAACACATCCACAGCTGCTGTGACTGCACTACACTGTAAAAATTATTCAGGGACTTAGTAAATATAATCCCCAAAAATATATGACTTTCACATACAAATTCAGGTTTCGGGTTTTACTTCAATATTTGTAATACCTTATTACTTCATTTGTGTTCAAAAAGCATGAAATTCGAAAATGTAAATTCAATTTAATATACAGTGTATAATTTACTGATTTTCATTATATTTACTCTCAGCTTAAGAATTTTTAATTTTTGCAACAACTTACCATGTGTCTTCAATTTAGAGGATTGTGGGTAATTCAAAATTGTTTGACTATGATACTTTTACACAACTTTATATGCATGTTTCTATATCAGTATTAAGCAGTTTGTTGTGCTATGAGGTATAATGGATCATGATGAACTGATATGAAAACCATTGGGCAAATTTGTTCAATGATGAGACCACCCATTCCCACCATCAACAAGGTTACACAACCCTTAATGCTAGAGGCACATGCAGCATCTTACAATGCTTGCAGTTCTACCTCCACTGACCGCTAGTGGAATGAGCACTGTGTTCAGCAATGGGTTAAAGTGGGTTAAAATGGCAAATAATCAAAGACATAATCACTGAAAGTAACTGATCAAAAAGATTAAGTAGATCTAACTGTTTTGGAATTGTATAGTATACATAATAATACCTCATGTTGGAAATACTCAAAAAGCTGATGCAAATAGTTCATTTAAAAAAAGTAGAACTAGCACAATATATATTTTTTACAGTGTGTAGTCATTCAGTGATCCCAGTCAGCTGTAATTTAACAGGAAAGTAATACACACACAGGGGCTGTGAGCGGACCTTGGTGCAAAACAACTTAATTGGGCACTCAAGGCAATCTTTGACAAGCACAAATTGTAGGCATGACATGTGTGAACTCTCTACCAAAGGGCTTGTTCAAGCCAAGGAGATACATTGGTAATGTTAACACAAAAAAATATTGAGCAGTGGCTTGTGTTTGTGTCACATGCTCTGAGCACTGATATGTGTGAAAGAGTGTGTTCTGGCCTTAGCCTCAGGACTAGGATGGAACAATCTGGGCTTTGAAAGAAGACATGCCTTCTTTCTTTACAGGGAAATGCTAAGAAGATAAAACTCCCCTGCGTTAATCTTTTGAAGAATTCTATTGCCTCCTTAAATGTTGTAATTGACGCAAACCTCTCACAATTGATATAAAGCCAATAGCCATACTGAATTATGATTCATGCAATGCAATCATTATTTATTAATAATTAAAAGTGAGATAACAATCTACAAAATCTACAAAAGGATAATTATTATTTTACCTACAGTACATGTAATACTAGTTATAAACATAACCTAATTGACCTAATTGCATATATGACCAATAAACAGAATACAGGTATAACCTTTTCTTTATCCCTAGGCATGAAATGAACATTTTGACAGAGATGTATGGTCTACATTAGTTCAAGTTTCAACTTTATTTGTCCCAGAGGGCAATTGGTTTTGCAGCAAGGAGCACATGAGACGTAGAAACATAAAAAACACACATGAATCGCAATGATACTGAATGCAAAGTTAGTACATACAATGCTAGGGCATTAGTCATGGGTTGGCAGCCATCAATATAAATATATCAATACTAATGATCAACATTAGCACCAGCAATAGTACAAAGTAAGGCCTACATAGATGTTAAGTCAATTCTCAAAAACATCACGTCAACATCATCAAAAATATGCTGACCTAAAACTAAGCATAAAAAATGATGATTACATTATCATCATCATCATCATCATCATCATCATCATCATCGTCATCAAACATCACCATCATCATCAGCCCATGTAATGACATCCAAGACAATAAAGCTAGTTAGGACATTAATCCAAAGGTACAGTGAAATGTATAGAGGAGAAAGAGTTGGGTTAGTTTAATCTGATATGTATTTTAGTTTAATCTGATATGTATTTTAGTTTAATCTGATATGTATTTTTTACACCCCTATAAGCACAACGATAGGAGATTAGTGCAAGAGCAATAAGGATTTTTAGGGGCATTATGATGGTGAAACTGAAACACAAGTGCCCCCAAAAGCCCCTCATTCTCCCTGCGGCGTTACATTTGAACTTCACTGGGCACCACTAGTTTGACTATTTATTCTGTCCCAACATAATCACAGTATCATACAAACAAACATTAGGTTGGGCTAATTGGTTTTAAGATGAGAGGGTGAGTCCCAGAAGCTGGACTTTGCGGGCCAGTTGGATTCTGATCAAACTCATCTTGCCCCCAAGATCCCGTGACTGAGATCACACTAAGGCCACTTGACATTCTCATTCACATTACAATTACTTCTAGATACAATATTACATCATCCTCAGCTTTTGTCCTGAGCTCATTTTCAAAGAGTGCAGTTTGTGTGTAGGCTATTGCATGACTGACATTGGGTTATGGTCTAGGGGGTTTGACTGGCTATAAAACAGATGACACACTTTCACTCACTGTTATTAAGAATGTGTCAGTGTCAGCCTGTTATAATAATTAGTTAATCTAGCTACATCCTACATGACCTACAATAAGATTGATTTCATAAGAACAAAGGCTTTACAGTAGCCTGGGAATTTTATACAAATTATGTGATTACTGATTATGCAATCCTCATGATTTGAATCACTGTGCAATCCTTGAACATGTCCTTTCATAAACGACCCTCTTGATTAGCATCAATCTGACATTTCCTGTACAATAACTGGATTATAACGTGCACATTAATATGATATTGCTGCAATATAACCCTCTGTATAGAATGTAATACAACATGTTTTAATATACAGCTCTTTTGTGCATTTAGTGAATTCACTGGGCGTTAGTTGAGTCCCAGACAGTGTCTGGTTGTCCCTAGAGAGTTCAGGTACTCTCAGACACAATCTGTCTGCTACTCTGAGAGCCCACCCCTTGAAAAGAACGGCACATTTAATACGACAACTGATAATGCAAACCTAATATCAAAACAATAGCATTATCTAAACATTCACAGACAAGTTTATCGTTCATTGTGCTATTCAAAATGATCAATAATATAGGCCTATCATTCTTAGATAATCGGACTGACAGCAATAAGAATTCCCCTCACACCTGCTTGCCCTCCCAGCCCTGGTAGACAGACGACATGACAGCCACTCCGACCTCTCAAGCAAAACATCTTCCGTGTATCATGGATATAACATCGCTTGAAACTTACCCTGATAATATCAGACCAGTCAGCAGGGTAAGAAGGAACGACAGTCTGATTTTATCTGTTGTTGTTTCTTTAAGTATCCGTGCTCCTAGTGGTGAGCTCACCAGTGTCTGGCGGCTTGACTCCTTGCATTTAAATAAAATCTCGATACCAGCGCCTCAAACATTGCTTCATGGTCACGCCACGAGGTAAGAGAGGCGGTGAAGGGGGGATGCAGTCTCAAAAACAGTAATATGGCATTTATCCAAATATATTTGTTTTTGTTGTTAATTATAGGCTGTTGGAATTCAGAAAAATATTATAGGGGGTTCGTATCAGTCAGAGATGGCGTTGGCCTACATTGATTTCTGCAGCTATTGGGGGGTAAAGTTTGGCATGCTAGGCCTACTATAAATGGAATTATGACCACTTTTCTTTTCCTAAAAGTATCATACAAATATTGAAACTGGGAAATGCATTCCTATAAATCCATGGAGCGTCACACTGTTTTGTGCGTTTATGGTGCCCAGAACAGGGCTCCGCGGGCGCCAAAAGGTTTTCACAATAAGGCTAATGATGAAAGGGTTTGAAAATGCAGATAAAATGGGATGTAACAAAAACAAACAATTGTGTTGTTTTAATGTAAAATTCTTACAAAAGTCCCCATGTCTCTCCTAAAACATGAATATATTGCGCAATTTAGCACACTAATTTAGGCAGTTGCTGCCTATATGTCACGTTTCACTCTTAAGGTAGCTACAACGTTACGGACACATTGTAAAGGAAAGATTGTATGGACGCATTCAAAACTTTATTGTTTGCTGCCCCCTATTGATGATAAAGTAGTCCCACAAAATGTTTCAAAAGTCATGAATGCAGTCGAAGTGAAAATCAACACAAATTTCACTGTTGTTGTGGCTAATCACGTTTTCTAGTGTAAATTCAATTTCGAGTATAGAAATGATACAGGGATTTTTAGAGCAGAAACGCTATCGATAACCTCCCAAAAGGCACGGACGGGGTTCGAACCCGCGATCTTCGGTTTACGAGACCGACGCCTTACCACTTGGCCACCGCGCCTGCGCTGGGTAGCGCATGAAAGAGTGTTCCATATCTCATGTAGGCGAAGTAGTATATATATTTCAAATAGCTACCTCGCGGCGGCCCTATGCAGTTAAATACCCCAGAAAATATGTTTAATTTAGAAATTATTTTTTCATGGCTTGTGCAGTGTGCATGTTTTTTTTTTAATGTACTACACTCAAACTATTTAAATTGGAAATAGGTAATGTTTTGTTTAGGACAGTAGTAACAACATTTCAGTTGAAAGGGAGTAGCTAGTAGGGCCCCTACCACTGCATGTCAAATATAATGGTTTTTAGCATAGGTCTACTTCAATTAACTGCTACTTTGAACGTGACATTTGGTGTGAATAAAAACAAAGAATGAGGAAAATAAAATGTTTTGCATGAACCACAAGGGGAGGCTGTTACACTGCACTGTCTGGCAATGCTAGCTAGTACACACACACACACACACACACACACACACACACACACACACACACACACATAGTTGTTAATTTATTACAATTTATGCAATATACAGTTCAATTAAAATTATTATTCAAACAGTTTTTTACATTTAAATTACCTTCCGGTTACTGGCCCAACTTTAACAACACGTTTTTAATTTTAACCCATCCTAACTGTGCTCAAAATACTTATTGAGGAATGCAGAAACGACAAGAGGCCTAAGCAGAAATGCAACATAATCTCTAAAAAAAATGTTTTGTTAACGGCAGTGTGTGTTCTTAGAGGCACAGATGGTTTGGTCAGCAGAGTTACACCAGTTGTTTTACTGGGTCCTTTAATCTTCTCTGTCGGTGGGTTCTTTGACAGTGGGAGTGGGCTTCAGTCCTACAGCCTGGAAGGAGGAATAAACAAACACATTTTGGAGAGAGAGAGAAGAAAGAGAGACAGAGAGACAGAGAGAGAGAGAGAGAGAGAGAGTCAGAGAGAGAGAGAGAGACAGAGAGAGAGAGAGAGAGAGAGAGAGAGAGAGAGAGAGAGACTGTATATATACATAATATGACATTTGAAATGTTTTTATTCTTTTGGAACTTCTGATTGTAATGTTTATTGTTAATATGTATTGTTTATTTCACTTTTGTTTACTATCTACTTCACTTGCTTTGGCAATGTTAACATACGTTTCCCATGCCAATAATTTTTTTTAAACATTGAAGTAATTTAGCAGACGCTCTTATCCAGAGCGACTTACAAATTGGTGCATTCAATTTAGGATAGCCAGTGGGACAACCACTCCTTTTTATTATTATTATTATTTTTTTAATGGGGGGGTGGGGGAGGGGGGGTAGAAGGATTACTGTTATACTATTCCAGGTATTCCTTAAAGAGGTAGGGTTTCAAGTGTCTCCGGAAGGTGGTCAGTGACTCCGCTGTCCTGGCGTCGTGGGGAAGCTTTTTCCACCATTGGGGTGCCAGAGCAGCGAATAGCTTTGACTGGGCTGAGCGGGAACTGTGCTTCCGTAGAGGTAGGGGGGCTAGCAGGCCAGAGGTGGATGAACGTAGTGCCCTCGTTTGGGTGTAGGGTCTGATCAGAGCCTTAAGGTAAGGAGGTGCCGTTCCCCTCACAGCTCCGTAGGCAAGCACCATGGTTTTGTAGTAGATGCGAGCTTCAACTGGAAGCCAGTGGAGTGTGCGGAGGAGCGGGTGACATGAGAGAACTTGGGAAGGTTGAACACCAGACGGGCTGCAGCGTTCTGGATAAGTTGTAGGGGTTTAATGGCACAGGCAGGGAGCCCAGCCAACAGCGAGTGGCAGTAATCCAGACGGGAGATGACAAGTGCCTGGATTAGGACCTGTGTCGCTTTCTGTGTAAGGTAGGGTCGTACTCTGCGAATGTTGTAGAGCATGAACCTGCAGGATCGGGTCACCGCTTTGATGTTAGCGGAGAACGACAGGGTGTTGTCCAGGGTCACGCCAAGGTTCTTTGCACTCTGGGAGGAGGACACAATGGAGTTGTCAACCGTGATGGCGAGATCATGGAGCGGGCAGTCCTTCCCCGGGAGGAAGAGCAGCTCCGTCTTGCTGAGGTTCAGCTTGAGGTGGTGATCCGACATCCACACTGATATGTTTGCCAGACATGCAGAGATGCGATTCGCCACCTGGTTATCAGAAGGAGGAAAGGAGAAAATTAATTGTGTGTCGTCTGCGTAGCAATGATAGGAGAGACCATGTGAGGATATGACAGAGCCAAGTGACTTGGTGTATAGAGAGAATAGGAGAGGGCCTAGAACTGAGCCCTGGGGGACACCAGTGGTGAGAGCACGTGGTGCGAAGACAGATTCTCGCCACGCCACCTGGTAGGATCGACCTGGCAGGTAGGACACAATCCAAGAGTGAGCAGCGCCGGAGATGCCCAACTCGGAGAGGGTGGAGAGGAGGATCTGATGGTTCACAGTATCAAAGGCAGCAGATAGGTCTAGAAGGATAAGAGCAGAGGAGAGAGAGTTAGCTTTAGCAGTGCGGAGAGCCTCCGTGACACAGAGAAGAGCAGTCTCAGTTGAATGACCAGTCTTGAAACCTGACTGGATTGGATCAAGAAGGTAATTCTGAGAGAGATAGCAGGAGAGTTGGCTAGAGACGGCACGCTCAATAGTTTTGGAGAGAAAAGAAAGAAGGGAACTGGTCTGTAGTTGTTGACATCGGAGGGATCGAGTGTAGGTTTTTTGAGGAGGGGTGCAACTCTCGCTCTCTTGAAGACGGAAGGGACATAGCCAGCGGTCAAGGATGAGTTGATGAGTGAGGTGAGGTAAGGGAGAAGGTCTCCGGAAATGGTCTGGAGAAGAGAGGAGGAGATAGGGTCAAGCGGGCAGGTTGTTGGGCGGCCGGCCGTCACAAGTCGCAAGATTTCATCTGGAGAGAGAGGGGAGAAAGAAGTCAAAGCATAGGGTAGGGCAGTGTGAGCAGGACCAGCGGTGTCATTTGACTTAATAAATGAGGATCGGATGACGTCAACCTTCTTTTCAAAATGGTTGACGAAGTCATCCACAGAGAGGGAGGAGGGAGGGGGAGGAGGAGGAGGATTCAGCAGGGACGAGAAGGTGGCAAAGAGCTTCCTAGGGTTAGAGGCAGAGGCTTGAAATTTAGAGTGGTAGAAAGTGGCTTTAGCAGCAGAATCAGAGGAAGAAAATGTAGAGAGGATGGAGTGAAAAGATGACAGGGCCGCAGGGAGTCTAGTTTTCCTCCATTTCCGCTCGGCTGCCCGGAGCCCTGTTCTGTGAGCTCGTAATGAGTCGTCAAGCCGCGGAGCAGGAGGGGAGGACCGAGCCGGCCGGGAGGATAGGGGACTAGAATCAGGAGATCGGAGGGAGAATGATTTAGCAGAGGGAAGAGATGATAGGATGGAAGAGGAGAGAGTAGCAGGAGAGAGAGAGCGAAGGTTGCGACGGCACATTGCCATCTGAGTAGGGGCAGAGTGAGTAGTGTTGGAGGAGAGCGAGAGAGAAAAGGATATAAAGTAGTGGTCGGAGACTTGGAGGGGAGTTGCAGTGAGATTAGTAGAAGAACAGCATCTAGTAAAGATGAGATCAAGCGTATTGCCTGCCTTGTGAGTAGGGGGGGACGGTGAGAGGGTGAGGTCAAAAGAGGAAAGGAGTGGAAAGATGGAGGCAGAGAGAAATGAGTCAAAGGCAGACATAGGGACGTTAAAGTCACCCAGAACTGTTAGGGGTGAGCCATTCTCAGGAAAGGAACTTATCAAGGCGTCAAGCTCATTGATGAACTCTTCAAGGGATCCTGGAGGGCGATAAATGATAAGGATGTTAAGCTTGAATGGGCGAGTGACTGTGACAGCATGGAATTCAAATGAGGAGATAGACAGATGGGTCAGGGGGAAAAGAGAGAATGTCCACTTGGGAGAGATGAGGATTCCGTTGCCACCGCCACACTGACCAGATGCTCTCGGGGTATGCGAGAACACATGATCAGACGAGGAAAGAGCAGTAGGAGTAGCAGTGTTTTCTGTGGTAATCCATGTTTCCGTCAGTGCCAAGAAGTCGAGGGACTGGAGGGTAGCATAGGCTGAGATTAACTCTGTCTTGTTGGCCGCAGAACGGCAGTTACAGAGGCTGCCGGAGACCTGGAACTCCACGTGGGTCGTGCGCGCAGGGACCACCAGGTTAGAGTGGCAGCAGCCACGCGGTGTGAAGCGTTTGTATGGCCTGTGCAGAGAGGAGAGAACAGGGATAGACAGACACATAGTTGACAGGCTACAGAAAAGGCTACAATAATGCAAAAGAGATCGGAATAAAATTAACTAAACATCTGGGGAAGCGAGAGAGCGGGGCCTCCCTCACTTACCTTTCACTGAAACACTCAAATATAACTCTGCCAACTTCCACTTTAGAAATGATAAAGCCCTTAAATTGAATTGAAATTGAATTGAATTGAGAGAGAAAGAGAGAGAAAGGAGACAGACTGCTAGTGATGGGGAAGGGGAGAGAGGAGAAGGAGAGTCACGAGACAGGAAATGTAAGTGTGAGATGTAGCCTTATTTTCAGACTGTTAATTGCAGAACATTGGGAACAGACGGACTAACATTCATATTAAATTGCCTTTCTAGGGGGGAAATGTTACATTGTTACTGAGGGTGTATCGTTATAGAAATACTCATCTGTATTTTAGCATACTGCAGATATATTTTAGTGTTATTTCTGAGTCTACTGGGAAAATGCATCCCAGAAAAGGAAACTGGAGTTGAACTGCTGTACAGTTTTGATATGGATAGTCAGTACATTTGTATTGCCTCTACATTTAGTGATACAATATGCATGAGGCTGGTGGAGCTCTCACTGTCTTCTTCTTCAAAACCTCAGAGAGAAATGCTTGCCTTAGGGCTTTCATTTGATCAGATATCCTAGGGGTTGTTTCAAAGGCTTTCCAAAATGAATAAGACTCATTACCATTGGGAATGTGTCAGTGTTGAAAACTCACAGATGTTGTGGATGAAACCTTGACCTGCTTATCCCTAATCATCAGTACCTAGAGACGAACAAAAGCTTGCTCTGTTTTATGTTAAACTATTCTGGAGGTTTGCTGCAGCTAACAATGTCTTTATTAACCTATTGTTACCTTTCATACTTATTTTTTATACTTAGTAAGTGTAGCAAGCAACTATACTTAGAGATATTGTAAAGCAAAAATGAAATCTAAAAGCACGCAATGAAAAAGTTGAGTTGTGTTTAGTTTGTCTTTGCTTGTTACATCACGGCACAGACATGGCCAACATAAACAGAACATCCACCACAGCTAATGAAGTCACAAATAGTTGTCATTGTTGCGGAAGTAACATGAGGAGTGTGATTTGAGAAGGACAATGGAAATGCAATATGTCATTATGCAATTTTCAGGACACAAATGGTTTGAATTACCTCTGCTCCTGTCATAGTGTCTAGAAATCACATACAGAATGTGTCAGTCAAGATTAGTTGTGGATGGTGTCTATTGTTTGTTTCCATGCTCATTGTTTTGTTGAAGACTGAATTGTAGGTTGAGATTAAAAGTGACTGCAGCTGCTGGCTGCTACTTTGTCCCCTGCTGATCATCGGTGGAATTTCATTGTGCGTGGTTTATCTCAGGGTTCCATGTTCTGTGGTCTGAGGACGGTGATAGGTGCAGGGCTGCCCAGTTAGTGAAATGAAGTGAAAACAAGATCAACAGTAGGATATTATTTGTTGGTTCACAGGAATTGTGAAATCCATATACAGTGGTGAAGCGTGGAAAGTTATGGAATTTATGGATTACAATAATCCTCAACCACAACCCAAAGCATTTCTATGAGGCCCAAATGATGATTCTTGAGCTAAACAATACTATGGTGAACACAATTAGAATTGGTAACAAATCTGTAGCTCACTAACCAAATTCGGTATAAGAAAGTCACTTGTATAACGAGGATGGATTTTATTGTATACAGTCTGTGCAAGGTAGTGACTACCCACAGACATCAATTCATTTGAGTCATTTAGGAGACGACTTTCAGTAGTGAGCGCATACATTTTTGTAATGGTCCCCCATGGGAATCAAACCCTCAACCATGTCTTTGTAAGCACCATGCTCTACCAACTGAGCCACACGGGACCCTCAGTCAACATCTATTCCACATTGGTTAAACATAATTTCATTGAAATGACACGGAAACAACTTTGATTCAATCAGTGTGTGCCCAGTGGGTAGAATCAACAAACAGCAACACACAAGTTAGGCTATTCTTACTTTTCTCCTCTGCCAGGGCCTTATTATAAATGCCAAGCACATACACACACCAACGTACTATGTATCTGTCTGCCTATAACAGGGTTGGGCAGTCCTGGCCTATAACATCCAGAATATATTACACTCTCCAGTAGCCAGAGCTCAAGGTTCTGTCCAGAGTTCAGTTGGTAAAGAAAATGAGGCTTTGGCCTTGGACATCCTGATACGAACAGGAGGACATCCATCCTTCTAGCAGTCATTACCAGCCATATCAATTGTCCATTACACTTCTGTTAATAGGATTTTGTTCAGTGACTTTACCTGGGCTGTACTGACCAGTGCCCGTTATGGATGCAGAACGAAGACCGCAGAACATCTAGGCTTTATAGTAAAGAACAGGTATCGGAGGCATGGAGAACATTTGAAAGGGGAACATTTGAAATGACACTGAAACAATGGTGCCTCCTCTTGTGTTTGAATCTCTATGACAATAAATGATATCCCTGAAGCTAAAATAGTATGGACTTTGTAATGTCATACAGCATTGATTTTGTGCTCAGAACAGCTCCGTAAATCCGTAAACAGAATCGAAAATCAATTCAGCTCTAAACCCTGAGAGCTATTTCTTAGCCTGAAATTACATCATTATGAGGCATTTTTATTCATGTGGTGAAACACCAAGAAACTCACTTTCTCCCTCCGAGAATAAGACAACTATTTAATGTAGCTATCTTTTTAATAATGCATTGCTCCTTGTTATAGACACACTGGCCGAACTGCTCTTTGATAAGCAGGGCTTGTTTTTCGGTTCATGAGGGGAAATATGGGAGTGAGTGTGTCCATGAAAACACAGTCGGCTTCAAATGAGAAATCCACCACTATGAAATATTACCTGATACACGCACAGAGTACAATAAGAAACACTTGTGTGGCCAGAAGTCTTAGCACTATTTTGTCCACACTGAGGTCTTTGAGTGTTTGTCTCTGTAGTAATACAATGTAGATGTCTTCATTTGTGTATGTGGTGGGGTAATGTTTGCTTTGCATTGTTGCAGTAGTGGATCCGTTTGAGGAGTTTCTCTGATGTAGTGATGACATCATAGTCAGAGAATGTGCAGAGAATGCTGGGAGGTGGCAATACAAACACAATCAAACACAATATAGAGAGGACATTATGTTCCTAACACACCCATGCTATTTTGTAAAATGTGCATCTACTATAATAGTCACTCCCACCAGATGACAGATTTGTAGACTGTACTTTGGCTCTAGATTTTTTATTCTTCTCTAATCCATCTGTTCAGGTATAAATACAAAAAATGTCAGGCAAAACTTTCTATCAAATTTCCTCTCTGTGAATATTTCCTCTCTGTAGGTCTGTGTTCCACTGGGGGAGCGTCAGAGTGAATCTGTAGGATAATAAGAAAAAATAAATCCTTGTGATCATGACAACTTACAACTCATCTTCGATGAAGAGCGAGGTAGCTAAGATCTTTCTCCCCAAGCCAGGACTTGACTGCTCCAACATCTCACCCCTCCCGAACATGAATCCTGGCTCTCCTTGATACCACTGGCCAGCTGTTACATGTCTTTGAGTGTTGTAGCTCCTCTTCTTTCTGTTACAGTTGCTGGCCAATGTGCCCGAAGGAGTGAAAAGAAAACCACTGAAATCAAGAGAAAATCTGAAAGTAAAATGTATTTTAGTATGGCGCAATCAAGGCAAATGCAAGTGGCAGGCGACAGCATGGATGTTTGTTGGGGTAGTGTGAATGGAAAATCGGTCATTGTGGGAAGGGTTTGCTGAATCTGACCCTGGCTGCTACAAGACAAGCAAGTGTGAAATTCATATGAAAGGTAAGCAGCTGATAACGCTATACAACAAAGGCAATATCATCTCTCCCTCTTTTCCCTAGTGTTCTTTTCACTACTCTCATCTGCTTATACCTCTCAGTGGCTGTTGTGTGTTTTTTGGCATTTCGCAATCTTCACTATCCATTAAACACATGCTAGCTTTGATCTAAAAATAACCAAACTTCAGGTTTTATATGAAAGCGCAGCTATTTCCAGCACTCTCCATGGTTAGAGAGTTTCTTTTTTTAACCAGACTGGATAAAACCAGACTGGATTGCAGAAGAGGACTCAGTTCAGCTTTCTTTGTTCAAAGCCACTTTCATTTTTGTAATTGTCACCCCTAAGTCTCGCCACAAACTGTGATCATATCCGCTAATAGTAAGTGGGCTATTTCTAATGTTTACCCAGCAATTAGGAGCAAATCACTCATGCCAGCGGGGTCTGTTGCTATAGTTACAATAGGATTCTGCGGACTATCATCTGGTCCTCGCATCCTCCAATGGGATTGCAGTGAAGAAGCTGCAACATAAAGTAAATTTATTTATTTATTTATTTTGGTCATTTAGCAGACGCTCTTATCCAGAGCGACTTACAGGAGCAATTAGGGTTAAGTGCCTTGCTCAAGGGCACATCGACAGATATTTCACCTAGTCGGCTCGGGGATTAGAACCAGCGACCTTTCAAGATGCACATCTTTCAGCAACCCACTAGTAAGAAACAGAAACAGGTTCATGAGTATAAGAAAGTAGTCTAGACTGGCAAGCAGGCGACTGCGCCCAGTCATGGCGGACCAGAGAAATCAGAACCGACGACACACTCAGCAGGAGAGGCAGGTGAGAGCATCGACCATTTTGAGACTTAACTGGTTATTGTTTGAAGAAAGTACTTTACGGAACAAAAAAACTGTGACAGTAAACAAGATTAGCCTTAAAATCGAGTCTCCGACTATAAAAGAGGGAAAAGAGTCCTATGAGTGGGGTGTCAGAATGGATGAAGAGCATTGTCGGGATGAAAGAAAAACAAAAATGTAGTCAAAGGCCTCTCAGAATTGTTTTTGTTTCAAATGGCGTGATCATAGAAGTCCAGCTGAGCACTTGTTTACTTACGATAGGTTTTGTGCTCTCGATTCGTACATCGAAAGAACGGAAGAACAACAAAGTCGGATCGGTTGGATCAAGCGTTTGTGTCTCTAATACCTTTGTTATCCGTAACATTTGTGACTGAGACTGTACGGGTGACAACAAATTGGCCTAGATCAATCAAAGTCCTCTAAATCTCATTACTCGGAACATCGGACAGAAAGATGTATTCAATAGGCTCTATTGAAGAGCTTTGAATTCGGCCTTCCACACATCAAAGGCCTCAGAGCTGAGATACATTTTTGTTTGGAATCACTATGTTTTGGAGAAAAACTAGAAACGTCGTCAGTGAATGTGCAGCGAGGTAAAGGACAGCGGCCAATGCTGCTTGTTTTGAGATGCCCCCCTACCGGGCGGCACATGATCCTGTCGATATGGCGGTTTGATGTCAGTCAGAAAAGAAGAACCCCCACAACAATCACAGAGGGGGCCGGGACGGAGAGACAAGAACAGAGTAAGAGAGGGGAGAAAGGAAAGAACCATCGACAGATGAACTCAGTTGTGATTAAAGATGGCGGCTGTGCATACCGCAGACTGCGTAGAGCGGGACGTGATCCATAGCAAGACAATCGGAGCAGTCTGCATTTCAGCACGACAAAAACAAGCATCGCGTAACAAGGTAAATTCAAATGGAGGTGGTAGTTTTGCTGTCTGCACAGCTTTGAACCTTTGACAGCGATGGCTGCTTTTGCTTTGTTTACCGCTCCATTTCTTCTTTTCGAACAGTTTACGTTTTTTCTTTCCCAGACGATCTTGCTACTGTTACGGGCCTCCTTGTTTGCCAAGGCAGAGCACATCAATTGTTTTGACTGCTTGAAGTGCATTCCA
Source organism: Coregonus lavaretus (assembly GCF_964263955.1). NCBI lineage: Eukaryota > Metazoa > Chordata > Actinopteri > Salmoniformes > Salmonidae > Coregonus > Coregonus lavaretus. The sequence continues at coordinate 14,783,903 of NC_140015.1, read as the reverse complement.
AACCCAAACTACTGGGCATAATGACAAGCTTTCATGCCTAATTTCATGTGCATTAGTCCAACCCAACAGATCTTGTATGATCAGAGGACTATCGCCATTGGGTGCATGGCCACCGCTGCATGTGACTTTAGGGTTCCATTCCATAACAAACAAAAAGCAGCCTGAATATGTAGTTATATGCATGTTTCGAAGAGTAGAAACTATAAGTAGTAATATAAACTCAAGACGGCAAATCGTTTAATCCTCTGTGCCTAATCCACTCTTGGGTTTGTTAGTCACGATATATTCAGCAATGACAAAGAACATCAGCAGGACTCCAGAATACATTTTCTGACAGTCTTTCGGTATTGCTCTTTCAAGACTTCCAAGCGCTAAAAAAGCAGCATATCAATACACCAAAGATACACTCTTTCTTTTAAGTCCCTTCTATTCAAGTAACTTAATTATTCTTAACCAAAGCTTGACCAAAGCTTGCACTGTGGTTCAAAGTATCCGCAGCAGAAAAACCCCTCAGCCGCTGAAAACATTTGTCCGTGTTTTATTTCATTGTTGTCTTTGTATCTGTGTCTTGTTTCATACTTTTTTGATGAGAACTTTGAGACAAATACATATTTTTCCTTGCTTTTGTGCTTATGCATACTTCATTTTGTGAGTGACTTGAAAACGACTGGTTTTGAAACATGATACCGCCTTGTGTGTACAAAGAAATAGAACATTAATTTGAATGTATAGATGGGCTATTGTCAAGTGAAGAGGCCTCACCAGAGATAAGCCTTTTTCAAGCAAGGCTTACAAGGGAGTGAAAATACACATTGGCAACCGGAACAAAAGGCAATATAAAAGAAGAACTGTGGATGTATTAAGTTGTTAAGATTATTCTATGAAAGGAAGCTTGCATCATTCAATTAGATGATTGCTGATTTTATTTTTTATTTTTTAGATAGCAATCATTTTTTATCCTGTCATGAAAGAGAGGAAACACACAAATCATTCTTATGAATGTGCTTTTTAATTATTTGTCATTAGTTGTCATTGTCTGTATTTTAACCTCAAAACCCCAACATTTATCATGGCTTATCCTGATTCAGTCCAATGACAATGTAAACAAATTAATAACATGAAATTAAGGATTTATTCATGTTTATCAAGAAAAATGAAGGTGTACGCATTGTATGTATGCTTTGTCCATCCATCTCTGCATCCATCTATGCATCTTAAAACTGTTCCTAGTGCAGTTAGAATGATGGCAATTACTATATTTACAGTAGTATTGAGTCGATGCCTATTTCGAAAGATGTCTCTATAGCCAAAAGTGGTTCTCCAGAGCAGTGTGAAAGGAAGTCAAAGGAACACCTGCAGGTCGCATTCTGTTCCCTCTCAATCTCAATCAGCCATTATGGCTGTCATTGCCTGTTTATTGAAAGCTTGAGTTGCATATTATTCAGTCACAGCCACTGAAATAGTTGGAACAGAACTTGAGCATTTTGAATGGGTACAGGAATTAGTGACATACAGCTGAGAGATCGGAATGTCTTTTGTCTTTGTTCCTGCTGATCAGGATTTAGGAGTGATTGTCCAGCATGTCCTCAAAGGAACTTAGAAACTCCTAAATAAAAAGCAAGGAATCAAGCAGGTAGGCATAAGCGTAAAGTACATGTACAAGTATCCTAAACTGTGTCGTAAATGCCATACACAAAATATGATTTTTTTATTAATTTTTTTGGTCATTTAGCAGACGCTCTTATCCAGAGCGACTTACAGTTAGTGCATACATTATTTATTTTTTCATACCCCCCGTGGTCTATGTGTCTGGACTTTTGGCAAAGTGGTATAGCATGTTGGGTTGGCAAGCATCATGTAAGTAAAGATCCTATTCTCAATACTATCCACATTTCTACAGCAATGAAAAATGTGTCACATACTGAAGTCATTTAGAGAAATAACTCCGCAGTCAGTAAATTATCCCAAAAAGGAGTGTAATTGCAAAAGAAAGGCATGCCCGTTGTTGCTTCATTACATTTCATAAGCTGTTATTGAAATGTATCTGGGATGTAACCTTTAACATAGTCACTGTGAAACATGCACATTGGTCGTTTTTTCCCCCCCTCAGCAATGAGACTTTGCTGTCTTTAAGCAAACACAGCTCTCAGATGTGCAAATGAGATAAAATGGGCAGGCCCGGGGGAGAGCCCTGAGATTTATTTTGGATTTACAGGAACTGTGTCTGGAAAATGAAAAGCTAAACAATCTTAAGGAGAGGAGGTGAGGAGGAGGAGATGAAATTGAAATACCACTTGCTATGCAAAAAGCTCATTTCATTTCATCACGGTCTAAGACAGTGCATGAATTCCCTGCGTGGCCCAGCCCAGGCTCCATTCTTGTGTGATATAGCCCACTGGAGGGATGCCTGTAGAAGCATTTTCATCTGCTGTAGGAGAGCAGATGGCTGGGTCACAGACAATGGAGAACATGAAAGGCGCCTAGAGGCCTGGTTTAGGTTACCTTATCATCTTCGGCAGCTGTGAATTGCAGCACAGGAAATCAAGTGCACCATAGACCATAGGTGGCACATGTTTAAGCTGCTGTTAATTCAGATATGAACATTTTTACTTCTGGTCGATGAGACACAAATAAAGATGGAGTATTCCGTTCCGTGTGTCTGTTCGTTCTATTCACTTGTAACACAATTGTTCTCAGTTCAGTGAATATCTGACTATGGGCTCAATTCAATCAAGCTCGCATTGCAGTAGCATAAACATGCTTTTCCACACTAGGTAGTCCCCCCCTCACACACACACACAGGTAAATGCTTACAATTTTCAAAACAAGACTTGTAGTCTTTAGTGGAGAAAAAACTATACAATTATATGGCAGGTCTGATTGAATTCTAAGTTTTACTTGGATTTTACCACTAATGCTAAAAGGCCTCATGTTAAATTATAACTCAATTCATAACACGTACTATCTATGTTGACAGTAAAGCAGTAGGATGATTAATTGTCCATAAATATTATCTTGCAATAAAGCAGTATTGTATTTTGCATGCACAGCACAGCAACTTTGTAAACCTTGCACTTTGCACACCACATGCATACAATATGTTGACAGTGCACCAACAGATAATACATATTACTTGGACCGGTACAATGAATTGAAGGATTCATCCATGGGTATAATATAAACATTGCATTATTATACCCAAGGGTTTGTCTCCTGATAATTCAGAGAGGAAGACGAATTAAAGCATAGCTGAAACCAAGATATATTCCTCTGTATTGCATCACTTTGTATTGTTTCATGTGTACAGAAAAATCAGCAACATTTGAGACAAATTAACACAGGGACTCAAAGTAAAATCGTTCTTATGTACAGTATATGTCCCTGTTTTAGGAGCGACCTACCACCATGATGTAATCATATCAGGTTAATGTGTAACGTAGAGGGTATGATAGGGTTGGGATTACCACCCTGAACATTGTATCTGATGTCCTGACCTCCTTACTCATGCTATGCTCTAGCTCTGCAACATGCAATTCTATGATATTTTACCATTTAACTGTTGTTGATCTCAAAGTGATTATATTACAAGCACCAAAAGGCTACATTTGTCCAATTATACTTATGAGAATAATGTGTAATATTTCTATGTGAAGTTATGTGAATAGTTATAAAGGAAGCGACCTCATTAGTTACAAGTGGAGACAGTTGGATGGCATGGTGCAAATAAGAAAGAGAGAGCAGGTGCTTGGTTAATGAGTGTGTTTTATTTGGTTAGATAATAATAATCAGCAGTGAATGACATCATTGTACACTATGGGATCTATTTTAACAAACTAACCGCTAACATAAATCTAAGTGCACTCGAGTTGTGGATGTGTCAGAAATATTTTTCCTATTTTGACAGCGGGAACTATGGGCGCAACACCTGGCGGTAACGTAAAGAGGCAGGCTTTCAATGAATTAACAAGTTGTAGGTGTGACGAGGGCTTGACCACTCACTGGCCAATGAAAAACTCACAGAAGCTTTTTGTGGTTGCTTCAAGTTGTGTATTTACGGTGTTTGGTGTTCTGTTGTCATAAACTGTGGCGGGAGAAAATGGATGTTCGTCCTATCCGTGAAAGATAGGGCTACTAGTTTATTAAATAGCATACAGTATAAATAACATACAGCAGTAACCCTATAATAGTCCTAGTTATAACAAATGTTTATGTATCCAAATTCTCATATGCCTTTAAAAATAAAAAGGTAATGTGCTTAACATGGGAATATTACATTCAAATTTCGGTAGCCTCTAGCCTAAATTGCATTGCATATCCGAACAATAGACATCGCCTACCAAACAATATAATAAGATTAGCCTACCTTCACCGTGATATGGCCTGTATGGTGACTTTGCCATGTGAAGAATTTTACAGGTAAACAAACAAACAGTCAAATATATGTCTCCATATAGGCAGAGGGACAGGTTGCCTCCCACAATGTATCCACCTAGGGTCGGGTTTACCAGACTAGGCAAATATTAATACAATAGCGGATTCAGCACAATAATCAGAATTCCTGCGATTTGACATCAGCAGAGGGCAGTGGAAGATTCATTTTTCAACTAAATGATCAACGAGAAACAAGTAAACTTTTTAACAACTTGATGTTTCTAAATAGGCTTCCTACACATAACAACTTGATGTTTCTAAATAGGCTTACTGACATATTTCATTCAATGGGCAACACACGTGTCTAAAGTTTTTTACAGGAGCTGGACATAAATATTATAAAAAAACTGCTCCCAAAAGTGATATTTTAATATAACATTTACATTTACATTTACGTCATTTAGCAGACACTCTTATCCAGAGTGACTTACAAATTGGTGCATTCACCTTACAGCCAGTGGGATAACCACTTTACAATATTTTGGGGGGGTGGGGTGGGGTAAGGGGGGGTAGAAGGATTACTTTATCCTATCCCAGGTATTCCTTAAAGAGGTGGGGTTTCAAGTGTCTCCGGAAGGTGGTGAGTGACTCCGCTGTCCTGGCGTCGTGAGAGAGCTTGTTCCACCATTGGGGTGCCAGAGCAGCGAACAGTTTTGACTGGGCTGAGCGGGAACTGTGCTTCCGCAGAGGTAGGGGGCCAGCAGGCCAGAGGTGGATGAACGCAATGCCCTCGTTTGGGTGTAGGGACTGATCAGAGCCTGAAGGTACGGAGGTGCCGTTCCCCTCACAGCTCCGTAGGCAAGCACCATGGTCTTGTAGCAGATGCGAGCTTCAACTGGAAGCCAGTGGAGTGTGCGGAGGAGCGGGGTGACGTGAGAGAACTTGGGAAGGTTGAACACCAGACGGGCTGCGGCATTCTGGATGAGTTGTAGGGGTTTAATGGCACAGGCAGGGAGCCCAGCCAACAGCGAGTTGCAGTAATCCAGACGGGAGATGACAAGTGCCTGGATTAGGACCTGTGCCGCTTCCTGTGTAAGGCAGGGTCGTACTCTCCGAATGTTGTAGAGCATGAACCTACAGGATCGGGTCACCGCCTTGATGTTAGCGGAGAACGACAGGGTGTTGTCCAGGGTCACGCCAAGGCTCTTCGCACTCTGGGAGGAGGACACAACGGAGTTGTCAACCGTGATGGCGAGATCATGGAACGGGCAGTCGTTCCCCGGGAGGAAGAGCAGCTCCGTCTTGCCGAGGTTCAGCTTGAGGTGGTGATCCGTCATCCACACTGATATGTCTGCCAGACATGCAGAGATGCGATTCGCCACCTGGTTATCAGAAGGGGGAAAGGAGAAGATTAGTTGTGTGTTGTCTACGTAGCAATGATAGGAGAGGCCATGTGAGGATATGACAGAGCCAAGTGAAGCGAGAATAGGAGAGGGCCTAGAACTGAGCCCTGGGGGACACCAGTGGTGAGAGCACGTGGTGCGGAGACAGATTCTCGCCACGCCACTAGGTAGGAGCGACCGGTCAGGTAGGACGCAATCCAAGAGTGAGCCGCGCTGGAGATGCCCAACTGGGAGAGGGTGGAGAGGAGGATCTGATGGTTCACAGTATCAAAGGCAGCAGACAGGTCTAGAAGGACAAGAGCAGAGGAGAGAGAGTTAGCTTTAGCAGTGCGGAGAGCCTCCGTGACACAGAGAAGAGCAGTCTCAGTTGAATGACCAGTCTTGAAACCTGACTGGATTGGATCAAGAAGGTCATTCTGAGAGAGATAGCAAGAGAGTTGGCTAAAGACGGCACGCTCAAGAGTTTTCGAGAGAAAAGAAAGAAGGGATACTGGTCTGTAGTTGTTGACATCAGAGGGATCGAGTGTTGGTTTTTTGAGAAGGGGTGCAACTCTCGCTCTCTTGAAGACGGAAGGGACATAGCCAGCGGTCAAGGATGAGTTGATGAGCGAGGTGAGGATTGGTGATATGCTATTCTATCGATTAGGATACTGGGTGCCTCCGCTGGCAAAATCCATGCCATAGACAACTGCCCTACCGCTAAGACCAGCTTTTGGTCTGTCTTTAATATCCCCACAGCGCTGCCTGAAATTGGCACTTTAACGCACGTTTTTAAGGACACAGCTCAAATATTTCCACCCCTCCCACCTCAGCGCAAGCGGGCTGATATAAGACAGGTAAATTACCGACCCTGGCACAAGGGTTTGAAAAGAGCAGAGTGCCTGCTTTAAGAGGTTGAAATTGCAAAAGATTGTGCATTTGAGAATTGCGCTGGGTTAATGGCAGCCGAAAATAGAGCCCTATACCTTTACGAGGTTGTCATCGTGACATGTGCTGTGTCATGTACCATTCTGTTCCTTAGCTGGGTCTATGGTCAGGGATGCCCTTGAATGCTAGTTAATATCACTTGAGATAGATAGACTGTGACATGGTGTTATGATTTTAAAGGTCAAGGAGAGACCGTTAAACTCCCTAAGTACATGGTAAGGGTGGTATGTAAAAATCGCTTGCCACCCTAAACTTGATTTGTGTACCCCATCTTTATTTTTGTTACTGCACTGTGCTTTCCCTTGCATATCTACTGTATATTCCAACCAAACCTTGTAAGGCAGACGGCAAGATTTGCCATACCTGCAAAGCATATGTGATTTCATATAACACCATGGTTTGTTGGACCTTCACTGTACCTTTGCTGCTGAGGCATTGGCATTGATCAGAAATGTTAGACTGATGCCGGCTACACTTGTGATTAGATACTTAGTGGAGTTTTCCTTATTCAAACTTGTTCTGAGGGCAGCTCTGCCTTGAGGGCAGGAGAGAAGACAGCCCTTACTGTCAATAACCCACCCACCCCTCACTAGCTTGTCAGCTGCCTTGTCGAGGGGGCAGGTACTAGCTCAACCTGCACCTGTCATGCCATTTGTCAATCAGTCCCAAGGCCAATCAGCAGGTAGTCGATTGGCATCTACAGCTGCCAGTCACAATCTCCACACATCATAGTAGAGGAAAGCTGCCAAACACAGCTGCCAAATTATTCGAATAGTTTGCTCTATGGGGGGAACATGACATCCATACGTTATATGTGCAGACATCGATATAATGTAAAAGCAACGTGGCCACAAGCCAAATAAAATTAATGTAAGGGTTAACGATTATTTGAGGGCCGCTTCAATGGCTTTATGTAATACTTTATGCAAGACTGACCAGAATTGCAACGGTAGTTACCCAATCTGTGTAAATCGTATCCATTCCCTTGGCATTACGCCCAAACTTCTCCATTTTTTATTTTGCTGGTCAGCTGGTGTTGAGCTTAATTGGTATTCCCTGGACTCCCGGAGGCCTGGTGTTGGTTCGCCGTGGGGGGCCCAGCTATCAGGGAGAGGGCTGTGTGTGCAGCTGGCTGATGGCATCTGATGGGAGCTCTGCTCTGCCATTTCCTCTCAATTGGGGACCACTGCTACAGACCTTGTATATTATTCACCAGGTTATGGTAATGTTGAAATAGCCCCTTATCTGGATGACAGTGCTACATAGCTGAGGAATATTGAAATAAACACAGTCTTGAGTTAAAAAGGGGTAGGGGGCCTCTGCACAGCAGTATGTCTCCTTCAAGGTGCTGGTTCTGGCAGGTTTTGGATATTATTTTGAGATGCTTGTTTATTCTCTAAATAATGGCATAAAATCATTTTATGTATTTCTTCAATTTCTATTTGAGTGAGGTGTCAAAACTTTGAAAAATAAAAGTACAAGTAAATTTGCATTAGCATTTCACATCCTCAGAGCTTTGTTGTCAAATTTCAAATATTTTATATTTGGTGATAATGCAACCAAATGTTTTCTTGTTCCTCTGTTTCAGAACCGAATGGATAGAAAATACATCCTGGTATGGCAAGATTCTCCATGGGCAGGGACCTTCATTTTGCTAGTATTGAGAGAGATGTTGTCTTTACTGGCACCTGATGTATCCAATGAGATTGCAATGGGAGCCTCAGCAAATCGGTGTCAAATTGGAGGGGAGAAATCCATTAAACAATGGAGTAACATTTTACTAAAGGTAAGGCATGTTGTTTTACATAATTAAGCAATCATTTCTTATTTTATTTCAGAACTTGTGGCATTTTTCAATATCGAGCCTATTCATTTTTTTTTATGTGTCTTCAGTCATATGGGCCTGCAGCCTAAGACTTGAGCTCTTATTTATAATGAGACACAGCTGTCAGGCAGATACAGTATGTCTGTGAGCAGTGCTGCATGTCCTCCTCTCATCGTCATCATATAGAATAGCCCATGGTTAGGTTTGGTCTTTCAAATGGTTTTCTTCCCTCTATTACTAGCACACCACTCTGCTGCTGTTTCTGTATCTCTTCTGTACATATTTCTTGGAAATGTTATACACAACGCACACTGCTTGTTGTGCAGTCATACGTAGACACTCCAGATAATAAATGCTTATAACATTGTTGAATACTCGTTTCTGATTGGCTTGAAGGGCATTCTAGAGTGTGCATGATTTCCCTATAATGCACAGTAGAATTCAATGGCTATAGTTCATTCTTACATGTTCTATGTTTGAGCTGCTTTTGAAAACAAAAGTCGGATTGAAAACATTATTGGCATTGTTGAATTCGATTTTCATAATGGCAAGCTAGGACTGATGGTTTGGTTAGCTAAACTAGGAAGACTGTTTGTTTGGTTACCATCTAGTAAACTTGCTAGCTACTTCAGTGGATGTTAAACACATTTCTAGCAGCAAATTAACACATTTCTAGCGGCAAATGTGTTAAATTATAGCCATGGTATAAAAGGGATAATCAACTCGTGGCTCTATGCGTTATCTGGAACGACCTTCCACGTCGTTCATTAGTTTCCATAGAATGCATAGCCTCTTGTTGATTATCCCTTACATAATGAATACAAGTACATGTGTCATAGAGGAGGTGTGATTGGTTCAGGGGCACTGCACTCCAAGTCACTCTATGTTGACAGACAATTCCTCTAGTCAGCCATTCTGTGTCATTTGAGACCTCTGGCATGCTGTGTGCCCTTGTGGCTACAACGGTTGAATAATAGTGCACTTGAATGGAACTGCATGCAGAGGGCTTCGTCAGGACATTTTCACAGAGGCAATTATCTATAGGAGGAGACAGAAAGTTCTGACTTGAAGAAATGTATGTCACTGTAGTTTACAACTTGTCCTCATTGTTTATGGCTGATTATAGCGTTATGGAAATTACATTTGCATGAAATATCACAATTTTAATGTCTCACAGAATGGACAAACAAAATATAAATGAAATGTTTTGTGTGTGTCTATAGTACCCTTTGGGGTGAGTGTATATCCCCAAAAAGACTTCTAAATATTGGTATGTTGGAGATATTAAGCTAATTAAGAAGAAGCGTTATCGGTGTTAAATGAAATGGCCACACTTTTCGGGGAGACTGAACACATTAGCAAAAGTCTGTGAGTTTGTCAGTCTTAGGTCAAAACATGGATTGCCATTTCGAAGGAAAGGCTTGGCTGAACACAAAAACTATCATTATGAAAAGATTGTAATTTCCATTATTACTTTAAAGAGGAAAAACAACTGTTATGGATGTTACACCCTCCGTTATGGATGTTACAGAGTCTGAAATAGACATTCAAATCTTAAAGATTTCTTGATCAAAATCTATCATAACACATGTGTCATTTGGAATGTTCTTAAAATGTCAGCAGAAGGCATAGTACCTTATGATTGGATAACTCCTGGCAGCCTGAATATAACACAAGGCCAGGCACCACTTCTTTTTCTCTTTAAACATATACAGCTGTCCTCCAGTGTTAGTTATGAAGATGAGATGTTAATGAATGTTATTGAAAACCCCCCTGAAATATTGGAACAAAATATGCAAATGATACAATATACATGATGTGCCTATACTGCCGATCCACTTGTCTGTATATTTCTTTCTTTTTTTTTGGGGGGGGGGGGGGGGGGGGTGCTTCCATTTGGAAAATACAATCCAGGACTATTCACAGATTGTTGATAAACAATCTTCTCATCTTTCTCTCTAAAAAACAGCACTGCGTTGTATGTGAAATCAGAATATATTTTCCAAGAGAATCTTATCTAGAACACATCATTTTCAAGAAATCAACAATTGCTTCAGGACAAGTCTGAAGAATACTTATCAGAACAAGCACACAAAATGTGGTGAATTCACAAGCTTCTGAAGCTAAGATATGATACATCAATATCCATCACATCCACAACCGTTATGGATGTTAAGGATATCATTGCGCTGAAAAAGGATACTCATAATGAAATGTGAGAAACCAATTATAGACCATATAAAACCTTGTTGAAAGTTGGCTTTACAGATAAAGTTTCAAGATGATCCAATGTAAGGTGCATGTTTTACGAAAAACTTTCCTGGATGGATGTTACATTGCCTGTCCCAGTCACCCCACTATCTTTACAAGATAGTAGAACATGAAACAAAACTTTGGTCTGTATTGCTATTGCTTCATTAACATCTCATCTTCATAACTAACACTGGAGGACAGCTGTGAGTGGAAAAACCAGCTCTGCGAGCCCTTTCTGAAAAGCCTTTTTTGAGACTTGGTAGCCTACTCTGTAATGGTCCAAATGCATGCAATTTCCTACTTAAACTGGTCAAATAAATCTTGAACTCCAACATATAGAATAATTATCAACGTGGTTTAATTTGGAAATGACTAACTTTATTTGTACATGCTCAGGTTGACCTTCCCACGAATTCACCCTTATCTTATTTGTATTGCACAGTTGTGTATATTGAAGCACACCATGGTGGCATAGAATCTGCACTTCAAAGACAAGACTCAAAATAATATAACAAGAATTGACACTTCATACGACCTATTTCTCAGAGTCTTTCGTATTTGTCCATCTTACTTTTTCAAGACAATAAATATATATTTGACCTGATAAAAAGAGTCAAATAAAAAAGGATGAGGTCACAGTGAATTCTCAGAAGAAGATGGCTCCAGGCCAATCACATAAAGTAGATCATTTACAGGACATGACACACACCTTACGGTTGTTGAATTTTTTTGCCATTGGAGGTGAAAGGGTTTTTGAACAAGAAAGGATAACTTGAGAAAGATATGATCTTCCACAATACCAGCAAATAGCCTGAGCAAGGTCAAAACACATTTATATTTTGTAAGTGCACACAAAAATTATTTGTTTTTAAGCAATTTGTTCAGCCAGAAGTGATTATTTTGGGTTGTCAAATGTGTCATTCCTTGAATAGAAATTATATTATTGAGCTGACTATGTTAAAGACATGCTCCGGTACTTTGCCAACTAAGAAAGTATTATTTAAACCTCCTGCTTTGGGCTGGATGTGTCAATGTGTAGTTATACATGCATAATCTATGAGCAGAATTACTGTCTTACGAAATCCCTAGTTTAAAAGCGACTGTTTTCTTGAAGTTGTACAGCCTTTTCCCTACATTTCCCTCCACGTGGGCCAGCCCACTACCAATTCGAGTCTAGCCAATGAGCTGTAGCCCCTCGCATTTGAGTGACAGCTAGGAAGAGGCCTGCCCTGCAATCTCATTGGACAATGCTGGGCAGGCCTCTTCCTAGCTGTCAATCAAATGCCCAACGGCTCAGTGGACACAGGAGAGAGAGAGAGCGAGAGCGAGCGAGAGAGAGCAATGACTTGGTGCACATATCTGCACATATGTGGTGTGGTACATAATTTTCGGGGACCACTTTTGGCTCGTCAGTGCTACTTTCAGAACTACTGGCTAAAAAGTATACAAAAGTACCCGGAGAATCTCTTTAACAAAATGTGCCTTGAAGTATAAAGTTATGACATTCAGTCATATTTAACCTCAACCAGGTTACAACAACACAGGGTGTAACTAAGTATACCTCAAGATGTTGTTTACTCTGATCATTTTACGCAACACAAGGACCTCCAATTCTTGAAGGGCTGCACATATGCCAGATTTGTCTTGGCTCATTCAGTTGCAGTGAAGGCATAAATCCAGGCCCCCCTAAAATATAATGTAGTTGAAAAATATGTACAGTCATTCTCTGTACTTTTTGAATGATCTAATCTAATCAAATCATCAAGACCAGTAATGGCTTTCTGCATTCCAATGGCCTTTGATCTCAGTACAGTAAAGCCTTGAGATTACAGACCTGATTGTTTGCAGGTGTGTGCAGCTAGTTTGCAGGTCTAGATCAACACACAAAGTGTGATACACAGTCAAAACACATATTGCCCTTGCAAATATACATTCCAGTAAAAATAAATGTTAATTCTTACTCCCTTGTGTATTTCTTAAAGGTGGCTAAAGATTAGAATAGCAAGTTGAAAGCCACCTGCATTAACTTTGTCTAAGCATTTCTATCCTTTGGTCAGGTGGAGGAATACAATCACAGGAATACCTTTGATCTTTATCTCTTTACAAGCTGTGAAAAGAGAGCTAGAAGAGTTAAAGAGTACCAACATACCACCCTGCATTTCTCTTTGGTAAACTCCGGCAGAGCTGATAGATTCAAATGATAAGATATAATAAATACATTCATTGGCTGTTGTAATGTAGTGCACATACTGTATGGTGATAATAGAGCTCTCTCTGGCTCTCTTCTTGTATTTGTATTTGTATTTATTAAGGATCCCCATTAGCGCAGCTACTCTTCCTGGGGTCCTTCAACATTAAGGCAGTTAATGGTAGATAAGCTGCACTCCACGTTCATATTCCCTGTGTGTTGATATTGATGTTTCACTGACATTTTCAAAGTAAACTAACTACTGCAGGCAAACACAATAACCCCATTCTTCATTATTCTGTGCCAGCCTTATACATAAAAGAACAGGGGAAATGGCAACCACATTAAATTCTTACTTGCCTTTTTGAATCTATATTCTCAAAACATGTCCTTGGCAACAGTCCTTGTGAAAGTATTGCAAATAGCATTCGTAAAGAGACAGGTGGTCTACTGTCCCTTATTGACACATCATCTGCTTTTACATGCGGCATTGTTCCTCTCCTCCTTACAAATGTTATGTTTATCTCTGTTAATTATTTCCCTGATATGAGCGTTTTCATTTGACCCTTTCTGCCAACGGATTTCCAAATAACGGTATAGATGTGTCATTCTAGGCTTTTGATTTGTTTAGATGGTTTGATCAGGTTGTCTTTATTGTCTTCAATACATGTGATAAAATATATTGTCGCCAGGGTAGAGAAAGCCTAGCTACACTATAGAATATTTGAAGAGAATGCACCTCATCCCTCTCCCTCCAGTTCAGGTCCCCCCCCCCCCCCCCCCCCCATTCCATTTCTTCTACACGCAGCAGTATGTATTTTGAACGCTCGTGGCGCTGTACATCTTCTGAACCACCACACAGACAGGAGTGAGAGAGACATGGAGAGGTGGAGAACGGACTGTTTTCTTTGTTATTTTTAAACTCTTGCTATTCGCATCTATGACACGATTCACAGTGAGCCGTACAAGCAAAAACTCCCGATGCACTCGAAAACGGCAAGTAGGTTTTCACAGGTGAAGTATAGAGCACTTTTTTTCAGCTCATGGTTTGGGATTGCGGTAGCCGGAGATGATATGTGCCATCGCTTTGCTGTGTGTGTGCGCTAGTCAATTCTGAGATCGAGGGTTCTAGCTCTGCTGCGTCTTTTATCGATTTTGAAAAATTGTGGGGTGTTGGTTGTGAACATCTCTGAACATTCATTACCTAAGATACTTACATTTTAATAGGCAAATAGTGTTGCAAAGTTGTGTACTAGTCGGTCGGCTGCGGAAGGGCCTGGCGGTGTGTACGGAGTTTGTTTCTGCCTCCCCTCCCCCATCCGTTTATGCTGCTGTGCTGCTCATACTCAGAGGCCAAGACATGAATGCAATGAATGTGGGACTCACTTCAAAGCATTAGGGATGGCAGGGAATGGGTGTAGTAATACAGTTATAGTAGCGACAGATTACGATCTTTGGAAATGTACGTGCATATTACGAAGCTGAAGACAGCAACACAGTATTTGTGAATGTGCGCATGATAATGCTTGCATGATCTACGTGTTCACAGTTGAAATCATATCACAGCCTGTTCTTGTTAGATGTGATCTTGCTATTTTGGTAAATATGCTACTACGTAGGCTACGTTGTGGTTTAATAGAATTCCAGCATCAATATTGTTACTTTTTTTTGTTACAGTGTAACGTATTAGCTTTCTGCATGTTTGTTACGTTGTTGCTGGAAGGCTATGTTGCTAAGTTAATTGATTCCAGCAGTGTTGTTTTGGTATTGTACACAGTGAAAGTTGTGAATTCATTGTAGGCTTCGTTTTTCATTCTCACCTAAGCTTTCCCCCCTGATTTAAATTGAGCCGTTGAATTAAAGCAATAAAGAGGTAAACTTAGATTTAGTGTTTTGATATTGACATGACAAATTGCTTAACATTTTGTTGATAGTACAAATCATTATGAATAGTTGGCTGAAAACTAATTCCCAGTGGTCAAAGCAGTTGTCATTAGCAAACGTCCACACCTACTGTATATAAACATAGACATATATATGTTTTACCTTTTATTTATCCAGGTAAGTCAATTAAGATCAAATTCTTATTTACAATGACGACCTGTCACGGAGCAGACGCAGCACGTTTAACACACAAATAGGTTAAACAATATCATAGACACATCAGTCAAAAGTACACATAATGCCCAGCCAGTAAAACAGTCAGTAAGAGATTCAGTAATGGGCAGCATTTAAGAGGCAGGGGAAAACACATGCAGTTATCTGTTAAAATCTCAGACCGTTTGTTTTTAAAAGTACCAGTTGGCTCAAAAGAGCTTAGTTTCAGTGTTTAAAAACCCCATGGTCCAGTCTCAAGCAGCAGATAATTGAAAAGCATTTTCACCAAAGATACTGAGAGTCTTGGGGATTGGCAGGTTTATGTAATTGCTGGATCTCAGGTTGCTGTTGGTGGTGGGGAGCTGAGATAAAGGGGTGTCTTGCCGAGGAGGGATTTGTATATGAATGTGAGCCGGTGGGTTTGATGTCGTACATGTAGGGATGGCCAGTTAATGGATGACTATAAGTCACAATGATGGGTTTGGAATGGGGCACTAGTGACAAAGCTTATGGCAGAGTGGTAAAGTACGTCCAGTTTATTGAGGGTGGACTTTGGGGCCATACTGTAAATGACATCACCGTAATCCAGGATGGGGAGTGTTGTCATCTGGACCAGGGTGTGTTTAGCAGAGTGTGTGAATGTAGATTTGTTCGGGTAGAGAAAGCCTATTCTGGATTTGACCTTTGCTTGAAGGTTATTGATGTGTGTGTGGAATGATAGTGCCAGATACCCAGGTATTTATATGAGCTGACAAATTCTAGGTCAGTTGGTGTCTAGATAGATGAGGACATTCTAAAGATATTGAGAGTCTTGAAATGTAACATTTTAAGAGAAGTACTACTCCTGCTACTAGAATTGAGCGTAGCACACTTTTGTGTAGATTCATCATCTCCGTCAATGTGAAAAGGAGAGATTGGGAATAGTTAGTGTTTCATTGCACTGTGATGTGTAAAATGCCCTGTCTGTCCACTCCATAGTTCCCGGACGGCCACAGGGAGGGCCACTTCCTCCAGGACTCAGCAGGGACTGAACATATTTGACTCAAGGTCGTCCTCTGATATGATCAGTTGGAGTGCCTGCCTGGCTGCATTCACCATACACAGCAGCCATGGTCACAGTCATGGCAGATTGGGCTCTGCCTGCACCCCGCAGTTCCTCTTTTAACCTCCAGAATGCTCTGCCCTTGTCACGCTATTTCATGCTCAGGGTCGGCTCCTGTAGTACACTGCTCAGATTTGTGTCTGTCGTCAGTGGCCTCAAGTGGAGTTTCTGTTCTCTGTATCCTTTACATGACACATGTCAAACATGGAAAAATGTCTACGTTTATTTTCAATAGTGAAGAGGGGTCGATGTGCACATTGGTCTCTACTTACAGGGAAAAAAAAGAACTTGACAGTTTTATAGAATGGAAGGAAGAGTCACCTACTACTGTGTCCATAACCCTTTTCCTTTAAGTTATTTTCAGCCAACCATACCAAGTCGGAAATACATTCAATAGGATTGGCACGAAGCAGTTAGGCTATATCCAAAATAGTGTCCTTTATTTTCGCTATCTCTGTATTTCATAGACTAGATTTCATTCATACTAACATATAGCCTAGCCACAGTTCAGAAACCTAACAATAAAAATAGGTTCTTGACTCTTGTGATGTTAAGGTATCGCTGTGGGGAATCATTAGCGGAACGTGCTAATCTGTGTAAACATATGACACACAGATCACTTTTTTTCATGAGCTTCGATTTATTCAATGCACTTTGCTAAAGCTTTAGGGGATATAGAATTTTATTTCTTAGTAGTAAATATTTTTTTTACCTTTAAATGGGTGCTATCGATGTGAGCAATGAAATAATTTATGGCATCTCTGTTTTGGCAGGATTTATTTTTGAAATATTAGACTTTTAAGCTTAGACATGTATATGCAGTCTGTGATTTTATTTTCTCAGTATTGAATGCATTTAAAATTTGCCTCAAATGTTTGTTATATTTTACTAAGTTGTCAAAATGAGATAATAAACGTCTGAATCATTGCCTGTGAATACGTTTACATTTTGTGTGTTTTTAAAGCTTCCACTCATTATATATTTTTGTGTTTTTCTTACAGGAGAATTTCTTTCACAGTGTCATAAGTAGAGGTGTGGATCTGCTAGTTCTGCACTGTGGGCTGTACTGGGACGGGGTGTATGGACGCTGTGAACATGAGCGTGGGCAACAAGGTGGGGGGTTACCTGGTGGATCTGGGGGGCAGCTTCACTGAGGATGCCCCTAGACCCCCGGTCCCTGGGGAGGAGGGAGAGCTGGTGTCCAGCGATGGACGGCCCTACAGCCACGGCTTCTATTCCTTCAAGAGCGAGAGCCACAAGAACGAGGCCTCCACGGCCACGCCCAGACGACCTGACCTGGACCTGGGCTATGAGCCGGAGGGCAGCGCCTCCCCCACGCCGCCCTACCTTAAGTGGGCAGAGTCCCTGCACTCCCTCCTGGATGACCAGGATGGTATCCATCTGTTCAGGACGTTTCTCAAGCAGGAGGAATGCGCAGACATGTTGGACTTCTGGTTCGCCTGCAGTGGCTTCCGTAAGCTCGAGGCCAACGAGGGCCAGGGCGAGGAGAAGAAGCTGAAACTGGCGAAAGCCATTTATAAAAAGTACATCCTGGACAACAATGGAATAGTGTCGAGACAGATCAAACCGGCCACCAAGAGCTTCATCAAGGACTGTGTGATCAGGCTGCACATTGACCCAGCCATGTTTGACCAGGCTCAGACTGAGATTCAGACTATGATAGAGGAGAACACCTACCCACTGTTCCTCAAGTCTGACATCTATTTGGAATACACCAGGACTGGGGGGGAGAGCCCTAAACTCTACAGCGACCAGAGCTCTGTTTCTGGGGGTGGGAAGGTTTTACCAGGGTATTTGCCGACGCTGAACGAGGACGAGGAGTGGAGATGTGACCACGAGTTGGAGGAACAGCAGGAGAGCGATCCCACTCCCAGCAACCGGCTCACTCAGAAGCTGCTTCAGGAGACAGCTTCCCAGCGCGTCACCAGCACCAAGAGATTCCAGGACAGTCACGAGTACAGGTAAATCCTGTCCCAACACCGTCTCTCTCTCTCTCCTCCAGTCTCTATAACTATCTAGCTTCTCTGTGCAAGTGCTGAATTAGAAATAAACTTGTGTCCTCCCCCCTCTGTGCGAGTGCTGCCTGAAGTTGGAGATGAAAAGAGGCTCTGAGTTTAGCACAGCGGACAGCTTAAGATGAGAGGAATGCAGTGTAGGCAGAGGCCTTTAAGTACCTGTGACTGTGATGGCGAGGCAGTGGCAGGGGTCGGTGGGAGAGCATTTGCTGGCTGTTAGAAGGTGGAGGCAGACGCTCTTTGTGTTCCCCACGCAGGTGTTCTGTGAATGGCAGGCTTTTCTAGTGGAAGATAGATTCTCTCAAAGAAAAGCTCAACATGATTTCTCTTTTGACTGTGGAAAATGGAGAACTTTGGTTTAACTGTAGCAAAAAGTCAAAGGAAGTATTCCCTGTCTAAGGAAATGAACCTGGCACTAAAAAAGGAAGCACTCCCTTATTTCTCTTCTGGATGACTAAAATAGGATTGTAGAAGTACAGTCTTGTTTATCTGTCTTCCATTCTTTAATCAATAGTAATATGATGCTTATGTTATATTTTACAGAAATCTTTCAGTGTCAAAGCCTTGTGACATTCCATATGCGCAGAATGGGATTGTGAGATGTGACTGACTACAAAACTCAAATCCTCGTCCTGTTGGAACAGAAACAGCGCATCTGGGCTTTTTAGCCCACTGTGCAAAGGATTAGGCCTACAAATGTTCCTGCCAAAGTCTGTGAAATTAAATGTCAATATTTTTTAAAGACATATTCCCACATCTCTGAATTTGTTCCATATTTGTCACTAAGCAAAGCTGCTATCATCACCAGTTGTGAGATGAATATGTGGAGGGATTTTGCAGCGTTATATAGCCTTGCTCTGAAATATGTAAGAACACAGCATCTTTACTTTTCAGATGTGCTTAAGGACACTGTATTCACTGTTGGTATTGTCTGGTGCAGAGATTGAAGATTGCGGAATTCTATCCCTAGAAGTTGACCCACTTTTCTCACAACAGTCTTAGACAAACCTTGGCATGTGTAGAAGATGCAGTAGCTCTCTGTGCAGAGAATGAGTTAAAGATTTCTGGATGCAGGGCTGAAGGACTTGAAATCAGTGTTTTCAATTACCCAGACTAAAAAGTAAGATTTCCAAGTCTTTGTTTCAGTTTAGGACCAGTGTTGTGATTTTGGAAATAGGCCTACTCAGAAATAGCACATTGTTTAGGCTATTGGCCTATGCTAAGGAATATTGTTTTGTCTGAATTTAGTCTATTTGAACAGCGTTTTTAGTATAGTTACAGTGTAAAGGCCTATACGTTGGCTTTTCTCATTTCCAACTGGCCTATAAATGTGACAGAATGAAAGACTAGGATATTTTAAAACCACAAACACTCCCCACTCCACCCTACTTCTGATTGTGTATTCTATGGCCCCTGGATATGATTGGCTTTAATTAGTGAGAGCAGTGCATTTTTTAGGTTGTTTTCAAATGACTATTTCATTAGGTCTAGTATTTGGCGGAAATTACAAAAAGATTACCCTCCATTTTTAAATAGCCTTTTAGCATCACCCTTCGGGTTTTTGTGCAACTAAATTTTGCACCAGTCAGATGTCTCTTAATGTGCGAAGACATGGAATCCAGGGAATTAAAAGGGAGCAGCTCTGTTGTGAGAAAAACATATTATTTTCAGTTGTGTAGTAATGCACAAAAAATGTTGCAGGATATTTTTTTGTTCTCAGACAGCCAGTCACTGTTCTTGTAGAGACAAAGCTCTCTGAATATGTTTACATGCTATGATGAGCATGAATACAAATGTATATAAAACTGTTCATTCTAAAAGACTAATTTCAACCTGTCTGTCAACTCATTCAATTCACCCTTGACTCATTTTCCATGGGGAACCTTTCTCCTGGTGCCACTCCTCTCTCTAGGTCTCCCTCGGAAAGTAGCTTAGATTGTTTATCTCAATGACAATTTCTGGTTTAAACAGATTAGATATATAGCCTACATTTTTATATAACCCTATCATCTTCAGAGAAATTGTAGAGAAAATGTAATGAGTAACTAACCTGCTAGCAGGTCTGATTCCTTCACCTATGTTCCTGTGTATGAGCAGGGCTTTGATAAACCAATCAGTGGTGATCCAGGGGTGGCTGCACTCCGATGTAAAGGGGAGGGACAAAAAAACAGTCATTATTCTCTAGGCGCAAAGAAATGCTCAAATCGTTTGAACAACAAAAGGTCCTACGTCTAATGAGTTAGCATTGAGCTTCTCTCACTGTGCCCCATGGTGCATCAGGAGGACAGGTTATTTGAGTTTTTCAGGCCTAGGCTATTCAAAGGTATATGTATGATGTTTTGATGGGCTTTCTGAGAGGTATGAGTAACGTTTTGGCAAGTGCTGCTGTTGTACTCTGGTATTTCCTCATGTTCCTCGAAAGCCATCTAGCCTACATCAAAAGCTTACTCATTGGTCATAAGAAACGTGATGAAATGTGATCCATTTACAGCTGTGCACCCACACTGACAGACTGTAGCTAAACAGAGCAGAAAAATACAACAATAATGAAACCAGTGTTGGTTTGAAAGCATCTCTGTCCTCCGGCTCCCTCTCTTTGCTGTCTCTCTGTGATCCTGTTAACATTGACATCATGGCTGCTGCTTCAATCATTAGAAGATTCTAGATCATGGGCTTGAGTGCTGCCTGGGAATAATCATCAGAGGCTGCAGTAATCCGAGAGCTGCTTCCATCCGTGATCCATCCCTTTCCTCTTCTCTGGCTGAACCAGGCTGGGCTTAGAGGCTCATAAACAGATGCCTCACTACCAGTCAGTAGGATGGATGGCCATGGTTCCGGTTCCGGTAGGAGACTGACATTTTCCCTGTGGTGCCCTGAAGCGAGAACGCAGCCAGGTTTAGAATTGGAAGCCCTGGTTTCTAGGGGGAAGCAGGCTTCCAGGTCAAGGGGAAACCCTGGTAGAAAGGAGGCTTCCTGCTTGGCGCTCGCTCCCCTGCCGTGCAAACGCCTTAAAACAGACTGTGGCCTCCTGCAGCTGCTCCTTTCATTTGCATTTCCTCTCGGAACGCTCCCTCCTTTTAAATGAATCCCACTCATTTGAAACCTCAGCCATAGAACGTGGTCATTATCCACAACCACGTTGCACCTCAGCCACAAAATGTACATTTCTATGCATTGACGGCTCCGTATTTGTTGGACTTGTTTTTGTTTGATGAATGTATCATGAGGGATGCCATCATGGTGTGGGTTTTGTTCCTCAAAGCTGTTTTTAGAGCATCAGTAGCAAATAAGTGTTCTCATCAGAGCCTCTGTTTTGAGAGGTGAATCGATTTTTACTACTCAAAACAGTTTTTTTATTGAGAGGCTTTTTAGACTTCAATGGAAACTCACTTTTATTGCAAGATTGCAGACCATTTCAAATGAAGGACTTATCTGAGCCCTTTCCCTTGTTTTCTTAGTTCTTCACATTATGACATTTCATGTTTTGTTAGGTTTAGGCTAGTAAGCTGAAAGCAAATGTCATGCATGTTCGCCATGAGGCCCCGTGTAGCTCAGTTGGTAGAGCATGGCGTTTGCAACGCCAGGGTTGTGGGTTCGTTTCCCACGGGGGGCCAGTATAAAAAATTTATGTAAGTCGCTCTGGATAAGAGCGTCTGCTAAATGACTAAAATGTAAATGTAATTCAGTAGACTTCCCTTGAAGGACAAATTATGTAATGGCTTACAGCTCACAGTGCTTATGGACTGAAAATGCTAAAAGGCCATAAGCATAATTTCATGACTAGAGTGCTTTAGTATTAAACTGTATTCTCTTTTCCAGTGATAAAAGCTCATAGGACTTATGGTTGACGGACAGGGCAGGGCTCTCTCTGTTCAGCAAACATGACTGTACACATGTTTTCTAAGAAGATTAGACCTATATTTAATTCCATGTTATGTTGAATAGGAAGTGAGGCTTGTTTCTGTGTTTTTTGGGGGGTGGGGAATTTGCCTCCGGGATTGTCGAGGAATAGTCTGTCTTACTTTATTGCGCTTTGCCGAATAGTTGTAAGCAACCCTGATATGGTCCTGGTGAAATGTGAAGGCAGTACAACTAGCCTACATAGCTCCTGTCATTTATAGCCAATAACCACGTTTTCATCCATAGTTTTTATGCGAGTAAAGTCATACCATATAAAAACAAAATGTTGTGATGGAAACAGGAAGTTTCAGTACAATTTTATAAACACAGACATATCATTTGTTAATTTGACATGGTGGGATCTTTTTGTGTCGGTAAAATTTAATTATGTGAGAAATGGTGGTGGAAATGCCTTTATGCGCAACTATTGATATAATAGCCATCATATCGAAGTAAACTTGGAGTCACTCGATGACATTGTGTGTGGTCCTCCCATTACGACTCAGGAAACCATGCAGTTTATTAAGCTACAGATTAAATAAGTTCTGATGAACTTCACAGGGTGGTGATAGTGCACGGTATGAGCTTGATGCTCCTTTCCAATAACTGTTGAGGGTCTTATTCTGGTGACATGATGATCGATGCTTGACTGCCGTTTGACAAATACAAATATTCTCGCTCTTATCCGTAGTAATATCCTGTATTGTAGACTAGCCTACCCACAGAGCCTACCCGCTCTGTATCTGCCAGCTGTTGGCTAAAGCGCACGTGCCAAGACCAGTCTAGTCACATTTGCTATTTAATGCAACAGTTTTTGTGACAAAACTATCGGTAGAGTTGAAAATGCGATGGAAACACGTTGAACATTTGATTTTTATTCGGAACATGAAAAAGTACGTTTTGTGTGCACTACGTCATCATGCACTGATTTCTATCAACAACAATTCAGTTTGGTGGAAACACACTGCTGGTGGGAAAATGCGCATATGTTCTTTGTGAATTTTGGAATATTCGTATGAAAATCTGTCACCAATTGGATGGAAATCTAGTTTATATCTTCATTTGATTTGATAGATTGGCAGTCTAGTTATGACACAATAAATGCTATCCTCTGTCACGACTGTCATTGCTTTTCAATGAGAACCAATTGTAATTTGTCATTTCTAGACATTAGAATCTTTACTTATATCATGTAGAACTAAAATACATTCTTCAACTACTCTCCTTTCTTCTCTTAATCCAAACTGATTTACCACTTCACAATAGATTTTATTTTTCTTCATTTGGACAGAATATGGGCTGACTAATGATAACCAGTCAGAAGTAGCCTGGGTTTGATTTGGTCTCTAGTAAGACTGAGAGCTTCAGAGATCCCAGGGAGGGAGCACGTACTGAACACTTGAGGGATCTTCTTCAGTTTAAAGATGAACAGAACAGAGGCCTATCCAGATCTATAATTCATGTGAAGGGAGCAGTTTGAGGAACGTGTTGAGGGAGGTTGAGTCAATGATGGAGGATGTGGTGATGCGATGCCTCCAATAAGAATTAAGTGAGCATCTCCCCTACTGTACCTATCCATAGAAACCCTCTATGAAGGATATTCATTATGACAATGTGGGTGGTTTTGTGTGAAAGGCATGTATTACTACAGAGATACTACAGTAGTCTTATTTCAAATCAAATCACATTTTATTGGCCACATGCGCCAAATACAACAGGTGTAGACATTACCGTGAAATGCTTACTTACAGCCCTTAACCAACAATGCATTTATTTTTTAAATAAAAAAGTAAAATAAAACGACAACAACAAAAAAGAGCAGAAGTAAAATAAAATAACAGTAGGGAGGCTATATACAGGGGGGTACCGGTGCAGAGTCAATGTGCAGGGGCACCGGCTAGTTGAGGTAATATGTACATGTGGGTAGAGTTAAAGTGACTATGCATAAATAATTAACAGAGTAGCAGCAGCGTAAAAATATGGGGTGGGGGTGAGGGGGCAGTGCAAATAGTCCGGGTAGCCATGATTAGCTGTTCAGGAGTCTTATGGCTTGGGGGTAGAAGCTGTTGAGAAATCCTTTTGGACCTAGACTTGGCACTCCGGTACCGCTTGCCGTGCGGTAGCAGAGAGAACAGTCTATGACTAGGGTGGCTGGAGTCTTTGACAATTTTGAGGGCCTTCCTCTGACACCGCCTGGTATAGAGGTCCTGGATGGCAGGAAGCTTGGCCCCAGTGATGTACTGGGCCGTACGCACTACCCTCTGTAGTGCCTTGCGGTCGGAGGCCGAGCAGTTGCCATACCAGGCGGTGATGCAATCAGTCAGGATGCTTTCGATGGTGCAGCTGTATAACTTTTTGAGGATCTGAGGACCCAGGGGGAATAGGCTTTCTTTGTTTTATATTTAAATTACATTTACATTGTCACTCAATTCTTATCTGCTCTTATCCAGAATAACTGACAACATACTTCCCTTTTAATGTTATGATAATACAGTGCAATAACCTTCGTAAAATGTACTTTCATGTGTCTCATGTGGACCTGAATCTATTGTTTAATGGTGCTAATACACTCTGACATCATTGATTTTTGTTATATAATGTGCTATGTATTGTTAATGACTTTGCCTTAATGCTCTCTCTCTGAATGTTGTGGTTCTTTCAGACATGTGCCGTGGCGGGAGCCTGTCAACCCATACTACGTCAACACGGGCTATGCCATGGCCCCTGCCACCAGCGCCAACGACAGTGAGCAGCAGAGCATGTCCAGTGCCAGCGACGTAGACACACTCTCCCTGACCGACAGCAGTGTGTATGTACTGGCACAGCCTCCGCATCACCTCCCACTCACACACATGCACACATACAATCGAAGAATGAAGATTAACTTCCCTGTTCCTTGCCATTCAGCATAAGGACCTTCACAAACAATTTCATGAAATGTGAGTGTGTGGGTATAGAAAACAATAGTAAGTGTGTAATTTTCAATTTCATCCATTCCCAGTATATCTGAGCTCTACTGTGGTCGTATTCATTAGGGCACACAGTAGCAAAACGTTTTGCCACAGAAAACAGAAACAAGTTTCTCATTGGACAAGTTCAGGTAGTGCCTCTCTGTTTGAGAATGTTTTCTTCCGTTTGGTGCTGAATGAATAGGACCCTGGTCTGACTGTAGCGCCTCCTGCTGCACGCAGACTGGTGCCATTTCCCCCTGTCTGTCTCCTCACTGGAAGCAGCAACACATCTCTCTGCTCCTCTCCTCAGAGAACAGCCATATGTTCATTACCCACACAAATGAAAGCTCATAATGTCATTACTTATGCTAATTATAGAGCTATAAACTGGGAGGTATGACAGGGCCCAGGATGTCATTTGAAGACATTGACTTGTTTCCCTTTAAATCAAGTTTCCTGGAATTCTAAGGAAATGGTGGAGAATTGACGGTAAAAGAGCAGGTTATTGAAATAAATGGTAGTGATATTAGAAAATGAATGAGTTGTTCTCTCACTAGAGTGATGCGCAACATTGGACAAAGGTTTTCTTAATATTTGTTTAATCACATTTCAAGCTAAGTAGACAGGCTCTCATAATTGCGTAAAAGGAATCGGTACACAATGAATAAAAAGGAAATGTTATAGCCTACGTCTAATAAGACATGCCCACATTGCTTGACAATGGTTTGTTTCAAGATGGGTAAATGTATAAGCATTGCCTTTGGAGGATCCCATGTTGGACACAAGCTGTTATTTAGCACAACAATACTCTTTTTTTCTTCCGCATTAGCGGGAAGCAGCATGTTTCCTTAAGAGTAAGTGGAGCTAGGTTGTGTTGGCAGAGGGAAGCCAGAGAAAGAGAAGAAAGGAACTGTGCTGTAAGTTCAGAGATGGCACTGGGGGACGCATGTTAAAGAAACATCAAAGGCTGCTCAGCAGGACCAAAAGATGTGTCTGAAGCAGGATAGATTAGAGGCCGTTATCAGCTGTTTGTTCCACAGCTCCTGACACAGATGAATCAAACCCAGCGGGACCACTGCGACTTGGGATTAAACAATTCATAATGTTGGTATCAGTGACCGCGCCGCTCTCTAGTTGTTCACTGCTGTGTAGGGCTACAGCGGAAACCTCAGGGTATAGATACTCTGGTATTTACCGAAACCTAAGTCCAGAATTCTCAATCCGCTCAATTTACCACAAACTCCCAAAATGTTGTTGTTCTCTTAGGTTGATTCTGCTACCGTTAGAAATGTAAATGCAGCTTCAAAGTAACCCATGAGTTGTTTAGTTTTGAATGTGCTTGTAAAATGTTCCTTGTTTTTGTTCCAGAGATGGGGTTCCACCATACAAATACCGCAAACAGCATCGACGAGAGATGCACGAAAGTGCCAAAGCAAATGGGCGAGTGCCACTACCTCATATTCCTGTAAGTTAACCTTGGTGTAGCTACACACACACACCTACACAAACAAGCGCGCACACACACCCCTGCACATACACATACCTGTAATAACCCCACTCGCTCATCAAAGACGGGTTACAAGGCTGTAATCTGGTATTATAGAAACCTTTCTCAAATGTTCCCATCTCTCCACCTTCCTGCATTTTTAAGATGCCTGACTCCATCTCTCTCTGGGCCTGTGTAGGGTGTGTGAATAGCTCATGGAGAGGCGTGTGCTGTCTAAACTGTGCATGGTGCTCTCCTCAGCTGTCTGTGTTGAAGCCCATCTGACAGCAGTGTTTCTCCTCTGTGGCAGTCCCGCCTCCCTGCATGCCTCTGCAGCGCCCTACAGGAGAACTCCCATCCTAATTGGGCCGCTGAGTCAAGAGTCCTGTTTAACAAGACTCTCTCCCTCACATTGGGATGCATGTACAGTGCCTTCGGAAAGTATTCAGACACCTTAACTTTTTCCACATTTTGTTACGTTAGACTTTTTCTAAAATGGATAAAACAAAAATGTTTCCTCATCAAGCTACACACAATACCCCATAATGACAAAGCGAAAACATATATATATATTTGTTCATATGTATTAAAAATCAAAAACGCCTTATTTAAGTAAGTATTCAGACCCTTTGCTATGAGACTCGAAATTTAGCTCAGGTGCATTCTGTTTCCATTGATCATCCTTGAGATGTTTCTACAACGTGATTGTAGCCCACCTGTGGTAAATTCAATTAATTGGACATGATTTGGAAAGCACACACCTGTCTATATAAGGTCCCACAGTTGACAGTGCATGTCAGAGCAGAAACCAAGCCATGAGGTCGAAGGAATTGTCCGGGGAAGGGTACCAAAAAATTTCTGCAGCATTGAAGGTCCCCAAGAACACAGTGGCCTCCATCATTCTTAAATGGAAGAAGTTTGGAACCACCAACACTCTTCCTAGAGCTGGCCGCCCCCGGCCAAACTGAGCAATCGGGGGAGAAGAGCCTTGGTCAGGGAGGTGACCAAGAACCCGATGGTCACTCTGACAGAGCTCCAGAGTTCCTCTGTGGAGATAGGAGAATCTTCCAGAAGGACAACCATCTCTGCAGCACTCCACCAATCAGGCCTTTATGGTAGAGTGGCCAGACGGAAGCCACTCCTCAGTAAAAGGCACATTGACAGCCCACTTGGAGTTTGCCAAAAGGCACCTAAAGGACTCTGACACAAGATTCTCTGGTCTGATGAAACCAAGATTGAACTCTTTGGCCTGAATGGCAATCGTCACCTCGTCTGGAGGAAACATCTGGAGGAAACCGGCAGGGACTGGGAGACTAGTCAGGATCGAAGGAAAGATGAACAGAGCAAAGTACAGAGAAATCCTTGATGAAAACCTGCTCGAGAGAGCTCAGGACCTCAGACTGGGGCGAAGGTTCGCCTTCCAACAGGACAACAACCCTAAGCACACAGCCAAGACAACGCAGGAGTGGCTTCGGGACAAGTCTCTTGAACCCGATCGAACATCTCTGGAGAGACCTGAAAATAGCTGTGCAGTGACACTCCTCATCCAACCTGACAGAGCTTGAGAGGATCTGGAGAGAAGAATGGGAGAAACTCCACAAATACAGGGGTGCCACGCTTGTAGCGTCATACCCAAGAAGACACAAGGCTGTAATCGCTACCAAAGGTGCTTCAACAAAGTACTGAGTAAAGGGTCTGAATACTTATGTAAATGTGATATTTCAGTTGTTTTTTTGTATACACTACCGGTGAAAAGTTTTAGAAAAGGTTTTTCTTTATTTTTACTATTTTCTACATTGTAGAATAATAGTGAAGAAATCAAAACTATGAAACAACACATATGGAACCATGTAGTAACCAAAAAAGTGTTAAACAAATCAAAATATATGTTATATTTGAGATTCTTCAAATAGCCACCCTTTGCCTTGATGACAGCTTTGCACACTCTTGGCATTCTCTCAACCAGCTTCATGAGGTAGTCACCTGGAATGCATTTCAATTAACAGGTGTGCCTTCTTAAAAGTTAATTTGTGGAATTTCTTTCCTTCTTAATGCGTTTGAGCCAATCAGTTGTGATGTGACAAGGTAGGGGGGTATACAGAAGATAACACTATTTGGTAAAAGACCAAGTCCATATTATGGCAAGAACAGCTCAAATAAGCGAAGAAAAAATCATTACTTTAAGACATGAAGGTCAGTCAATCCGGAAAATGTCAAGAACTTTGAACGTTTCTTCAAGTGCTGTCGCAGAAACCATCAAGTGCTATGATGAAACTGGCTCTGATGAGGACCGCCAAAGGAATCGAAGACCCAGAGTTACCTCTGCTGCAGAGGATACGTTCATTAGAGTTACCAGCCTCAGAAATTGAAGCCCAAATAAATGCTTCACAGAGTTCAAGTAACAGACACATCTCAACATCAACTTTGCAGAGGAGACTGTGTGAATCAGGCCTTCATGGTCGAATTGCTGCAAAGAAACCACTACTAAAGGACACCAATAAGAAGAAGAGACTTGCGTGGGCCATGAAAAACGAGCAATGGACATTAGACCGGTGGAAATTTGTCCTTTGGTCTGGAGTCCAAATTTGAGATTTTTGGCTCCAACTGCCGTGTCTTTGTGAGACGCGGTGTGGGTGAACGGATGATCTCCGCATGTGTATTTCCCACCGTAAAGCATGGAGGAGGTGTTATGGTGTGGGGGTGCTTTGCTGGTGTCACTGTCTGTGATTTATTTAGAATTCAAGGCACGCTTAACCAGCTTGGCAACCACAGCATTCTGCAGCGATACGCCATCCTATCTGGTTTGGGCTTAGTGGGACTGTCATTTGTTTTTCAACAGGACAATGACCCAACACACCTCCAGGCTGTGTAAGGGCTATTTTACCAAGAAGGAGAGTGATGGAGTGCTGCATCAGATGACCTAGCCTCCACAATCCCCCGACCTCAACTCAATTGAGATGGTTTGAGAGGAGTCGAACCACGGAGTGAAGGAAAAGCAGCCAACAAGTGCTCAGCATATGTGGGAACTCCTTCAATACTGTTGGAAAAGCATTCCAGGTGAAGCTGGTTGAGAGAATGCCAAGCGTGTGCAAAGGGTGGCTATTTGAAGAATCTCAAATATAAAATATATTTTGATTGTTTAACACTATTTTGGTTACTACATGATTCCATATGTGTTATTTCATAGTTTTGATGTCTTCACTATTATTCTACAATGTAGAAAATAGGAAAAATAAAGAAAACCTCTTGAATGAGTAGGTGTTCTAAAACCTTTGACCGGTAGTGTACATTTGGAAGAAATTCTAAACACCTGTTTTTGCTTTGTCATTATGGGGTATTGTGTGTAGATTGATGAGGGGGAAAAAACAATTTAATCAATTTTAGAATAAGCCTGTAACGTAACAAAATGTGGAGAAAGTCAAGGGGTCTGAATACTTTCTGAATACGCTGTATACAAAACATTAGAAACACCTGCTCTTTCCATGACAGACTGACCAGGTGAATCCAGGTGTAAGTTATCATCCCTTATTGATGTCACTTGTTAAATCCACTTCAATCAGTGTAGATGAAGGGGAGGAGAGGTTATGTTGATTGTGTGTTTGTGCCATCAGAGGGTGACTGGGCAAGACAAAATATTTAATTGCTTTTGAACAGGGTATGGTAATAGGTGCCAGGTGCACCGGTTTGTGTCAAGAACTGCAACACTGCTGGGTTTTTCACGCTCAACAGTTTCCTCTGTGTATCAAGAATGGTCCACCACCCAAAGGACATCCAGCCAACTTGACACAACTGTGGGAAGCATTGGCGTCAACATGGGCCAGCATCCCTGTGGAACTATTTGACACCTTGTAGTCCATGCCCTGACGAATTGAGGCTGTTCTGAGGGCAAAAGGGGGCGCAACTCAATATTAGGACAGTGATCCTAATGTTTTGTAGACTCAGTGTACAATCTTCACTAATAGAGGGTAATAGCCACAATAGTGTAGTAATTTCTACAGCCAGATCTTCTAAAGGCCATAAAGCTACTCAGGGCTTTTTGTATGTTAAGCTTTGCCTGTGTTGGGATAAATGAATATGAATCCAACTGAAACCGAATTCAAAGAAAGAATAGCAGTCAGAGCTGGAGAAATCTCCTGCTTTGTAATCAGCATGTACACATCCTGTGTGCTTTGGTGGGTCCCTGAGTAAAACGGCCCTATACAATATTTAGCCTATCCCCCAGAATGTACTTTAATCTCTCTTTGCTAGATTACTACAACAATGCACCTTACAGGCTTGAGTTGTGTTGGGAATACCAGCTAAGAGCTGAATATAGCCAGCATCTCGCTTTGATAAAAATGTACTTCACTCTGCTGCCTGTAATTCAACGAACATGCAATGATGGGGATTATTTTGAACGGACAATCACCTTTTAGTGATTAAGTCTGGTCTGTGGTGTACCAGTGAGTTTCCACTGTGTTTTTCCAGACGTGGCCTGTAGCTCAGATGCTGTCGGCCCCATGTAGTGGTGGGGCATGGTGTCACGCTGTGATGGTTCGATCTGGAGATTGATTTCGGTGTTTTTGTTTTAATGGCTATAAAAAAGTCTCTGACCAACAGAAAATTGTTTATGGCTGATATTTGACTGACTATCCTATACATTTTCTTCAACTTTGGATGTACCCTATGTTGAAACTTTTAATTGTTGAGATGAATGCCTGCGGCTTACAGCATACGTTATGCAGAGCAGCCTACATCAGACTATTCAAAGTCTTAAACCATGTCAAACCAGACCTTGTAGATACTGCAGTAGCTACTAGGGCAATAGTCTTCTTGACTTTGGTTTGAGGTTATTTTGGCACCTTAATTTCCATTACAGGTCCCCTGATAGCTTTTCCCTGATAAACTATAGACTTGTTTGATCAGTCTTTTCTCCTCTTCTATACCACTTTCTCCCTTCTGTTCTATCATCAGAAGTGAACAGCATAGTGACCACTGGTTTTACCTTGAGGAGAAAACGTCAACAATGTTATCAACTAATGACTACTGGTACAATTGAAATTAACTGGAAATGATTTGTTTCCCTCTGTAGCGCACAAACCGGATACCAAAGGACATTCACGTGGAGCCGGAGAAGTTTGCGGCGGATCTGATCAGCAGGCTGGAGGGGGTGCTGAGGGAGAGGGAGGCCCAGGAGAAACTGGAGGAGCGGCTGAAGAGAGTCAGATTGGTACGTTGTTGTCCACAGAAATACCACCCTGCTGTATGTATGATCCCTCTCCCTGGTGGGGCACTATGCTACTCTATATGTCCCCACCATCCTCTTAACAACCACTTACCATGTTCTCTATAGCTGGTCACTGTTTGTCTGTCTATCAGAAGGTACACTGTATTATCCATTGTTTGAGTAATGAGGGAAAGGATTGATTCATTAAAAGGGAAACAGACATTATGCCGTTATGAATCATTTATAGAAGTCTAGCTCTGGCCTATCAGGGATCCATCCCACTGTATCCTGGATCCCTTTGTCTCTGGCATCAGATGGAACACCTGCAGACAGCCTGAGCTACTTGTGAGCCTGGCGCACTGTAATGACTTTGTTTGAAGTCAGTTGGAGCGTGAAGAAATGCCTGCGCTCACCGCAAATGGAATCTCTTTCAGTACACAGAGCCAGGTCTTAAGTCTCAAGGCAGATATTTTATGTAGTTTGGCCCCTCCGTAAGAGGAACCACCATCATGGAACGGTAGGTTTCTCTTTAGTAAGGCAAGCAGGAGAGTGACAAATAGTGACTCTATTAACTGATATTCTTACCTTAATCAAATATAAGATAGTTCCCCCCCCCCAATTCCTCTCCTCTCTTACCTGGTTTTCATCCACAGACTTACACCCTGATCTCACAGAATGTGGCCTCAATCCAATGTTGAATGGTTGAGAGGTCACATCCGGTCTAGGCATACTCCCTCAGTAGTGTCTGAAAGGAACGAGTCAATATTGCAGGATAGCCTGTGGTATAATGGTGCTGTTGACTGATGAAATCATTTGTCTTCTTCATCTCTCCTCTAAATAATACAGAACCTTTAGGATCAATGCATTGGTGCCACTGAGAGATAAATAACTTAATAGGCATTTTTCTCTTTACTTTTCAAAGCTCTGAATATTGGCCCACCTAATGTATAATTTACATGTTCAATGGCAGCAGTACGTTCCAATTCCCTGAGGTGAGAGTGAGTGAGAGAGACGAAGTACATCACATTCATTAGTAGATGCCTTTCAGCAGGATGGGCTCAGCAGGTCTGGATC
The DNA here is from genome assembly GCF_964263955.1 of Coregonus lavaretus. Classification (NCBI taxonomy): domain Eukaryota; kingdom Metazoa; phylum Chordata; class Actinopteri; order Salmoniformes; family Salmonidae; genus Coregonus; species Coregonus lavaretus. The sequence goes on along the minus strand of NC_140015.1, from coordinate 14,751,084 downwards.
TGGCCTCATTTTGAACAGGGTAACAGAGTGCAGAGCAATGGCCTGCACAGCTGCTCTGAGCCAGAGACCGAGAGCCAGGCCAATATCTGCACACGCCAGCCAGACCCTCATCAGAAAGTCCTTAGCTCCCGCCCAGGAATCCGTTACCTGGAGTGAGCATCAAAGCCTCCACCACATAAATTGCCCACTGTGATTTGCCAATGATTCCCATGTTGAAATGCCATCAAAGGTGTGTGGGAAGGTTGAGGTGGTGAGGAGCCAATGGGGGCTGATGTCATTTAGTTAGAGGAATGGACGACTGGGTCCACACATCCTTAGCCATTCAGTTAGTTGCAGAGACGGAGACAGACCTGGTGAAATAATGGCACAATGGTATGCACAGTTGCTCCATGTCATACAGTTAGTTGCTGTGGCTGACTGCAACTTTGTCTAGGAACTAGAACATAGCAGGATTGTAGCTTGAAATATATAGAGCTATTTAATTGTAGTAAAAATCAAAGGTCTATTGCGAGCTAAGGTTATGCTGGCTGACTGATGTAGAGAGAAATAGCTTTACACCACAGAGGAAGAACATTCCCTCTAGCAGAGCAGTGATAATGCCGCGGCATGTGTTAACACATGGTTTTGTGGAATTGTGCCATCTGCTGGTATGACTGATTGGAACAAATAGCCTTTGCCTTTTGAAATGACTTTAACAGTTGTTCTTTCGCAATGTGGTGAGTTGGGACCCCCTTTCTTTCTTTGGGAAATGACCAGACACTAAAGCTCATACATGTGGGTTGTAATTGAGATTTGTCTCAATGTACAGCACAAATTAATGTGTGGGATATATTTGTATATTATATAATGATGTGATATGTCAACTTGAAGTATTGCTGTTGAGTAGAGTAGCAACCATTTTCAGTATATTTAATGATCATTTATTTTTCTTTCTGAAAGGAGGAAGAGGGTGATGATGCAGACATCTCCACAGCCACCTCGTTCTCCAGTCACAGACTGCCCCCTGGTGCCCACCCACAGCACTACAACAACCCCCGCTACTCTGACATCGGCTACAACGGCCTGGTGCTGCGACCTGATGCCCACGAGGAGAACCCCGAGAGCATCCTGGATGACCACGTCCAGCGAGTCATGAAGACCCCCGGCTGCCAGTCCCCGGGCACCGGCCGCCACACCCCCAAATCCCGCTCACCCGACGGCTTCCCTGCAGGTGGCAAGGTGCCCGGACCTGGGATGCCACTGCCCACAGGCCCGGGCAAACACCCAGCTCGGCTGGGGCCCAAGGGGGAGGCTGCCAGCCACCAATACCACCACAAACACGTGCACCACATCCACCACCCTGCCGGAGGGAAGCCCAAAGAGCAGGTGGAGGCTGAGGCGACCATCAGGGTCAATGGTAACTTCCCCTGGGGGATGGAGCAGCACCACTACGGGTCCAAGTCTCGTAACTATGCTGACGGCATGGGCCCCAGCCCGATGGACCCTATGGGATACAGGTATGCACAAAAACACACAGCCTCTTCATGTCTCTTTGAATTTTGTTTTTCGTTCTTCCATTTAAAAAAATGTCTCAGATCTTTTTTGTTTTACTTGCCATTAACGTAGTTGTCCTTTTTTCATTAAATTCCTGTAGTAGCAAAGGTAGCACGCTATCGAAGAGGCCGTTTAAGAAGGGTGAGGAGGTGCGAACCATTGAGGTGCCCGTGCCTCCAGAGGACGTAGAGAGGAACCAGAAGATCCTCCAGTGGATGATGGAGGGAGAGGCAGTCCGCAACAAGAAGAGCCCCTATGGGTGAGTTACAGCTTATGGGTGACCGCTAGCCGTCTTTCCCACTTAAGGAATCAGTAACGTACGACCACAGAGATGCAAGTCAATTTAATTAACTCTGATCCGTATTATGGTGGTTTGTGTACATTTGGGTCAAACAATGACAATGATTTTGTCTCTGTCTCTCAGGAGCACCACAGGGTCCAAGAAGACCCTGTCGAGCCACGAGGTGTCGCGGCCCAGCTCTGTGGAGCGTCCTGGGGCAGTGCATCCTTGGGTCAGCGCCCAGCTGCGGAACAATGTGCAGCCCTCGCACCCCTTCATCCAGGACCCCACCATGCCCCCCAACCCAGCCCCCAACCCACTCACTCAGCTGGAGGAGGCTAGGAGGAGACTGGAGGAGGAGAAGAAGAAGACTGGGACCTTACAGACCAAGCAGAGGTGAGTCGGCTTTACCTGGGGAGGAAGGGAGATGTCTCTGTCAAAGCATGGTTCTTCATGTTATGTCTATCCATCCATTGTATTGTTATAGTGATAGTGGCAGCCATGTGACTGAATCACCAAACTCATCCTTTTGATACTACAGGAAAAAACAATAACGTTGTTATCGAAAAGTAATGTTGGTGCTAAAACAGCAAATGTTGGGGTGAGCTGAAGCATGACAGGGTCTCAGAAGACTTCTAAAGAATTAAACATTCGTAACTTTTGTAAACTTTTCTCATTGATCAAACCCCCTTTTTAGTAGCATGATGCACTGAACTTTTTTTGCTTCTTCATTGCACATCTGTGCATGATCACTGGTGTGTGTATCCTGGTTGGTATGGCCCTGTGGCCGGTCAGTGTCTAACTCCCAGGGTTGTTGGGTCCTTCAGGTATGTGATGGAAGTGATCCAGCGGGGGCGTGCTGCCGCCAGGCCCGCCCTGTTCCCACCGCTCAGCGTGGTGCCTGCCGTCTCCGACACGGAGCTCTCCGAGTCCGAGTACGTCCAGTCTGGTTTACCCCAGTAGCCCTTAACACCCACCCCACCTCGGCCCCCATCCCAACCCCCATCCCATTGGTCACAGCAGCACCCCACCTCACCACCACCTCCCATGTCTATCACCAGCAGCATCCAGACCCGACTGCTCTGTACCTGTATCTGCACAGCCAAACAGAGGCCTAGACTCCATAGAGATTAGTAGAGGCATATACTGTATGTCTGCCTTCTATGAGTAATCAATAATGTTTGATTACTGGCACTAATACTTGTATCCCCATAATCTAGTAGTAGTTTCCTGTACAATAGCATCTGTGTGTAGTTTAGTTTTTTGAAATGAAAATTCATATTTGATCTGATTTGCTTGTGTATGGCTGGGGATTAGAATAATCAGTCTCACCTCGTCAGCCATTTCTTAGAGTCAGACAGTAATCCATAGCTGCAGGGTGAGGGCTAAGACAGTGGATGACAGTGAGAATGATCATACCTCTAGCTTCACACTGGTAAGCAGAGGGGATGAGTAATTAGAATGATATTAAGTGGAGGGAGATGGGAAAGATGGAACTGGAGGACGGGGGGGGAGGTGGCAGGAGGCAGCAGCTAGGGAGAGGTGTACTGTAAGCTGCGTGGGGCGAGAACAGAGAGCAGAGCTTTGATGTTCTCTGTGTGAAGCTGCAGTCTGTTTGATGTCCTGTGGCTTCTTCCTCAGATGGACAGTTTAAAGATGTAGGGGGACAGGATAGCTGCAGTAAGGACCAGATGAAAGCCTGGCTATCCTGGCAAAGCCCCTGGGCCTCTACCACCCCATCCTATCACTGGGCCTATACCACCCCACCTCACCCCACACCATCAAACCCAACATCAGGCCCGGGGGCATGCAGTTGGAAAACGACTTACTGTAGTAACCTTCTCCCTGCTGGTAGCATTTGGGCATAACACCTCTTCCTCACAATCCCATGTAGACTGAGCATTTCCTTGCTGGAACAACATTACCTCCATGAACTCTGATTGATAAATTAATACTTTCTCTGGACAAGCTTCTTTGGGCAATATTACCTATACCTGAAGTGCTCAATTTGATAGCATTTTAGAGGAAACCCAATGCTGTGAAGTCACACATTACAAGTGGCTCATGAAGTATTCAAATCATGAAACTGATTCTTTGAATTTGTGTGTCAAACATATTTAGCCTTTATAGGTTATCTCCTTTTTGGCGGACCTCTGGAAATCAAACTAAGGCCCCCATTAGGGGTCCCACGGCCCCCTGGTTGATTTATGCTTAGCCACCTAAACAGTCATTCGCTGCATTGCAACTCTGGTGGCAACAACCAACATGTAGAAGTTGTAAAGAAGGAGTATAAGTGACTTGATCTGATTTTCTTACATCAGATTCTGACTGAGAGGAAATTATACCTCTGGATGTCTGAATTGTCTTTCCCACTCTTACTCTGTCAAATGATCAGAGCTTGCAGTTGGAGTTCTGCTGAGATATTTGAAACATCTCATGCAAAAGATGAAAGGAAGCCTTGACTTGACCCATTTAATGAGCTTCTTGCTTGTTTGCAGACATAAAGCGACGAAGAAGCCTGCGTGTGAGAACATAACAGTGGCCTACTACTTCTGTGGGGAGCCCATCCCGTACAGGACGTCGGTCAAAGGTCGCATGGTCATGCTGGGCCAGTTTAAAGAGCTGCTGACTAAGAAAGGAAGCTACAGGTGAGGTCACTACTCTACTTGGTGAGGCACAGGAAAGTAGATTTACAGGATGATGTTATGAAACGTTTTAGTCTATTAAACTCTGAAGTCCTTGAAATTGAATATCACGTTTTTGTTGTGTTTATGGTAATGTGTAAAATGATGAACCACATTCCAAAGTAAATTTTTCGTATTATGTAAATTTGGTGCATAATAAATCAAGCTTTTTCAATGGACTTGAACTAACAACCAACTGTTCTCTATCCAACCGACTCTAGGTATTATTTCAAGAAGGTAAGCGATGAGTTTGACTGTGGGGTGGTGTTCGAAGAGGTACGCGAAGATGATGCAATCCTGCCCATCTTTGAGGAGAAGATCATTGGGAAAGTGGAAAAGATTGATTGACGTGGAGAGGAAGGAGATGTTCACAAAGTCGGCCTGCGATGGAGCTATTGATGGATGAGCTGTTCGCCTGAGAGAGACCGAGAGAACGTGTTTGATTAGAGGGAAGATTGGCAGGGGAGAAAAGGTACGGAGTAAGTCGCTACAGGAGGGAACGGATGAAAGGAGGAGAAGAGGAGGAGAAGACTGCATAGTGGACACTGTGGGAGACACTCATGACTCCAAGGCTTTCATATCTGCTCAGTGCCACTGCATTGTGCAGACAGAGTAGGAACGCATTGGACTAAAAAAGCAAAAACATTCTCTCCTTCAGTGTCTTTCTAACTGAGTGTAATGTAATGTAGCATTGTACAATTTGACTAGAAGAAAAATACTATGAATCTGCTTACTAAAGCAGCATATTATTTTTTATATGACGTATCAGAAGGTATCCTTTCTAATGTAACCAAGCTTGTCATTTTTATATGTGTTGGTACCAGATGTGTACAGATTGTCTGTTTAAAACATAACGATAAAGTTTTATATTATCTATTTAAATATTTTAAAAAGCGGACGTTTTAATCCTATTAAAGCAGTGGCACTGTTCCAGTTCGACGAGATCCAAGTGTTTTGATAGGGCTGTTTTTCAAGTATTGTAGGAACTATTATACAACCCCATGTTCTACCAAGTGCTTTTTACAGTAACACTCAACCTTGCCAGTCCTCTAAAGTTAAGTGGCATTGAGTTGTCATGCTGCACTTATCACTGTATTATGCGTTAGTGTCAGTGGAGCAAAATGAAAGCCTTCTTGAGGATGCCCTTAACTGATTCCGCCTTTTGTGTTTTTCAGTTAGAAAAGGGACTCCCTAGCAGTAGCTCAATCTGTGTACTATGTACTGTACTCTGAGGTCTCTTAACTTGCCCCGTAGTGTACGTATGTATGCACATTAAATACATTATTATACCCATACCTGCAGACATCTGCCAATCCACTATGTTCAATACCTTTTCGATTTTGCTACAGTTATGTCTTTATTGTAGCAGATCAGTGCAGAAATAACATATTTGATCAGAGATAATCACAACCAGGTGAGTACATGCTACTGACGTTTCAAATTCACATTCTATTTACAGTCTAGAGCTTTTGTAGGCATTTAAGATCAGAGTCCATAGTAGAAGTCTCCTGAAGGTTCATACATGGGTGTCTGTGTAGAGAAAGGGTCTATATGCAGAAGTGTGTCACAAGTAACTACTGAGTTCAATAGAGCATTGATCATCTAATTGGTGTGTGCGTGCATGCATACAGAAAGGCTTCTGACCCCATGGTTTCACTCTGGCCACTGGACAATGAAAGGACATAATATATGTTTACCTAGTTAATGTATCACAAATATAGCTGAATAATGACTTGTAGCCTTTCATAGCTCAATAGAGCTAAATTTGGTGCCTGGTAGAAATTGTCTCTAGAAATAACTTTAGTATAAAATGATCTTCCTTTTGAATGGTCACAATACACCAAAGAGAACAGTAGAAGTGCGTTGTCCCCTTTTCTCTGTTTATTTACCCTCATTCACATGGGTACTCTTCTTGATTATTCTCCAAATCCTTGTGTTAAAGTGGAATTCTCTTGCACATAATGTTCTAGGGCAGGGCTCTCCAACTCTGTTTCTGGAGAGCTAGCCTCCTGTAGGTTTTCGCTCCAACCCCAGCTGTAACTAACCTGATTCAGCTCATCAACCAGCTAATTATTAGAATCAGGTGCGCTAGATTAGGGTTGGAGGGAAAACCATGCCGGACGGTAGCTGTCCAGGAACAGGGTTGGAGAGCCCTGTTCTAGGGAATTGTGCTGGGGACAGTGCAAGGTGAAATGTGCTAACCGTTGTGTTTGTGATTAGGATGGTAAGGACAAGTAGATACGGACCTTTTAATCAGAGTGCTGTTGTGCTGTATAAACACCACATATAAGAGGAAGATATCCTTTTCTGAGATGCTGTTTTTGTATTTATTTAGATGGATATTTTTTAAAGAATCTGTATAAAGTTAACAAATGTAGTGGAGAACCCTCTATTGCTCCTGTTAAAAGATTTGAATAACCATATTTTATGTTTTTATAACGAGAGGTATTTACTCCACGATCTTTGACAATATTGGTACTCAATCATCATCTGTCACACTACAATGTATAATTTGTCTCTCTGTTATAATTTCCATTAGATGATTAGATGGTCACTGTCTGTATGTATTACCAATGGAGGGCAGTGATTCTTACTGTGAAAGCCCCGAAGTGAACGTCCCCCACTTATGATCAATGAAATGTATATAACAACGATCACAGAGTGCCTTTATTGTCGTCCTCATGACATCCGCTATGTGATTCTCAAGTATTACCAGGGCCTAGCTTTATGTTTGTATTTAGCGTCTTACAAAGGATGTTCTGTTCAAGTGTTTCCTATGTCACATCTCACTTTGGATACAACTTTTCTATGTAAATATGTACAAATGTACGTGTCATCAACCAGCAATTCAATACCCTGGACCTGCTTCTTTGTGCTGAGTTGTGCGGTTATCATTTAAAGGTACTTGAACAATAAATACATGTAATAAACCTGAACTTATGCATTACTTGTAGTCATTAAAATGTGTTAACTGTTTACTACTGATTTATAAACTATAAACTGACAACACTTTATGAAATATGTAAAAATTCCTATTTAAGTATACTTTACTATGTACAACTGACTAAGTATCCCTCTTTCCCTTTTTACACACAAAGTCGATGTAGCAATAAATGAAAAATCTGCAGTGTTTTAATGGCACAGCCTCAACTGAAGATGGCAGTCTTGACCTGCTGACAATGTGAGCAGTGCTTGAAGTGGGCTGGTTCTCACCTGTACGGTATCTGCACCTCAAGTGTTCTACTTCTTGACTACCGGGAACCTCTTATAGAAAATTGGCTCTAAGATTTGACACCTAAATACCTAAAATTAGTACTGTAAAAAATTGCAGTCCACATCAAGCAGAGTGAGAGAAACAATTCCTAGTGTAAGGAGTAGATTCTCACACCTGGCTGAGATGACAGCAGCTACAGACAAATCCTTTGATTATATGGTTCTGGTGGTGAACTTTGGAGAGTGTGGTTGTTGTCTGAATAACTGTTCAGATTTCCAGATTGAGAGGATTAATTGGAACATTGCTACAGCATCACATTTTGAGAATCAGAATCAAACTCTTGATTGACTCTTGTTGTGGATTGTATTAGAACAGCTTTCCTTTTTCATGAGTTTGTAGTGTTTATCAAGTTTAATTACAAAGGAAGATGTTGCAGTTAAAAATCATTAAGAGTCTATTGACCGTGCGTCAATCTAAGTAACAACATAAAAAAATCCCCATCAAAATCCGTCAGTTTAAGCTGGAGATATCAGTTTGCGTGGGCTGCGTCTCAATCCACTGCATCTGCCTGTCTGCCTTCCGCATCTGCTGTGTTTGTCAGACCATGAGACATCACGAAAAACGTCTGTAGCGTCCAAACGGTTTGGCCGACAAACTATGACCCCCACAAGTGTCACGAGACTTGTCTGAAGGTAACCCATACAAATGAATGGAAGTATGGAGGTAGTTTTGTGCCCCAAAAATATGGGGTTAAATATGTTTTTTTAAATGTAAAATATTTCCTGAGCTTTCTTATATCTCCTAGATATAGGACAGACACAACTTTATTCCTTATGATTTATTTTGTATTGTATTTTTTGCCATTTATGATGGTGTCATTCAATGCGTTTCTATGGGCTATAGTATATTCTTTGGGGGGGATACCTTAAGGGGTCCTAAAATTGCAAATCAAATAGCTAAATGATCCATTGTATGACCATGTTAGCGTAGTACCCCAACGGCTTAGACTTTTAGAGGTTAAATTGGCCCATTACAAGCTACATCAGGAATAGCTGCATACACAGACACAAGTCAGATGTGAGTGATTACATTTAAAGCTGTTATAGATGTGTAATGAATGATAAAATTGATTGATTCACTTACGAATCAGACTTTGATGCAGACTTACGAAGGGATAATGTTGTGATAAGAGTCAGATTCAAGTATTTTTTAAGATGGTTTGTATGTGAATACATTTTATTAAGTTAAGATGGTTTGTGGAAATACTTGACATTTGTGTAAAGCGGAAGCAACGTTACACTTAAAACAAGTGTTCTCAGAAATGACAGGGTTTCTAAGATCAAAATTGATGATAAGAACATTTGTAGGACGTTCTCCATTAACCTTCAATGACACTCTCTTGAAGTCTCTTTGCCGTGTGGGTGATTATGCAACAAGCAATGACTCCATATAAAGAGCTCTTCATATATCTGCACATTAGCTACTGTTACTGCTCAGAAATAGCTTCCTTTGTCTTCCAATCCCTAGTTTGAGGCTTGTCCTAGTTCCAGACAAGTGTTAGAAACACTCCCACTAGCACACTGTGTTGGTTAATTGTGTTCTCGCTCACTTCTTTCAAATCCAATAACAGTACCCTGAGGCCCCTGCTGTTTCATCCCAACAGGCCCCCTGCTCATATTGACTTGTAATTCATTCTGGAACACAATGTTGGGCTCCGTTTAGAGAAGCAAGCAGCTTAATTGAAAAAGTAAGATCATTAGTGTGTTCTCCAGCAGTGTATAAAACTAGCCAGACCAAATAAAAAGAAATAGGCCTTCATTAGTGAGTGCCACTGCTCCAAGATATATATAAATATATATCCAAGTTGTTTTTACTACAACTTTGCCCTCCACTCCCTTTTGCAATACAATCTAGCCACGAACGTCAAATCAAGGTTTTTCTTCTCACTTCTGATGGAGACGCTGTGTACTTCCTGTCTGACCTCTCTTCACACCATCCCTGTTGATGACTCTCTTTCTATGATGCTGTTATGTCCTTTTCCAGCATCCTCGGTTCAACATGTACTACAGTAAGTCTACTGCATTTTGTCAGACCACAGTGTTCTTCATTGTCTTGACACATGCACAAAAGTCTCTGAAACAGCAGGGTGCACCTGCTTAAAGCAAAAAGCATGAACATGCACTGACATGCACTTACTGTACCTAAAGAAAGGTCACACTGAAACGTTGGCTAGGCTAGTGACTTCATATACAGCTACAGTGCCTTGCAAAAGTATTCATCCCCCTTGGCGTTTTTCCTATTTTGTTGCATCACAACCTGTAATTTAAGTGGATTTTTATTTGGATTTCATGTAATGAACATACACAAAATAGTCCAAATTGGTGAAGTGAAATGAAAAAAATAACGTGTTTCAAAATAATCTACAAAAATAAATAATGGAAAATTGGTGCGTGCATATGTATTCACCCCCTTTGCTATGAAGCCCCTAAATTACCTTCAGAAGTCACATAATTAGTTAAATAAAGTCCACCTGTGTGCAATCTAAGTGTCACATGATCTGTCACATGATCTCAGTATATATATACCTGTTCTGAAAGGCCCCAGAGTCTGCAACACCACTAAGCAAGAGACACCACCAAGCAAGCGGCACCATGAAGACCAAGGAGCTCTCCAAACAGGTCAAGGACAAAGTTGTGGAGAAGTACAGATCAGGGTTGGGTTATAAAAAATTATTCAAAACTTTGAACATCCCACGGAGCACCATTAAATTTATTATAAAAAAATTGAAAGAATATGGCACCACAACAAACCTGCCAAGAGAGGGCCGCCCACCAAAACTCACGGACCAGGCAAGGAGGGCATTAATCAGAGAGGCAAGAAAGAGACCAAAAATAACCCTGAAGGAGCTGCAAAGTTCCACAGCGGAGATTGGAGTATCTGTCCATAGGACCACTTTAAGCCATACACTCCACAGAGCTGGGCTTTACGGAAGAGTGGCCAGAAAAAAGACATTGCTTAAAGAAAAAAATAAGCGAACACATTTGGTGTTCGCCAAAAGGCATGTGGGAGACTCCTCAAACATGGAAGAAGGTACTCTGGTCAGATGAGACTAAAATGTAGCTTTTTGGCCATCAAGGAAAACGCTATGTCTGGTGCAAACCCAACACCTCTCATCACCCCGAGAACACCATCCCCACAGTGAAGCATGGTGGTGGCAGCATCATGCTGTGGGGATGTTTTTCATCAGCAGGGACTGGGAAACTGGTCAGAATTGAAGGAATGATGGATGGCGCTAAATACAGGGAAATTCTTGAGGGAAATTTGTTTCAGTCTTCCAGAGATTTGAGCCTGGGACGGAGGTTCACCTTCCAGCAGGACAATGACCCTAATCATACTGCTAAAGCAACACTCAAGTGGTTTAAGGGGAAACATTTAAATGTCTTGGATGGCGGGGGGGGGGGGGGATTGAATAGTTATGCATGCTCAAGTCTTCTGTTTTTTGTCTTATTTCTTGTTTGTTTCACAATAAATCAAATGATACAAACACCCCAAAAATCTATTTTAATTCCAGGTTGTAGGCAACAAAATAGGAAAAATGCCAAGGGGGTGCATACTTTCGCAAGTAAGTCTATGTACACATGACTTCAAAAAGAAATGAATGTCAGCCTGTCAGGTCACTATTGTCCAATGTCCCAGGCTAGTGGAAGGTAAATGCCAGTCCAACCTCCTTTCATGCATTACCTTCCTTACAATACCACACTGCCTTACGTACTTTACAGGGTCATAGACCTATAAATGGAACATATCCTTTTGACACTTATCTCACCTGTAAAGGATGTACAGTTGAAGTCGGAAGTTTACATACACTTAGGTTGGAATCATTCAAACTCGTTTTTCAACCACTCCACAAATTACTTGTTAACAAACTATAGTTTTGGCAAGTCGGTTAGGACATCTACTTTGTGCATGACACAAATAATTTTTCAGCTTGGAAAATTCCAGAAAATTATGTCATGGCTTTAGAAGGTTCTGAAAGGCTAATTGACATCATTTGAGTCAATTGGAGGTGTACCTGAGGATGTATTTCAAGGCCTACCTTCAAACTCAGTGCCTCTTTACTTGACATCATGGGAAAATGAAAATAAATCAGCCGACTTCAGAAAAAAAATTGTTGACCTCCACAAGTCTGGTTCATCCTTGGGAGCAATTTCCAAATGCCTGAAGGTACCACGTTCATCTGTACAAACAACAGTACGCAAGTATAAACACCATGGGACCACGCAGCCCTCATACCGCTCAGGAAGGAGACGTGTTCTGTCTCCTAGAGATGAACGTACTTTGGTGCGAAAAATGAAAATCAATCCCAGAACAACAGCAAAGGACCTTGTGAAGATGCTGGAGGAAACAGGTACAAAAGTATCTATATCCACAGTAAAACTAGTCCTTTATCGACATAACCTGAAAGGACGCTCAGCAAGGAAGAAGCCACTGCTCCAAAACCGCCATAAAAAAGCCAGACTACGGTTTGCAACTGCACATGGGAACAAAGATCTTACATTTTGGAGAAATGTCTTCTGGTCTGATGAAACAAAAATACAACTGTTTGGCCATAATGACAATCGTTATCTTTGGAGGAAAAAGGGGGTGCTTGCAAGCAGAAGAACACCATCCCAACCGTGAAGCACGGGGGTGGCAGCATCATGCTGTGGGGGTGCTTTGCTGCAGGAGGGACTGGTGCACTTCACAAAATAGATGGCATCATGAGGAAGGAAAATTACGTGGATATATTGAAGCAACATCTCAAGACATCAGTCAGGAAGTTAAAGCTTGGTCGCAAATGGGTCTTCCAAATGGACAATGACCCCAAGCATACTTCCAAAGTTGTGGCAAAATGTCTTAAGGACAACAACGTCAAGGTATTGGAGTGGCAATCACAAAGCCCTGACCTCAATCCTATAGAACATTTGTGGGCAGAACTGAAAAAGTGTGTGCGAGCAAGGAGGACTACAAACCTGACTCAGTTACACCAGCTCTGTCAGGAGGAATGGGCCAAAATTCACCCAACTTATTGTGGGAAGCTTGTGGAAGGCTACCTGAAACATTTGGCCCAAGTTAAACAATTTAAAGGCAATGCTACCAAATACTAATTGAGTGTATGTAAACTTCTGACCCACTGGGAATGTGATGAAATAAATAAAAGCTGAAATAAAACATTCTCTCTACTATTATTCTGACATTTCCCATTCTTTAAATAATTGTTGATTCTAACTGACCTAAGACAGGGAATTTTTACTAGGATTAAATGTCAGGAGTAGTGAAAAACTGAGTTTAAATGTATTTGGCTAAGGTATATGTAAACTTCCGACTTCAACTGTATGTAACACCCAAGGAGGTAATGTTCTGACGGAGAAACCTGTATTGATTGGGAACAGTGTGTTAGAAACATAGAGAGAAAGATGTAGGGAGGGGAGGGAGGGATAATATGTTTCTATTGCATGGAGTCCTTGTATTGTTGGCTAATTTATGCATGTTTTAAATTGCAGCACAGCAGTCCATGAATCCCACTGAATCTGAGAGCCTGAAATCCCCATGGTAAACAAATCTAAACACTCATATTTTATTTAATCACGATGCATCCTTTAAAAGTAAATGTCAATATGGCCTCCATCAAGATAGCATGGTGAAGATATACCTTGGTAAAGATATGCTTCCATTAAATAAATTATTGCTTTTCATTAGACTGTGTCAGGACTCCCATTCTACATTCACACTGTTATACAGTAGCTGTTGTTGTGTGTGGGGGTGTATCCATTGTTGAGAATCACTAAAGCACATATAAAGAGCAGCTGTGCACTTTGCTCCCACCCAACAGAAACAGTGTGCCTAATTAGACTCAATCAATTAATCATGCATGGTCCAGAGGAATGCACAGACAGCAGCATATACAGGATTTCCCTTGTGTAGAAAATGCACAATTACAGTACCTGTTGTTTATGACATATTCTGCTTAACGTGGGTGGGCAGCTAAACAGAACCCTGTAAATGATGTAGGTAGGATAATCATCATACAGAAGCTAGTCTTCCATGGATATGACAATAGAAAAGTGGGTAAAGGAATAAAGAAATGTGTCAGGTTTTGTGCTGGTGGGAAAAACAGCATTGATGAAAGCACAATGTAAACAGGCAGACTGTGAGCCCACTTCCATTTGGTTACACCAGTCAATAACACAATGGATATGTCAAACGAATTGCAGCAAGCATCTTTTCTAACTAGGCCATAGTAACAGTAGGTTCATTTGAGCTATTTTCTGCTGTATCTTTTCCCACTGCATGGGGTTGTGTTAATTGTTGTTAAAACGTCTTAATGTGACTCAGCTCAGCTCATTCATTTCCTACCCATTTCCAAGACTTGTAACATTAATTGTTGTATTTGTATGCCAAGGCAGAAGCTAGTCTTCCTGGGGTCCAGCAACATTAAGGCAGTTACAGTTGAAGTCGGAAGTTTACATACACCTTAGCCAAATACATTTAAAATTAGTTTTTCACAATTCCTGACATTTAATCCTAGTAAAAATTCCCTGTCTTAGGTCAGTTAGGATCACCACTTTATTTTAAGAATGTGAAATGTCAGAATAATAGTAGAGTGATTTATTTAAGCTTTTATTTCTTTCATCACATTCCCAGTGGGTCAGAAGTTTACATACCCTCAATTAGTATTTGGTTGCATTGCCTTTAAATAGTTTAACTTGGGTCATACGTTTCGGGTAGCCTTCCACAAGCTTCCCACAATAAGTTGGGTGAATTCTGGCCCATTCCTCCTGACAGAGCTGGTGTAATTGAGTCAGGTTTGTAGGCCTCCTTGCTCGCTCACACACACTTTTTCAGTTCTGCCCACACATTTTCTATAGGATTGAGGTCAGGGCTATGTGATGGCCACTCCAATACCTTGATGTTGTTGTCCTTAAGCCATTTTGCCATAACTTTGGAAATATTCTTGAGGTCATTGTCCATTTGGAAGACCCATTTGCGACCAAGCTTTAACTTCCTGACTGATGTCTTGAGATGTTGCTTCAATATATCCACATAATTTTCCTTCCTCATGATGCCATCTATTTTGTGAAGTGCACCAGTCCCTCCTGCAGCAAAGCACCCGCACAGCATGATGCTGCCACCCCCGTGCTTCACGGTTGGGATGGTGTTCTTCTGCTTGCAAGCATACCCCTTTTTCCTCCAAACATAACGATGGTCAGTATGGCCAAACAGTTCTATTTTTGTTTCATCAGACCAGAGGACATTTCTCCAAAAAATAAGATATTTTTCCCCATGTGCAGTTGCAAACCGTAGTCTGGCTTTTTTATGGCGCAGTGGCTTCTTCCTTGCTGAGCGTCCTTTCAGGTTATGTCGATATAGGACTTGTTTTACTGAGTTTGAAGGTAGGTCTTGAAATACATCCACAGGTACACCTCCAATTGACTCAAATGATATAAATTAGCCTATCAGAACCTTCTAAAGCCATGACACCTTTTTCTGGAATTTTCCAAGCTGTTTAAAGGCACAGTCAACTTAGTGTATGTAAACTTCTGACCCACTGGAATTGTAATACAGTGAATTATAAGTGAAATAATCTGTCTGTAAACAATTGTTGGAAAAATGACTCAAGTAGATGTACAAAGTAGATGTTCTAAACGACCTGCCAAAACTATAGTTTGTTAACAAGACATTTGTGGAGTGGTTGAAAAACGAGTGTTAACGACTCCAACCTAAGTGTATGTAAACTTCCGACTTCAACTGTATATACAATAATAAATATTGCATGACATTACATTTTATAACACTTTTCACAACACATTAAGTGTGTGCCCTCAGGCCACTACTCTACTACCACGTCTACAACACAAAATCCATGTGTACGTGTGTGTAGAGTGCGTATGTGTATGCGTGTGTCTTTGCCTGTGTGTGTATCTCTTCACAGGCCCCTCTGTTCCATAAGGTGTATTTTTATCTGTTTTTTAAATCTGATTCTACTGCTTGCATCAGTTACCTGATGTGGAAAATAGTTTAATGTAGCCATGGCTGTATGTAGTACTGTGCGCCTCCCATAGTCTGTTCTGGACTTGGGGACTGTGAAAAGACCTCTGGTGACATGTCTTGTGAGGGATGCATGGGTGTCAATACTTCTTACAATAACAAGTAGTAATGAAGTCAATCTCTCCTCTACTTTGAGCCATGAGAGCTTGACATGCATATTTTTAATGTTAGCTCTCCGTGTAGATTTAAGGGCCAGCCTTGCTGACCTGTTCTGAGTCAATTGTAATTTTCCCAAGTCCCTCTTTGTGGCACCCGACCACACGACTGGACAGTAGAGGTGCGACAAAACTAGGGCCTGTAGGACCTGCCTTGTTGATAGTGTTGTTAAGAATGAATCCTAAATCAAATAGTATGAAAATGTTAAGATTTTATTTGTCCTTTTCATGTATATTAATTCGACCAGCTGCATTTAATAAATGTTTCAGTTGTGCATATGACAACTACTTGTTTTCAAGATGACTTACACCCAAGTAATTTTCAGAACACTCTCAGTTCAGGATACTCTGTTCAAAGTGCAGCACTCCAGCATATCACACATTTCTCACGGCTTGAGAAATATCAAATCAATTAAAAACACCACTGGTATCCTGGATACATCATGAAAAGGCTTTAGTAAAGAAAGGAATTTGTGGAAGGTCTATGACAGTGTTTCCCAACCCTGGTCCTGGTGTACCCCCAACAGTACACAGTTTCGTTGTAGCCCTTGGAAACAGTGGTCTATGAAATCAGGTCCCTCGTAATATCGGGGTTCGGATCGGGGTTGAGTCAGATATTCTCAGGGATCCATCGATTGTTAGAGAGGTCATGTAAAACATTTATAATTGTGTTATAAACCACCATATCACATCGAAATGGCTTGGCTTTAGTCACTGGATGTCATTGGTGATGGAAGTGATGGCTGTGATTGATATTTCACCTCCACTATGTTTTTCATACAGTGATGGCCATCACTTTGTTTCAGACTCTTTGGTTTTCTGATCACTCCTCCAGTCTGAGCTGCTGCTGTATCAGTCTGAGCTGCTGCTGTATCAGTCTGAGCTGCTGCTGTATCAGTCTGAGCTGCTGCTGTATCAGTCTGAGCTGCTGCTGTATCAGTCTGAGCTGCTGCTGTATCAGTCTGAGCTGCTGCTGTATCAGTCTGAGCTGCTGCTGTATCAGTCTGAGCTGCTGCTGTATCAGTCTGAGCTGCTGCTGTATCAGTCTGAGCTGCTGCTGTATCAGTCTGAGCTATTGCTGTATCAGTCTGAGCTGCTGCTGTATCAGTCTGAGCTGCTGCTGTATCAGTCTGAGCTGCTGCTGTATCAGTCTGAGCTGCTGCTGTATCAGTCTGAGCTGCTGCTGTATCAGTCTGAGCTGCTGCTGTATCAGTCTGAGCTGCTGCTGTATCAGTCTGAGCTGCTGCTGTATCAGTCTGAGCTATTGCTGTATCAGTCTGAGCTGCTGCTGTATCAGTCTGAGCTGCTGCTGTATCAGTCTGAGCTGCTGCTGTATCAGTCTGAGCTGCTGCTGTATCAGTCTGAGCTGCTGCAGGCTATTGAAGCCATACAGAATCCAGACTACAGCATCTATACCACAGGTGTGTGTGAGCGCTCTTCAATGGTTGTGAGTGATAAGAATTTTGCCCTCTTCGTTCCACTTTATCTTTCCCACTGATGTTGCCATATATGGTTGTTTAGGGGTAATGTTTCTATTCTGATGAAGTGTCACATCCTGCTTCTTACACCTGGGGAGTGTAACCGTGGTTGAGTGTTTTAATTTTAATTTGAGATGTATCCCCCTACCTCCCTGCAACATATTTACATTTTTGTTTTGTTTTGTTTCATTTTTTGCTGTTCTCTTTTTTAGTATGCATGGTATCTCTTTTCAATCTACTCATCTTCCTAAACCACTGCAGAATATTGATAGAGCTGGTCTCTCTCTCTCTCTCTCTCTCTCTCTCTCTCTCTCTCTCTCTCTCTCTCTCTCTCTCTCTCTCTCTCTCTCTCTCTCTCTCTCTCTCGGGTCGTCCTCCTCCACTCACTGAAATATATTGAAATGCAATGATAAAACCATCTCTCTCTCTCTCTCTCTCTCTCTCTCTCTCTCTCTCTCTCTCTCTCTCTCTCTCTCTTTCTTTCTCTCGCTCTCTCTCTCTCTCTCTTTTCACCCCTCAGCTTGAGCTACAGTATTCCAATGCTCTCCAAGCTTCATTCCCACTCAATCTCAGCCCTTACCACTCATTTCTGCTTCAGAAGACTTCAAGAGCTATCTTCTTTTCCCCCATCTATCTCCTCTCGTTTTAATTTCTTCCTGGCATTGGGATCATTCCCATGTGATCATCATCTGGCAGACAGAATGGCTTCGACATGATTGCTCTCAAAGCTCTGGATTTCAGTCTTGCTCCTTAATGTGTAGCCAGGGTTTCTGTAGATATAGAAATGCTTTATATTCTTATGTCATAATCTGTCTTGAATGTACTCTAGAAATCATATGGAGGTCTATTATACTACTCAACCGTTATATGCTGTACACTGCATGTGGCCTTCATATGGAATTAACATCGTTATGGTAAAGCATACTAAGGCATACTTTTCAGATTTTCTTTTGTGTGGATCCTCACAGAGGCCTTTCCTCGAGTTCATCAGAAATTAATAGAGATGGCTTCCAGCCTGTTGTCTGCAGAATGCATTCATTCATTTTGCATGTGTGTGTGTGTTTGTGTTTGTGTGTGTGTGTGAGTGTGTGAGAGTGTGTCTGTCTGTGTGTCTGTGTGTGTGTGTGTGTGTGTGTGAGTGTGTGAGAGTGTGTCTGTCTGTGTGTCTGTCTGTGTGTGTGTGTGTGTGTGTATCCTCACCATGCCGTTGCCTGACTGCTCAGACAGAAGTTTGATTTTCACAGTGCTAGAGATCCAGACAGAAAGCAATCAAGGACTTTGGGTTGTCACAGCCATGTCTAGGAGAAAAGGGTATAGTAGAAAATATAAAGTGGAGCATTGGGAAATTACATTTACATTTTAGTCATTTAGCAGATGCTCTTATCCAGAGCGACTTACAGTTAGTGAGTGCATACATTTTTCATACATTATCCCAAATTCTGCTTGTCTAACACATTGGTACTCCAGACAAAAGTCATAAACCAACATCTCAGCCATAAACTGCGTTCATCTGGGTTTCTTTGCAAACATTGAGGTTCACATCTACATAAAATGTAACATACATTTCCTCAGTATATAGTAATCCTACACTGTTATCCTGCTCAGAGGTGAAATAGAAAGACCACATGCAGCATAAAAAATGCATAATAATTGATTTGTGGACCTGTGAGTAACTCTTACTCCCTGTAAGAGGGAGTTTTGATCGATTCTTCAAATAATTTTTCTTTCATATATTCTTTGAGAAGGCTTCAGCCTTCACCATAGAAAATAGAGAATATATTGCTACTGACGCACCTCTTTTCAATTCTCTTTAAACAAGAATACGTTTCAATGCTCATCAAGACAGCGATCGCAGGATCATGCAGAGAAGAAATCAATCCTGTCACACCCTGGCCTTAGTTATCTTTGTTTTCATTCATATTTTAGTTAGGTCAGGGTGTGACATGGTGAAGTATGTGTTTTGGTTTGTCTAGGGGTTTGTAGGTTTAATGGGGTATGTCTTGTCTAGGTGTTTGTATGTTGATGGCTGCCTGGATTGGTTCTCAATTGGAGACAGCTGTGGTTTATTGTCTCTAATTGGGAGCCATATTTAAGGCAGCCATGGGCATCATGTGTTTGTGGGTAATTGTCTATGTTGAACGTTTGTTGCTTGTCTGTGCACTTACGTTATTTAGCTTCACGGTCGTTTGTTGTTTTGTAAGTTTTGGATAGTGTTCGGTTTCGTGTTTTCTCTCTTCCAAAATAAAGAGATGTATTTTGCACACGCTGCGCCTTGGTCCTCCTCTATGCTTGACGATCGTGACAGAATTACCCACCAATCTAGGACCAAGCGGCGTGTCAAGCGGCAACAGGACCCACCTACACAGGATTCATGGACATGGGAGGAGATACTGGATGGAAAGGGTCCTTGGGCACAACCGGGAGAAGTTCGCCGCCCTCGTGAAGAGCTGGAGGCAGCTAAAGCCGAGAGGAGGCGATATGAGGAGGCAGCACGGAGGCAAGGCTGGAAGCCCGTGAGCACTAGCCAAACATTTCTTGGGGGGGGCCTTAAAGGGAGTGTGGCGAAGTCAGGTAGGAGACCTGCGCCTACTCCCTGTACTTACCGTGGAGAGCGAGAGTACGGGCAGACACCGTGTTACGCAGTAGAGCGCATGGTGTCTCCTGTACGCGTGCATAGCCCGGTTCGGTACATTCCAGCTCCACGTATCGGCCGGGCTAGATTGAGCGTTGAGCCGGATGTCATGAAGCCGGCCCAACGCATCTGGCCACCAGTGCGTCTCCTCGGGCCGGCTTACATGGCACCAGCCTTACGCATGGTGTCCCCGGTTCGCCTACATAGCCCGGTGCGGGTTATTCCACCTTCCCGTACTGGTCGGGCGACGGGGAGCATACAACCAGGTAAGGTTGGGCAGGCTCAGTGCTCAAGGGAGCCAGTAAGCCTGCACGGTCCGGTATTTCCGGCGCCACCTCCCCGCTCCAGCCCAGTACCACCAGTGCCTACACCACGCACCAAGCCTCCTGTGTGTCCCCAGAGTCCTGTGCGTCCTGTTGCTGCTCCCCGCACTAGCCCTGAGATGCGTGTCCTCAGCCCGGGACCACCAGTTCCGGCACCACGCACTAGGCCTTATGTGCGTCCCCAGGGTCCAGCATGCCCTGTTCCTTCTCCCCGCACTAGACCTGAGATGCGTGTCCTCAACCCGGTACCTCCAGTTCCGGCACCACGCACCAGGCCTATAGGGCGTCTCGGCCGGCCAGAGTCTGCCGTCTGCCTAATGGCGCCTGAACTGCCTGTCTGTCCAACGCCGTCTGAACTGTCCGTCTGCCAAGCGCTGCATGAACTGCCCGTCTGTACTGAGCCTGCTAAGCCGCCCGTCTGCCATGAGCCTTCAGGGCCGTCCGCCAGACCGGAGCCGCTAAAGCCTTCCGCCAGACAGGAGCCGCTAGAGCCTTCCGCCAGACAGGATCAGTCAGAGCCTTCCGCCAGACAGGATCAGCCAGAGCCTTCCGCCAGACAGGATCAGCCAGAGCTTTCCGCCAGACAGGATCAGCCAGAGCCTTCCGCCAGCCATGAGCAGCCAGATCCGTCAGCCAGCCATGAGCAGCCAGATCCGTCAGCCAGCCATGAGCAGCCAGATCCTTCAGCCAGCCATGAGCAGCCAGATCCGTCAGCCAGCCATGAGCAGCCAGATCCGTCAGCCAGCCATGAGCAGCCAGATCCGTCAGCCAGCCATGAGCAGCCAGATCCGTCAGCCAGCCATGGGCCGTCCAGCCAGGATCCGCCAGAGCCGTCCAGCCAGGATCCGCCAGAGCCGTCCAGCCAGGATCCGCCAGAGCCGTCCAGCCAGGATCCGCTAGAGCCGTCCAGCCGGGATCCGCCAGAGCCGTCCAGCCAGGATCCGCCAGCCAGCCAGGATCCGCCAGAGCCAGCCAGCCAGGATCCGCCATTCAGTCCGGTGCTGCCCCTTAGTCCGGTGCTGCCCCTTAGCCCGGTGCTGCCCCTTAGTCCGGTGCTGCCCCTTATCCTGGTGCTGCTCCTTATCCTGGTGCTGCTCCTTATCCTGGTGCTGCCCCTTAGTCCGGTGCTGCCCCTTAATCCAGTGGGGTTAAGTTGGAGGGTGGTCATTTGGAGGAGGCTACGAAAGCGGGTAGTGACTATGGTGGGGTGGGGACCACGACCAGTGCCAGAGCCGCCACCGTGGACAGACGCCCACCCAGACCCTCCCCTAGACTTTATGCTGGTGCGCCCGGAGTTCGCACCTTAAGGGGGGGGTTATGTCACACCCTGGCCTTAGTTATCTTTGTTTTCATTCATATTTTAGTTAGGTCAGGGTGTGACATGGTGAAGTATGTGTTTTGGTTTGTCTAGGGGTTTGTAGGTTTAATGGGGTATGTCTTGTCTAGGTGTTTGTATGTTGATGGCTGCCTGGATTGGTTCTCAATTGGAGACAGCTGTGGTTTATTGTCTCTAATTGGGAGCCATATTTAAGGCAGCCATGGGCATCATGTGTTTGTGGGTAATTGTCTATGTTGAACGTTTGTTGCTTGTCTGTGCACTTACGTTATTTAGCTTCACGGTCGTTTGTTGTTTTGTAAGTTTTGGATAGTGTTCGGTTTCGTGTTTTCTCTCTTCCAAAATAAAGAGATGTATTTTGCACACGCTGCGCCTTGGTCCTCCTCTATGCTTGACGATCGTGACAAATCCAGCCTTGTACAGTGTCAGAATCAAAACTTTCCCACCCTTGACCCAGCATGTTTTCCTCCAAGCTGTCGGGTCTGTCAAGATATTGTATTCTGATCCATCAGACTCTATTTCCCATAGTTGATTGCCATGGTGCCGTGAGGGAAGCCTGGGCAGAGAGCTCTGTCAATATTATACCTACTGTTGTTATTTTTAAGTGATTTTTGTTGAATTCATTTAATATCTTTTTTTTGGGGGGGGCGTTTGATAACCTTAAGCTACAATATCTGGTGGTAACCCATGGATTTGCAGGACTGACGATGGCAAGTCTGGTTACTTGGCTTGGCTAGCTATAGCTAGCTAGCTAACATTAGCTGGATAATCTAAATTTGAATGATGCACCGGCTATTTGTTCCACTTTCCCAGGTTTCTGGAAGGATGTGGATTGTGAGGGGATGACAGAGGCTCGCCTTGTAGGAGACTGTTGCTGATTACTGACATGCGGTGGTCTCTAAGGCGCTTATAGCTGCTGAAGCATCACCCAGGTGTGTGCCACACTTTCGGTGGTGAATCTGTTCCAACTGCCTAGGAGGAGTAGCTGTGAACTTCAGAGACAGAGGTGCCTGATGAAGAGCTCCATGCCTGCCTATCTGACTAATCTTACTCCCTAGCTGGACCATCGACGCCACCTCGACTCAAGCTACTCCTGTACAGAACTGCATCATCATCCAGCTGTGGAAGACCATCTCCCATGAACTGCCAGCTCCCTGACATTTTTTTTTTGTGACTGAGAATCTGTACAAAAAGTGCTCTGTATGATAAGTGCTATTACTATTATTATAAAGATCCTATTAAATTACTAGAGGCGCTATGTCATAAACCCTCAAAGTTCCAGAATGGTATGAAAATGGCAGCCATTGTGGTCAGGGAGAAATCCAAACCAGTTTAGTTGGAATGAATGGCAGTAGAGGCATAGGTGATGCATTTCCTGCTTTGACTTATGCAGGGAAATAAAAGTAAGGCATGTGCAGGGGCGTCATTTCTGCTAAATGACCTAAATGTAATGTAAATGTATGGCAAAATGCAGGGGGTGGGGTTTATAAAGTTCAAGCTCATTTACTGCATTTCTACACAATTCAAAACTCTAAAATGCATTTTGGAGAACAGCAATAACAACCAAAATGTATTCCAGCCATTATCACCTTGGCTGCTGTAACTTCATTCACCTCAGTAGACAGGAGACTTAACATTCTACAAACACGTCATACAGCAATTCTCTGCTATACGCTCTGGCTCAGCACTGGGATAAAAAACTCTAGTTTAGTTTCATGTCAAGTCAAACAGCAGTTACCTAGACATCTAGAGACATCTTCCAGATCTTCCAGATCTGCACTGTTGCGCTGTTCACTCACTGCAGAGCTGTGTCAATGCGCTGTCCATAGTCCTAAAGCCAGCTAGCCAGGCAAACAGCCTTACCCCCTGCTCTGAGCTATCCGCATGGTCCTAAAGCCAGCCCTTAATATTGCTAAACTGAATTTGCCTTTTAATCGGGATTGGAATGATTTTAGTAGCCTATTTTAAATTGTTGGTGTTGAGCTAGGGTATGGTAACTGTCATACTCTGCCATACCCAATTGACACCCTTGGGCATGCAATGTGTCAGAAATTGTGTAAAATAATTGTTGTCCAGCAAAAATATTGTTATATCATTATAATTAAAGTTTACACCGGTTTTAAACCAATTTCAACATTTGTTTTCTTGGAAAGCTGTGTGTTATGATATGATACAATATTGGTACTTGTGCATTTACAACTTGTCTAAGTCCTGTCAACTAATTTCAGCAGTGTATGGCTGTGGATTGACTGCATTGTTTGTATGGAATGTTGGCATATTGACAGTTAATTTGAGAAAGTATTGGAATCATTCCACTTAAACTGTCTGGCTAGCTAGCTAACAAACATACTGTGGCGATAATCTTCAAATTAATTGTTTTACATAATATCTTATTACAGCACTGGCTGACCACTGGCTTACCAACTCCCTTACCAAAATGGCTGACCTTTTATATCGTCATAAGAAGGTTCATGTCCATTCTAGTATTCTAATTCCTAATTCTATGCTATTTCCTCACAGTCCTTAGATAAACCTGTGCTTAGGCAAACTCAAACCATATATCCAACTGCCCAGCATTACCCTCTCTTGACCCAACATTTGATTTCCCTTTAATAGCGGATCTGTCCATGCCAGCCTTGCCTATTAGTGTCTTCTGTATTCTAGATGTTTGAAAGTCAAGAGGGATGCATACAGCACCACTATCAGCAAGTAGAAGTTAAGTACACTGTATTTCCTTTAAGGGTCTGTAGGCACACTTGGCAGCATCATAAGCCTAAGCACATTCTGCAAGCTCCCTCCGTCAGCCAGCCATGCAGTTCTTGTTGGATTGTTGTTGGATGTTTCTAAAGCCCTTGTTTGATTTCACGTATTGGATTGAAAAGCACTCTAGCCCAGAGAAACCTTTTATCCATTAATTTATCCTACATTTATATGCCTGGTGCCTTTCTAATTAGGCCTACATCGGTAGGAGAAGGCTGCTATTGCAGGGAGCGAGGAGGATAATAAATGGAATCCGTGGGTGAGGATTACATCCCCTGTGTAGACACCAGCCCTGAGCTGGAATCACTAATGAACAGACACAACCAGAGTGGAAATATTAGGCCCTACGTTGAAAACTGTTGGAATAACCGCCGACATCACCATTACGCGAAGGACGTGCGGTGGCCGTAGATATAATTACAGTGACTTATTTCAAAAAACGACTTGCATACCTCTAATAATTTGATATCAATGAGTTGGACACATGTAGTAGTTACAGAAAATCGATTGTATACATAGATTATGTACAGAATGATTAAGTGGAGACCGCTAAAAACTGTCATATATCAGATAGGGTATATCAAAAGCAGAAAGGGAACTTGCTAACTGCATGCTGAGTGTTGGAAATTATTAAGTCCCTTCTATTAGAAAATTAAAGTGTGTCTGTTCTGCCTGACTTTCTTAGATCCATATCAAACAAAAAGGCTTAAAAAGAACAGTCTATATCTTGCTAAGAAGTAATTGGGGTTTATTTATGTCCTAAATTGTTCTTTAGACTTAATTCTACCCTGAGTCATAGCAACCGGATACTGACGTCTCATAGATCACGTTTACTGCTGCTTGACACCCACGGATTTCGGGAACGGAGGGGTTTGAACAGCGTCAAGGCCATGACTAAAGCACCACTCCTCTAGACTTTCAGCTCTACTATGATCATCTTCACAGGAAGTGTTTACACTGCAGATGGGTTCTGGAGGAAATGGAGGTTATGGTTTGTCCACTCACCTCTATGACTTGCCCTTGGATCATCAGTAATTAAATCAAATCAAATCAAATCAAATCAAATTGTATTGGCCACATGCGCCGAATACAACAGGTGCAGACATTACAGTGAAATGCTTACTTACAGCCCTTAACCAACAGTGCATTTATTTTAAATAAAAAAGTAAAATAAAACAACAACAAAAAAAGTGTTGAGAAAAAAAGAGCAGAAGTAAAATAAAATAACAGTAGGGAGGCTATATATACAGGGGGGTACCGGTGCAGAGTCAATGTGCGGGGGCACGGCTAGTTGAGGTAGTTGAAGTAATATGTACATGTGGGTAGAGTTAATGTGACTATGCATAAATAATTAACAGAGTAGCAGCAGCGTAAAAAGATGGGGTGGGGGGGCAGTGCAAATAGTCCGGGTAGCCATGATTAGCTGTTCAGGAGTCTTATGGCTTGGGGGTAGAAGCTGTTGAGAAGTCTTTTGGACCTAGACTTGGCACTCCGGTACCGCTTGCCGTGCGGTAGCAGAGAGAACAGTCTATGACTAGGGTGGCTGGAGTCTTTGACAATTTTGAGGGCCTTCCTCTGACACCGCCTGTTATAGAGGTCCTGGATGGCAGGAAGCTTGGCCCCAGTGCTGTACTGGGCCGTACGCACTACCCTCTGTAGTGCCTTGCGGTCGGAGGCCAAGCAGTTGCCATACCAGGCGGTGATGCAACCAGTCAGGATGCTCTCGATGGTGCAGCTGTAGAATCTTTTGAGGATCTGAGGACCCATACCGAATCTTTTCAGTCTCCTGAGGGGGAATAGGCTTTGTCGTGCCCTCTTCACGACTGTCTTGGTGTGTTTGGACCATGATAGTTCGTTGGTGATGTGGACACCAAGGAACTTGAAGCTCTCAACCTGTTCCACTACAGCCCCGTCAATGAGAATGGGGGCGTGCTCAGTCCTCTTTTTTTTGCTGTAGTCCACAATCATCTCCTTTGTCTTGGTCACGTTGAGGGAGAGGTTGTTATCCTGGCACCACACGGCCAGGTCTCTGACCTCCTCCCTATAGGCTGTCTCATCGTTGTCGGTGATCAGTCCTACCACTGTTGTGTCGTCGGCAAACTTAATGATGGTGTTGGAGTCGTGCCTGGCCATGCAGTCATGGGTGAACAGGGAGTACAGGAGGGGACTGAGCACGCACCCCTGAGGGGCCCCCGTGTTGAGGATCAGTGTGGCAGATGTGTTGTTACCTACCCTTACCACCTGGGGGCGGCCCGTCAGGAAGTCCAGGATCCAGTTGCAGAGGGAGGTGTTTAGTCCCAGGATCCTTAGCTTAGTGATGAGCTTTGAGGGTGTTACGTTCCCCAGTTTCTATGTTGTGGTTTGTGTATTTTCATGTAGGTATTTCAGGAAATAGGTTCCTGAAATTCCTCAACAAGCAGCTGATTGATTTGAAAAACATTGATGATTGGAGAGCTGACACCGCGCCCTCGTCAGGACGCAGCTGTCTCCAATTTACCAACTCCTCCTGAAGCTATATAAGCCCCAGTTGCTCAGTGAAGGCAGAAAAGGGGAACCAGAATTGCTGAGAGTTACAGCATGTTGGTTGTATGCTAAGAGTTTGGTATGTACTGTGTTGTTGTTGCTCTGAGAACCAATTGTAATATTTTGTGTTAGTTTGTGGGTCAGAGTTTCTTTAATGTCCTGAGTTAGTTTTTTTCTCAGGTTTTTGTTGTGAACCAGTTTGTGCTATTTTTGTTTCATTTGTTCCCAAGGGGGGAAGGGGAAGGCACCTAGGGAGTGCTTAGGCAAGAGGCCCGCGGGCATACATTATCCGTAGAAGTTGACTGTCTATGCACACTAGGAAAGACCTGGGCGGACCATCCCTTGTATTTTGATTAGTGCACCAGGTGGTGCTAGTTAAGTAAGTAGTGGGTAGGCAGGTAAGGTAGGAGAGGGGGCTTTGATATTTACTTTCTTTGCTTTGGTTCCGTCCAGCCCCCTTTCCCCAAACTTACCGTGCGAAGGAATAAATTCCCTGTTAACGGTATTCTCTGCCTTTTGTCATCCTTACTCACACCTACAGTCCCATACCTCTTTCACACCATGGAGAGTTGAGTTGTAGCAGGGTGTTGCGTTCCCTCTTCCGAGAGGCGTGCGGAACAGAGGGCACTATGGTGTTGAATGCTGAGCTGTAGTCAATGAATAGCATTCTCACGTAGGTGTTCCTCTTGTCCAGGTGGGAAAGGGCAGTGTGGAGTGCAATAGAGATTGCATCATCTGTGGATCTGTTGGGGCGGTATGCAAATTGGAGTGGGTCTAGGGTTTCTGGGATAATGGTGTTGATGTGAGCCATGACCAGCCTTTCAAAGCACTTCATAGCTACAGACGTCAGTACTACGGGTCGGTAGTCATTTAGGCAGGTTATCTTAGTGTCCTTGGGCACGGGGACTATGGTGGTCTGCTTGAAACATGTTGGTATTACAGACTCAGTCAGGGACATGTTGAAAATGTCAGTGAAGACACTTGCCAGTTGGTCAGCACATGCTCGGAGTACACGTCCTGGTAATCCGTCTGGCCCTGCGGCCTTGTGAATGTTTACCTGCTTAAAAGTCTTACAACACATTAATACATATTTCACCTCTTCTTTCAAGAGTTCATATTAATCATGACATATTCAATGCCATCTTATCTAACAGCATATTCCCTATATACACTTAGTGTATGTTTGTAATCCACCCAGTTGGCCCACACTTTATCACCCAAGCTTAATAAAGTCCATAATGCCCATGAGAGAGGAGAGACTGTTACATAAGAACAGATTCAATTTCGTTCAAGCCTGAAAACCTACAAATGAAACCATTAATCACTAACCACTAAATTGTTCTTCAAGAAAAAAGTGGCTGAGGCTTAAAGCAATAAGGGTAGCCTGATGTAAAAACGTTTCAAGTCTATCAGTCCACTGAAGTGCTGCAATAATGGTATTGAGGAGTTAGTAACTCCCTGTGGTAAGAGACAATGACGTATTTTTCAATTAAAAAGACAATTAGATGGAGTATTGACCTGCTGGAAGAGAATGTTCAAGCTGTACTGCAAGGCAATAAAACAGTTCATAAAATCAAAGCACAGACAGTTTGTCGGATCACATCATTACATTTGTTTGTCACACATCTTTCATTATCCTGCTTCTAATTTGGTAATATTGAAGGATAATGGACATTGTATCTGATTGTAGGCTACCAATGGAGTTGTCTTTGAAAGATAACTCATTGCAGTTGTATCATCTGCCCACAGATTGAAGTGGTACAATGCCAAACAGTATGGCGCTTGATTCTTGACTCAGCTGGTTCGTGGACATGGATCTGAATCTCTGTCTTTTGTCAATATACAAATCCAGGACATTGTGTCCGAGCTGCATCATTCTGGGTGGAGGACATCTTCTGCAAAATGTAGTTATCCTAACAGTGGACGAGTCAGAGAACACGTCTCAGTGACGAATCCGTAGAGACAAACCACTCTCTAGTTAACTTCAAATATTGTACCACCACTACACCCTTGACAGATATTACAGTCAATTACTGTGTGCCAAAATAAAAGCTTTCATCCCAGCCTTAATTGCTTGCTTTGGGTTTTGGGTGTGACATGCTACATTTCAAACTGAAATGCCTTACAGAGTGATTACATTAAGGAATGCAGTCCCACCATGATGATGATACACTTATGAGTCATAATCAGCTGTGTTTATGCATAACGTTGCTTTCATTTAGCACACATTGGCCAGAGTCATTCTCTAATGTCCATGCACGATAATTACATTTGGCTTTATTCTTTAGAAGCTTTATTCTTTCATCAGGAGCTCCTTCAAAGTGAAGCAAAGAGGCAACTCCTGTATGCAAATGCTGCCTGCTCCCAGGTCAAATTCCAGAGATGCAAGGATCTCTGGGGGCTCCCTCTCTCCCCCATTTCTCACTCTCTCACTCTCTCTTGCTGCTTTCATTGATATTCTACTACAGCATGAGTTACTTCCTAGAGGAATAGGAAGAACCATCAATGAACAATCTGCCAAGAACAGGTAGGCCTAAATCAGTGGAGGCTGCTGAGGGGAGGACGGCTCATAATAATGGCTGGAATGGAGTCAATGGAATGGTATCAGACATGTGGTTTCCATGTGGTTGATACCATTCCATTGACTCCATTCCAGCTATTACTATGAGCCGTCCTCCCCTCAGCAGTCTCCGCTGGCCTAAATGCAGCAAAAACAATCCTCTTTCGTGTGTATGCACAGCACTGTAGTAACCTACTCTGAATCTTTATACAGTTTCATATTTATTCCATGTACAAACATGGTCAGATGTGTTCAAGGATGTAATGCTCCAAGGTGTGAAAAAGGTGAGGGTAAGAGCTCTGAGGACAAGGAAGGCTGCAGGCGTATTGATTGGTTGCCACGACAATTCAGAACAAAGTACTGAGCCTTATAGAGCATCATTTAAAAATCCTCCAAAAATCCTTCCTATAATCATATCAGTGCAAACAGAGAGCCTGTAGTTCAATAATTATATTTACTGTCTGTAATCATTGTAATGCCAGTGAATGAAACATGGGAAATTATTGCCTGCCATGGAAAGCATAGGATCAATGGAGTGGGTGGATGTATTGAACCACCATTTGGAGAGACAATTATCAAATGTGTAGGATGGTGAGCCTGACTGGAAAGGTCTTAGAAAATGCTTCATAAGAATTGGGTGAGACTGAACCTGTGACTGTTAGTATGATAATAGTCATTTTATTAGCCATATACAGTGGGGGAAAACAGTATTTAGTCAGCCACCAATTGTGCAAGTTCTCCCACTTAAAAAGATGAGAGAGGCCTGTAATTTTCATCATAGGTACACGTCAACTATGACAGACAAATTGAGATTTTTTTTCTCCAGAGAATCACATTGTAGGATTTTTAATGAATTTATTTGCAAATTATGGTGGGAAATAAGTATTTGGTCACCTACAAACAAGCAAGATTTCTGGCTCTCACAGACCTGTAACTTCTTCTTTAAGAGGCTCCTCTGTCCTCCACTCGTTACCTGTATTAATGGCACCTGTTTGAACTTCTTATCAGTATAAAAGACACCTGTCCACAACCTCAAACAGTCACACTCCAAACTCCACTATGGCCAAGACCAAAGAGCTGTCAAAGGACACCAGAAACAAAATTGTAGACCTGCACCAGGCTGGGAAGACTGAATCTGCAATAGGTAAGCAGCTTGGTTTGAAGAAATCAACTGTGGGAGCAATTATTAGGAAATGGAAGACATGTATCGTGAGATTTTGAGTGAAAACCTCCTTCCATCAGCAAGGGCATTGAAGATTAAATGTGGCTGGGTCTTTCAGCATGACAATGATCCCAAACACACCACCCGGGCAACGAAGGAGTGGCTTCGTAAGAAGCATTTCAAGGTCCTGGAGTGGCCTAGCCAGTCTCCAGATCTCAACCCCATAGAAAATCTTTGGAGGGAGTTGAAAGTCTGTGTTGCCCAGCGACAGCCTCAAAACATCACTGCTCTAGAGGAGATCTGCATGGAGGAATGGGCCAAAATACCAGCAACAGTGTTTTACATTTAAGTCATTTAGCAGACGCTCTTATCCAGAGCGACTTACAAATTGGTGCATTCAACTTAGGATAGCCAGTGGGACAACCACCACTGGGGGAGTGGGGGTGTAGAAGGATTACTGTTAGACTATTCCAGGTATTCCTTAAAGAGGTAGGGTTTCAAGTGTCTCCGGAAGGTGGTCAGTGACTCCGCTGTCCTGGCGTCGTGGGGGAGCTTGTTCCACCATTGGGGTGCCAGAGCAGCGAATAGCTTTGACTGGGCTGAGCGGGAACTGTGCTTCCGTAGAGGTAGGGGGGCTAGCAGGCCAGAGGTGGATGAACGTAGTGCCCTCGTTTGGGTGTAGGGTCTGATCAGAGCCTGAAAGTAAGGAGGTGCCATTCCCCTCACAGCTCCGTAGGCAAGCACCATGGTTTTGTAGTAGATGCGAGCTTCAACTGGAAGCCAGTGGAGTGTGCGGAGGAGCGGGGTGACGTGAGAGAACTTGGGAAGGTTGAACACCAGACGGGCTGCGGCATTCTGGATGAGTTGTAGGGGTTTAATGGCACAGAAAGGGAGCCCAGCCAACAGCGAGTTGCAGTAATCCAGACGGGAGATGACAAGTGCCTGCATTAGGACCTGTGCCGCTTTCTGTGTAAGGTAGGGTCGTACTCTGCGAATGTTGTAGAGCATAAAACTGCAGGATCGGGTCACCGCTTTGATGTTAGCGGAGAACGACAGGGTGTTGTCCAGGGTCACGCCAAGGTTCTTTGCACTCTGGGAGGAGGACACAATGGAGTTGTCAACCGTGATGGCGAGATCATGGAGCGGGCAGTCCTTCCCCGGGAGGAAGAGCAGCTCCGTCTTGCCGAGGTTCAGCTTGAGGTGGTGATCCGACATCCACACTGATATGTCTGCCAGAGATGCAGAGTTGCGATTCGCCACCTGGTTATCAGAAGGAGGAAAGGAGAAAATGTATTGTGTGTCGTCTGCGTAGCAATGATAGGAAAGACCATGTGAGGATATGACAGAGCCAAGTGACTTGGTGTATAGAGAGAATAGGTGAGGGCCTAGAACTGAGCCCTGGGGGACACCAGTGGTGAGAGCACGTGGTGCGGAGATTCTTGCCACGTCACCTGGTAGGAGCGACCTGGCAGGTAGGACGCAATCCAAGAGTGAGCAGCGCCGGAGATGCCCAACTCAGAGAGGAGTTGGATCTGATGGTTCACAGTATCAAACGCAGCAGATAGGTCTAGAAGGATAAGAGCAGAGGAGAGAGAGTTAGCTTTAGCAGTGCAGAGAGCCTCCGTGACACAGAGAAGAGCAGTCTCAGTTGAATGACCAGTCTTGAAACCTGACTGGTTTGGATCAAGAAGGTCATTCTGAGAGAGATAGCAGGAGAGTTGGCTAGAGACGGCATGCTCAAGAGTTTTGGAGAGAAAAGAAAGAAGGGATACTGGTCTGTAGCTCAGCTGGTAGAGCACGGTGCTTGTAACGCCAAGGTAGTCGGTTCGATCCCCGGGACCACACATACACACAAAAAAAAAATATGCACGCATGACTGTAAGTCGCTTTGGATAAAAGTGTCTGCTAAATGGCATATTATTATTATTTTATTATAGTTGTTGACATCAGAGGGATCGAGTGTAGATT
This sequence comes from Coregonus lavaretus, assembly GCF_964263955.1. NCBI lineage: Eukaryota > Metazoa > Chordata > Actinopteri > Salmoniformes > Salmonidae > Coregonus > Coregonus lavaretus. The sequence continues at coordinate 14,718,388 of NC_140015.1, read as the reverse complement.
CTTTGAGGAGGAGTGCAACGCTCGCTCTCTTGAAGACGGAAGGGACATAGCCAGCGGTCAAGGATGAGTTGATGAGCGAGGTGAGGTAAGGGAGAAGGTCTCCGGAAATGGTCTGGAGAAGAGAGGAGGGGATAGGGTCAAGCGGGCAGGTTGTTGGGCGGCCGGCCTTCACAAGTCGCAAGATTTCATCTGGAGAGAGAGGGGAGAAAGAAGTCAAAGCATAGGGTAGGGCAGTGTGAGCAGGACCAGCGGTGTCATTTGACTTAATAAATGAGGATCGGATGTCGTTAACCTTCTTTTCAAAATGGTTGACGAAGTCATCCACAGAGAGGGAGGAGGGAGGGGGAGGAGGAGGAGGATTCAGCAGGGAGGATAAGGTGGCAAAGAGCTTCCTAGGGTTAGAGGCAGAGGCTTGAAATTTAGAGTGGTAGAAAGTGGCTTTAGCAGCAGAAACAGAGGAAGAAAATGTAGAGAGGAGGGAGTGAAAAGATGACAGGTCCGCAGGGAGTCTAGTTTTCCTAAATTTCCGCTCGGCTACCCGGAGCCCTGTTCTGTGAGCTCACAATGAGTCGTCAAGCCACGGAGCAGGAGGGGAGGACCGAGCTGGCCGGGAGGATAGGGGACATAGAGAGTCAAAAAATGCAGAAAGGGAGGAGAGGAGGGTTGAGGAGGCAGAATCAGGAGATCGGAGGGAGAAGGATTTAGCAGAGGGAAGAGATGATAGGATGGAAGAGGAGAGAGTAGCGGGAGAGAGAGAGCGAAGGTTGCGACGGCACATTACCATCTGAGTAGGGGCAGAGTGAGTAGTGTTGGAGGAGAGTGAGAGAGAAAAGGATACAAAGTAGTGGTCGGAGACTTGGAGGGGAGTTGCAGTGAGATTAGTAGAAGAACAGCATCTAGTAAAGATGAGGTCAAGCGTATTGCCTGCCTTGTGAGTAGGGGGGGACGGTGAGAGGTTGAGGTCAAAAGAGGAAAGGAGTGGAAAGAAGGAGGCAGAGAGAAATGTGTCAAAGGCAGACGTAAGGAGGTTAAAGTCACCCAGAACTGTGAGGGGTGAGCCATCCTCAGGAAAGGAACTTATCAAGGCGTCAAGCTCATTGATGAACTCTCCAAGGGAACCTGGAGGGCAATAAATGATAAGGATGTTAAGCTTGAATGGGCTAGTGACTGTGACAGCATGGAATTCAAATGAGGAGATAGACAGATGGGTCAGGGGGAAAAGAGAGAATGTCCAATTGGGAGAGATGAGGATTCCTGTGCTACCGCCGCGCTGACCAGATGCTCTCGGGGTATGCGAGAACACATGATCAGACGAGGAAAGAGCAATTGGAGTAGCAGTGTTTTCTGTGGTAATTCATGTTTCCGTCAGCGTCAAGAAGTCGAGGGACTGGAGGGTAGCATAGGCTGAGATTAACTCTGCCTTGTTGACCGCAGAACGGCAGTTCCAGAGGCTGCCGGAGACATGGAACTCCAGAACATCACTGTTCTACTACCTTTTAGTAATGAAGGTTCTCAAAAAGAAATGCAAAGTATTTCTAATGTGAAGTGTGTGTCACATGTGTATCCTCCTATTATTAATGGGTGAACAAGAAAAGGATGCAAACTCCATCCTGGCTTATAAAGAGGTAATGTGCATGTTGCCAAACCTAGCATAGCAAATAACACAAGGAGCTATAATGATGTGACTGTTAGAACTTCTTATTGCTTTTCTAAACGTTTCAATACTGTACTTATTGATGTCTGATGTCTGATGTCTGACTGAAATCCCATATAAGGATAAAAGCAATTCCCATAAAAGCAATTACTATTCCCCCAGGCGGAATTAGCTTTTAAGTAGTCATACTGAGAGTTAGAAACGTTGAAAATCTACAGTATATAGGCTAAGATATCACTGAGGTGATGAGCTATTTGTTTCACGGGAAAAATAGTTAATAAGCTGAACTAATTCAGCTTTTAAAGCATGGTCTGCCAGAGCTTGGATGTTTACAACACACAATATTTGTTCATCTTAGTTTAAACTAATTGCTTATAAATAGCTACTATACATGAACATACCTTTCATAAAGACTAATTAGGGGTATGTCTGTTTAGGGGTGAATCAAGGTATGGCCATGAAGCTATGGTAAGGGTTAGGGTTGAGCCGGGTTGTGCACATGAAGCTAGGATTAGGGTTAGATATGTTACCAATAATAGCATTAAATACTCAGAAAAGTTCCGTAACATAAAACATTTTATTTGATAATTTCTATTTACATCCACTTCTAAAATGTTTTGCCAATATTTAACCAAATACATAATCTCATCCAATACACATAAACAACAAGTTAGAGAAATACATAAAGTACAGACATAAGGAAGTGTCACAAAGGCAAAAAACAATTATACAGAAAGCACATTGCATTTTGACAAAATTGCCCGGGTATAAAGGAGAGTTCTAAATATAAAATATATACTGTTCTGGCCTTATTCAGGAAAATAGTCCTGCTGGTGGAAAATGGCATTTCTTGGAATCTCTAAATGAGAGGGAGGGTAAGAACATGAGAAAGAAGCAGGGTAGTTTAACACAGCAGTGAGGTAGTATACAAGCTTTTAAGGAGACTCAACTAGGAAAGGGGAAACTAGGAAAGCGAAGAAAGGAAACAGAGAAAATATAAAGTTTTCATAGAGTTTAACAGACTTTGATTAGATAATACAAGTGAATAGAGGCCATAAAGGATAATATAGTTGGCAGCATGGAATTTACAACAGCAACACAACTCTTAAGTGACTGAGTGCTGTAGACATCAGAGAGAAACATGCGAAAAATAAAATATATGCAAAGCAAAAAGATAACACCACCAGCCTAATACCCATAGAGAACCTATTCATGAGTTCAAGTGGTGCAGCGGTCTAAGTCACTGCATCTCAGTGCTTGAGGCGTCACTACAGACCCTGGTTCGATTCCAGGCAGTATCACAATCCGGCCGTGATCGGGAGTCCCATAGGGCGGTGCACAATTGGCCCAGCATCGTCCGGGTTTGGCCGGGGTAGGCCGTCATTGTAAATAAGAATTTGTTCTTAATCGACGTGCCTAGTTAAATAAAGGTTAATAAATTCATAGTTTGTCACTCGGTCGCATCATGCCATTATTATGAGCATTCTCAAGCTGCCCTTCACCATAGTGGTGCCCAAAAGTTGTGATAAACCCAATCATTCTGAATAGAGGGTTTCGTTTAAATGATGTTGATAAAGTAGACAAATATTTAGTATGAAACCACTTTGCCATCATTATCATTTAGTCAAATGTACTTTAGACAGATGGTAGTGTTGTCATTAGCTAGCAAAGTTAGTCAAAAATAGCTAGCAATGCTAACGTTAGCTAGCTAAAATCCAGTAGTCTCCCTTCAATCTTAGCTTGCTAGCTAACGTTATTCTGGAAGTCCATCTGGTGACATCAAAATGATGACAAAAGGTTTTCCTACTAATTATTTGCCTCATTCTGAAATGTCATTGTATTTCCAAGCCATTGTAATGCACTTTATGATATCTTCATCAGCGCTCATTGATAATGAATTGAGTAGAATGCTCAGTCGGCATCAGTTCTAAAACGAACGTTCAAACCAATATTGTGAAGAAACGTGGGTGCAACCCATAAATTAAATGACTAGTATTCTAATTTATATAATTCTCTATTTGAACCATTCTCATGCTCTTTACCCTCTCATCAAATTCCCATTTGTCACCATCTCAAAAACCAAGATACTGTCATCATCCCTTTGAGGTTGGAATCCAAAGTATTTGTGATAAGGCAATCTGCACAGAGTCCTTTACCATAGGCCTCATCATTCAAGGCTGTTTCTGAAAATGGCTTATAGTTGCTTCCCTCGGCTCGGCGATGGGCCGGCTGCTCATCTCACAGTCATTTTGTCGTACATTGTCCTCATTCATTTGTGACACTTCTGTGGACCCCGCCTCGAACCCAGGCACCATGTTGGCCACATGTATCACATGCACTTTATTCCTGCTGTTCTTACTGAGAATGCAGCTGAATACCTTCTTGAAGCCTTTGCGAAAGTGCTTGGACACCAAGGCGTACACAATGGGGTTAAGGCAGGAGTTGGCGTAGGCCATGCAGTGAGAGAGGATCCTGAATGCGTATGTAGTCTGGTTGAAGGGGAAGTCTCCGTACAGGTAGCACAGGATCACCACATGATAGGGCAGCCAGCATATGCAGAAGAGCACTGTGACGATGATGATCATTTTGGTGACTTTGCGCTTAGCCCTCTTGGACTCTGACATCCCATCCAGTGGGTCCACAGCTGTCCACAGGTATTTGATGGTTCTGGTGTAGGACAGGCTCACGATGAGCACAGGGATCACATAACCAAACACAAAGGTGCACGTGTCCAGCACCTTGCGGTTGTACTCCTCCCAACCTGGAACACACACGTTACTGTTGGCGTAATCTATGAGGTCGTAGTAGCTCAAATACGGTCCTGCGAAGATCAATGATAGTCCCCAGATGACTACCATGGCAACCACGGCATTACAGGGCGTTCTCAACTCTCTAGAGCGAAGAGGGTAGCGAATGGCCAGATACCTAGACCAAACAGAAAGACTTAGTTACATATTCCATTAAAACATAATACCATGAATCAATATACCCTGAGTGTACAAAACATTAGGAACACCTTCCTAATATTTAGTTGCACCCCACCCACCCTTTTGCCCTCAGAACAGCCTCAATTCGTTGGGACACAGACTCTACAAGGTGTCGAAAGCATTCCACAGGGATGCTGGCCTGTGTTGACTCCAATCCTCCCCACAGTTGTGTCAAATTGGCTGGATGTCCTTTGGGTGGAGGACCATTCTTGATACACATGGGTAACTGTTGAGCATGAAAAACCCAGCAGTGTTGCAGTTCTTGACACAAACCGGTGCACCTGGCACCTACTACCATACCACGTTCAAAGGCACTTAAATATTTTGTCTTGCCTATTCACCCTCTGAATGGCACACATACACAATCCATGTCTCATTTGTCTCAAGGCTTAAAAATCATTTTTAACCTGTTTCCTCCCCTTCATCTACACTGATTGCAGTGGATTTAACAGGTGACATCAATACGGAATCATAGCTTTCACATGGATTCACCTGGTCAGTCTATGTCATGGAAAGAGCTTTATATGTGTAATTTCAAGTAAACTGGGAATTCATTTTACTCCACCTTCTAAATGGAATTCATTGTTTTTACTGTTGTGTTGCTTGCACAAAGACATTAACATATTATGAGCTCTTGTTTCTGGGGGTTAATAGAAAAGTGGCACATTGGTGCTGCAAATGGAACTCATGAAAGGGCAATCAGTGTGTGTGTGTATTGTTCATCCCGACCTGGCAGTGAAATAATTGCTGCTGGGTATTCTAGGTCTCAGCTGTAGCCTGAGTGGATGCTCATTTTTCACATAGACAGAGGAAATCTATCAAATGAACGTCCCCCTCCAAAAGGTAAACGACACCAGGGTTTCTGCTCCCTTATTTAATGTAGATAAAAAATTGCAGCTATTTTCACTGGGCTGAGCATAGCTAGGGCCCTGCAGAATCAAAGGCATCAATTTATGCAGGAAAGAAGAATACGTCAATTTCATGCAGGGATAATACATTAGTGCTCTTTTACCTCAATTTCAGGTCAAAACCTACTCTTTCATTTCCACATTTTAATGCAGATAAAATGCCCTTCCCTTGATCACATAAATACTGGGTTTCAATTAACGTGACCAACAGGGTTGCCAATAAAGAAATGTCTGATCCGCATTCTCCCTATCTCCCTATACTCTGTGAAAATGTCAAGGCTGTTTTGTAATAATGACCAATGGATGACTGCAATATAGGTTACTGCCTTGTGCTTTGCTAATTGAGCGTCCATCCTCTTCTGTAGAAAGAGCATAGGTCGCTTGTATAGAGAGGAAGTGTGCTGGACTTTAATGAGGTGAGGGGAATAGTGACCTTGGCTTGGCAATAGAACTCAGTACTATAATTGGCATCGAACTTTAGAGCTGCTGCACAGGTTATGTCTCTGTGCTTTCGGTTAGAACTCAGCCGAATAAAAATGACAAAATATTTCACCAATTAAGTCTATTCCTATCAGGTCCTCGTGATATGCCATAAATAAGTAGTTAACCCAAAATTGAGGATAAAGAGCTTCTTATGGAATGTGCATACGAGTAGAAACATTTGTATACAGTATTTCAATGTTTTGACATTTGAACGTAAAATGAGACATTAGCAAACAAGAGCTACAGCGTACATACCTGTCGACAGAGACGGCGGCAAGCGTGAAGCTGCTGGCGTACATGGTGAGGTTGATGAAGAAGTGGACCACCTTGCACATGAAGGAGCCAAACACCCAGCCCTCCAGGGAGTAGATGGTGGCTTGGAAAGGCACGCAGAAGACGATGAAGAAGAAGTCGGCCACGCTGAGGTTGAGGATGAACAGGTTGGTGGTGTTGTATCCCACCTGGCCGCTGCGGAGGAGGACGGCCAGGACCAGGCTGTTCCCAATGGTCCCCAGCAGGAAGATGAGGGAGAACACCACGGGCACGATCACACTGGTGGCATTCAGCTGGTAGCTGTCTGATGTGTTCCAATGCCCTGCTGTTTTGCTGAAGTCTTCCAGATCTGACATTTTGGGAGTACTTTAGAAGTTCTGGAAGAGAATGAGAGAAGCACATTTTACATTTTAGTCATTTTAGCAGACGCTCTTATCCAGAGCGACTTACAGTTAGTGAGTGCATACATTTTTCATGATGTGGTTCATGCTGCTAAATTATGACTGCAATGGGGCTACAGGGACTTTAGGGAACACAAGACTGATCATTTATGAACATATGAATTCATAAATGTTTTAAAACCAATTAATTCAAATGTTCCAACCACGAGGATAGGGAGGAAAGTTCATAAATTATTTCTGGTTCTCATAACACTACAATTTATATTATGTCTCATGTCCTAAATCACTAAATTTCACACATTTGAGCAACTATTTCCTTTTGGATGTTTTATTTTACAAGAATGGTGGACTGTGTTCCAACTGTGCGGATCAAAGATGAGCTCACTCCTAATAGGTTTAATCATGAGTCACCCTGGTAATGCTCTAATCACAGTGTTGTTGCAGAAATTAGTGATGGTTCCACAGAAATTGAGAGATAAAATAGTTCTGAAATCAAAGGCTAGTGTTCAGAAAAGCCAACAGGTTATGCTCCCATGGAATTTTCAAATGAATCATGCACAATAGTTTGATGCTTGTTTCACTGGGACTGATGAAAGAATTGTGAGACCAAAGCCGACCCGATAGAATTCCTTCCAATATAAAACACTACCCATAGCAAGTATGATAGCTAATCTAATGCTTTACTAGATATGGGAAAGGCAATCTATCAGTCAACACAGAATGTAGTAGACAGTGTGAGAAACCCTCCAGCTCTACAGCTCTATTGTCAACAGAGTCTTGTGCTAACAGGTGATTGAATGGGAAAAGCTGAAATGGTTTTTCTTCTACTTCAACAATCAACAGAGTTGCGGAAAAGAAAAGAAAAGACAACCATGTATTGGGGTTGTCATAACAGGGAGCCGGTGCATGCTCAGACTACCCAAGGGACCTGTCCACTCCACTCGTGTCTTTTCTATAGCCTTCCCCCCCAAAGTGACCTCATGGCATGAAAATGCACACATCCATTGGATGCTAAGCCATACCAGCAGCAAGGTCTATTAAAAAATTGAGTAGGGGGAGATGTTGCTTTCTGGTGGACAGGTCTCAATAAATCATGTGTATAGAAATAAGTAAATCAAGAAATCTTTGGGAGTGCTCTCTTCAAAATCTGCAGGGATGTCATTGTTTTACTCAGGGTTTCCCAAACTCGGTCCTGGGGACCCCAAGGGGTGCACTTTTTGTTTTTTTGTCACGCCCTGGCTCTGGGGACTCTTTAATGTTGAGCCAGGGTGTGTAGTGTCTATGTTGTATTTTCTATGTTTCGTTCTAGTTCATGTTTTCTATGTTGGCCAGGGTGGTTCCCAATCAGAGGCAGCTGATTCTCGTTGTCTCTGATTGGGAACCATACTTAGGCAGCCGGTTGGCACTAGTTTATTGTGGGATCTTGTTCTGTATAGGTTTGTGTTGGTGAACCTGTAGACTTCACGTATCGTTTGTTGTTTTGTTATTTGTATAAAGTACTCATTAAAAGATGTACGCATATCACGCTGCGCCTTGGTCTGCTGCTTCTTATAACGATCGTGACATTTTTGCCCTAGCACTACACAGCTGATTTAATCAAGTCATCATTAAGCTTTGATTATTTTAATCAGCTGTGTAGTGCCATGGGCAAAAAACTAAACAAGTTTGGGAAACAAGTTTTACATACTGATGAAATCAGCATATCAGATCGCATCTGATTACAGTAGGCCAGCAAGCACAGTGGCTTTGGAGTGTGCCTCAATAACGTTTCAATGATGCCCATAATTGAATAGAAATGGTTGAAATGACATGACTGACACACATACACATTCACTATCATTATTCAAATTCATGATTGAGATGAAACCATGAAAGATGATGCAGAAATTGATTTGTTAGTATGAGAGTGATTACATTGTACTGTCCCCCCCCCCCCCCCCCCCCCCCTCCCTAATTTTTTCTAATGCAATGAATGAAAGCTTAAGGTAGGCCTATACAGCAGAGGCTTGTTTGAATGTACAGTTCAGCAGTCATTATCTTATTTGTGAACTAAACTATAAATAAAAACACATACTGTACTTCCTAACCCCATGCAGATATTAAATCAGTCTATATTTAGCTTTGTTGAGGACCATGCATACTGATGTCATTGGATCATTCTCACTCTATTTTTCCTGTTCAATGTTCATGTTGCACCAACGATGAGTGCTGGTAAATTGGCACTTGCTGTTAGTGCCACTCTGGACAAAGTATGGCTCATCCTCCAAAATACAGCAGAAGCTGCTTGTACAATCCACCATGTCACTCACTGTAATTTATATTTTTATCACTGTCGGTATCTATCATAAAAGGAGTAAAACATTGATGTTATTTGAGATTTTACAGTTATTGTGTAGGGTTCAGTTAAGCTAGTTTGCTCTACCTCCACTGAGGTCCAAAACCTACTTGTTATCAGAGATTGGTTATCAGTTATACCATTACAACACAGGAAAAATAGGTTACAATATATCTGTTGGCTTGGATTGTACTTGACAGCTCTTAGAAAACACAAATTTCTCAAAGCAGAGCTATACCGCCATTTACTTCCACCTCAAAGATCTCTATCAGCCTACGCCAGACCCATTACTCCTCATGACCGAACTGGACTTGATCCAGCACAGGACTGACTGATCTCTACTGTACCATGAACATGACAAGTCAGATGTCAAAACAACAGCTGCTGTAACCAACTTTAAATTGCCATGACAAGTCCCACTCTAAAATAACAACAACTGTAAAGGCTTTATAGCACATTCATAACGTCTTAAAATGAACTACTTAGATTCTTCACAAATCATTCATAAGTCATGCTACATAAAAGGTGATATGAAAGTACCTCTGGTGATTTGTCAGTGTGCAGCATCCTCCCTTTCCTACCCTTTAAATAACATGCCATCTCTGGGTTAATATAAGGATCATGAAAGCCTTAAAAGTAATATTTTGTCAAATCACTGTCAAATGATTATTACATCAGCTGTAAGTCAGGTATTTGAGGTAGCCTAGCGGTTAGCATGTTGGGCCATATATGATATAAATGAAAGAAGAGTCAGCCATAGTAGTACAGCGCCCCTGGAGAAAATTAGGGTTAAGTGCCTTGCTCAAGGGCATATTGACAGATTTTTCACCTTGTCGGCTCAGGTATTCAAACCAGGTATTCAAACCAGGTATTCAAACCAGCTGGTTTGAATACCTGAGCCGACAAGGTGAAAAATCTGTCAATATGCCCTTGAGCAAGGCACTTAACCCTAATTTGCTCCAGGGGCGCTGAACTACTATGGCTGACTCTTCTTACATATATCTCATATATGGCTTGGAGCAGTAACATAGCATACAGTAAACCCCTTTTCAGAATTCCTTCTCTTCTAAAATGTCTGATTCACTGAATACTTTCTGGCTCATAGGAATATGAATCCATATTAAATCTAATTGGAATATCTGGGAGATGATAATTACAGTAGCAAACACTGACTCAACCCGGGAACACAAACATAAAGAAGCAAACATAATGGAACAAACACATCGAAATACGTCACAAACAAACCTAAAATCTTCAATAATAAAATACAACAAAAAAATGAATTTTACATCATTTTCTACTTTGCTGTTGCTGTGGTACCACAACAACATGTATTGTGGCATTTTAATGTAAATTAGGCTTTTGGAGAACAGGGTAAAACTGAATATACCCAATAATAAAATCATTGATTTTCCTAACACAACATCACATTTGTAATCAGTAAGCTGCCTTCACCAAACCATTCCTTACATATTGCCAATATGTGATATTGAATAATAATGAAAAAACAAACTGTCAACAAATGTCTGTGGCTAATGGCTGATTACCAAAAGGGGAAAGGCGGTTATGTGAAATACATATTTTATTTTTTAAAGAATCTCTAGTATCCTCAATGGAGTTGTGTGAGACATTAATGATATTTAAATCAATGCTCTCTAGCCTACCACTTTAGCTTTATAGCTACTGTCTAAATTCAATTTCCAAGAGGTGTCTCATCACTCCTGTTGTCAAGAGTAAGAGCCCAGACTCTCCTCACCCTCAGCAAGCTGAACTCCCAAGGGGAAACGATCTTGACATACATGTAATTTGAGTTTTGCTGTGGGATGTCTGTTGAGGAGCAGGAGCTGGCTGACAGGAAGAGCAGCATGACAACCAGCCTGAGAGGCAGGCAGAGAGGCAGCCTGAGAGGCAGGCAGAGGCAGCCTGAGAGGCAGGCAGAGAGGCAGCCTGAGAGGCAGGCAGAGAGGCAGCCTTAGAGCCAGGAAGAGAGGCAGTCTGAGAGGCAGACAGAGAGGCAGCCTGAGAGGCAGGAAGAGAGGCAGTCTGAGAGGTAGGCAGAGAGGCAGCCTGAGAGGCAGGCAGAGAGGCAGCCTGAGAGCCAGGCAGAGAGGCAGCCTGAGAGCCAGGCAGAGAGGCAGTCTGAGAGGCAGGCAGAGAGGCAGCCTGAGAGGCAGGCAGAGAAGCAGCCTGAGAGGCAGGCAGAGAGGCAGCCTGAGAGCCAGGAAGAGAGGCAGTCTGAGAGGCAGGCAGAGAGGCAGCCTGAGAGGCAGGCAGAGAGGCAGCCTGAGAGCCAGGCAGAGAGGCAGCCTGAGAGGCAGGCAGAGAGGCAGCCTGAGAGGCAGGCAGAGGCAGCCTGAGAGGCAACCTGAGAGCCAGGCAGAGAGGCAGCCTGAGAGGCAGGCAGAGAGGCAGCCTGAGAGCCAGGAGGAGAGGCAGTCTGAGAGGCAGGCAGAGAGGCAGCCTGAGAGCCAGGCAGAGAGGCAGCCTGAGAGGCAGGCAGAGGCAGCCTGAGAGCCAGGCAGAGAGGCAGCCTGAGAGCCAGGCAGAGAGGCAGCCTGAGCCAGGCAGAGAGGCAGCCTGAGAGGCAGGCAGAGGCAGTCCCCAGAGCTCAACCCAAAAGAGCATCTTTGGAATGAGATGGAACGGGCTGTTTGCAGCATGAATGTACCACCGTCCAATCTGCAGTAACTGCGTGATGCCATCGCATCAGCATGGACCAACATCCCTGTGGAACGTTTCCGACACCTTGTAGAATGCCCCAAAGAATTCAGGCTGTTCTGGAGGCAAAGGTGGTCCGACCCGGTGCTAGATGGGTGTCCTTAATAAACTATCCAGTGAGTGTAGATCAGTAGAATAAATATGTTTATATCAACTAATATAATTAAACAAAATGAAGGTGAAGACACAGACAACATGTAACCAAACTTCTGAAGCACATTATCATTGCATCGGTAAGAGTAATTAATTTCCATCTAGCATCCCACATTCCAGTGGTCGGCTGATATGCACCTCCTCACAACAGATATGGTACATGGTAAATGCATATGAAACCTTTAGAAGAATTGCTTTATATATTGAAGGGGTTTGTGTATGTGTATGCATGAATGTAGACACATCATGCAAATTAAAAGTATTTGGGGTGATTTTTACTTACCAGGATTACTGGCAAATGATATCCGTTGTTCAAATGTCCTGTTTATGTTTGTTGTGTTCTGCTACTCCCAACAGAAAAACAATGCTGCTCATGCTAATATCTGCTCCATAGCCTGAAATCCCTCTCTCTGTTCCCTCTCCTCCGTTACACATTGATATTCTGCCTGGATCTCTCTCTCTCTCTCTCTCTCTCTCTCTCTCTCTCTCTCTCTCTCTCTCTCTCTCTCTCTCTCTCTCTCTCTCTCTCTCTCTCTCTCTCTCTCTCTCTCTCTCTCACACTCTCTCTCTCTCTCTCTCTCTCTCTCTCTCTCTCTCTCTCTCTCTCTCTCTCTCTCTCTCTCTCAGTTCAACCCTTCTCTTTCCCCCTCTCATAAAGGCTCCTCCTCCACATTTAATTGAATGTTCACACTTCACTGCAGAAGAGGACTGCAGAGTAGAGGTACATTGTGTTTTACACTGGAGCAAGGCTAAACAACCACTCTTATTATCAGCTGGTGTGACAAAGGAATAACCTCAAGCAATATTATCAATCATACCCCTGCTGGACCCAGACTACAGTACTACGACTAGAACTCATCAGCTATTCATGTGGTGCAACGTTTTCCATAAATTCATCATTAAGGCAACTTTGACAGGTAGTTTATTGTGAACAGTAGCTCAATAAAGCTCTCTTGGATTGTTCTTAGTAATGTGTTAGGAGTGCTTTTCTTTAGGTGCTTTGAACTTGTGAACTCAGAAAAGGGTGATATATTAATTGTTTGGTTGTGAAATCAAGTTGCAACATTAGGGAATATGGCTATGCTTAATGCTTTTCTAAATTAAACCCTTTTGGATGACCAGATACAGCAGCTTGATAAAGCAGCCCCTAAGTAAACGGAGTCTCTAATCCACATATATTAAATTTCAATGTATTGTTAAAATACATTTAAGTTGTGTGTGCGTTCGTCAATGTATGTATGCGTGTCTGTCTGCCCTGTGAGTGTTTACATCTAGGGTGATATGATATTGATATTGATATTCAATAATCCGTATGGGCTTCCTTAATCTAAATAATCCACTACATTAGCCTTAGAGTTATACATCTGTTTGTAGAGTTCAGTCTCCAATCTTCCTAACATTTTGCTCTGTTTTTACTTCCAACAAGTTACTCACACCTTGTAGCCTACAAGAAACTCCCACAACCAGCTCGTAATTACACACAGTTGGCTTGGTGTGTGTAATTATGCATTACAGAAATTGTATTATTGTTTTTTTGTAATAATGACAACAGCACATTAAGCACATCTAAGTGGGCAATTATTCAGCTGAACAGGAATTAAAGATTGACCACCCAAAGCAGCCTCTTAACCAGTTGAGAAGGAGGCTTAATGTTCTTGCATACAAATACTGTGAATTACGCATATTTGAGCATACCATGTGCTCAAGAGTTGCTTTAAAGGTCCAGACATTTACAGTATATCTCAATAATAAATAATTTCTGGGTAACCATTAAGTACCTTACTGTGATTATTTTCAATTAAAATTGTCAAAAAGAAACAAAAATAGCTTCTTAGCAAAGATTAGCAAACAGCAATTTCTCAAGCAATAATTTTGATAGGACTGTCTGGGAGTGGTCTGAGTGGGGAGGGGAAAACTGAAAACTAGCTGTTATTGGCAGAGAGGTTTGGAACTCTCTTTCTTATTGGTGTATTAACTAATTTACCGGCTGGTGATTACACCAGGCACTCAAACTCCATCCCACAAAAACAGGTTGAAATTTCAGGCGGTCTTTTAAAACAGCTCTTATCATTTTCACAATTTTACAGTATTATTCCAAACTCATAGTATGGAAATATATATAAAACACAGGAAAATCACATTTTTGACTGCAATGGGCCTTTAAAGATGAGTTGTTCCAGCTGGTATGTCCTTGGTATTGACTAGGAAATGGTGTGGTAAAAATGCATACTCTTTCTGGTGCGTCCTTCAAATAATTCAACACAATTGGTAATTAGCTGGGATTATAATTAACTAGTACAAAGAAACAAATATATTGTAATTATCAAGTAATTACTAAGCAATAACATTTTAGCATATTATAATTTTAAATGGTAGACTTTAAAATAAAGTCTACCATTATGATTTTTTATGATACATTTTTGTATTTTATTCTGTACGGTTAGGGAATACAACACGTATGGAGAAAGTAACCAGACAATTTCAGGGAGATTACAGTGAGGAGATAGATGAGGAAAGCCAAACCTCAGAGGAAAACTCACGAGGCTCACAGTATTGACCTTCTAGTACCTCAGCACCACTTTATGCCTGATCTGAGCGCTCCAGAGCTTTCTGTCCTCAGTTACAACACACCATAATATATTACCAAGGCCGTGCACAGACCTTTCAGGGGGCAGGTGCTCAAAATAAAAAAAGGATACCCAGATTTTTGTTGTTGTTAACATTCATAGTTCATATCTCGAAATACATAACATACTAACTGACTCTGTAGCCAAAAATGTATATATTTTTAGCATAAGCTATTTATTTCTAAAACACACACTCACTCATCAAAAATTGTAAGAAGGTGGCAGGTAGCTTAGCGGTAGTTGGCAGGTAGCCTAGCAGTTAAGCGAGTTGGGCCAGTAATCGAAAGGTCGCTGATTCGAGCTCCTGAGCAGATAAGTTGACAAATCTGCCGATGTGCTCTTGAGCAAGGCACTTAACCCTAATTGCTCCTGTAAGTTGCTCTGGATAAGAGTGTAAGTGTAAGCAAGCTAGTTACAGTGCTTCCTAAAGACATGATTGACATTGGGAAAAGGGGGTGGGCTATCAGTTGATCGTTGATGTAAATCTGCTAGTTAGCTAGCTCAACATTCTGATTTACTTATTGCGATTTATCTTAAATAATAACTTCATAATATAATATTAATCATTTTCTAACTCATGATATATGG
Organism: Coregonus lavaretus; assembly: GCF_964263955.1. Lineage (NCBI taxonomy): Eukaryota > Metazoa > Chordata > Actinopteri > Salmoniformes > Salmonidae > Coregonus > Coregonus lavaretus. The sequence continues at coordinate 14,703,261 of NC_140015.1, read as the reverse complement.
CTAGCTGGCTAGTGGCTTGAATGTATAGTTTAGTATATGGTGGTTAGCTAGAGTTTAGACTACCTGTGTTGCTGCTGCCCTGACACACATGTGCAACTCCTGACTGAAGAAGGGATGGAGTACCGGGCCGGTGCAATCTTTTTACAGGGCAGACTGGGAAACAGGCGCAACTGGCCGCGTGTGAGCTCCATACAGAGCAGACCAACAGGCGCAACGAACGGACGGGGTGGGGGTGGGAGGTGGGGAACTTGACGACAAAAACGGTATACTAAAAATATATATACAGTATACCACCACCCAAAAGGCCACTTGGCGAGTGGGAGGGCAAAGGGGCAGGTGTTCAGGTAGACCCCTATCTGTACATGTGCCTGTACACTGAGTATACCAAACATTAGGTACACCTTCTTAGTATTGAGTTGCACCCCATTTTGGCCTCAGAACATTCTCAATTTGTCAGGGCATGGACTCTACAAGGTGTCGAAAGCTTGAAAAACCCAGCAGTGTTGCAGTTCCTGATAAAAACTGGTGAGCCTGGCACATACTACCATACCCCGTTCTAAGGCATTTAGATCTTTTGTCTTGCCCAGTCACCCTCTGAATGGCACACATACACAATCCATGTCTCAATTGTCTCAAGGCTTAAAAATCCTTCTTTAACCTGTCTCCTCCCCTTCATCTACACTGATTGAAGTGGATTTAACCTGGATCAGTCTATCTCATGGAAAAAGCAGGTATTCTTAATGTTTTGTATACTCAGTGTATATTACAAGGCTTTAATGCAATTACAAGGAGCCATTGAAGTTACACTACATCACCTTAATGTTTTGGGATACAGTCAATCTGCATACAATGTTGTACATTTTAATGCTAGGCAGTTGCTGTTTTCATTGTCAAGTTAAACAACCTACCCTCTTCTTGAAACCATTATCAAATTATTTATGCATAGTCACTTTAACTCTACCCACATGTACATATTACTTCAACTACCTCAACTAGCCGGTGCCCCCGCACATTGACTCTGCACCGGTACCCCCCTGTATATATAGCCTCCCTACTGTTATTTTATTTTACTTTGCTCTTTTTTTCTCAACACTTTTTTGTTGTTGTTTTATTTTACTTTTTTATTAAAAATAAATGCACTGTTGGTTAAGGGCTGTAAGTAAGCATTTCACTGTAATGTCTGCACCTGTTGTATTCGGCGCATGTGGCCAATCAAATTTGATAAAGTGTTGCTTCAAGTTCCTTGGTGTCCACATCATCAACAAACTATCATGGTCCAAACACACCAAAACAGTCGTGAAGAGGGCACAACAAAGCCTATTCCCCCTCAGGAGACTGAAAATATTTGATCCTCAAAAAGTTATACAGCTGCACCATCGAGAGCATCCTGACTTGTTGCATCACTGCCTGGTATGGCAACTGCTCGGCCTACAGAGGGTAGTGCGTACGGCCCAGTACATCATTGGGGCCAAGTTTCCTGCCATCCAGGACATCTATACCAGGCGGTGTCAGAGGAAGGCCCTAAATATGGTCAAAGACTCCAGCCACCCTAGTCATAGACTGTTCTTTCTGCTACCGCACGGCAAGCGGTACCGGAGCGCCAAGTTTAGGTCCAAAAGGCTTTTTAACAGCTTCTACCCCCAAGCTATAAGACACCTGAACAGCTAATCATGGCTACCCAGACTATTTGCATTGTCTCCCACACCCCACCCCACCCCACCCCACCCCCCTCTTTTACGCTGCTGCTACTCTGTTTATTATCTATGCATTGTCATTTAACTCATTTAATGTACATATTACCTCAATTACCTCAACTAACCGGTGCCCCCGCATATTGACTCTGTACTGTTGCTCTATAATGTTTAATTTTCTTTATAAAAATGTACTTCTTTTTTTTTTTACTTAACACTTTTTTTTCTTAAAACTGAATTTTAAGAACCCTTGAAATATCCTAAAAAAGTATAAAACAATCAGTTGATTAAACATTTTATTTGGCCTTACAGTAACCTATATGGAATTGTTTTAAGAACGTCATACCAAGGATCATTTTGCTATTTGATTTAGAATTTTAAGACCCCTTGAAGTATACAAAAAAAAATGTTTTATTAAACATTTTATTTGGCCTTACTGCCATTAGCCATACAAGCACATTGAATAACATGTTCACTACATGGAACAACAGATAGTCCCCTAAAAAAGATATCAAAAGGAAGTTTGTTCTGAAGTGTCTGTCCTATACCTGAGAGATATAAGTACGATCAGGAATTATTATTTTTGTATATATATATATATATATATTTTTTTTTACATGTGTTTAACCCATTATTTAAAACCCCATATATATACAGTGCATTCGGAAGTATTCAGACCCCTTGACTTTTTCCGCATTTTATTAGGTTATAGCCTTATTCTAAAATTGAATAAATTGTTTATTTTCCTCATCAATCTACACACAATACCCCATAATGACAAAGCAAAAACAGGTTTTTAGAAATGTTTGCAAATGTATTAAAAATATCAAACTTAAATATCACATTTACATACGTTTTCAGACCCTTTACTCAGTACTTTGTTGAAGCACCTTTGGCAGCGATTACAGCCTCGAGTCTTCTTGGGTAGGACGCTACAAGCTTGGCACACCTGTATTTGGGGAATTTCTCCCATTCCTCTCTGCAGATCCTCTCAAGCTCTGTCAGGTTGGATGGGGAGCGTCGCTGCACAGCTATTTTCAGGTCTCTCCAGAGATGTTCGATCGGGTTCAAGTCCGGGCTCTGGCTGGGCCACTCAGAGACTTGTCCCGAAACCACTCCTGCGTTGTCTTGGCTGTGTGCTTAGGGTCATTGTCATGTTGGAAGGTGAACCTTTGCCCCAGTCTCAGGTCCTGAGCGCTCTGGAGCAGGTTTTCATCAAGGATCTCTCTGTATTTTGCACCATTCATCTTTGCCTCGATCCTGACTAGTCTCCCAGTCCCTGCCGCTGAAAAACATCCCCACAGCATGATGCTTTCACCACCATGGTGCCAGGTTTCTTCCAGAGGTGACGCTTGGCATTCAGGCCAAAGAGTTCAATCTTGGTTTCATCAGACCAGAGAATCTTGTTTCTCATGGTCTGAGAATCTTTAGGTGCCTTTTGGCAAACTCCTGATTGGTGGGTACCCTTCCCCAGATCTGTGCCTCGACACAATCCTGTCTCGTAGCTCTACGGACAATTCCTTCGACCTCCTGGCTTGGTTTTTGCACTGTCAACTGTGGGACCTTATATAGACATGTGCGTACCTTTCCAAATCACTGTCAACTGTGGGACCTTATATAGATATGTGCGTACCTTTCCAAATCATGTCCAATCAATTGAATTTACCACAGGTGGACTCCAATCAAGTTGTAGAAACATCTCAAGGATGATCAATGGAAACAGGATGCACCTGAGCTCAATTTCGAGTCTCATAGCAAAGGGTCTGAATGCTTACGTAAATAAGGTATTTCTGTTTTTTATTTTTAATACATTTGCAAAAATGTATAAAAACCTGTTTTCGCTTTGCCATTATTGGGTATTGTATGTAGATTGCTGGGGATTTTTATTTATTTAATCTATAAGGCTGTAACGTAACAAAATGTGGAAAAAGTCAAGGGGTCTAAATACTTTCCGAAGACACTGTATGTACTTCCATTTATTTTTTCAACTGGTACCGGGGGACCTTCAGACGAGTCTTGTGAGGCCTGTGGGCGTCCTAGAGCAAAACAACCGACATGTACGTGTTCGTGAGAGTCTCACCTTTTCAGAACAGTTTGTAGGCCAAACAGTTCGGACGCTACAGATGATTTTGTGAGAAGATCGATTTTCGGGATGTCTCATGTTCTGACAAACACCGTTTTAGCTCTGTCACCTTTCACCACAGATGCGGAAGTGCGACATCATTGTATGTGGTGGATTGAGACGTATCCAATGCAAAATATCAGATATCTGTAGCTTAAACTGACAGATTTGTATGGGGATTTTAAAAAATGCTAATTAGTTTTCCACAGGGGTGCAAACATCGACTCTAGGGGGTTAATGCTGCATTTAAATAGCACTGGCATAAGTGAGAGAGTACTCAGAGAGTATTGTTGTTATGCATTGTTACAATATTCAGAAAGACATTTCATAAGGTACAATGCAATGTATGACTCAAGGTTAACTAGGTAAGCTTTTGTTGACTGCAAAGAGCTTTTCAATGAAAAGTCAACGTGACCTATTACACGAGACTTGCATGTTGTGGGCAGCTTTGCAGTATATTGCGTCATGATGTATTTAGTGAATGGTAAGATGGACGTCTGTGGGTGGGAAAGATAAACACAAAAGTACTATCAAAGTGCCCATGGCTTATGAAATGTTATGGCAAAGTACAGTAAATCAGCATTATGAAATGCCTCCTGGGTTATTTCATGGGCAGGTTCCCATAGAAACCAAAGAAGGCTCATTCTCACAGGACACTGATCAGATCCTTGGCTGTGGCTGTGGCCATTAGCACTTTATGCTTCATACTGGATTTATCTGACACTTCAGATTGATTTGGCACCAAGAGCACAGCAATCAGTGAGATGCTCTTCTGACATTCATGTGCTGGGTAATTGAATTAACATGAAGTACCCACTCATTGTCAAAAGTACTGAGATACATTATATAGGGGATTTATTCCAACCTTCTATTTCTCCCCTAAACCTTCAACATCCTATAGGTTCTCATCTCATATAATATTCACTCTAATGATGGGCTTAAGAGGGGTCAATCTTGCAGAGTAGGTAGAGGTGCTGTGTGTACTGTAAATCCTTAATCAGCTCATTTCATTCTAGTACTGTATGGTTGGAATCTGCAGATCTGGCCTGCTGGTATGCAATAATATCAAACAGGAAAATAACACTAAATCACAATAAAATGTTTGGTTTGGCAAGTGGTTGACATGATACTTCTCACTATTTTAGTTCCAGTCAACGTCAACACACTAACACTAAAATGGATAAGAATAATTAGATAGGGATAAACATTCTCTGTCGATTAGTCAGTTGAGGTACATTACAACTAATGAGACTCAACCTTTCATATCCATAATACCATTAAAGCTTTCATCTCATTTGCAGAGATGTCAGATCATTCTGTTCACAGTGACATTTTTTAAAAGCAGGCTGAAAATGATCCTCATCACAGTCATTGTATAACCCATAGAAGGGTATATTTTGCATCATGATTTGGGCTATTTTCCAGAGCACTGTGGTGATTAGAGGTAGATCCTCTCCCCCATCATGATGAAAGCCCAGGAAGCTGAAGTTGCTCAGATTACCTGAGGGGAGTAGCTGCTTTGATTAGGACAGGCCAGGCAGAGGAATATCTGCTCCAATCTAGAATGTGTGACGAAAACGCATGGAGGGTGATTACCTCTTTTCACATCAGTGTATATTGTGCAGCACCTTGGCAAGTACCCAGAAACTTGCTGCATATGAGTTCTTAATTGACTGGGTAAATAAAGGTTGAATAAAATAAACGAATGGTCACAATCTCTGTCTTCAAATGTTGTACAGTAGAATTGTGAGATAGATAATCGTCTCATGAGGATTCTGTCCTGATATAGCTCTCATTGTGTTTCTTCCCATTTGGAATGTAGCTGAACCTGTGTCCTCTGAGGTCAACAGCAGTGTCAGCTCAGATCAAGTGATTTCATTTAGGAGCTAACCTCACACTCTCACCCAGGCATTTTAAGTGTTAGAGGAAGATATGTGTCCACTGAAGCACGGATAGAGAAACACAACATTTTACACTATTCGGTTACATTGAAGGGTTTGTGATGTTAGATTGAGTCACAGGAATCCTCTGACACCACTGAACAATCATTCTGGTAGATGCTATCCAGCATTGCTGTCAAGGACAGTACACTACACACTGACATAACCATGTCACATCTACTACCTTTTGAGTTCATGCTTGGTTTTCACTACAAGGTCACAGGCTTGGCATATAGTATGTCAACTTGTAACCACTTTAGTCTATCAGGGCTTGTTATCACAGCGAGAGCCTGGCTTAGTTTAAGCAGTTCCCTCCAGAACTGCAAAAACCACTCTGTTAAAAGATGACCTATGCTGTAAATTGGAAGTGGCACTAGGATGAGCTAACATAGACAGCGTCTGAAATGGCACCCTATCTCTTAAATATAGTCCTATGGGAATAGGGTGCAGTTTCAGATTTACCCTCCAGACTTTCAATATAAACTCCAATTACTATCTTCACCTTCGATTTCATTGTTTCTTATGTCGTTTTCATAATTAAAAAGTAATAAAAAATACATGTGTTTCTGAGTTCTCCTGAGTGGCGCAGTGGTCTAAGGCACTGCATAGCAGTGCTAACTGTGCCACTAGAGATCCTGGTTCGAATCCAGGCTCTGTCGCAGCCGGCCGCGACCGGGAGACTCATGGGCGGCTCACAATTGGCCCAGGGTAGGGGAGGGAATGGCCGGCAGGGATGTAGCTCAGTTGATAGAGCATGGCGTTTGCAACGCCAGGGTTGTGGGTTCGATTCCCACGGGGGGCCAGTATAAAAAGATATGTATTCACTAACTGTAAGTTGCTCTGGATAAGAGCGTCTGCTAAATGACTTAAATGTAAATGAGTTGATATGCCAACATTGTTCTACATTTTGTTAGTATTTTCCCTCAAAGATACAATCCATAGCGCTGAAACTGCCACGTCCCTCAGACATTATTGCACATCATTGCACCTGCGATATAAAAGCAGAGTATATATATACAAAAATATTTTACCATGATTCTGAATGCCCAATTCCTCGAAACAATAACAAATGCCCCTGGGACAGCCAGTGGTGCTGTTTCTCCTATTGCGGATCTCAGCTTTAAATCAGGAGTAGTCACAATGGGATCAGTCATGTTTTATCCCCAGATCGGGAATATAGGGATCTGTCCCAGCTTCCAATATAATATGATAATAATATGCCATTTAGCAGACACTTTTATCCAAAGCAACTTACAGTCATGCGTGCATACATTTTTTTTGTGTATGGGTGGTCCCGGGGATCAAACCCACTACCCTGGCGTTACAAGCGCCGTGCTCTACCAGCTGAGCTACAGAGGACCACATCTCCAATAAATACACAAATCACATCCTGTCTTTCCCCTAGTTGTCATGGAAACACAAGTATCTGAATTCAGACAGCGTTGTCTGTTGGGTGTTAGATAGAGTTGACTAATTGCTCTGACCTTATACAAAATTCTCTAATATGTCCTTGATGACTCCAGCAGACATACAGTAAATCGTCAACCAGTTCTTCTACCCAGATACAACAGTTTGCATACCTTCAGAGACTGATTAGATTTTTGGTGTGCAAAATCATCAAAGAACAATAAATGCTGTTTATACTGACAGACTTTGATGGGGATTTTCTTATTATGTTACTTAGATTGATGGGATTTTTTTTATTGTTACTTAGATTGACGCATGGGTGAGTCAATAGACTCTTAAAGGTTAATACAATTGATTGCCTCAGTGATTGCATGCTCTACCTCGTGCAGATGACTAAATTGAATATATATTATTATATTATGAATAGGCTAGCCTATACTACAAAGACAATGGCAAAGTATACTGTGGTATTCTGTGAGCTGTAAATTGCATATCACTGATTGCATGTTCTTCCTAAACTGCAGATGAATAGCCTACGCTACGATCACAATGGCAAAGGAGACACTGATATTCTGTGAGCTGTAATGAAGGTGCACTTGTGTCTGATTTCTCTGACCTAGATGCTCTAATTCTTTTGGCCAGGCTAATGAGAGCCGGCCTTGAGCCTCACAATATACAGTCACAGCTCAATTTATTCATAATCTCCATTGTCACTTCACAGTGGTGTGTCCATAGCCCTAGGAAGTAGTTTGGGGGTGGGGGTACTGCGTTTTCTCTTTCCAACGTCTAAATCGGTCCGCTAATACAGGACTAGTAAAGGCCCAGTACACTACTTTTGATGTGGATGTTTTGTATCTTTGCCCATAACTTTGCACCTTTTGATGGAAATGTTTGAGGACAGGGTTTTGTTCTTTCTGGATTCAATTAGAATGACAACCGCAGAGAAAGAGACAGAGCAACAACTCTCACAATTCCAACTATTGAATCATGCAAGATACTGTTCTTAATTATACAACTACCTTTTTTGCCAAAGTGGAGATGCTGCAACAAAAAAAAATGGCCCTCGCTACAGACGTCTATATTGACCCGCTAATACTAGTAAAGCCCTAGTGCACTACTTTTGTAGAAATTAATAAAAAATAAATAATAATAATAATTTTGTATTCATATATTTTTTTTGTTTCAGATTTTTCAGGGAGTGCTGCAGCACCCTCAGCACCCCTACTTCCCGCTGCTATGGGCGTTTCAGGAGGATATCAAAGTAGTGTGCCTTTAGAGCTCTGGGATTTATTAAGGAATTGCTTCATGCAAAAGGCAGTGGAGATAATTGGCTTTAAATTATTGATGTCACTGAGATGCCGTCTGCTGCACTACCTGTGTACACAAGCTGATGTTGGCCTTGGAGGCTTGGTTGGTCTTTCACAGCCGAGTTGCGGCTCTCTTTATTTCAAGCTGTTGCTACTTCCCTGCTTCTACTGGCTTCTGCAGCCAATAAGAACATCCAGGGCCTGCAGCACTACCAATGGTTTTTCTAACAGTCCCAAATGAAACCTGGTGCCCTGACACCTCCTGGCAGTCTGTCTTTAGACTAAGAGAAACAAATGGCAGGAAATAATATTGATTCACTTAATTATTTAAACTGTTTTCTTCCAATACTAGAATGCTCCATCACATATTGGGAATAAGAGCTGAGTATGGAACGAAAACACTAACACGCCAGCCAGGTCAATTGTGATACAAGTCAGTATTCGACGTCCATCCATGTCTGAGGACGTCGGGAGATGATGTGGAAACCGACCACCAGGGGCAGTGAGCGATGTTACCTTCAAGAAGGTTTTGGTTTTGCTAGGGCGTAAGCGTCTGCCACTTGTGCAAAAGGTTGCATGTTCGAATCCAGTGATAGAAGGTTGTTTTTGACGTTTTTGTTTTAAGTCTATCCCACACCTTGAACCTTAACCATTCGGAGTTCATTCCAAACCTTAAGAATTTGGACTTAATTCCTGAACTTAACCCTAACCGTAAACATTTGGAGTTAATGCCTAAACGTAACCTTAAACACTTGGAAATCTGACGTTTGGAACAACTTCGAAATTTGACGTTTGATAAACATGGATGAACTTCTAATTCTGACGTGAGACTGTGAGAGCTGGCAGAGCACGCAGCATAGTCCCCCTGCAGTGGTGTTGATTAGGCTAACAGTACACCCTGTAATTCCAGTTTTCTTTAGGTAATAGCTCTCCTTCTTGGCTATTAATCAGCTCCAAGTTACCTGACGACAGACAGGAGAACACAGTAACAAAGCAGAATGGGAAACTTCTGCAATCATTTGACTATAAAAGAGCTGTCACAGGTATTAGTACTGTATGATATCTGCTTTTATGAACACTGATGGACACTAATGAATTACATAAGAGAACACAAGCTTCAAAGATATTATGGTGAATTTTAAATGAATGCAGCCCTTTGTTATACTGTTTCATTGTTTATGAGACATATTTCCCAAAGGCAGTATTTCTAGTAGAATGAACAATTTAGAACATGAAAGACTGTCAGCATGCAGTTAAGACCCAGAAAGACACACTATGACTTCCATCTTGAAAATAAAATGGAGCTGTTCGAGAAATAATTTACTGTTTCATATTGAAATATATTTCCATGTAGAATTTCACTGCAGCCTTTTGAAAGAGCTTGACACAATCACAAGCTTGCTTTGCAGACTTGGTATTAATTATTGTATCTGGTTAAAGCTAGTGCATGTTTGAACCTTACACAACAAACATACAATACCCCTGTATCATGTCACTGAAATACATCACGTGTCACTGTACACATTTCAGATATCCAATATGATTGAAGAAATGTAAGACATAACAGGCCACGCATGTTATGTGACCTTGCTTGCAATGAGAGTACCACAGAAAATGGTGTCTGAAATATTTGACAGCTGTTATAGGATTTGGGGATTTGCTCAATTTAGTTTTGATTTCGAGGTTGGTTCTGTTTGGGTGTGGTTTTCCCTGATTGGGTTCATCCTTGTTAGTCAGGATGTGTTGCACCTCTCGCCTCGTTAGTTAGTCGTTAGTTTGTGATATTTAAGAGCGGCTGGCCCTGTGGATTAATTGAGAGACATGAATAGCTCCCAAAGTCATTCTTTGATCACAACAGTGTCTGAATTCCTGGATGGTATTCCAAATGCTATATGGCTGCGTTTACACAGGCAGGCCAATTCTGATATCCTTTTCACTAATTGGTCTTTTGACCAATCTGATCAGCTCTGAAAAAGATTGTATGTGAAAAGATCTGATTTGATTGGTCAAAAGACCAATTAGTGGAAGAAATATCATAATTGGGCTGCCTGTGTAAACGCAGCCTATGTGAGACATGGTGGTCTGCATCTGGTTAAAGCTAGTGCATATTTGAACCTTACACAACAAACATACAATACCCCTGTATCATGTCACTGAAATACATCACGTGTCACTGTACACATTTCAGATATCCAATATGATTGAAGAAATTGTATACATAACAGGCCACGCATGTTATGTGACCTTGCTTGCAATGAGAGTACCACAGAAAATGGTGTCTGAAATATTTGACAGCACATTTTTTTTTTTTGGGTAATTTAGCAGACGCTCTTATCCTGAGCGACTTACATGAGCAATTAGGGTTAAGTGCCTTGCTCAAGGGCACATCAACCTTTCGGTTACTGGCAAAATGCTCTTAACCACTAAGCTACCTGCCGCCCATAGGCTACTATGAATACCACTTCCACCCACTTAAAAAAATACTATAGTATACTATGGTAGAAATACTATAGTATTCACTGTAGTGTTTTTGCAGACTTTACTGTAGTATTCACTGTCTAGTTTTTGCGGACTAAAGACTGTAGTATACTGTAGTATTTACAGTTAACTATAGTATAAATACTGTAGTAAAATAACTGTAGTACATACTATAGTAATTAATGTAATGTTTACTGCGAATTGTAGTAGTATTGGTAGTAGTAGTAATATTTACTGTAGCGCTTATGCGGACTGTACTATACTGTAGAATTTACTGTAGTGTTTTTGCAGACTGTAGTATACTGTAGTATTTACTGTAGTGTTATTGCAGACATTTCAGGAAACCTACCGGAGAAATACTAAAAGAGCACATTTTCCAAGTTCAGAGCTTCTGCTCTTTTCTATAACCTGTAGGGAACACAATATGGTATTTACTTTGCTAATTGTGATATGAGGGAGTGGAATGAGCAGGGCATATGCAAATTAAATAAATACTGTAGTTTTTACTATAACAGTGTTTTTGCGGATATCTACTGTATTATTTATTATAGTATTTTTCATTATACTTCAACATTCTATAGTAAGTATTACACATGATCGAAGGATTCTACAGTGTGTAGTATAGTATTATACAGTATACTAGAGTTTACTATACAATTATATAGTAAGTTGTGTAGTACAATATAGTAAACTGTAGAATTTTTTTATGTGGGCATAATAATATCATTTTGAAGAATTTGTTCCTTGTGAGTTTCTGTTATGTGAGTTTCCATTAACAAAAAAAGACACACAGGGTTATGAAAGCAAATGTTTTTCAGAATAATATGAGTTTAATTTGTTTTATTTTTGGGACTGGAAAAGGTTAACATGTTTTGTCAAAGACAGGAAATACAACAGGAAATATAACCTACTTATGCCAATATATGTATTGGACAGAGCACAAGGAGGTACATCTTGGTGAGAAACACGAATAAATACAACCCAATAAATACAGATCATTACATTATTTTTTATGGCCTGATAAACCTTCTGCTGATCTAGTGTTCTAGAGAACACAAAGGACTCTGCAAGTCAGACTTCTTTACAAAACCACAAAACCATATCCTTGAGGGTTAAGGACACATCCTACTGAGGTTGACAATATTCACAAAGCCCTGTTTGCTGTAAGAAGCTAAACAAGCCCACAAATTCATCACCAAACCCCTGAAGCCACACTGAACCTCCACCGCCCACCCGTCTGAGAGGCTGCCTGCCTGCAGTCGAGAGGAAAATAATTTTCAAAGGAGCAGCGCTAACCCAGATGTACCTGCAATAAAATAAATCACTACTTTGGGAAAGGTTGTCTCATTGAGCCTAAGCATAAAAGTAAGTGTGCAAACTCTTCAAAAAGGAGGCAGGAGGATAAGATACAATGAATTTGCGGCTTTGCAATCGATGTGAGATTAGGCCTATATGTTTTTTTACTTGCTGTTTTCTATGTTATATTCTTTCAATCACTGAGGGCTTTATGTACAAGAAACGGTGTGAAAATATTCATATTAACACCACAGTGTCTGACAAAACACCCTGCCTACACACTGTTTACTTTTGATGACTGTCACAGATCCCCCCGGTACTGCTGCTCATTCCGTTCACCAGTTCCGGAGGTCTACGTCACCGGCTTTCTAGGCGTCACTGACATTGATCATTAACACCAACCCTGGACTGTCTTGTCTCATTACGCACACCTGGTTCCCATTCCCCCTGATTAGTATGTGTATATATGTGCCCACTGTTCCCCATTGTCCTAGTCGATTATTGTCCCATGTCCGTTGGTCTCGTGAGTACTGTGCGCTTGTTGTTTATGGGTCTCGTCCCGTGTATTGTGTAGAGGTTACACCTCGCTCTTTGTTTGGGTTACATCCCTTTTGTGTGTGTGTATATGTATATATATATATATATATATATATATATACGTGTTGGTGTTGGGTGGAGTAATAAAACCCCTAATACATATTCCTGCGCCTGTCTTCCTGTCATTATACAATGTAACAACGACTATGGAGCTTGTCTCAGCTTGAATACCACTGAATTCAAGGTAAAGATCCTTCCAATTAATCTTACCATCCACACAGTTAATTAAAGTAACCGTTCTGTTACCAGCACTTCAGACAATGCAGAGAGAAGCTTGTTTCACGGACAGCCAAGAGGTGCTGCTGAATAATGTAGCGCAGGAGTTTTCAAACTTTTTTTGCCCAGGCACCCCACCCAGGTAAACCTGCGACCCAGGGACCCCCATCATATGTTAGCAAAAAAAGCTTTCCTGAACGTGGAAAGGAAGACTAGTAATCAAATGGGTTGTTCTTGGTTAATGTGCACCAACAGGATATTTTTGTTTGAAACCCGCTCGCATATTGATTACTGACAACTGATATTTTCATGAGGCTCAGACACATTTTCAATCACATGCTTCTGGTGTAACAGGTGCAGCTGTCATCCACCTGAATATGCTTCACATCTCAACTGATAATTATCTGTGTAGACAGGGTGCAATGGAGGGATGGTTCTTCTGTCACTCTGAGGAATGATACATGTGAGAGGACCTGAATTTTGGTTGTATTTCCCAGAATAAATGACCTTTAGTTCAGTCATACTTAACAACAGATGGGTTCACTAGTTCCTATCACACCATAGACATCACCACACCATAGTTACAGTGGGGGGGGGGGGAAGTATTTAGTCAGCCACCAATTGTGCAAGTTCTCCCACTTAAAAAGATGAGAGCGGCCTGTAATTTTCATCGTAGGTACACGTCAAATATGACAGACAAAATGAGAAAAAAAAATCCTGAAAATCACATTGTAGGATTTTTAATGAATTTATTTGCAAATGATGGTGGAAAATAAGTATTTGGTCACCTACAAACAAGCAAGATTTCTGGCTCTCACAGACCTGTAACTTCTTTAAGAGGCTCCTCTGTCCTCCACTCGTTACCTGTATTAATGGCACCTGTTTGAACTTGTTATCAGTATAAAAGACACCTGTCCACAACCTCAAACAGTCACACTCCAAACTCCACTATGGCCAAGACCAAAGAGCTGTCAAAGGACACCAAAAACAAAATTGTAGACCTGCACCAGGCTGGGAAGACTGAATCTGCAATAGGTAAGCAGCTTGGTTTGAAGAAATCAACTGTGGGAGCAATTATTAGGAAATGGAAGACATACAAGACCACTGATCATCTCCCTCTATCTGGGGCTCCACACAAGATCTCACCCCGTGGGGTCAAAATGATCACAAGAACGGTGAGCAAAAATCCCAGAACCACACGGGGGGACCTAGTGAATGACCTGCAGAGAGCTGGGACCAAAGTAACAAAGCCTACCATCAGTAACACACTACGCCGCCAGGGACTCAAATCCTGCAGTGCCAGACGTGTCCCCCTGCTTAAGCCAGTACATGTCCAGGCCCGTCTGAAGTTTGCTAGAGTGCATTTGGATGATCCAGAAGAGGATTGGGAGAATGTCATATGGTCAGATGAAACCAAAATATAACTTTTTGGTAAAAACTCAACTCGTCGTGTTTGGAGGACAAAGAATGCTGAGTTGCATCCAAAGAACACCATACCTACTGTGAAGCATGGGGGTAGAAACATCATGCTTTGGGGCTGTTTTTCTGCAAAGGGACCAGGACGACTGATCCGTGTAAAGGAAAGAATGAATGGGGCCATGTATCGTGAGATTTTGAGTGAAAACCTCCTTCCATCAGCAAGGGCATTGAAGATGAAACGTGGCTGGGTCTTTCAGCATGACAATGATACCAAACACACCGCCCGGGCAACGAAGGAGTGGCTTCGTAAGAAGCATTTCAAGTTCCTGGAGTGGCCTAGCCAGTCTCCAGATCTCAACCCCATAGAAAATCTTTGGAGGGAGTTGAAAGTCTGTGTTGCCCAGCGACAGCCCCAAAACATCACTGCTCTAGAGGAGATCTGCATGAAGGAATGGGCCAAAATACCAGCAACAGTGTGTGAAAACCTTGTGAAGACTTACAGAAAACGTTTGACCTGTGTCATTGCCAACAAAGGGTATATAACAAAGTATTGAGAAACTTTTGTTATTGACCAAATACTTATTTTCCACCATAATTTGCAAATAAATTCATTAAAAATCCTACAATGTGATTTTCTGGAGAAAAAAAATCTCATTTTGTCTGTCATAGTTGACGTGTACCTATGATGAAAATTACAGGCCTCTCATCTTTTTAAGTGGGAGAACTTGCACAATTGGTGGCTGACTAAATACTTTTTTTCCCCATTGTACCCCAATCTACAGATTACCATCGACTTACACCAGTCAGGGCCATACTGTTGACAGGACACAACCCACTGGGCACACAACATTGTTTCAATAGGATTTGGCAATGTATTGTGATGTGGAATCTACAGGGAAACTACATTGGATTTGCAAAAAGTCATCAATGTAAATTGTTTTGAGAGTACATTTTTTACCACAGGATTGTCATCATGGTTACCAATTTTCAACAACAGACAAACCTTGTATAAAATATGTTGAATTTGTACCTTTGAAACAATGTCTGATCTTCAATGTTACATATCCACTATCAGAAAAAAACTAAGTTCAGCAGCACCTCCTACTGGAGAGCTGACCTAGCTACAGCTATCCATTTGGTCTCCCATCCAATGTTTTAACTAAGGCCAGCCCTGCTTAGCTTTGACATTGTGATTGACTACAACCATTGTGATATTGTAAGAATGATTATTGAGAGATCTCTTAATAACTAAATAGATTCACTGCTATCAAAGTCATTCCAAATGGTAGGTTTAACAGAGCAAATGAAATGTAATTATACTTTAGTCATCTATCATCAATGATGATCAATAGGCTTAAATAGCATTCGCAAAGTCATCAACAGCTATTGTTTCAATTCAACCCAGGGTTCAACTAAAAATAGACAAATATAGGCCTAGGGTTTCACGCTTTGGTTGATTTAAAATGTAATCTTCAAGTTAATCATTTATAATTTATATGTTGGATTCACGTCTCCATCTCAACCAAAAATCAAAGTTAAAGAATAGGACTAAATCAAATCAAACTTTAAATGCACTTTAAATAAAGTTTGATTTGATTTAGTCCTATTCTTTAACTTTGATTTTTGTTGATATTTACAGTGCTGTGAGTGTATTTGTCCCCTTTCTAATTTTCTCTACTTTTGCATATTTTTGATACTGAATGTTCTCAGATCTTCAACCAAAACCTAATATTAAGTATTGGGAACCTGAGTGAACAAATAACACAACAATTACATACTTATTTCATAAACAAAGTTATGCACCACCCAATGCCTCTGTGTGAAAATGTAATTGCCCACTTGCACTCAATAACTGGTTGTGCCACCTGCATTGACTCCAAGCAAACGCTTCCTGTAGTTGTTGATCAGTCGCTGTGGAGGAATTTTGGCCCACTCTTCCATGCAGAGCTGCTTTAACTCAGCGACATTTGTGCGTTTTCAAGCATGAACTGCTTGTTTCAAGTCCTGCCGCAACATCTCAATTGGGATTAGGTCTGGACTGACTAGGCCATTCCAAAACTTCAAATGTGTTGCTTTTTAGCCATTTTCATGTAGACTTGATTGTATGTTTTGGATCATTGTCTTGCTGCATGACCCAAAAGGCGCTTCTGCTTTAGCACACAGACAGATTGCCTGCCATTCTCCTGTAGAATTCTCTGATACAGAGCAGAATTAATGGTTCCTTCTATTAAGGCAAGTCGTCCAGGTCCTGAGGCAGCAAAGCATTACACTACCACCACCATGCTCGACCGTTGGTATGAGGTTCTTACTGTGGAATGCAGTGTTTAGTTCTCCAGGCATAATGGGACCCTATGTCATCCAAAAAGTTGACTCAAGTTTGCCAAAAAGCACCTGGATGATCATCAAGACTCTTGGAAGAATGTTCTATGGACAGATAATTCAAACATATAACTTTTCGGATGACAATGGTCCCATTATGCCTGATCACTTACACTATGTACTTTTAATGTAATCTCAACTGCAACCCAGGTCATTTGGTTGTGTTATTAGATGAATAACAGCGATAACGCTAAGTTGTTGTATAAATACAAAATATCTGACATTGTATTTCCATTTGAACTTTGTTATGCTTTTAAATGGTTGAAAGCGCAGTGATAACACATTTACATGATGACAACTATATAAAAAATCAGACAGATTTTCCATTGGAATTTGGTTGTGCTTTTAGACGGTTGAAAGTGATAACACATTGGGAATTCAACAAACTTCTGGCTGTCTTTTTGAGTGGGGTGAATAAAGGTTGAAATCTCATTGATCAACGTCAATCAAATATTACCCACATTTCCATGTTGAAATGATGTGGATTGGCCAGCGGGAAGCTACGGAGTGTGCCTTTATTCTGTTTGCTCAGATGAAACTAGATCCAAATGAGTAATCCTATAACTAATGTTACTTTGTGACAATCGACAAGTGTGCTATTTTCCTAATGTTTGAGGGTGAGGAGGTCTAGTGTAACAGCTAAGGGAGCTAAATGAAGGTGATTAACCACACCATTATGCAAATCGCTCTGGATAAGAGCGTCTGCTAAATGACTAAAAAAATAAATAAAAAATGAACTTAGTTTGCCAATGAACATGGTTGCTTTCTGTCAATCCTTTACGTAATGCTTAGCTTCCTTGGTCATGTTTTATCAGGGAATAATATTACTCAGAATGTATTTACCTTAAAGTGCCACAATCCTGCTAGTGACAACACTAGCCTGACTCATTCATAGCCATGACAACATGAGCAGCACTTACCCAATCTGTCATGAAATAGTCAACAAATGAGCCTTCTTTATGGAGAGAAAAAAAATAACATTATTGTGAACCTGCCCAACAACCCTCATCCCTTTGTTTTTACACTGCTGCTACTTGCTGTTTATTATCTATGCATATTGACTTTACCACTACATACAGTGGGGAGAACAAGTATTTGATACACTGCCGATTTTGCAGGTTTTCCTACTTACAAAGCATGTAGAGGTCTGTAATTTTTATCATAGGTACACTTCAACTGTGAGAGACGGAATCTAAAACAAAAATCCAGAAAATCACATTGTATGATTTTTAAGTAATTAATTTGCATTTTATTGCATGACATAAGTATTTGATACATCAGAAAAGCAGAACTTTATATTTGGTACAGAAACCTTTGTTTGCAATTACAGAGATCATACATTTCCTGTAGGTCTTGACCAGGTTTGCACACACTGCAGCAGGGATTTTGGCCCACTCCTCCATACAGACCTTCTCCAGATCCTTCAGGTTTCGGGGCTGTCGCTGGGCAATACGGACTTTCAGCTCCCTCCAAAGATTTTCTATTGGGTTCAGGTCTGGAGACTGGCTAGGCCACTCCAGGACCTTGAGATGCTTCTTACGGAGCCATTCCTTAGTTGCCCTGGCTGTGTGTTTCGGGTCGTTGTCATGCTGGAAGACCCAGCCACGACCCATCTTCAATGCTCTTACTAAGGGAAGGAGGTTGTTGGCCAAGATCTCGCGATACATGGCCCCATCCATCCTCCCCTCAATACGGTGCAGTCGGCCTGTCCCCTTTGCAGAAAAGCATCCCCAAAGAATGATGTTTCCACCTCCATGCTTCACGGTTGGGATGGTGTTCTTGGGATTGTACTCATCCTTCTTCTTCCTCCAAACACGGTGAGTGGAGTTTAGACCAAAAAGCTCTATTTTTGTCTCATCAGACCACATGACCTTCTCCCATTCCTCCTCTGGATCATCCAGATGGTCATTGGCAAACTTCAGACGGGCCTGGAAATGCGCTGGCTTGAGCAGGGGGACCTTGCGTGCGCTGCAGGATTTCTTTGAGACTGTGGTCCCAGCTCTCTTCAGGTCGTTGACCAGGTCCTGCCGTGTAGTTCTGGGCTGATCCCTCACCTTCCTCATGATCATTGATGCCCCACGAGGTGGGATCTTGCATGGAGCCCCAGACCGAGGGTGATTGACCGTCATCTTGAACTTCTTCCATTTTCTAATAATTGCGCCAACAGTTGTTGCCTTCTCACCAAGCTGCTTGCCTATTGTCCTGTAGCCCATCCCAGCCTTGTGCAGGTCTACAATTTTATCCCTGATGTCCTTACACAGCTCTCTGGTCTTGGCCATTGTGGAGAGGTTGGAGTCTGTTTGATTGAGTGTGTGGACAGGTGTCTTTTATACAGGTAACGAGTTCAAACAAGTGAGAGCCGGAATTCTTACTGGTTGGTAGGTGATCAAATACTTATGTCATGCAATAAAATGCAAATTAATTACTTAAAAATCATACAATGTGATTTTCTGGATTTTTGTTTTAGATTCCGTCTCTCACAGTTGAAGTGTACCTATGATAAAAAATTACAGACCTCTACATTCTTTGTAAGTAGGAAAACCTGCAAAATCTGCAGTGTATCAAATACTTGTTCTCCCCACTGTACATATACAAATTACCTCGACTAACCTGTACCCCCGCACATTGACTCGGTACCGGTACCCCATGTATATATCCTCATTATTGTTATTTTATTGTTACTTTTTTAACAAAATTATTTTTTACTTTTACTTTCGTTTATTTAGCAAATATTTTCTTAACTCTATTTTCTTAACTGCATTGTTGGTTAAGGGCTTGTAAGTAAGCATTTCACGGTAAGGTCTACACCTTTTGTATTCGGCTCATGTGACAAATACAATTTAATTTAATTTGATAGTCTTTGGCCTCCCTCAAAGATTTCACATGCAACACTCTGCTGCCCTCTGTTGGACAAAGTATGAATGCATAGCGGTACAGACAGGTCTCATGAAGATTCCTTGAGGAACATGAACGATTTACCAGAGGTGTATTCATTACAGAAACCGTTTACCATTTAAGAACCAAACGGAAGCAAAATAAGAGTTTCTATTGGATAAATTCAGGTAGGTCCCTCCCCATTTCGTTCCGTTTAAGAAACGTTTTGCAACAGAATCGGCGTAATGAATAAGACCCACCACAACACAGAGGTTGCAGTTTGCTGCAGTCCGGCTATATTGCACATGTTGGTTTTGTCTCAGCTCTGTGTTTGCTGTTAGGAATGCTTTCTAGGGGTGGTGCTCAATAACTGCTAAGGTCTTCTTGAAAACAGACATTACAGATTAAATGACAAAAATACATTTTCTATCCACTTACCTTTCAATTCAACAGTCTACCCTGAGAGAATTCAAAGCTGGAACTGCATCGCAAAGGCCCTGATGGATGTATTGGGGAACAACTTAATACACATCAACATCATGGAAATCAACAAGTGTATTTGTGTTCATTTTATTATGCAATACATTTTTTCCCTGAATGTAGTACATTTACCAAGCACTGCCAATTTAATAGGCTAGTCAATAGCACAATACAACCAACGTTGTATTGTGTACGATGTACCTCGTACTTCAGTTGTCATGATGATGCAGACAAGTGTGTACTTGTTTTGACTAGCTAGTAGCTAGTAACATTAACATTTCGCTGCACCCGTTATAACACCTGCTAAACTGTGTAGGAGACCAATAAACTTTGATTTAAATATGTTGGATTATGTAATGACCTTCCTTTTTTATTCGTAATTGGCAAAGCTTGGGCAGAGACTGTAGATGGGTTATCTCTAACCCATAGAAATAGAACCTCATTCTAGTTCTGTTCTCCAAACTTCTTTCCTCTCTAAGTATGTCATCCTCCTGTATATATGCCTTGGACGAAAAACGTGCTTCAGAAACAAATACATCTTTAAAATAATTTATTCAAGAAACATTGATTCTGAGGTTAAATGTCCATGATCAACATAGAAAATATGTACATAGAGAGCTATCGGTAAAAAGGACAGAAAGCCTATCTAGAAGTGCTGAGTAGAGAGAAAGCAGTGATACTATTCAATGTATCTCTATGAAAGTCCCAGACTGTTCATTAGTTGGGATCAGTGATCCTGGACATTAAGAGTTCTGCTGGAGGGTTCCATCGATGTAGCACAGTTGCTAGTTGATTACTGGTGGTAGCAGCTTGGGCTCAGACACGGCTCTGGGTTTATGATAGGCTGCAGGACGACTGCTTGGAGGACTCTCTTTCCTACGACAGAAAGTAAGATATTAGTACAGGCAAAAGTCGATTTAATTCAAGACAAAGAATCATTGGCGAGATGCTTGTCTCACCATTTACGGTAAATATTCAACATGGGGAGAAAAAAAATTGGATAATTTAATTAGGTCCATCAGGTAAGTTATTTGTCATTCATTTTCTCCTTAGCTGATCTTTACATGCACCCAGTGAGGATGATGAAGGAATATAGGGGACGCCATGGAGGCAATGTACCTAGGTGAAGTCCTGTTAGCATGCTACTGACGCCTAAGTTTTCTGGATACCTGTAGTCTCCGCTGCTGGCGTCTGTACTCTTCTTCACTAGCAGCGAGGGCCTGAGCCAGAGCCAGATCCTCCTGCTCCTGAGGGCTGAGACAGACACACAAATACTTCTATGTCACACAGAGGAATGCATTATCAACACACTGCAGAGAGCATGCAAGAGGCACACCGACACACTCACCAGAAAGAAGGGTGGATAACAGACACACACATACAGTCAGTCACTCACAGGTCTGAGAAGCAGAAACACACATCATGACATGAAGAAACACTGAACTGTGGGCACCACTGTCCTTCATTTATGTAGTCATCATGGGCAAGAAAGATGGGCTACACAGTCGAATGTCAAACCTATTAATATTGTGTTTTCCTATAGTAAGCAAATAGCCTGCTTTTCAACTAGAGCAAACACATAGCATTGTGATTCATTTTCCAGGTAAAATCCAAGGGGTTATTTCCATGAGTAAGAGCCAGTGAAGATAAAACAATGGGTAACTGGGTTGTGTTGATGGCATCTGGACATGATTACAGCCTATATTATGTGTGGGTGATGCTGGATTATGGGATTTAATGGGGATTGTTTATTACCTGAGTGTTGGCTGTTGGACTGTGCTGCGAGCCGACTCAGCCAAGGACATCTCCAGCGCTCTTTGTAAGGCCTGCTCCTCAGTCTGCAATCACAACAGGCAGATAAACACTTACAGGATGTGCTTTCTTTTCTTCTTGGAATCTCAATTAATAAACAGGAGCAGACTTTAGAATCTCAATGAATAAACAGGAGCAGACTTTAGAATCTCAATGAATAAACAGGAGCAGACTTTAGAACTCAATTAATAAACAGGAGCAGACTTCAGAATCTCAATGAATGGACTGGAATTATTCAGAGAAGAGAGTTTACAGTAGATTCAATCAAGTGGTGTAAGAGTGTTAGGCATACCAGGCCAGCCTGAAAGGATGCCGAAGCAGGTACTACATTCTGTGCTGGAGGGGGCCGCATGGCCGGAGCTGGAGTATAAATGGCCTGAGCACTGCTGTGATAAAATCAAAAGCAATAATGCTCAGTGGGGTTATAGTGTCAACAACTCAACACGTTCTAGAAAGCACAGCGGTAACAGAAGTTCTGTGAAGGAACAAATTTGACATCCTTTCCATGTGTAGTATATTTCAATGACAATAAAATCAACATGTCAATTAATCCATCCCATGTGTTTTAGTGAAAATATGCCTCATGAATTTAGAGAACAGACGATCCCGCAAACTGTACTTGCCAAAATCACTTTTTATTTATTTATTTAAGCTTCATGTAGTTCTTCAGTGTGGCGTTTCGAAAATCAATACAAGAGGATCCTCACCGACTACTCTGGGTCCTAGCATTCCCATTAGAAATGGGCCTAGAACTTCCTCTACTGCCTGAAGTGGAGGCACTGCTAGAGGATGCTCCTTGGGACCGCATGAAAGCAGCGAATCTGAAATAAATCAAATGTAATCATCATTATACCACAAAAGCTCACATTGTGTACCACAATCAATAAATGGCATCATCTGAAGTGGAAGGATAGAGGTGGAGGGAAATATTTACCCAGATTTGGAGACTGGTTTGTCTTCAGGCTTACAGTCATGGTCTAGTGGATGTCGGTGTTTAAGACAATAATTCATGTGGCACTGGTCACATGTCACTCTGATCATTTCTTTCTGCTTGCAGCCTCCTTTCGAGCATTTGTTTGTAAATATCTACAATAAAAAAAAGGTTGCTTAGCATAGATTAGGCCTAGCTACACTTTAACCATAGGCAGTTTCTGTAAATGGTCCTGTAGAGAAGCCTATCAGTATCAACCATACCTTTCTCTTGTTCTGAGCAGGGTCCGACTGGCAATCACGATCGATGTGCTCCCCAACCTTGATGTCTGGCATTTCCCCTCTCTTGATAGGGATCGGGGTGTTGCACAGAGGACACACAGGGACCTGGACATCCTGGGGACAGAATCAAGCAGAGAGCCTTATTAAAGCTCTGTTTGGATCAATAGACAACATGCAGACAACTAATAAAGTTGAACAGCATACATTCATTTCTACATACTAACTGCACTTTACAGGAACTTTTCTTTAATTCAAACATACAATGTTGCTAAATAATTGTAAATGTACCTTCTTGTAGGATGACATGCATTTGTGATTTGCATAGCTTATGTGGTCTTTACAAAAAATCTCTTCACAGGCATCACATCTCATTGGTAGGAAATCTGTCAGATATAAGAAATATGTCAAGGTGTTTATTCCATGGCAAAGGATGGAGATCATCCATCATATGAATGTAGATCAATGAAATTCTCACTATCACTCTTCAATCATGATAATGGGTAGTGCAGCCCATGACAATTGGTTGTGGAGGACTTTGGACTTAAACCACAACTATTGACAGATTCCAAAGCCATACTAGAAAGGACAGGAAGGGAACACAAACAACAGGCTCTGTATTGGCAGGGTCCCAGAGGCATTGAGGTAGTAAATGGAAACAGCATTACATTAGCAACCACTCACCCAGCTGCTTGCAGGAGTTTTCAGAGCAATGCTCTCCTAGATCTGGAAACTCCATGGCACTATGGTGATACACCCTTCAATTGAAAGATACATAGATAAGCTAAGATCATGCATAAACAATGTTTGTTTACCTGTGACAGGTTATCTAAGTAAACTAACTTGGTCCGCGTCAGTTCATTTTTTAAGAACAGTAGATTCAGCATATCAATTTTAGGCTATTTAAAAAGTCCTTTGTTTATCTGCTTCCCTTTCAGCTAACGTTAGTTACGCTTATGTAACAGGCTTTTTATGGACGTGTACAGTCAGTGGAAGAATGTTAGCAGTTAGCTAGCGACGGCTACCATCTAGATGTAGGTATGTAGGACTTCCTATGATAGCGAATGCTGCATCATGCCATCGCTTCTTGCTACCTACATTTAGCAATTTTTGACAAGCTAACTAGCTAACTTGTTTTGGGGTATCTAGCAGCAGTCTTCCTCTCTGCTAGCAGGCAGCTAGCTAGTTAGCATGGCTAATTAGCTAGCTAGTTGCTAGGCTAGCTCCTCCTTGTACAATCGCCATAAATGCAATTATCTGGCAGACCAATGTTAGCATTGTCTGTGCTTAAGCTACCTAACGTTAACTAGTGAGTTATTTCTGGAATACCATTGATGAGCTTGTTCCTGGCTTACAGGCCAACAACAACAAAATGAAGCTAGCTAGCTAGCTAGTTAGTTTGCTGATAAGCTAACGTTGTTAGCTAGCATTCTAAGTTAGATAACTATCGTGAAAGTTACGTTACTAGCGCCGACAGGAAGGATAACTAACTAGTTAACTGATAGTTAAGTAACGTTTAAGTTACTAATTTAACTTTACGTTAATTCGAAACTGAGAATATTTACCAACAATATCCAGACTCGTTTGGGAAGATTGTTTACCATCACGTTAGCTAACGCTAAGCGAATATGGATTGGAGACACCCTTCCTGCCTTGCCCTTGGCTTGGTTGACTGGCTAGCTAGCTAGATAGATACGATAGCTAACAGCAAAGCATTGTAAATTGAAAAATACATGCAAAAGTAGACAACTCCTCTCACTTACCCAGAGAGTTGGTTCAACCAGACAGCTCTATTTGATTATTCTTTCCCCTCTTGCTTTGAGATCAACGTTGAACTTTGACGAAGCGAGTGGCTAGCAAGCTCTCTTGACAGCTAGCTACATCGAAGTGTCACTGTTGTTTATGCCCCTCCTCACGGTTGGTAGGCCTACTAGAGAGTTCCAGAATGTACCACATGAGGCAGGAGGATGCAGCGTTGCTTTGATCAATCACAGTGACACGACGTTGTTGAGAACTGTCCATGGTGCTGGTTTTACGAAACGTCTCACTGAGACATTTCTGTGTTGTCTCAAACCAGCACCACGGACAGCTCTCAATATTGCTGTGTCACTGTGACTAGATATGAAGGTGAGTAGCTAGTCTCTCTCGCCAGACTAGTTCAGAAAGGCCATGTCAGAATGAATCACTTTTCTGGAATCATGGTAGGTCTATAACTAGGGTATAATAAATCACACAAAATAAGCAGAATAATTATAGTTTTGATTTTGGATAGTTATCACCTTCCAACTTTTTTTGTGTTTGAAATTGTATTTGTTTACTTGCTGAATAACAGAGATTTGTTATTTGCAGAGCACATATCTTTGTTTCACAAATAAATTTACCCTTTTACTCATCAGCACAATATAGGCTATAGGTGATGATATAGGTGATTCATTCATTGCTGATGAATAGGCCCACTGCTGATGTGCTAGGCACCTTTGTGTACACTGGAAGCAATTGTGAGTCTAAAGAGGAAAATGTGCAATACTGCAGTCAATGTAATGGCATATCATTACCAGATGATGGCAGCAGAGCTCTTTCAGACGTCTACATAGTCTCAAAATCTGATTGTTTATGACTGACCGCGTTGTGTTTTCTATTGTGGCAGCCCAATTAATACACTCTCTAATCTCAAGTTTCATGCATGCATTAACAGAAGGGTAACTGCAGAGGAAAACGGTAATTGCAAAGATAAAGCTACAATAGATATGTACAGAAGTGTCACTGGACAATTTAGTGAGGGTGGGCCTACTTGGTCAGTTTCAGATTTTGACAGTATCAAGTTGTAGCCACTTTTGACATCAGTATGAAAAACACATAGATAGCGATTGTGAATGATTAGGTTACTAGATACAAAGCCTAACTTAAAGCAGCAACTCCCTGTTGAAGTGGCAATGGAATCCATATAAACACACACCATAGCAGGACCAACCACATCACCAAGAGGTCAACTAGCTGGAAATAGTAGTAATATAGTTAGAGTCAACTCACAAAATGGACTATTATAATTATGCAACAGTACAGAGTCATGATCAGAGGCTGGGAGAAGTGATCACAGAGGCACCTGGCTCATAAGCTGCTAATTCTGCTGCCAGATGGCATCGCTTGCTGAACATCTGGTTCATCATTGGGATTCCTCTTCCTTTGCTCACACTATATCTGCTCGAATTACAAGAGGATTGCAATAATTTCATATCCCCTCCATCATCCCTTTATTGCTGGAGCAAACAATTTGGATGACAAATTTGACATGGTTTCTGGTCAGTTTGTCCTCATGATGCCAGTCACCTCTCAGTCTCCTTGGTCATACTTTGTTTTGGACAATCTCAGGATGCCACTGTTTCTCAGTTGAGAGCTATAGCACAACTAACCCTGCTACAGTATTGTAGTCTATTCAATGTAAAACAAAAAATTATATATATATATATATATATATATATATACCTCTCTGTAGTTTGTCTCTCTACACTCCTGAAAAACAAGAGTCAAAGGTTTTTTTTTTCTGGAATGATAAAACTGGTTCTAAACCAGTTACTTAAACCAGTTACTAAACCAGTTACTAAACCAGTTACTAAACCATTCTTATTAAACCATCACAGTTAAGTAACTTTCTACTAATTTGAGTTTCTCTTTCAAAAAAGTTTCATAATTGCGTTGGTAAAATATTATCTTAATCAGATGGATGATCCAAACTTCAAATGCATATAATCCGTTGATTCTAAATCCAATCCTTGCAAGTATCCTCTATTTGATATCTAATCCAGTTTTTAAAAGTTTCAATGTGGCGAGATACAAGTCATTTGAATATCATTAACCTTCACAACGACTCAAATAGCTTCTTATGCTTTTCAGGGACAGAATGCCTTTTCTATTCAATAGGTGTGCGTTTGCGTTTCGAAGAACTGAATAACGATTTGGTTGCTTTATTTATTCTGCTATAAAAACGCCTGAGCATCCAGACAAACACGATTGGTGGTGTTGCTAAATTGGATGGTAATTGCCATCATGACAATTTAGGAGGCAGAAACCCGCCTTATTTTTTTCTATTATAAGATAGTATTATTCTTGGTTAATAATAATTTTATGCAAGATTTAATTCAGATAGGCTGCCTACATGGTGATTGTCCCTAATAATCCATGCATCTGAGAGGCCTATTGGCTGGCCATATCTGTATTGTTTTCGGTCAAAAACACAATTAAGCATGAACACTGTCTTTAAAGTCAAATATTGTGCAATATTCGGTTTCAGTATTACAACTATATATAACTTTCCAAGCATGCAGAACATTCTTTGACTTGTTCTCCAACCAATGATAGCAATTCAAATTGACATTTTAAATGTGTAAATACGTTGGGAACCATTATCATGTCAATGTATTATCAAGTTATTTGAGACTGATTTAGTATCCACATGGTCTGTTTAACATTGTGAGATTATTCACTGATTTCATGGTGTGTTAATAGATATATTATAGAATGGATTCCATGCCCACGAGGCTGACTGGGAAGGAGGCATGAGGGGACGAACGGTTTATGAATACAAGGCATCAGATTTCAGTCTTTTGTTTAACCAGACTTCATCTCAATGAGTTAATGGGCTAGATGAGAAGGCTGCTCGCGGCCTGCAAAGGCGAGCAGAGTGTACATGGAAAAGAGGTGTCAATAAACGTGTGAATGACAATGTGGTAAAACACACACCAACTGAAAAGGAGACGAAGATGAACAGATGGAGAAGATTGGGGAGTAAACGTAATGACAGGGTCAGTGGAGCAGAGAGCAGGCCTAAGAAATACAATTCAATGGAGAGAGGGTTACTGAAATGAAGGATGGGCGTATGAATTAACGAGTGGCTTTATTTGAATAAGAAAAGAGTAAAACAAACGTGACAATTGAAAAAACAAATTCCCAGTTAATTGATTATTTTAGTTGATAGCTGCAGTTAAATATTTAAGTACGCAAAGAGATACATTGAATAGTTACAATTTGCTATGTCAGTTTGTGTGCTTTAAGTCACTTTGGAAAGGACAAATTGGCCCCCTGTAGCTCAGTTGGTAGAGCATGGCGCTTGCAACGCCAGGGTTGTGGGTTCGTTTCCCACGGGTGGCCAAATGTATGCACTCACTAACTGTAAGTCGCTCTGGATAAGAGCGTCTGCTAAATGACTAAAATGTCAAATGTTATATAGTAGCTTTGTGGTCGAAGCTTTTTGCTTTAGACTTAGAATAGCCACGAGTTGGCGCCACAACTCTTTTCAACTTTAGGCGCCATATTGAAAACAAACAACTTTTCATGGATAGTCCTTCGGGTCAAGGTGTAGGCCTACGCCCATGTGCAGAGCAGATGCAGTTTCTCTGGGATCCTGGGCATGCATCTCTAACCCTTCGCCACTTTCCATTGATCCAACCTCCGAGTAGCCTATATGGTAATTAATAACATTGCACTGCCCTCTGATTAATGGATAATGGACAGTGTAAAGACTGAGACTGAAGCGTGAGAAATGCAATTGTCACCATGCACGTTTTGACCTATTGCTGCAACAGTATATTGGTCTTCATCCACGGCAAGGCATCACTTTAATTCATATGCCTAACATTGCCTGCATGCCTCTAATCGAAATCAAGAAACGTAGTAGTAGGCCTAATAATTTTTCATCAATCATTTGGTCTTGATTGTCAGACAATATGCATATTTCATGTGAAAATAATTTAAATGCGGACTTATTAAATGACATGCTACTTTTTAATAGTCTAGTCTTTATAGCAGGAAACCGAGAGATATCCCATTTATTTAAAGAGAGAACAGAACACACAATTCATTAAGCAGGAGGCTTGTAAATTAGCGCTAAGTTAACCTGATTTCTCTTAATTAAAACATATTTTCTCGTTTACGATGTGGATATAAGTAGATCTCCTGGGTTTCGAATATTCTACAACAGCAGATGGCCGGGGTGCGGAAATAGTTTAACGCTCTCTCTCTCTCTCTCTCTCTCTCTCTCTCTCTCTCTCTCGCTCTCTAGCTCTAGCTCTCTCTCTCTCTCTCTCGCTCTCTAGCTCTCTCTCTCTCTCTCTCTCTCTCTCTCTCTCTCTCTCTCTCTCTCTCTCTCTCTCTCTCTCTCTCTCTCCACCGGATCCGTACAATGTGAGTTACCAAACTAGCAGGGGATTAATATCCAGCCATCTCTTTTATCGAAGAGATATTAACCATTTCAGTGCTGCCTATTAGCAGCCTCCCTGAGACAGGTTCAATTAGACAAATATCAATATCTAATGATGTCATTCCTCTGCCATAAACATGCATGGTATTGTCCACCAAATGCTTGTCTCTGTTTCACGTTTCACGTATAAACTAGCCTATGACACCCTTCCCTTTAGAGGGGGATACAAAAAATGACCCTGTTGGTAGGCCCAAATTTGTATGAGAGCAATGGCTGCGTTTAGACAGACAGCCCAGTTCTGATGTTTGATTTGTCTAATTGCGCTTTTGATCAATCAGATCAGCTCTGAAAAAGATCTGATGTGAAAAGATCTGATGTGATTGGTCAAAAGACCAATTAGTGGAGAAAATATCAGAACTGCCTGTGTAAACGCAGCCAATGATACCGCAATGTTTGATTGTATCAAGCAATGCAATCAAAAATCGTATTAATGTAAAACTAACTTATTATGTGTCCCAATGTAGCTATCTCCCTCACTCCATCATTCCAACTAGGCTACATACGTTGCACCCCTCCCTCCCACATATGAGGCTATGTATACACACACATACAGCACACACTGTTCATACATTACATACATACAACATACATACATACATACATACATACATACATACATACATACATACATACATACATACATACATACACATCAGCACTTACCAGAAATGTTAAAAAGGTACCTATTCAAATTTCCTCACATCGGAGGCACTTTCGGATTTAAATGGGGTTAGCTGAAGATTTGGAGACATTTTTTTCCTGTAGTGTTAAATTACTAGATTGAAGTTGAATAATAAGCAATGAGTCAAACTGCACACCCTTCATCTGCGGAGCTGTAATTAACAGGGAAAATGCAGGCGGTGA